>NC_034180.2:9975889-10589798 GCF_002021735.2 Oncorhynchus kisutch
ATTTGTTTACATACAGATTACTGTTTGAGACTTATGAAACACAAAGAGTTGGAGAGATTGCAAACCACGGGTGTCAAATAGTAGATGTCTGCACAATTCAAGACCTATGGGTAAAATCCTTTTGAATTCACTCACTTTTTGACAGCACCCCGTTTGATTTGAACTAAACTTTCCATACCTATTTGCCCATTGTAGAAGTGCTCAGAAAGTGAACACAAATCTTTGGGGTAGGGTTACTCATCACAAGACATGAACACTGAGTAGCCTTTAGTTTGACATTATTCATCACAGAAAAACTGAAAGAAATGCAGAATTTACATCATAAAAAAATTGCATAGAAAATAGCAAAAGAAAACATTCACTTGGATACATAATACATGGCATAAACATACTGCAGAACACTTGGATACATAATACATGGCATAAACATACTGCAGAACACTTGGATACATAATACATGGCATAAACATACTGCAGAACACTTGGATACATAATACATGGCATAAACATACTGCAGAACACTTGGATACATAATACATGGCATAATACATGGCATAAACATATTGCAGAACACTTGGATACATAATACATGGCATAAACATACTGCAGAACACTTGGATACATACACTACATGAGCAAAAGTATGTGGACACCTGCTTGTCGAACATCTCATTCCAAAGTCACGGGCATTAATATGGAGTTGGTGCCCCTCTTTGCTGCTACAACAGCCTCCACTCTTCTGGGAAGGCTTTCCACTAGACGTTGAAACATTGCTGCGGGGACTAATGCCGCAAGAGCATTAGTGAGGTCAGGCACTGATGTTGGGCGATTAGGCCTGGCTCGCAAAGATATTCGATGGGGTTGAGGTCAGGGCTCTCTGTGCAGGCCAGTCAAGTTCTTCCACACCGATCTCGACAAACCATTTCTGCAATGGACCTCGGTTTGTGCATGGGGGCATTGTCATGCTGAAACAGGAAACTGCCTTCCCCAAACTGTTGCCACAAAGTTGGAAGCACAGAATTGTCTAGCATGTCAATGCTGTAGCGTTAATATTTCCCTTCACTGGTACAAGGGGCCTAGCCCGAACCATGAATAACAGCCCCAGATCATTATTCTTCCTCCACCAAACTTTACAGTTGGCACTATGCATTGGGGCAGGTAGCATTCTCCTGGCATCTGCCAAACAGAGAGAGTCCAATGGCACCACTCCAGCCGACTCTTTGCATTGCGCATGGCTGCTCGGCCATGGAAACCCATTTTATTAGGACTGACGGGTTTTAGGGTTTTTACGCGCTACGTACTAGAGGTCGACCGATTTAATTAGGGACGATTTCAAGTTTTCATAACAATCGGTAATCTGCATTTTTGGACGCAGATTATGGCCGATTCCATTGCACTCCACGGGGAGACTGCGTGGCAGGCTGACCACCTGTTACGCGAGTTCAGCAAGGAGTCAAGGTAAGTTGCTAGCTAGCATTAAACGTATCTTATAAAAACAATCAATCTTAACATAATCACTAGTTAACTATACATGGTTGATGATATTACTAGTTTAACTAGCTTGTTCTGCATTGTAAATAATCAATGCGGTGCCCGTTAATTTATCATCGAATCACAGGCTACTTCGCCAAATGGGTGATGATTTAATAAGTGCATTCACGAAAAAAGCACTGTACCTACCTAACCATAAACATCAATGCCTTTTTTCAAATCAATACACAATTATACATTTTTTAAACCTGCATATTTAGTTAAAAGAAATTCATGTTAGCAGGCAATATTAACTAGGAAAAGGGTGTCACTTCTCTTGCGTTCTGTGCAAGCAGTCAGGGTATATGCAGCAGTTTGGGCCGCCTGGCTCGTTGCGAACTGTGTGAAGACCATTTCTTCCTAAGAAAGGCCGTAATTAATTTGCCAGAATTTTAAATAATTATTACAAAACATCGAAGGTTGTGCATTGTAACAAATATTTAGACTTATGGATGCCACCCGTTTTATAAAATACGTAACGGTTCTGTATTTCACTGAAAGAATAAACGTTTTGTTCTCGAAATTATTGTAATTACGGATTTGACCATATTAGTGATCTAAGGCTCGTATTTGTGTGTTTATTATATTATAATTAAGTCTATGATTTGATATTTGATAGAGCAGTTTAACTGAGCGGTGGTAGGCAGCAGCAGGCTCGTAAGCATTCTTTCAAACAGCTTGCTTGAATACAGCGATGTTTATGACTTCAAGCCTATCAACTCCCGATATTAGGCCGGAAATACGATAGTGCCTATAAAAACATCCAATATTCAAAGGTATATGAAATACAAATGGTATAGAGATAAATAGTCCTATAATTACTACAACCTACAAAACTTCTTAACTGAGAATATTGAAAACTCATGTTAAAAGGAACCAACAGCTTTCATATGTTTTCATGTTCTGAGCAAGGAGCTTAAACGTTAGCTTTTTTACATGGCACATATTGCACTTTTACTTTCTTCTCCAACACTGTGTTTTTGCATTATTTAAACCAAATTTAACATGTTTCATTATTTATTTGAGACGGAATCATTGTTTATGTATTTATTATATTAAGTTAAAATAAGTGTTCATTCAGTATTGTTGTAATTGTCATTATTACAAATGTATATTACAAATATCGGTATCGGCTTTTTTTGGTCCTCCAATAATCGGTATCTGCATTGAAAAATCATAATCGGTCGACCTCTACTACGCACTTCAGCATTTGGCGGTCCCGTTCTGTGAGTCTGTGTGGACTACCACTTCGCGGCTGAGCCATTGTTGCTCCTAGATGTTTCCACTTCACAATAACAGTACTTACAGTTGACTGGGGCAGCTCTAGCAAGGCAGAAATTTGATGAACTGACTTGTTGGAAAGGTGGCATCCTATGACAGTCACTAAGTCACTGAGCTCTTCAGTAAGGCCATTGTTTGTTTATGGACATTGCTTGGCTGTGTGCTCACTTTTATTTCTTCATATACACCTGTAAGCAACGGGTGTGGCTGAAATAGCAATATCCACAAATTTGAAGGTTTGTCCACATACTTTTGTATATGTAGTGTATTCCTGGACATTTTCTTTTGATGATGGAAAACTGAATTTAAAAAAAGATATTAGGTCTACTTTGAAAATATGTAAGAGCTAGAATTACAGGCGGACTACACCGCTCGCATCGCAAAATAAATTTAGAAATGTATATTATTCAATTATTGCATCCACACTGCTCGGGCAATCAAACGAGCGTCCAACGAGGGCTAAAATAGAAGTCAGTTCTATTTGTGACGCAGATCGCGCTGCAAGTCCTGCCTCTCCCATCTCCTCATTGGTTTATAGAAGCAGGTGCCCACATGCCATCTCCTCATTAGTTATATCCACGTGGGTGACTGAAAGACGAACGAGGTCAGTGGTGGTAATGCACCTAATTTATGAAACTTGCCAATTGCAATATAATGTCCGGAGAAGAAAAAGCCTAGTAGGAGGAGAGATGACTAGAAACGATTCGGTTGACCGTTTTATGTGTGGATTAATTGTCGGAGATGAGGACCTTGTGCATTTCAGGTAAAATAACAACTCAATGTTTATATCCCCGGACAAATTAGCTAGCAACAGCAAGCTAGCTAAATAGGACAGATTAGCTAGCAAGTGCAAGCTAGCTAGCTAAATTTCCATAAATGTTTTGATATTTTAACCTGTGTGTCGTGATACGTTTGGTGTGGGGGGACAAAATAAATTTGCGCATGCGCGCAGTTGGTTTGGGTTCCATGTTATTGTACAGTCTGACAGCAGTGGGTAGTGTGGTGTTTTTTAAATGTATAATACGGGCAGTAATACACGACAGTCTGTTTCTCTGAGCCTGGTGGTGCACTCACATCCCTTTATTAGATGGAGCAGATGTGTGTTTGAGTGTGCATGTACCTTGCCAGGTGCACTGCAGCCTGCTCTGCAGGGACTGGAGCTGTGGTTGGACTGCTCCACTTCTGGAGATGATCCTCAGGGCCCTCCTCTGCACCCTGTCCAGTTGGGCCTGCTGCTTTTTGTTGCATCCAACTAACAGCACTCCACTGTGTTCCAGACCAGTCCTCGACAGGGTAGTATAGACTGTGACCAGATCTTCAGGGGGTAGGCCATTTCTGTCAAGAACAGTCAAAAAGTGCAGGTGTTTTGAGGCCTCCCCTCACAGACTGCTCCACGTGTGTGTCACCACTGAGGTTAGAGTCTAGATGAAAATCAAGATACTTGGTTGTTGTTTCCACTGGTGCTTCCTGTCCTCCTGGGATGAATGGTACAGGTTGTGGAGGGTCTCTCTAAAAGCATGTCCGGATTTCCATAGACTTTTTCCCGGTCAGGAGCATGTTGTTGGATGTAGCCAACTCATCCAGCTGCTTTGCCTCCAAGCCCATGGAAGTGTCCTCCTGGATACTGGTTAGTGGTATATGGCTTGGGACAGCCCCACATCATCAGCATACCCAGTGTCACTGAAGACAACTTTTCAGGTGGACATGTGAAGGAGAAACGGATGTGGTGAGACCACGCCCTCTTGTGGCACACCGGAAGTGGCCTCTGACCGTGGGGCTACATTCGCCGTCATCCTTTACTTTCTTCCGCTGGTGTAGCTGTGGAACCAGGCCAGTAACCATGGACACAGTTAAATGTCAGCCAGATGTTGCAGGATCTTTGAGAGGGTAGTTGTGCAAGCTAACGCCGAAACACTTCTTAATCCCCTCGTTTCTGTAGAATTCCTAGCAACTCAGCTGCTGAAATCAACTGTGATTCAAGTGACTTTCATCAATGTTACCAACCAGGGTATCTCCAACTTGGGTGGTCTGCACAACTCAAAACAGGTTGGCCCACTAAACTAAAGGCATCTTCGTGCCTCAGAAAACTAATTGGAGCGTAGTTTCAATTGGAACTTGATTTGCCTATAATCATCATACATTATGGTTATAGTAAGGTTTGGTCTCTCAACTGGTAGCTTGAGCACACATTGTTTGAACTTAAATGGCTTAAGTCAAGGCGGTTCAACCATTTTAGATGGCAATGTCACTCAAGTTGTCAGAATAAGTCACTCTAAAATTACTGTAAATTCTTAAATGGTTTCACTTTGTTAAGCCTTGCAATTCAAACTAACAAGAGGAGAGAGAAAAAAATCTGAAGTGGTCCTGTTGATTGTTCCCTCTTATCAAGTAATTTTTTAAATGCAAGCCAGCCCAGCATGTCGCTTGCATTTACTTACATTGTCTGCATCAGGGCCTCTCGA
Organism: Oncorhynchus kisutch; assembly: GCF_002021735.2. Classification (NCBI taxonomy): domain Eukaryota; kingdom Metazoa; phylum Chordata; class Actinopteri; order Salmoniformes; family Salmonidae; genus Oncorhynchus; species Oncorhynchus kisutch. The sequence continues at coordinate 9,981,163 of NC_034180.2, forward strand.
GTGGCGCAGCGGTCGAAGGCAGTGCTAGAGGCGTCACTACAGATCCAGGTTCGATCCCGGGCTGTGTCGCAGTCGGCCGTGACCGGGAGACCCATGAGGCAGCGCACAATTGGCCCAGTGTCATCTGGGTTAGGGGAGTGTTTGGTCGACAGGGATGTCCTGTGGCGGCTGGGCGCATGCACGCTGACTTTGGTCGCCATCTGTACGGTGTTTCCTCCTACACATTGGTGCGGTTGGCTTCCGGGTTAAGCGAGCAGTTTGTCAAGAAGCAGTGTGGTCCGTACGGGAGTTGCAGCGATGGGACAAGACTCTAACTACCAATTGGATATCACGAAATTGGGGAGAAGAAATACATTTTTTAAATATATATATTTTTTGTCTGCAACGGATTCTGTAATCCGGCATTATAGGCAGAGTAAATGGAGCTGGAAATTGTCAGGAATGAGTGAATCCCATAAGAGAATGGAAGAAGATCCTAGTTCTCTCATGTTCCATTCTATTCTAATACGAAGAGAGCAAACCTTAAGAGCTGTAATGGACATTGCGTTCCATTAGCGTCGATAGCCTGGCAAAGCGGCAGGCAATTTTTAGTGTCATTAATTTGTGGAGAATAAGGGGGGGAACTCCCTAATTGTTTCCTCCATTTTCTTGCTTTTTCGAAGACCGCCGCATTCGATGGCTGCCTGCGTGAAGTACCAAGCGTTTTGAAATCAAAACCAATTTTGTCCTAAACGGTATACGATTTAGTGGCGTTTTCGTTCTAAATCAATTTGAAATCACACTCTGAGAGAGTGGACATGTAAAATGAAAGGGAGAACTGAACTACTATGTTGTTCCAGAAGCTATTAGGACATTCATTTCTGCACAGCTTGCCGGGTAATGGTTTAGAGAGGAAGCTGGAATTGCTCCTCCACACACACACACACACACACACCAGGCATTAATCCATTTCTTTGTCCTCTCAAGCATGTTATTGGATATCATCAATATGAATCCGGTGCTAGCTACGATTTATGGTGCCCATCCACTTGCAGACAATGAAATCATTTACATGGAGGAAATGTATTGCACAGCTCTGTGATGGGTTAGAATGCAACAAGGTAACAGGCAAAGATCCACATGAGTATCATTGAACTAATGTCATTGTGATTCCTTGCCTCTTAAATGGATAGTTTTGCAGCACAACTTTTAAATTGGTCACGTGTTTTCATACCACCAAATGGAATTGTGTCTGGGGTCCACGATAGATGGCATCTGTTGCGAGTATCCGGACCCACATGGTAGGCTAACGTGAAAACAGTAATCTAAAATCTAAAATGAACGGGAAAGATCAGCACAAACCATTTCATTTCGATAGTATGTTTACCGTTCCAAGTTGGCGTGCATGACAAGTTAGAGGGACATTGCCAACGTGTGCTGGAATCACATCTTTGAATCAAAGGCTCACAGACAACATGCTTCATCTCCCCACAGTTAGCCCCACTGACTAGCAGGCCAGAGCCCCATTACACCAGACCCTGAGCCTCAGGCAAAAGGACTTGACTTGGGGGTGGAACACCTAACCTAACTAGCCAAGCTAGACTAAATGGGAGTTTCCAGGCAAAGATTCTCTGCCCTAAGGCGAGACATGTTTAAGAAATGTTCAATAAAACCCCCCATCCACCCTCTGAAGACAGAAACGCAGACCTGGGATTCAGCTCACGTTTTTTTTATTGAAGAGGGAGAAAGAGGGGAAAATGCGCCAGGAGATAAAAACATCAACCATTCCTATTCCCTTGGTGAGGCTCTAACTCGGGAGGCAGGCACATTTTAAATGAGATGAAAGAGAAATAGAGTTACAAGGAGAGAGAGAGAGATGATGTTTCTGCACTTTTATGGGATTTTCAGTAAGAAGGAAACCCATCTAGAATAGTTTAGCCCTCTCAAGCTGAGAAAAGCCCTAGAGGTGCTTAGTCACTGGATTCAGGAGTTGTGAATGCCCTCTGAGTAAACTCAAGGGTCACAGGGAGCTGTATGCCTGCTTTAGGGGATGAAATATGATTAGACTATAACCTGTCTATCTGACTATTGTGGTCTGAGAAACATGGAGGTATGTGAGCCTAGGGATTTTATTCGCTATCCGAATGCCCAAATGATTGCACACAGCGGTGTGGTTTCCCAATATGCATCAATCTGTCCTTGAAATTGACAGACTTTCCCCTCTTTAACTTTCCCTAATGTTGTGAGAACCTGTGATGGTCACATCCTTACGGAGTGTTTCTCTGTATGATTACCTAGCTTCCTTTCATCAGTGCCACTGATCTGTCAGGGCTCCCAAGTGGCTCAGCGGTCTAAGGCACTGCGTCTCAGTGCAAGAGGCGTCAATATAGTACCTGGTTCAAATCCAGGCTGTATCACATCCCGCGGTGATTGGGAGTCCCATCGGGCGGCGCACAATTGGCCCAGTGTTGTCCAGGTTTGGCCGGAGTAGGCCGTCATTGTAAATAAGAATTTGTTCTTAACTGACTTGCCTAGTTAAACAAATAAAGGTTATATTTAGAGAAAAACATGATAGGTCAAAGCAATAGGGTAGCAATCCATCCAGAACTTTTATCCATCACTGATGAGAAAGGACACTAGGACATGAAGCTATATTGGGCAGTAATATTTGACATGTAAATATTCAGTATATTATACATCACATGCTAAGCAATTAGCCTATTAAAATGTTTCTGACTCCATAAAGATAATGAATATATACAAGCAAGCATTAGGCAATATTCCAAGCATATAGATCATAAGGTTAAAAGTCTAGAAGTCTAGGAAATGAGAATTGATCATACAACTTTCCTCCATGGACTGGATACAGGATAAGAGGGAGAACAAAGGCATTTAATTCCATTTATAACATCTGAAGGTGTAACCTTTCAACCCAAAAACCAACCACCGTTAACCAATCAAACGTTACCAAGAATACCACACCCCCATGCCCAATCTCCACAGTGTCACATTTAAAAAAAGGCTTGTGTGGGGGGGGGGGGGGAGACCAACGTAAATAAGACAGAGGACCATAAAACCTTTTTGGATATAGTAATTCAGAGTTCACCTTATACAAGATACATCCATATAGTTAGCATCAGAGTTATCCTCAGTGAACAGGTTTCAGATAGAATAATGCTTTAATATCTATGTTTGGTATCTATCACTCATTTTAATGTCAGTCCTCTGGATACTGTAACAGATATACATTTTGGCCCCTTAGAGGGAGAAGGGCTGACTTGTCCTTGAGAATTGTCCTTTGTTCCTGGACAATTTGCCATGCAGCTCCAGGTGACAGAGAACACAAATTAGGGCCGAGCCTACAAAGCCAGAGAAGAGTTTTGGAACTCAGGATAAGGATTGCCTGTAATTTTACATCGGTCAGGGTGGGTTTAATCTCGTGTGGATGGACTACGATGACTAACGAGCAATAGTAGTCCCGGTGCTTTGGTTTTCTGTCGCTGGTTATTTGGCCAGATCAGGATTGTGTGACGCCGGTGCTTAAATTGGGGCGGGGAATTTCAAGAAATGATTACAGGTGGAACAATTTCTGAAAGGGTGGATGGAGCCTTTAGCTGAGAGTTTCCGTTTAAGGGGTTGGAGACTTCTCTAGTCTTATAGTATCTGTTCTCATACATCTCACCCCAGAACCTAATCGAGCATCTGGCGGAATTACGCAAGATTTGAGGTCTGGGTTTCTGAGATTAGGGTCGGTGTAGGTGATCAATAGCACCCAACAGCAACGTCGTGTAGCCCGAGGTTGTATGTTTATAAATGACCATGAAGCATTAGTAAAACATGAAGGCTCTACGTCAGTACGTCTCAAGGGTAGACCTGCTGCTTGAGGAAATTATGCCAATTGTCTGTTTTCAGAATGACACACCGTGATCAAAATGCATTGTATTGGCACCACTGCGACAGATTTTTTGTTTTTCTTTCTCAAGATCACGAACCTGGCGAGAGAACGTCAGAAATGCTAATCGTATACAACGTCTCGACACTCTGTTAAGTCGGCAGAGCCATGCTCCCAAATGTTTGAAGTGATAGTAAAGAGTCATCTTGTTTTTAATCCTCATTAAACCAAAACGAAGGCTCCTCTGGGATGATAAAGAGTGAATGCTCTGATTTTAGAATATCAAAAAGTGATTTGTGACTCTTTGATATTTGCAGAGGACGAAGGGCCAGACCCCCCGGAGCAATTCACTGCCATCAAGTTGTCAGACTCTAGGTGCGTATGAAAGGAGTAAATATCACCTACGCACATTTTATGTTGACTTCCTCTCCCCCCAAATCTGAATGGAATGTATCCTGGTGAGTTATAATAGACTTTGGAAGAACACTTACAGTCTCTGCAGGTATACAATTTTGTAAATACAAAATTGGATTTTAATTACAACGTTATAAAGGAACTTAGCTTCTGTTGTTCAAATGATCTTTGAATAGACTTTGGAAAAGTTGTTAGACACTCAAATCAACTTGCCATTATCCAGGAATTAATTTTGTTCTCCTGTGTTCCCCCCCAGGGTAGCCCTGAAGTCTGGCTATGGGAAGTATCTAGGGATCACCTCGGAGGGGGTCGTGGTGGGGCGTTCCGACGCCATCGGCTCCCGGGAACAGTGGGAACCTGTTTTCCAGGAAGTGAGTGAAGCAACTGCCAGTCAAAAAAAACGTCAAAGTCAATGCATACAAAGACTGTGATATAATGCCATATCATATAGAATTTGTTGCATTGTAACCCTAGATATAGATAAGGCTCGTTTTCCTCACAGCTTGTTGCTTTGTTGATGCGCATCGGAGAGAAAGCTTGACGCTCTCTGCATATAATTGAGCTTTTACCTCGCAAATGGTGTATCAGCATGAGGTGAAACTCATCTGTCAACTAATCTCTTCATTTCATTTCTGTTTTGTCTTCCATTTTTTTTCCAAGGGCAAAATGGCTCTCATGGCAGCAAATAGCTGTTTCATCTCCTACAGTGAAAGTGGGGACATTGAGGCCAAGAGCAAGTTGGCGGGGGAAGACGAGATGGTTAAGGTGATGTATATATTTCACAAGGTCACTCCATAATCCCCCCCCAATCTATAATATAGAAATTACATCACCATCGGGGAGTCTGAAGTTGGTGACAGAATGAAAAAACAAAATGTCTCTGAACATAGGGGGGAGCCAGGATATTGCTATTCAACATGCAACTGTTTTGTGTTTTCCCCCTCTCTCCTTCTGCCTCTCTAAATGGTGATGAACAGATCCGGTCATGCGCGGAGAGGGAGGTCAAGCGGAACGACGACATTGCCGACGAGGACAGGGGCAATGTGAAGAACTGCGAGCTCAACTACGTGTATGTACCGTCTGTCTACCTATGTCACAGTGGCAGCAACATTTGCAGCGGTAATCATACAAGGTGGTGATTCCATGCCCTATATTCTAGAGAGGTTGTAACCCCTGTTGTACGGCTGGTCTTGTCCAAATGAACTTAATTCATGGTAAAGGTATAGGAAATGCAATGGCCTGCCCTATATCATGACAAACAATGTTTTATGCATTTATGAAAAACTTGAAGACAGACCTTTGTCAGATATGCCCAACAAGGATCAACATTGAACTGTAACCTAAATTACAGTGCAGTACTGAAATTATACCATATACCGGTTCAGTAATGCATGCATCACAGTTAAAGGAAAACTCCACCCAAAAACTATCTTTTGGTATTTGTTTAATTCGTCTATTGTTAATATAGTCCCAAAATCTTATCAGATTTAAGATATGTAACTTTCAAAATCAGAAATACAGCCGGTGTGATTCATTTTGCATCATATGATGCAAACTACAAGATTCTGGCTGCATATAAACTTCATTTTCAGCAAACTTAACATGTGTAAATATTTGTATGAACATAAGATTCAACAACTGAAGCATAAACTGAACAAATTCCACAGACATGTGACTAACAGAAATTCAATAATGTGTTCCTGAACAAAGGGGGGGGGGGGGGTCAAAAGTAACAGTCAGTATCTGGTGTGGCCACCAGCTGCATTAAGTACTGCAGTGCATCTCTTCCTCATGGACTGCACCAGATTTGCCAGTTCTTGCTGTGAGATGTTACCCCACTCTTCCACCAAGGAACCTGCAAGTTCCCCGACATTTCTGGGGTGAATGGCCCTAGCCCTCACCCTCCGATCCAACAGGTCCCAGACATGCTCAATGGGATTGAGATCCGGGCTCTACGCTGGCCATGGCAGAACGCTGGCATTCCTGTCTTGCAGGAAATCACGTACAGAACAGGCAGTATGTCTGGTGGCATTGTCATGCTGAAGGGTCATGTCAGGATGAGCCTGCAGGAAGGGTACCACATGAGTGAGGAGGATGTCTTCCCTGTAATGCACAGTGTTGAGATTTCCTGCAATGACAACAAGCTCAGTCCGATGATGCTGTGACACACCACCCCAGACCATGACGGACCCTCCACCTCCAAATTGATCCCGCTCCAGAGTACAGGCCTCGATGTAACGCTCATTCCTTCGACGATAAACGTGAATCCGACCATCGCCCCTGGTGAGACAAAACTGCGACTCGTCAGTGAACAGCACATTTTGCCAGTCCTGTCTGGTACAGCGACAGTCGGTTTGTGCCCATAGGCGACATTGTTGCCGGTGAGGACCTGCCTTACAACATGCCTACAAGCCCTCAGTCCAGCCTCTCTCAGCCTATTGTGGACAGTCTGAGCACTGATGGAGGAATTGTGCGTTCCTGGTGTAACTTGTGTAGTTGTTGTTGCCATCCTGTACCTGTCCCGCAGGTGTGATGTTTGGATGTACTGATCCTGTGCATGTGTTGTTATACGTGGTCTGCCACTGCGAAGACGATCAGCTGTCCGTCCTGTCTCCTTGTAGCGCTGTCTTAGGCGTCTCACAGTATGAACATTGCAATTTATTGCCCTGGCCACATCTGCAGTACTCATGCCTCCTTGCAGCATGCCTAAGGCACGTTCACGCAGATGAGCAGGGACCTGGGCATCTTTCTTTTGGTGTTTTTCAGAGTCCGTAGAAAGGCCTCTTTAGTGTCCTACGTTTTCATTTCTGTGACCTTAATTACCCACCGTCTGTAAGCTGTTAGTGTCTTAACCTCTCTGGGATATGTGGGACAGTAGCGTCCCACCTCGCCAACAGCCAGTGAAAGTGCAGGGTGCCAAATTCAAAACAACAAAAATCTCATAATTTAAAATTCCTCAAGCATACAAGTATTTTACACCATTTTAAAGATAGAATTCTCGTTAATCCAGCCACGGTGTCTGATTTCAAAAAGGCTTTACAGCGAAAGCACCACAAACGATTGTTAGGTCAGCACCAAGTCACAGAAAAACACAGCCATTTTTCCAGCTAAAGAGAGGAGTCACAAAAAGCACAAATAAAGCAAATTAAATCTCTAACCTTTGATGATCTTCATCAGAAGACACTCATAGGACTTCATGTTACACAATACATTAATGTTTTGTTTGCTAAAGTGCATATTTATTTTCCAGCCGAAAGTCAGACGTAAGGTTCAAAATAATGTTTTGTTTTTATCATAAATCTTCAATAATGTAGGCCTCCTGGATGGCGCAGTGGTGAAGTGCGCTGTACTGCAGCGCCAGCTGTGCCACCAGAGACTCTGGGTTCGCGCCCAGGCTCTGTCGTAACAGGCCGCAACCGGGAGTTCCGTGGGGCGACGCACAATTGGCATAGCGTTGTCCGGGTTAGGGAGGGTTTGGCCGGTAGGGATATCCTTGTCTCATCGCGCACCAGCGACTCCTGTGGCGGGACGGGCGCAGTGCACGCTAACCAAGGTTTCCAGGTGCACGGTGTTTCCTCCGACACATTGGTGCGGCTGGCTTCCGGGTTGGATGCACGCTGTGTTAAGAAGCAGTGCGGCTTGGTTGGGTTGTGTATCGGAGGATGCATGACTTTCAACCTTCGTCTCTCCCGAGCCCGTACGAGAGTTGTAGCGATGAGACAAGATAGTAGCTACTAACAATTGGATAACACGAAATTGGGGAGAAAAAGGGGGTAAAATTCCAAAAATAAATAAATCTTCCAACCGGAGAATTCCATTGTCTGTAGGAAAACAACGGAACGAGAGCTAACTCTCGTGACCGCGCCTCACGAGCCTGTGGCACTCTGCCAGACACCTGGCTCATTCGCCTCTCATTCGACCCCCCATTTCACAGTAGAAGCCTCAAACAAAGTTCGAAAGAATGTTGACATCTAGTGGAAGCCCTAGGAAGTGCAATATGACCCCATTTACACTGTATATTGGAATGGCAAAGAGTTGAAAAACTACAAACCTCAGATTTCCCACTTCCTGGTTGGATCTTTCTCAGGTTTTTGCCTGCCATATGAGTTATGTTATACTCACAGACATCATTCAAACAGTTTTAGAAACTTCAGTGTTTTCTTCTATCCAATACTACTAATAATATGCATATATTAGCATCTGGGACAGAGTAGCAGGCAGTTTACTCTGCGCACCTTATTCATCCAAGCTACTCAATACTGCCCCCCTGTCACCAAGAAGTTAATGAAGTTCCACAGGTGCATGTTCATTAATTGTTTATGGTTCATTGAACAAGCATGGGAAACGGTGTTTAAACCCTTTACAATGAAAATCTGTGAAGTCATTTGGATTACAAATTATCTTTGAAAGACAGGGTACTGAAAAAGGGAAGGTATTTTTTTGTTGTTGCTGAGTTTGTATTTTTGACAAGCAAAACATTTTGGGGTGGAATTTTCCTTTAAACTTCACCTACTAGTTCTCATAGTGGTGGGTGAAGTATTTTATGTAGGAAAGACAGCCAGGAAGTTGGAGGGGTTGAACACTGTGACCTTCCGTAGACAGACAGTGATTTCCCTCCAGTTTTCACCTGACAACCTTCCGCTCCGGCAAGATTTTGACAACTAAATCACAGGCCCGGCTGCGCGAGGAGAAGGTGGGGGAAGCATAGGGGCGCCACTTCATCAATCCCACTCCCTTAAAAGGCTGATTGAAGGGCCAAAGCTGCGGGGATGGAAACGAGAACGGAACGCCGCTGCCGCTTTTACGGCCTGCGGCGGCCCATTAAGTTCTGAGGGCTAAGCGTGAACAAGACTGTCATTGTGTTCCGTTTCTCCTCTTCCCCTTTCAACTTCGTTTTCCGTTTTTTTTTTTTTTATCTTCCCCCCCTCTCTCCTTCGTTTTTTTTTATTTTGGAGGAAAACACGGGGGAGATGGACTCATCATGTTGACGTGACGATAATGGCTGCTCTTGAGCTCATCATCGTGATGTAGTGCTTAGCATCCCTGAGCGTGTTGCATGAACCGAGCACTGCCCGTGAATCATAAACCAATGACAGACTGTAACCACGGCTAGAGGGCCTAAATGTCATTAGCGCGCCTTGTAAAAATCTATACGTTTGTTTGCGGCCCTGTTGCACTCTGTTTCTACTTTCAGGACTGTTTACTTCAATGGAAATAGCACACTCGTAAGTCGCTATATACACATTTGTCATTGATAATGGTAGTCGGGTTTAGAGAGTGCAATGTTTATATTCTCTGACATTGCTCGTTCTAATATTTCTTAATTATTTTATTTGGGGGATTTGAGTGTGTTTTGTTTTGTATCGTTATGTATTACTGTGCTGTTGGAGTTAGGAACATAAGCATTTCACTACACTTGTGATTACATCTGTACACGACCAATAACATTTTATTTGATTTTTGTTCACTGACGCTATTCTTTGTGTTTGATAGTGGTGTGACTGGTCCTTCTGTGTCTTATCATGATACTTTGTATGATAACTGCGTGTGCAATTAGTCTCACTGAACACGGATTTCTGATATTACAGAAAGAAGTTCCAGAGTTTCCAGGACAGGCGGCTGAGGGTGAACGAGGAGGACAGCACCACACTGAAGATGGCCCGGAAAGACGGGAAGTTCCACGAAGAGCTGTTAGACAGGTGGGAGAACATCTTCATAAAGAGGCAAATCCTAAACTCATTTTCATTTAGTCTCCCATTGACATCAATATATGAATGACATTTTATTTCAGTGGCTGTAGCTGCCCCAAACGAAACAACAACACACAAACTGGTTTTAATGATCAACACATTCAAATTTCCTTTACAAGAAAATCACTCTGGAGCTGGTCCAAATGACTGTTGACTTGTCACATGATAGCTATTTACATTGTCTGGTGGATAGTGGTGATGTAAGGACTAAAAATAACCACTTGTGACTTTTTTTCATTTTTTATTTTTTTTCACAGGAGAGCCAAGATGAAAGCAGACCGATACTGCAAGTGAAGATACAAGAGTTTATGGATTGTCCACTCGTCTTTGAATTCCTTGTGTTAAAATCAAAAAGGGTTTCATTTTTTATCATGAATAAATGTTATTTGGGTAAGAGAAAGTCATTTGTGGGATTGTGTAATTTCAATCCCTAAACCCCTTCCCTAGCTGGCTGCTCAGAAGACCGATTAGCTTGTTTCACTGGGTTTCCCTGTGCGTTATCTCTCAGATAATAAACTGCAGTTGTGGTTACGGTGAGCTGGATTGTATTTCCTGTAAATCATTGCCAACATGCCTACCACCACTATCTTTGTTTTGCCCAGATCAGCTGACCTGTCAGATGTTTGGGACAGTCCATTGATGTTTGTTTATTAGGGAATACTGTCGGAAAGAGGGGGGTAAGTTGAGCCAGTCTTTGCTTACAGCATCACTCCGTCAAGGGAAATATAGTATTCTTTCTAGCAAAGAAATCTACATATTTCAGGATGTTGTGTATCCCTGCAAATAATCCAAATTCATGTGACCATTTTTAGTTTTGAAAACAGCTTATCTTGGCACAACTTACCCCTGATATGTGGTAAACTGAGCCGCAGGGCAAGATAAGTTAACCTCTATGGAATCGGTATCCCCCCGCGTCCAATTTACAGTAGCTATTACAGTGAAATAATACCATGCTATTGTTTGAGGAGAGTGCACAATTATGAATTTAAATGTATTAATAAACCAATTAGGCACATTTTGGGCAGTCTTGATACATTTAACAGATATGCACTGGTTATATTGGATCAGTCGTCTAAAACTTTGCACATACACTGCTGCCATCTAGTTGCCAAAATCTAAATTGTGCCTGGGCTGGAATAATAGATTCTAGCCTTTCAAAGATGATGGTACAAAAAAAAATGCATGCTTTTTTCTTTCTTTTAGCAGATCAAATGTGTTATTCTCCTACATTAATTTCACATTTACACAAACGGTATCAAGAATATACATATTCTTTCTTCAGGTCCTGAGCTACAGGCCATGTAATTTTAAGGTGAACATTTAAAAAAGGGTTGGATCCTTTAAGCTGCTTGCAAATGTCTACTGAATGAAATATCACCACTACCATTTTAAAACCATGTCTATCTTTATTTCCCAAACACAATTGCTTTGTTTTTTAATCATTTGAAGTATCTTTTAACACAGTCTTACAAACATGTTGTACTTTTAACATAGGCCAGGCAGGCCCTGTTACCTCATCCCAGCCATAATGCTTTGCATTTCACCTGGGAAGAAAACAAACTTTAATTTTCTCAACTTGCCATTGGCTCAACTTATCCCAAGACAAACATTTTGACTATATTAACCCACACAGCTACAAGGATGTACCGTAATGCAAATGTTATGTCCTCATATTGAAGATTATAGGAGACACCAACTGATGTGTAGAACAATGATTTACTTTGGTTTCGATAAAAGCATCATGAAACCTCTAACACATTAATTTGACTTGTTACATTTTTTGGGACCTAACTTGCTGACTACTTTTTCCATGTGGTTTCTTCCTTCACAGACTCCATGAAATGATGACCTCTTTCTACATATTTGGTCAAATTTAGAATTTTGTGTTCGGCTCAATTTACCCCACGCTCCCCTACATCGTCAACGTGTGAATATGACACGGCTCCTCAGCTTTTCCTCATCTTATTCAAACTGTTTAAAACAGGATTTGTTGACAAGCGAATTAGCTTTAAAAGGTCATTTTTGTCACAACCCCTTAAATGTGCTTTCAGTTGTTTTATGAGTAACCTGTGCCCAATTTTAACTACAATAATCCCATTCTATTGATATTTAATTGCCAGTCATGTCATGTGTGCACTTGTTTTCACTTCAGTATAATACTCAGGAATGTACCAGTATCGTGTGGGAGGACATATCATTCCACATAAGTAGAATCCTATTCATACACATACATTTGTATATGTAATACGTGACATAAACAAAACAATGTATCTGAATCAGAGAGAAATGCAAGTATAAAATATGTTGTAGCCGCCCGCCCATAGTGTAATGGTACGCTCCCTCTCAAATCACGAGGAAAGAATACACTTCCGTATTTTGAAGCTGACCAAAAATCAGAAGAAGCTTTACACACAAACAACGGGACACAAGATGGATAGGTTGTGTTATCTTCTTTTGGTGTCCTTATCTGCAGTATCGGCACAATTTGTGCCACCGGTAAGTGATCCAAATAATGAATATTCTGTAATCGTAAACTGTCTGCCAAATATTAGTTAGTCTGAGTTCTAGCTAGAAAGTGCATTTTCACCTGAACAAAGCTTTGGTTTCTTTTGCCCTCTTAACAGTATACCGAAGAATGCCAGACGGGCATGTACCCTCCCAAAGGTCCAACGTAAGTATTTGCCATTAGTTTGTCACAGTATGTTAGCTAAGTTAGCTAGTTGTCCAAGGTGCTGTCAAATGTCCATAACATCTAAACAACTTGCATAAGTTTTGTAATACCCGGCCGGTCCCAGTTCATGGCTCATGCGTGAGGCGGCACACTTATGCCAGGTTAACAAGAAGTGTTTGTATTGTGTATAACCAGGTGCATTTAGTCATTAGCTACCTGCCTCTGTCCATTGTAATTAGACTGGGGCAACTTTTGACTACTGTAGTGACTACTGTAGCCTTAAAATGAATCTCACATGACACTATTGTGTAATACCACTTGCAGGGGATAGTAAAGTGACCTCAATGTCATTATGCATCCATCTAACATGTCACGATTTTGATCAGATTCAAAGGGCCTGTCACCTGGTACACAATAGACCTGGATTTGCCCCCCAGCGAAAGATGGAAGCTAATCATCACTGACAAGAAAGCTGCGGTGAGAGTTTTACATGTCTTGTTTGTATCAATTATGTAAATGTATTTACAGTAGGATCAATACTCGTACTATTTTCTTATTCACTATTTGTCTGGTTTTCTCAAGTTGGTCAACATGATCCAGGCTATCAAGGATTTGGCCAACGCATTTGTTCCTAGTGGGAAACTGATAGATTTGGTCGACAAGGACTTGGTGAGAGCGTTTGAAATTATTTTATGAGATGAGGTGTAATAGTTTCAGTGATGATTTAATTTGATAATGTAACCGTTTCTAATCCATTACTAATGGTCTTTTGTGTTCTGCAGCCTTTGATAGTGAATACCCTACCCTACCCATTCAATGAGGAAATAAAAGGAGTTGCGACTGCCTCGGGTGTTCCCCTTGGTAATATACAGTAACCCACAATTGCTTATTCCAACCCCTGACCGCAACGGCACTATCATTCAGTTTCTAACCTCCCTCTATTCTGATTCTATTACACTTGGTTTCACTCCAGGCGAGGTTGTCCTCTACAACATCTTCTATGAGATCTTTACGGTGTGCACTTCTCTAGTGGCAGAGGACTCAAATGGTAAGTAGCTCATGTTATGTTATTTGAATCAATACTTTAGTTATGTACATGTCATCATGGTAGGACATGATGCTTGAAATGTTCATGCACACACAGCATTTTGGTTTCTCTCCTTGCATTGTCATAGGTAACCTTATCCATGGGCGGAATATGGACTTTGGACTATTCATGGGGTAAGAATGTCACTGCTACGGTTTAGTGACAAAGGGATATCAAGGGTCCTACCATGCATTGTTTTGTGCTCCATTGTGTTAATAGGACACTGTAGCTATTACAAACCCAAATTACTAGTCAGTCAATTTGGGTGAACAATACCTTTTAACCAATTTTTACTTATTTTTGCTGGTTTTCTGTAAACGTTTTTCCAGTTGCTACCCCTTTAATTCTTTACTGAAAATAAACCCCCTTATTGTTTCTTTTTCTACCAGTTGGGACATGAAGAACAGGTCCTGGTTGATAACAGAGAAACTCAAACCTCTGGTGGTCAACATTGACTTCCAGAGAGGCAACAAGACGGTCTTCAAGTCCACTAACTTCGCCGGCTACGTGGGCATGTTGACTGGTATCAAACCGGTGAGCTCTGAGCTGCATTCAGCAGGCACAAATGGAAGCAAGCAACATTTTCAAATGGGAAAAACAAATCCCTTTTGAACGTGACCCTGATGTGGCGTCTTTTTTAGCATCATGGTAGTTGTGAAAGTGTAATTTGACTAAAACATTTCTCATTTTCTTTGAAGCATGCTTTCACTCTGACCATGAATGAGCGCTTCAGCCTTGATGGAGGATACATCGGTGAGCTACCCAACTCTCCCGGTCTCTCAAATCAGTACATTTATAGACCTGTTATGAATGTGTCTGTTAAGTGTGTCTGTTCTCTCAGGGATCGTGGAGTGGATCCTGGGGAATAGAGATGGGATGTGGATGAGCTTCCTCACTCGCTCTGTCTTAGAGAATGCTACCAGGTATCTTTCTACTTTCATAGAAGTATCAAATGACAGTCATTTAACTACAGTTGACATGTTTTGTTATTGAAGGCAATAATACACATTCTTGCTTTAATGAGGGCTGTATTATGGAGGAAAACCTGAGCACATTCAAGACCAGCATTATGAAACGGACATTTATTTCGTCTCGTGAAAACACACCCTTTCTTTAACCCTGTGTGTCCAGCTACGAGGAGGCAAAGAACCTTCTGGCCCAGACCAAGCTGCTGGCCCCGGCCTACTTCATCCTGGGAGGGAACCAGACGGGCCAGGGCTGTGTCATCACCCGCTCCAGAGTCCTCAGCCTTGACATCTGGGAGTGAGTGGCTAAAACATATTACTATCCAATTTCAACTACTGAAATTAAATACTAAACACACTACTAGTGCAGCAGGGGTCTCTAACTTGTGTCACGGAGAAATACTAGCTGTGCAGGGTTGTTCCAGCTCAGCACTAGCATGCCTGATTTGAAAAGGTGCTGGGGTGGAACAAGATCACCTTGCATCACACTGGTCATACAAATCATATTGTTTAACATTCAGGGATGTGATCCAGACTACAAAAAAAGGGAATTCTGAAATGTCTAGCCAACAGGTACATTTCTATTACATAAGGATACATGTCACGAAATGGGTAAAACAAATCTACTTTACGTCAAATTGGTAGTTAGTCTTGTCCCATCAATGCAACTCCCGTACGGACTCGGCGACGGTCGAGAGCCATGCATCCTCCGAAACACAACCATGCCAAGCCGCACTTCTTCTTGACACACTGCTCACTTAACCCGGAAGCCAGCTGCACCAATGTGTAGGAGGAAACACCGTACAGCTGGCGACCAAAGTCAGCGTGCATGCGCCCAGCCGCCACTAGAGCACGATGGGACAAGGACATCCCAGCCGGCCAAATCTAGACAACGCTGGGCTAATTGTGCGCCGCCTCATGTTTCCTGGTCGCGGCAGGCATCGAACCCGGATCTGTAGTGACACTTCTAGCACTGCGCAACGCAGGAGGCCTAGATATTCCTGATTTAAATCAGGAAGCATCACATTCCTAAACACTGTACTCCTGTTGTGAAGGATTGAGCTGAAGCTGGGCCGCTGGTACGTTCTGGAAACCAACTACGATCACTGGAAGGAGCCTCTGTTCTTGGACAACCGCAGGACTCCAGCCATGAAGTGTATGAACCAGACCACGCAGGCAGTGAGTACTACAACCACAGATAAGCCATATAGATGTAGTTGGGCAGACACCAACCATTCCATGGCTGAATACAAAGTCAACTTAATTTAATATTTCTGGATGTTTGTTTCAATTTCCTGTACAAATTCAAAGGTATCTTTGTGCTAAACAAAGTGGTAAGATTCTTTTCCCCTATCCTTTCTCCTCAGAACATCTCACTGAAGACCGTGTACGATGTGCTGTCGACAAAACCAGTCTTGAACAAGGTGAGCCCTTATTTACTGTTTTATCATTATGAACCATTCATCGATTCAATAAATCTGTCTAATGCAAAAGTCCTGTTAGCATTTCTCAAAAGACCGCCCGAGTGACTGACTTGTCATTGCAGTTGACCACATACACCACGTTGATGGACGTGAACAAGGGCAAACTGGAATCCTACATCCGTGACTGCCCCAACCCCTGTATGCCCTGGTGAAGCCTCCAAATGGGTTTAACTGATTCAGAAACAACTGGAGAATCCTGTTATACATATTTCAAGTCTTTGCGCTGTAACTAAAGGCTCCAATCGAAATATTGCCTCAACATTGCTTAACCCTTAACACTCATACATGGGTTGAAAATGGCAGATTTGGGCACTGTTAAGCACCAAAATTGGAACAGTGGGCTGAACATGTCAGAGATCACGTTCTCTGAACTTGAGCATTACGCAACAAAGTTGCCTTCCCAGTAATTGGGCAACTTTGTCTGAGTGAGAAATGCTGTAAATTAAGAGGACTCTATGTATTTTGAAAGATGACAGGGGATTATAATTAATACCACTTTGATGTCATACAAGCAACCCAAATACCTGGGAGTCCAAATGTGCACTTTACATTTCCAAATCACAACTCATGTTTATGATCACGGTTTGATGTAATGTCATACCCTTGGTTTTTTTGAAAAAAATTGAGCCCATTTGAATTTGTTTTGCTGCTGAATCCTTTCTATGCGCAGCAAAATTACAATGTCTGAATTGCCTTGTGAAAGTGTAACATGTCTTGTTGCACCTACCCCACACTTCCCAATAGTCTTGTTACTGGATGTATCTGGAGTTTTATTTTTATTACCAAAATCTACACAAAGCTCAAATGCAAATCATGTGTAAAATTTGGATTCAGTTGAACTTGTGTACTCCCTTTGGTCTAATAATTTCCACACAATTACCATGTTCATGCATATGCCTTTGTGAGAAACATTTCAATAGGCCAATTCCCACAAGTGTAAAGGGTTAAATGGCAACTCAATATTTTGAAAACATTTTGCCATACATGTTCATTTGGAACAAAGTGTGAATTAGCCTGTAATTTATATTAACGATAGAGCCTTTCTACCGCTGGTAGGGGATGATTGGTGAGGAAACGCCTCCATTTACCAAATCTATTTACAGAGTAGAGGACAGATTTTTACACAATTGAGAAAGTGCCCAGGACACATGTCAGCACCAGGTATAAACTGGGCTCATGAAAGCATTGATCAATCAGTTTACATCTTTTGCATTCAAGTAATCTGGTTTTAGGTCTTATGTCTACAGCCTTCCAGTAAACTACACTTGTTAAACACAAAGACAAGCCACCGTTTTGAAAAGTTCCATCATTTTATTCTTAACTACTGTATGTAGTTTTAATCTTTAATTACATGGAAAACTGCCCAGAGAAAACAAAAAGGAAGGTAACATTAAGAGTGCAGTAAAAGGTGACGACACCCCCATGACATAAGGGAAAAGATGTTAGGTGTCATTGTAGTCTTTACAGCCAAAGGTGAGGAAATGACTCGCAAGCAGCCTGAATCAAGTTTGAAGTCGTACTTGTAGTTCATTAGTGTTGTAGTTAAGATTTCAAAAGGTCAGATGCTTGAAAAGCATGGGAGCTAGCGAGAGAGAATAAGACAAGGCCAAGAAGATGAACAAATAAAATTATTCAAAATGACAAACCGATTCCAAACTGATCCCATATCCGCAGAAAACAGAACTAAGGCAATTTTCAACAAGTTTGCTAGACTAGAGGATTCAAACGAGGCTTGTAAAACTTTTTACGTAGCAGAGTGCGAGAGAGACCCCACCCTAAATCCCCAAATCAAAGAACACATTCAGTAATCAGGGGCTGTATGTATCAAGTGTCTCAGAATGGGTACTGATCTAGGATCAGGTCCAACTTGTCCAAACAATCAGTATGTATGATGATCAAAAATACCAAACTGATCTTAGATCTTCAGCACTCCTACTCTGATGTGCTTAATAGATACAGCCTCAGGAGTAGAAATAAACAAAACAGTGTTGATTACATTACAGTTGTAGTTGTTTTTAACCGTTGTAGTTGGTCAAACGGTTTCGAGCTAAGCTTAGTCACTGGCACAACATTGTCTCGCCAACCCTTGCGACCATCCAATCATTAAGTACCAATAGGAGTCTGAACATCTTTAGGATTATTCTGTAGTGGTTCATTCGACAACGTTTGTACAAGACGGTCTTTTTATGCACTTTGTGCACCTATCGTTTCTGTAAGAAAGATGAGAAAAAAAGTAGACGAATCATTGTCTTCCTAGAGATATCGCAAACACAGATGGATACAATAGTATTAAATAGTACATAGCCAACATTTACATGGCAGACTAATATCGGTTCTGCAACATACATTTATTTCTCTGGACATTCTGTGAAGTTGCGCTCTACCAGTTTCATGAAACAATTTTGAAATGAAAACTGTGCCAGACAGTGAATCATTTCACTAGATATTGTATGTACCTACCTGGTGCTTTGAGCGTGTGTCCATTGCCCACGAGTCCACTAGTGTCAGTGTTCCCATTGAGGATCTCAACAGACAGATTATTATTCTGCTGTTCCTCAACTACCCTCTTCTGGAGCGCCTCCTGTTCATCACACACAGAGAGAGAGAGAGAACATTACTAGATTTCACAAGACCAATGATCAGACAGTTTGTAAGAAGATGGGGGAAAAAGTAAGTGGACGTATTGATAACAGGGAAATGGAGTCATTCTGGCTCATCCCACCTCACATATGACACTCAGCTGCATGGGTAAATCCTCCACTTTCACAAAGTCTTCCTCGTCAGACTTTTGGCTCATGTTTCCTGATCCCACCTCCTGCATGAATTAAATGAAAGCATATACATTATAAAGGGTTTGGAGAAGTAATAAAGACATTGGAATACACATAAATTAAACTATTAAAGAATTTTGTAGTTTAAAAAGGATCATAGGTCTATGTAGTGGTGTTACATCTATGTTGAGCATGACAGGTGACTCGGTGTCAGGGCTGCCGCTGCTGTTTGAGCCGTGGGAACCCTCCTGGTTGTTGGTGGTGGCTGAGACTGCACCTCCCTGGCTCTCCCCCTCCGGCCTCCCATGCTCCACACCCTCACGCTCTTCCTCTGGGGAGTCCACCACATCGATGGACTCGGACTTACTGCTCTTGACTGGGGGCGATAAGCAAGCAGAGAAGTTTAGGATAGAGAGAAGGAAAAAGGAGGGAGACAGGAAATAGAGAATCAGAGGGGCTGAAAACACAGGCATCCATCAGACCAAACATTGCTATAATGAAAACATCTGGCAACCATTTACAAAAATGTGGACTATGTACACAGCAAAAAGTAGATGAAAAACAGGTACTATTTTGCCTGCCTAAAAGCCAAGAGACAGAAAAACAACCGTGAGCGTTCTTACCATCGTTACTCTCAGAGCTTTCTTGGTCAGACTTCATCTCTCGGTTTCCATTTGATGGAGCTTCATTTGCTACTACCTGAAATACAGGAGAAGATGGTAACTAGACAGTCTAACGGAAGTGTGCGTACTGAGTCTGTGTGTCCTAACCCATTGCTCTCCACCATCATTGCTAACCTGCAGGGAGGTCTGGACGTCCTGGGGCTCAGCTTCAAACTCCTCCATCTCCACCTCGTTCTCATCCTCCCCACTGCCGTAGTTAGTCAGGGCCTGGGTCTCCGCCTTGGACAGACCTGGCAAAGAACACAAAACAACGAAGGGTTAGCATTAGGAGAACAAGTCAAGGGTGTGGCACTCGTCATAATCGTATTAGGAGTTTACTTTGTTGGAAATAGGTTGGCGACAGTTGTGAATCTTTATGGTCACGTCATTACAACAAATCCTCCATTGTGAACCTGCAGAACACTCGATCACAAGCTTCCTCTAGTAGCTACGGTCACTAGCCAGGTTGTCCGTGGTTGAACTAACTCACTTTACAGAGTAGCTTTTAGGCTAATTGAGGCGCTTCGCATTGTGTTCACTCACTAATAGAGTGAAGCAGTCCCTCTCTAGCCCCCTCTTCCTCCTCCATCTCAGAGGCCTCGCTGCTCCTACTGTCTTTCCCCTCTCCTCCGTGCTGCTCCCTCTCGGTCTCTTTCTCCTCTGTCTCATCTTCAACCTGGCACACAGAGTGAGATGTAAAAAGTTAAGACATTTACACGCCTTAATCCCAACCTTTAGACTACACCAGGGGTGTCAAAATAAATAAATATATAAACTCGGCAAAAAATAAATGTCCCTTTTTCAGGACCATGTCTTTCAAAGATAATTAATAAAAATCCAAATAACCCTTTGCAATGAAGTTAAAAACACTGTTTCCCATGCTTGTTCAATGAACCATACACAATTAATGAACATGCACCTGTGGAACAGTTGTTAAGAAACTAACAGCTTACAGACGGTAGGCAATTAAGGTCACAGAAATGAAAACGTAGTATACTAAAGAGGCCTTTCTACGGACTCTGAAAAACACCAAAAGAAAGATGCCCAGGGTCCCTGCTCATCTGCGTGAACGTGCCTTAGGCATGCTGCAAGGAGGCATGAGGACTGCAGATGTGGCCATGGCAATAAATTGCAATATCTGTACTGTGAGATGCCTAAGACAGCGCTACAGGGAGACAGGATGGACAGCTGATCGTCCTCGCAGTGGCAGACCACGTGTAACAACACCTGCACAGGATCGGTACAGCTGACCATCACACCTGCGGGACAGGTACAGGATGGCAACAACTGCCCGAGTTACACCAGGAAAGCACAATCCCTCCATCAGTGCTCAGACTGTCTGCAATAGGCTGGACTGAGGGCTTGTAGGCCTGTTGTAAGGCAGGTCCTCAGACATCACCGGCAACAACGTCACCTATGGGCACAAACCCACCGTTGCAGGACCAGACAGGACTGGCAAAAAGTGCTCTTCACTGACGAGCTGCGTTTTTTTCTCACCAGGGCTGATGTTCGGATTCGCGTTTATCGTCAAAGGAATGAGAGTTACACTGAGGCCTGTACTCTGGAGCGAGATCGATTTGGATGTGGAGGGTCCGTCATGGTCTGGGGTGGTGTATCACAGTATCATCAGACTGAGCTTCTTGTTATTGCAGGCAATCAATGCTGTGCGTTACAGGGAAGACATCCTCCTCCCTCATATGGTACCCTTCCTGCAGGCCCATCCTGACATGACCCTCCAGCATGACAATGCCACCAGCCATTCTGTGTGTGATTTCCTGCAGGACAGGAATGTCAGTGTTCTGCCATGGCCAGCGAAGAGCCCGGATCTCAATCCCATTGAGCACGTCTGGGACCTGTTGGATCTGAGGGTGAGGGCTAGGGCCAGGGCCATTCACCCCAGAAATGTCAGGGAACTTGCAGGTGCCTTGGTGGAAGAGTGGGGTAACATCTCACAGCAAGAACTGGCAAATCTGGTGCAGTCCATGAGGAGGAGATGCATTGCATTACTTAATGCAGCTGGTGGCCACACCAGATACGGACTAACTTTTGACCCCCCCCCCCCCCCCTTTGTTCAGGGACACATTCCATTTCTGTTAATCTCGTCTGTGGAACTTGTTCAGTTTGTGTCTCAGTTGTTGAATCTTATATTCATACAAACATTTACACATGTTAAGTTTGCTGAAAATAAACGCAGTTGACAGTGAGAGGCTATTTCTTTTTTTTGCTGAGGACATACATACACACACACTAAAATGACTAAACCAAATTGAAACTGTAGAAATTATAATGGACGTACATTCATACAATGTCCAGCTTGCTACTAAATCACTGAAATGAAAGCTAGACAGTTCGGGAGCGTCGACAGCAACGAAATAACACATTTTTTGAGTTTGAGACCCCTGGACTACACTAAGTGTAGTCTAAAGAGACATCTGGCTTGAAACCACACAAGAAAATCATATGTTGAATGTTGATGTCCTCACTTTGTCTTCATCGAGATATGCTGGGGAAAAGGACTTCTCGACCTCCGGAGACTTGTTCTCCTGAAAGTAGTCAAATGTTCACCAGTCTTGAAATGTATTCACTCATTTTGTATTAGATTGAATGACACACACAAATCCAATCTGAAAATACTCACCCACACCCCTATCCCTTCCACCTACCTCATTATTCCTGTGTTCCTGCTTGACTTGGTTATTATTAGGTCTCTTGTGGTTCTTGTGCCTGGCCTGGGAGTTAGCTATAGTAGCAGTACTACTGCTGTTGCTGTCCAGGTCTTGCATCAGTCTGAAGAAGGCCAGCTCGTTAAACAGGATCTCAGAGATCTCCACAAGCAAGTCCTCGCCACAGTCCTTTAGAGTACGTCCTGCAAACTTACTCAGAGAGTCCTGAGGGGGAGGGAGAAACTTAAGACTCCATTTTGAAAATGATAAGCTAAAAACAGTACTAGATAGACAGAATAGGTGTTGAGAAAATCTAAGAAAGCTGCACAAAAAAATGGCTGAATCAATAGATTCACAAGCTTGTGCTTGGCTCTTGCCCCCCCTCCTGGCTTGTTCTGCCCACTATAGCTCATTTGTTCCCATGGAAACGACAGGCTGTGGTCTATCTTGGCTTAGTTATAAAAATATTCGCTGAACCAATATTTCTGGATATAAATTCTTATGTTAGTCTGCACTTTGTTAACTTGTTCGAGTGGACATTTTCAGCTCTTACACCAAAATAAAACAGTTACCGGACTAATCTGAGGTTTGAGTCACAGTGGGGAATCAGTGCTATATCATCATAAGGCTTATCATACCTGCAGTATGCCTCCCAGCTGTCGGTGGAAGAAGCGGACAAACTCCTTGCTCTCGTCATTCTGCTGGGTGAGGGTGAGCACCATGTGCCGTACCGACGTCAGCAGCTGGTAGGAACACACCTCGTCCATGTGCTCCTGACAGACCACAAGAACAAAAACAACCTCTTTCAGTTCTTTGCCTTTAACAATGTATATTGCTAGCCTGGGTACCTGACTGTGTCTGGATTCAAATCATGCTAGTTTGCCAAATTGTTTGTCAAAACAAAAACCAGGGCTTTTCCATTGCCAATAGTGTAAAATTGCTCAAGTCAGTCACAATATTCTTATGTTATCGCACTCCAAATGTAGCATGAGTCTACACATTTGTATTTATTAGGGATCCCAAATTAGCTGCTGTCAACTCTTCCCGGGGTCCAAACGCATAAAGGCACTTACATCACACATAAAACCAAAGATAAAACAGTACATCATAACATTATTACACCACTACAATACAAAATGTATAATACCACCATACAACAATATTATAACGTACGTGTGTGTAGAGTGGGTGTGCTAGCGTGTGTGTGCGTATGAGTGTCTGTTCCTGAGTGTCTCTTCAGTCCCCACTGTTCCAGAAGGTGTATTTTTATATTTTTATCCGATTCCACTGCTTGCATCAGTTACCTGATGTGGATTAGAGTTCCATGTAGTAATGGCTCTCTATAGTACTGTGTGCCTCCCATAGTCTGTTCTTGACTTGGGGATTGTGAAGAGACCTCTGGTGGCTTGTCTTGTGGGGTATGCATGGGTGTCCGACCTGTGTGCTAGTAGTTTAAAAACAGACACCTCTATGCATTCAGCATGTCAACACTTCTTACGAAGACAACCTCTCCTCCAGTTTGAGCCATGAGAGATTTACATGCATATTATTAATGTTCTCTCTGTGAACATTTAAGAGCCAGCCGTGCTGCCCTGTTCTGAGCCAATTGTACATTTCTGAGGTCCCTCTTTGTGGCACCTGACCACACAACAGTAGTTGCCTGTAGGACCTGCCTTGTTGATCATGTTGTTAAGACAAAGAGAAGTCCATAATAAAGCGCTGCTCTCTTTTTATTTATTTATTTCACCTTTATTTAACCAGGTATGCTAGTTGAGAACAAGTTCTCATTTGCACCTGCGACCTGGCCAACAAAGCAAAGCAGTTCAACACATGCAACAGAGTTACACATGGAAAAAACATAGTCAATAATACAGTAGAAAAAGTCTAAATACAGTATGTTGAAATGGGGTAGGATAAGGGAGGTAAGGCAAAAAAAAATAGGCCATGGTGGAAAAGTAATTACAATATAGCAATTAAACACTGGAATGGTAGATGTGCAGAAGATTAATGTGCAAGTAGAGATACTGGGGTGCAAAGGAGCAAGATGAATAAATAAATAAATAAGAGTATGGGGATGAGATAGTTGGATGGGCTATGTACAGGTGCAGTGATCTGTGAGCTGTTCTGACAGGTGGTGCTTAAAGCTAGTGAGGGGATCTCCAGCTTCAGTGATTTTTGCAGTTCGTTCCAGTCATTGGCAGCAGAGAACTGGTAGGAAAGGCGGCCAAAGGAAGAATTGGCTTTGGGGATGACCAGCCCCATAAACTACCCACCACCGTGACCTGTATGCTCTCGTTGGCTGGCCCTCGCTTCATATTCGTCGCCAAACCCACTAGATCCAGGTCATCTATAAGTCTTTGCTAGGTAAAGCTCCACCTTATCTCAGCTCACTGGTCACCATAGCAACACCCACCCGTAGCACGCACTCCAGCAGGAATATTTCACTGGTCATCCCCAAAGCCAATAACTAATTTGGCAGCCTTTCCTTCCAGTTCTCTGCTGCCAATGACTGAAACGAATTGCAAAAATCACTTTAGCTGGAGACCTATATCTCCCTCTCTAACTTTAAGCATCAGCTGTCAGAGCAGCTTACCAATCACTGTACACAGCACACCCAACTACCTCATCCCCATATTGTTATTTATCTTTTTACTATTTTGCACCCCAGTATCTCTACTTGCACATCATCATCTGCACATATATCACTCCAGTGTTAATGCTAAATTGTAATTATTTTGTGTTATTGAAAGTACGTTTGTTTTTGTTGCACTGCTTTGCTTTATCTTGGCCGGGTCGCAGTTGTAAATGAGAACTTGTTCTCAACTGGTCTACCTGGTTAAATAAAGGTGAAAACAAACACGCACACACACACAAAAGATATGACAAATAGGAGTGGCAATATCGTCTGCTATTATCCTCAGTCATTTCCCAATTTGTCAGACCCTGGTGGCTTGTCATTGTTGATAGACAATCATTTTTTAACTTCTTCCACACCCACTTTATGGAATTCAAAATTACAACGCTCGTCTTTCCTCATTTAAATCAGTTTTTCTTGAATGTGTTGTGTCAGCGTTTGTTGCTGGCACATCATGCCTAAGTTAGCTAATCTTGCCAATGAAAAAGTCATTGTCATTGGCAATAACAGTGGGTTTTGTGAAAAATGAGCCATCTGTTTCAATGAATGGAGCAGAGTTTGCCTTTTTGCCCAACATTTCATTTGTGCTCCAAAGCTTTTTACTATCATTCATCTGTGTTTCATATTAGTTTCTTATTTTTACTATCATTCATCTGTTTCATATTAGTTTCTTATTTTTACTATCATTCATCTGTGTTTCATATTAGTTTCTTCTTTTTACTATCATTCATCTGTGTTTCATATTATAGTTTCTTCTTTTTACTCAGTTTAGTCACATGATTTCTCAATTTTCACTACCCAGACTTCCTTTTGCCTCATCCTTCTCAACCCTACCGTTTTTCAATTCCTCATCAATCCAAGGGGATTTAACACCTAGTTATTTTCTTAAAAATGGGTGCATGTTTTTTTGTAACTGGAATAAGCAATTTCATAAATTCTGAATATAAAACAGCAACACCACCATTGGCATGTCTGTATATGTTATAACCATGTATTGCTGCCACTGTATCAAAGGTGTTATCAATGTGTGTTTCAGAGATAGAATATCGTTCCTTAGGCTACATATGTTAATGTGGGCTATTTTTAGCACTTCTCTGGAATGCTTGATTGTTTTCATTGTTTTAATGGGAAGCTTAGCATAAGTAGACATGCTCATGTTATTTATGTGTGAGCTGATAGTGCAGGGTGAGCTGCACACAGTGGAATTCCTACTAGGGCACACCGTCTCAGTGCTAACAGTATAACTGGTTCATAGGTACATGATTTCTGCCTACAATAGCTGTAGGATCAACAGAGGCATTCAGGGAAATTAGAGGGACACAAATTAAGTTACTTACATTGTGTCTGCCAACGCTGGAGCATTAGGACAACTCTGCTACACAATGGTAGGGATTATCTGAGCTAGGCTTGGGCACATCCAGACCAGTAGCTTTCCAGGATGAGGATTGACCACCCCTAGTATAAATGAAGGACAGGAGACAAAAGGGAGACCACTATAGGGTATTGAGGCGGGTCCTGGGTTCCTACCTTGAGGAAGGGGATGACTTCGGTCATTATGGCCTTAATCTGTCTGTCCAGCTGCTGGGTGTCGATCTGGGGACAGTGGACATCACCTGACCAGACTCCCGCACCTTTACACACACACACACACAGATATGTATTATTATCTCCCATCTGAGGTGTGTGTTTTGTAAGCTGGCACCAAGAGAAATCGAAACAGCTCAGCACACCATTGCCACATCCCATTTTTCTTTACTAAGTGCGTGAGGGCGCGACTGCACACTTCAAGGACTCTAACATGAGACCGCAGACAGCCAAAGTGCTTTGCACTTGGAAACACGTGTGTGGGAGTGTTCACACCCGCCGACCACAACACCGTAGAGTGGGACGAAGCACATGGCTTTGGGGAGCAAGCGTTAAGCATTTCTACCAGAGAGAGATGTAGAACAGAAAGAAGTTGAGAGAGAGATGTGTACCTTCCAGCAGCTGAGCAGCACTAGCAGAAGAGTTAGCAGAGGCCTCAGAGGCGGTAGCAGCGGTGGTGTTGGGGCTAAACTCAGCCTTGAGCTTCATGCGCTCGTACTCTCTCATCCTGGCTAGAGCCTTGTCTAAGTGGATCACTGTGTTACCTGGCAGCACAGCATTGCAAGTGGCAGGGGAGGGAGAGAGAGCGAGAGAACACAGTGATCACAACAGGATATTAGAAGAGCAACGCGGGACAATAAACTCAACTCAACTAAAAAATTATACCCAAGTCATCGTTAGCGAACGGCTCCAGGTTGGAGGTGGTGGACAGGGTGCTCTCGTTGTCTACCGATTCTGCGTCGTTCCGCCTCTTACTCGGGACATGATGCTTGATGACCCGGATGTTCTTCTCCGACACATCCTGAGAGAGAGGTAAAAAGGGAATTCAGTCACACACCACTCACCCATTGGGGGCTAACAAACACAATTTAAAAAGAAAAAAATCCTAAACGAGAACCCATTCATCATTCATTGTTCGAATGAGGAAGAGAGGGGAGAGAACAAAAGAAAAACATTGATTCATTGCAGAGACCGCTCTGCTAAACTCCCTTGACCGATTTTGCGTCTGTTCCATCTCGGGATGCAATAGACTAAAAACAATGGGCTGCGCTTCTGCCCTTGTATCCTTTTCTCCAAACATAGGGAGGAAAAAAAATTAAAAAAATACAAATCCGGCATCTCATCCATCACTGGGGAACAAAGGAGTGATTTACAAAGGCAAAAGGTATTGTTATAATTTAGCAAAACATCCGGGGACCTGGGCTAGAACAAAGACCTGCACAACCACACACATCTAATCTGTCCGGCAGGCAGCAACCGCAACGCTTCGCTCAGAGTGACGGATGGGCCTCAAGGCACAGCCTTACTGACAACTGGAGCACTGGATTTCAAAGACGGGGGGGGGGGACAAAGGAGGTAGGGGGAGAGAGAAAAAGAGATGGACGGAGTGTTTAAGATGGATGAGAGTGAAATAAAAATAGATGGACAGTGTTTAAGATGGATGGCTGGAAAGAGCGAGAGATGTTGAGAGAAAGTGACAGGTGTCAGGAATGAGACATGAGCTAGAGAAAAGAGCGAGAGATAGGGAAAGCTTGAGAAGAGAAAAGAGGGAGTGGGAGATATGACAGGCAAGTGATTTAATGAAGAGGCAGGTGTGTGTGTAAATCCGTCTGTCTCACCCCGTCGCTGGTTGCCAGGCTTTCACTGGGGGTGAGCTCTGACTGGGAGCCGGCTGCCCAGGCCACAGGGCCCAGGGTGGAGGCCTGGTCCTCGGCCGCACTCTTCTCCGTCAGGTGCCTGGTCACTATGTCCTGGAGGTCAACAGCAAAAAGACATGGTTAAACATGAGAATCCAACAGCAAGGAAGAGGGTTACAATCATGAGCTGTACATTTAGAAGAAAGAATCCAGTGTTTTTTTCTATGCTCCTACGGGATTTATCAACAACATTTTGGCACCTCAATTCTTTATCAGAAGCTCCTTGTGGCTTGAATCCATTCCTATGAGGTTTACCCATGGATTGTATGAAATACTATTTGCAGTCTCAGAGTAGGAGTGCTGGTCTAGGATCAGCAGTAAATCCTCATTCGGACGCGTTTACCTGTAGGGTGTAGAGTGCCCTCTGGCGCAGGTAGTCCGTGTTGAGCAGCTGCAGCTCGTGGAAGAGCTCGATGAGGAAGTGGGGCCGCGACTCGTTCTGGGAAATGAGCGTGGCCACCTCCGAGTAGATAGTCTCCCTCAGGGCCTCGAACAGGGAGAAGTCACTGCTGGCATCTGGAGGTGTTAAAATGCAAGACAGACACTCAAGAAGATGTTGTCGCAAGTATAAGAAGCAGTCATATGTGGCAGTCTATTGGGGAGATATATCTATATATATCCATCCAGTATTGCACAGGTGGCGGTGTAGTCTTTGGCTCCAACTCTGCTGAAACATACCTTCAACAGGACCTTGATTCGCTGAATCAGATGTGTTAAAGTAGAGTTGGAGGGAAAGCCTGCGCACCTAGTAGTTCTCTAAGAGTAATGTATCAAAGACAATGATACTGTACAATGGAACACATTCTAACAAATTCCTAAATGTAAAAGATAAAGCAATTGCATAAAAATTTTAAGAATTAAAAAGCCAATCAGAATGCCAAACATATTACTCTGATTCAGAGGGGTTGGGTTAAATGCAGAAGACACATTTCAGTTGAATACATTCAGTTGGACAACGGACTAGGTATCCCCTTTTCTCTTTCAATTGTTCGCCAAGTCCATTAGATCAAGCGAGAGACTCGAAGGTTACACTAAGGTTGGGATCTAGTTTGAGTCCTTTAAAAGTTTAACTATTACATGTGTTACGGATACAAGTATCCTGTGTGTATCCTGTGAGAGTATTTCTTTTCTCTCCTTCTCCCCTCACAGGTGAAAATCATCACTCCCCAATCAGAAGACACCTCCTCCTGTTTCCTACCCAACCACAGTTCCTTTCCCTTGGTTTAAAAACCCTGTCAGTTGTTTGCTCTGGAGCTCAATCTCTCTGTAAATGCCATGTCTGTAGATCTCTCTGTGTCACTCTTTATGTATTGAGCTATCTTGTGTTTGAGCACCTCCATTTCACTTTGTCCTCACCAGTGAGTATTGTTTTTGGTTATGGTGTTTGTTTGTTTGCTGGTGGGAAAAGGGGGAACCAAGACAAGTCGCCCATGGGCATACACTACCCGTAGGTAAACTTTGTTAAATACACTAGTTAGAACTGGGTGGACCACCCACTGTATTTTGTTAGTTAGTTAGCTGTTGTTAAAGTAGGCTAGTCTAGCTTAGGGGTGTTTTGGAATACTTATTGTTTCTTTCCTTGGGTCCAGCTCAGCCCCCTTTCCTGCTCCCCCCATTACCGTGTGTTTTACAATAAACCCTGAGTTTGATGGTAGATTTCAGTCGTCGTGGTTATTTCGTTCTCACTTTTACTTTGTCACTATTATAAATAGCATGAGTTATGTTACAGGTCTCATTACCATCCCCCCTAGACTGTCGGGCCAAAAGGGATTCGTAACAACATGCCTGAGGTGCTTGAATGACCGATTACACAAAAGTTGTGGGGAAAAAAACACCCCAAACTTCAAATCAGTGACAGTGTTAGCTGGTGCTTAGCTGTGTGCTAGGGGTGAGTTTACCTGGCGCTTCAGTGCATGCAATTCTGTTAGAGAGGAAAGGTGTTCTCCAAGCATAGGCTGTGAGGAAAATCAAAAAAGCAACGACATAAATAAAGTAAAACGTGGTAACGTTACAAAAATGTGAGGACATAAAACCAATTAAACTCATAACAATAATAATGGAACTGAAGATGTGCGTGGACACGGTGTAGTGTGATCGGGTCAAGGTTTTGTACCGGAGGAGAGGTCGTTGGGCTTGTTGCCCGTCTTGGTCTTGGTGTCCAGTTTCTCCTGGGTCAGTTTGTCTAGCAGGCTCTGGTTCTGGTCCTGCTGGCGATGGGGCTGCGGCACCCTCTTCTGGACAAAGTCGGCCGTGCTGGACACACTGTCACTCTCCACTCCTGGAGATACACAAGCAAGGAAAGAGAAACACACAAAACAAATAGAGGGGAGAAAGTGTGAGATATGCAAAAATAAACATTTACACACATCGTATGTTTAAAAAAAATACCCTATTTGTGCATTCGTCTTTTGAATAGATAGTGTTGACCAAGTCGCCTTGAGCAATACTGTTTCAGTTGTGTCTCCGAAATATTGAGAGGTCTTCAAATCTCTAGTCTTATGATCTTGTAAATATATCAACAGGCAGGTGCTACAGTGGTGGTGGTTGGAGCGAGTTACCTCCCGGCCTTCCTAACTGAGCTGCTAGAGAGGAAGGAAATGTCAAGTTCTAGAGAAAAAGCACTCAATATAAGTCATTACAGGTCCCTACACAGTATCCCATGTCGTACCAGTGTTCTTGTGGTATCCCTTGACCAGCCGGGTCCTCCTCTTGGAGTTGGGCGTCTTGTCGCGGGAGGCCAGGCTTGCCTGGGCAGAGGCCTTACGTCCTGCCCTGAAGGCCTTGGTAATGATGGTGGGGTCAGCCGGGTCCGGCATGCTGCTGAAGCTCTCCTGGGAGGCCTGGTCGAAGGCCTGGGGCCGGGTGTTGTTAGCCCCTCTATGGGGTAGAGGGGAGGGGGATTCAGTGATAGGAGCTGGAGGCTGGGAGACGTTGAGCCAGCCAGATTCATGGCCACGACTGCCGGTTCCTTCATTCTGCCTCTGGGGCCTGGTGGGATGGATACAGACAGAGAAAGACAGTTGGACTAAAGTAGGAAAAAATGGGTGAGTAAGAGAGAACTAAGTAGCAATGAAGTATGCCTTTCATTCTTTGCACACATACACACAGGCCTGGGAATTTTGCTCACTATATATATATATATATATAATGTCTGCTGCAGAGGGGCAAGAGAGAATTTGTTTTGATCAGTCAGGGAAATAGAAGTACTGAAAGCATGTTGGCTCACTATTTAAAAAAGACGGAGAACATGCTATAGGATGAATAAATACTGGAGTTTTGGCACAGGTACAGCCGACTAGCGCTAGCTAACGCTGCCTACATCGATTTTACAAATCGATACTTGGAGTCAAACGTCAGTAATAATCGATACAATATCATCCAAAAATAATATCATGATATGCAACTACTTGATTTTTGCCAATCAATCACTAACACACACACCTTTTGTCTACAGTGTTGAGTGGGGAGCATTGTAGGGGCGGAGGGAAGCTCAAGTACTCTGTCTTGACTGAGGTGTTGGGATCCAGCTGCTGCTGGTGGTTGTCTGGGCTGACTTGGCCACCAGCACTCTGAGGGAACTCCCCCATAGCAGAAGGGAACATGGGGTTGAAATTAAACCCTGTGGAGGAGAAAAATAAATGAAGTGAGCACAGAGGTATATTGTGCAGGTTAGTGGTTTTTCCATCATGAATCTGGTTCTGGAGGCAAATCTGCAGCATGGTCACTAGCTGGCACAGCCACAAAGTCATTAAATCTGATTTTAAACCTAACCCCACTTGCTAACCCTAATCTTAAACTAAGATTAAAAAGCTTTTAAATTGTATGAATTTTTACAAAAGACAATTTTGACTGGCTTATTTAAGGGCAAATTGTTCAGTTCTGCCTCCAGGACAAGACTGATGACAATAAACGTCAAACTGCGTATATTGTGATCTGGAAAACACTTGGTTACAAACATATCAAATCAGGAATTTCTCCTATTCCAGTATGCCCTCTATTCCTCAATAACACTCATGTGCCAGAGCTTCTCAATTTCTAAAGCTAACCTCTGAATTGAACTGGGTCAAGGTGACAAGTATTTAAAGAAGAGTGCCTTCCATGACATTATTACAAAAGCAATTGATACATTTTTGCACACACAGTTTCTGAATGAGACATTATTTGAACACTAACTATACAAAAACATTAAGAACACCTGCTTTTTCCATGACAGACTGATGAGGGGAAAGCTTTAAAGGAGACAGGTTAAAGGATTTTTAAGCCTTGAGACATGGATTTTGTATGTGTGCCATTCAGAGGGTGAATGGGCAAGAATTTAAGTGCCTTTGAACGGAGAATGGTAGTAGGTGCCAAGCACACCGGTTGGTGTCAAGAAGTGCAACGCTAATGTTTTTTTTTACACGCTCAACAGTTTCCCCGTGTGTATCAAAAAATGGTCCACCACCCAATAGGACACCCAACCAACTTGACAACTGTGGGACGCATTGGAGTTGACATGGGCGCCAGCATCCCTGTAGAACACTTGACAACTTAGAGTCCATGCCCTGACGAACTGAGGCTGTTCTGAGGGGGTGTTCCTAATGTTTGGTATACATTCTTGGATTTTTCATTCCTTTGAGAACTTTCACTCATACAAAATATATGTCATAACATCAACGAGGAAGGGTCGAAAAACAATGGATGGAAGATGTATGTATCAAGGGGTGTTGGAAGGCGTACCGGAGGAGAGGGGTGTGAATCCGGCCAGGCCAGGAGGCAGGTTGAGGGCCTGGTTGACAGAGGGGGGAATGGAGGAGAGGAAGGGGAGAAAGAGACTGGTGGGGGAGAAGGGGGGACAGGCACTGCCGGAGTCCCGGGACGTGGAGCCCTGGTTCTGGGCCTGCTGACCTGAGGACGAGGAGGGCGGCTGCTGTTGTTGACGAAGCAGGTCGCTCAGCACCAGTTTCAGTCTGGGGACAAATACAGGCAAGTCGAGTGTTAAAACCTAACCACATTCTTGTATTCACAAGTCATGTTTAAACCTGATGTCATGTTCACATATACTGCAGATAGTCATTTAACCATTATTGGCTATGCACTTAGAGCTATAAACTAATGTAGACATGACATGGGTGTGAACCTAACAAACGAAAGCTGCAATGAATAAATGTTCAACTGAATTGTAAGGTCTGGAAAACAGACACTGATAATTTCCCTCATGCCATACATTGAGCCAGTGACATTAACATATCAGTAAACTAGTAAAGTATCTGGGGACTTCAGATGAGAATTAGCTACAGTATATAGCTAAAATATGGTGCAATGTTTGTTGTACATTATCTGTGCAAATGGGTCCTGTGTGGCTCAGGTGGTAGAGCATGGCGCTTGCAACGCTAGAATTGTGAGTTCGATTCCCACGGTTGGACCAGTACGAAAAAGTATGCACACACACTACTAAGTCACTCTGCTAAATGACAAAAATGAAAATAAACCAATAGATTCTAGTTGATTTTTTTTGCATGTTTGTTCTACCTTTCGGCGTTGTTCTGCTGCCAGGCCAACTGTGTGTAACACTGGCTGAGCTGGTGCATGACCAGGTGGACCTGGGGGGAGGACAGGTTGTTGGGCAGCGCATTGTACGGTCCTGTCAGCAGGGTCTGGAGCATGTAGGACAACATCTGGAGAGGGGTAGGGGAGAACAGGTAGGGACAGGGAAAACAGGTAGAAGAGTGAGAGATGTAGAAAGAGTGTGTGTGTGGAGAAAGAAAGTTTGAAAGAGATAGAAAGAAGAGAACAAAATGGTATTCATGAACCTGTCTGTCATTTGGTTTCCCCATACAGGTTCTGACAGCCAGTCAAATAGGATCAAGCCAACGGCTGATTTCTATAAAAGGAATAGCAGTGTTTGCATTTCCATCAGGACGACGCACGCTGAATAAATTCAAATTCAACACCATGCTCTATAGGTTAAGTGTCACCGTCACCGTGCTATATCAATGACAATGCGGCGAAAATCCATTTAGGCACCTCTAACACAAGACTGGCATGAGTAATACATTTCTTTATTAACTTACTTTATCGACCTTAGTGAAATGTAATAGACATTGAACAGAAAGGAAAGCGAGCAGAAATGCCAAACATTATTTGGATGTGTGCCTAAAGCCTTAGGTTGCTGCTACCTTTTCTGTAGGTTGGGTGAAACCGATGTCCTGACTCAAAATCAGATAAGCTTTGCAATAAATAACTTCAGCCGGACCCCCTCTCACACACAGAGGGGAGAGAAGGGAGCTGGTGGGGGGGGGGGGGGGGGGGGGGGGGAATAGTAAATCAAGGAGAGAACATCCCTCTCCAATGTTCACACAGGAATGTGCCTTTGTCTACAAAGACATTTCCCACCGAAATGCTAACACAATATTTATATCATACAACGTGGGGAATGGGCAGATGTGACCTAAAAGACCACTAATGTCATTTGGTTGTTATTTTGTGATGTCATAAAAAAATCAAGGATCAAGGAACTAGTGTAACTTGAAATGTATCAGTGTTGGAAAGAGTACCCAATTGTCATACTTGAGTAAAAGGAAAAATGTATAGAAAATTACAAAAGTAAAAGTCAACCAGTAAATACTACGTCTAAGTCTAAAAATATTTGGTTTAAAATATTCTTAAATTCCCTATATTAAGCAAACCAGACGGCACCATTTTCTTGTTTTGTTTTACTTACGGAGAGCCTGAGGTACATTCCAACATAATTTACAAACAAAGCATGTGTTCATGACGAACCAAGACATTTACACGTAAATACATTCATGATGACTTAACTCCAAACGGGTGGCGGTTCGTGTGCAAAGTATATGATTATTGTGAGAGTAGTTACTAAATGTACCAAAGTATAATGTCCCCCTTCCCGTTGTAACAAGCCGCCATACTATGTCAGTCCACTCGGGACCTTTTGCTAATGTATTAAGTGTGTATGTTTATCCTGTGTTACCATTTAGATAGCTAGTAAATAATTAAACTAATTTGTGTAGCACTGAATCATAAGTAAGGCTGAGGTTTTTGCAGAGGTTACAACTGTTCAGAATGATATGATAGAAGGTTATCATTAATACATTGACCGTTTATGAATGTGATTGGTAAAGACCCTTAAAGTTTAATTCGGGAGATGGTAACTCTTTCAAGAACCGCTCTCTTGGTGCCCCAATTCCTAATGAGTTAATTGTTAATGAAAATTTAAATTGGGTAACAATTAAACAGTTATTTGATTAGATAAATAACAGTCATCAGATTAATGAAAGTAAAGTCACGACACAGACCAGGCGTGAATACACAATATTCATGTCAGGCAAGCTAAATTAACCTCAAATACCTCCTTTGGTTCGGTGAATTCAGACATGGTTCGATACGTATTCCAAACATTTGAAATACTTGGAGGCACTTAATTTAGCTTGGAAGGTACAAAGAAAACAATGGAATAGTCTGAATTGCACGCAAATCCCTCATGCCAGACAAGCTAAAATCAATACATTCCAAAAGGTTGACATGCGAGGTACCCTTGATATAGCTTCGCTTGTCAGGTACATAGAACTCAAACTCCTCATGCCAGCTTGCCTCATACCTGACAAGCTAAATCAGGCACGCCTCAACCATGTCAAATGTTTTAGATAAGCCTATGTATTGGTGTGAGGTGACTGAACTGCTATACCAACCTGCTGGTCCTGCAGTAGGGTCTGACACATGCTGGTGCTGAAGTCCAGCTGCCTCTGTAGTGTGCCCACCTGCTCCTGCCAGTGGTGTGATGCTAACGCAGACCCAGTGCCAGAACCCTCCTTGAAGGACAGCTCAGCCGCCCAACGCAGGTTCTCCTGGCGCCTCGCACCCGCGATGCCGCCATGGGCTTGGGACTGTTGTTGTTTGGCTCGAGAGGGTCGTCCACTAGCTACAGATGCAAATTGTTGGGGCGGCTTCAGAACGTTGCTGGAGAAAGAAGGGGGAGAGTGATATATTTGTATTATTGGGTGTCCAACGAGTTGTGGGTGCTGCTGTGAATGCATGACCCAATTTTCGCTCAGGACTTTCATGATGCCAAGATTCAAGATTTATTAGTCTTATAAAAACAGGCTAAGTATGGTCAACATCATCCAACAAAGTGCTTACTTGCAGGTTCCTTCTCAACAATGCAACAATAACAACCAAGTAAATGGAAGAACAATACCGTATGTAACCATATATCAATAGAAACCTATGGGGTGGAACAAAAGCCTGCACACCCAGTATCTCTCTAGGACTGGAGTTGGGTTAGGATTAACCCTAACCCCTCAAACTACAACTGATTAATCAAATAAAATATTATTTGTCACATGCGCCGAATACAACAGGTACAGTGAAATTACTTAGTTACAAGCCCTTAACCAACAATGCAGTTAAGAAAGAAAAAAAAAAGAAGCAGTAAATAAGAATAGCGGGGCAATATACAGGGGGTACCAGAACAGAGTCAGTGTGCGGGGGCACCGGTGTCGAGGTAATTGAGTTAATATATACAAGTAGGTAGAGTTATTAAAGTGACTATGCATGTGTAGGAGCAGTGTAGAAGGGGGGGGGGGGGGGCAATGCAAATAGTCTGGGTAGCCATTTGATTAACTGTTCAGGAGTCGAGAGAACAGTTTATGACTAGATGCCTGGAGTCTGACCAATTTTTAGGGCCTTCCTATGACACCGGCTGGTATAGACGTCATGGATGGCAGGAAGCTTGGCCCCGGTGATATACTGGGCCGTTCGCACTACCCTCTGTAGTGCCTTGCGGTCGGAGGCCAAGCAGTTGCCATACCAGGCAGTGATGCAACCTGTCCGGATGCTCTCAATGGTGCAGCTGTAGAACTCTGAGGATACATGCCAAATCTCCTGAGGGGGAATAGGTTTTGTCATGCCCTCTTCACGACTGTCTTGGTGTGCTTGGAGCATGTTAGTTTGTTGGTGATGGGGACGCCAAGAAACTTGAAGCTCTCAACCTGCAGCCCTGTCGACGGGAATGTGGGCGTGCTTGGTTCTCCTTTTCCTGTAGTCCACAATCATCTCCTTTGTCTTGATCACATTGAGGGAGAGGTTGTTGTCCTTGTACCACACTGTCAGGTCTCTGACCTCCTCCCTATAGGCGGTCTCATCATTGTCGGTGATCAGGCTTACCACTGTTGTGTCATCAGCAAACTTAATGGTGTTGTAGTCGTGCCTGGCCGTGCTGTCACGTTTGAACAGGGAGTACAAGAGGGGACTGAGCACACACCCGAGGGGCCCCCCATTTTGAGGATCAGCATGGTGGATGTGTTGTTAACAACCATTATCACCTGGGGGCGGCCCATCAGGAGGTCCAGCTTTGAGGGCACTCTGGTGTTGAACGCTGAGCTATAGTCAATGAATAGCATTCTCACATAGGTGTTCTTTTTGTCCAGGTGGGAAAGGGCAGTGTGGAGTGCAATAGAGATCTGCGGATCTGTTGGTGCGGTATGCAAATTGGAGTGAGTCTAGGGTTTCTGGAATAATGGTGTTGATGATGTAAATCATGACCAGCCTTTCAAAGCATTTCATGGCTACAGATGTGAGTGCTACGGGTCAGTAGTCATTTAGGAAGGTCACCTTTGTGTTCTTGGGCACAGGGACTATGGTGGTCTCCTTAAAACATGTTGGTTTTACAGACTCGGACAGGGAGAGGTTGAAAATGTCAGTGAAAACACTTGCCAGCTCGTCAGCACATGCTCACAGTACACGTCCTGGTAATCAGTCTGGCCCTGCGGTCTTGTGAAAGTCGACCTGTTTAAAGGTCTTCCTCACAGCTGATGCACTCATGCATGTTTCAGTGTTACTTGCCTCGAAGCGAGCAAAGAAATTATTTAGCTCATCTGGTAGGCTTGTGTCACTGAGTAGCTCTCGGCTGTGCTTCCCTTTGTGGGCTGTAATAGTTTGTAAGCCCTGCCACATCCGACGAGCGTCGGAGCAGTACGATTCGCTCTTAGTCCTGTATTGACGGTTCGTCAGAGGGCATAGCAGGATTTCTTATAAGCTTCCGGGTTAGAGTCCCGGTCCTTGAAAGCAGCAGCTCTATCCTTTAGCTCAGTGCGAATGTTGCCTGTAATCCATGGCTTCTGGTTGGGGTATGTATGTATGTATAGTCACCGTGGGGACGATGTCCTTGATGCACTTATTGATAAAGCCAGTAACTGATGCGGTGTACTCCTCAATGCCATCGGTAGAATCCCGGAACATATTCCAGTCTGCACTAGCTAAACACTCCTGTAGTTTAGCATCTGCTTCATCTGACCAATTTTTTATAGAGTCACTGGTGCTTCCTGCGTTAATTTTAGCTTGTAAGTAGGAATCAGGAGGATAGAATTATGGTCAGATTTGCCAAATTGAGGTGCGAGGGAGAGTGTGGAATAAAGGTGGTCTAGAATGTTTTTCCCCTATGGTTGCACATTTTACATGCTGATAGAAATGAGGTAAAACTGATTGGAGTTTCCCTGCATTAAAGTCCCCGGCCACTAGGAGTGCATCCTCTGGATGAGCGTTTTCCTGTTTGCTTATGGTGGTGTACAGCTCATTGAGTACGGTTTTAGTGCCAACATCGGTCTGTGGTGGTATGTAGACAGCTATGAAAAATACAGATGAAAACTCTAGGTAGATAGTGTGATCCACAGCTTATCATGAGATACTCTACCTCAGGCGAGCAAAACCTTCCTTAGGTATCATGCACCAGCTGTTGTTTACATATATGCATAGGCCCCCGCCCCGTGTCTTACCAGAGGCTGCTGTTCTATCCTGCCGATAGTGTATAACCCGCCAGCTGTATGTTCTTAATGTAGTCGTTCAGCAACGACTTCGTGAAACACAAGACATTACAGATTTTAATGTTGAAAAGGTCTGTAGCGTCGGAACAGTTAGGCCTACAAAACTACGGAAAGATGTGACTCTTACGATGGTTTTCTCCATTTTGCTATACAAGTGTCACAGGACTCGTCTGAAGGTAACCCATGCAAACAAATAGAAGTATGGAGGTAGTTTAGTAGCAACAAAAATAAGGGGTTAAATATGTGTCCAAAAATAACAAAAACATTTCCTGATCTTTCTTAAACTCCTAACTGTATATCTTTCTTTATTACCCAAAGTAGTCCTAAAATTCTAAATCAAATAGCTAAATGAGCCATGGTATGACCATCTTAAAACAATTCCATATGTAGCCTAGTCCCCTCCCATAGCTTTTAGAGGTTAAGACTATTGTGCCCTGTATCTTTATCCTGAATAGAAGAAGAAGAAAAATGGGTATCTTTGTATGAATTTTTCACAGACCTGCCCAGTTTCTTCCTATTGCTGTAGGATCTCTGCTTCCTAGTGGAGTAGAGATGCAGGTCATCACTGGAGCTGGACTCTGCTCCGTCCTCTTCTTCCTCCTCCTCCTCAGCACCCATCTCAGAGGGGTAGCCGTCCTCGTCTAGCTGACAGGGGGTGGAGCCACCCCACGTGGCCATGGTCCTGAGGAGGAGTGAAACAAGTCAATTAAGGCCCCACTCAGAGACTAAACCGATCTCTCAAGGCACGTCATGCAGATATGAAAGCAAAAAGCGTCATTCTACTTGTATCTGCAACATTCAGAATGTTTCACATGGAACTCCCCCAGATTATTTAGGGGTAACGCTAAAAGCGTCATTCTACTTGTATCTGCAACATTCAGAATGTTTCACATGGAACTCCCCCAGATTATTTAGGGGTAACGCTTTGCCCACCTCTCGTCCCTGCTAAGTGGTTGTGAGGCGGCGTGTCCCTCTGGGTCCTCCATCTTGTAGGGGGAGTCGCTGAGGCCGCTCCTCCTCTGGTGCTCGGCCATCAGGGATTCCAGGTGCTTCCTCCGCTGGCGCAGCTCCTCCCGCAGGATCTGGTGGCGCCGCATCTCACACCACAGCTGCTGGAGAACCACGAAGGTAAATGAGCTGTGTCATTTTCATGGTTACATCAGCAAAATAACCCACACTACTATACAGCTCCCTGACATCCAGCCATGGCTAACTCGGTTACGCTAACCCTTACCAGTTAACCCTCAAGAAAAGCCTTGCACTGAGCGGGTGATACAAGTGTTCCATTTGATTTTGGCAAGCAAGCACTTTAAGTCTGTGGGATGAGCATACTATCCTTGATGTTACAGTAAACTAACCCTGTCAAATCAAAATAAAGAACCCACCTCGTTGTCGGTGACAGAGGCATTAGTAGCGGCCTGGGCTGTGGGTTTGAGCACAGCGGTGGCAGCAGGAGAAGCGTTGGCTTTGGGGGCTGCAGCCGGAGCAGGGGGAGGGGCCGGGGTGGAAGTTGCAGCTGGGGGCTTCCTCATCAGAGCCTGTTGGCTCACTGTGCTGCTGGACACTGACGACTGGAGAGAAGATGGGAGAGCGTGTGTGAGAGGTTGCCTCAAATAATACCCCATTACCAATATAGAACACTATGGTTAAGAGGGGTCAGAAATAAGTTCTGACTCCAAAGCCTTTCAACACAATCAATCAGGAAATAGGGTGGTGTGTGCTCAGTTCTCAGTGTCTGTGCGTGCACGTGTTACCTGCAGATCGGGGCAGGCCCACTGCAGGTCCTGGATCTTGTCCTGGATCTCCATCAGCCGCTGGCGTTCCTCGTGAAGCTGCTGCAACTCCTGCTGCTGCTGACAAAGCTTCTCCTCATACAGCTTCTCCCTGAGACACATACAAAATATTTTAGAATCACAAACAGAATCACCAGCTGTGTAATTCACATGCTTAAAAGCACTCACTTAGATATAGACACAGGTACTTTCATACACTTATTATGGTTAGTCTCCTACCTGGCCTTGTCTGTGAGGGTGAGGTCTCTGGGGCTCTTGCCTGTGGAGGAGGAGCCAGCAGCAGCACCTCTGGTGTTGTTGGGCTGCTGGTGGAGACCCTCGTCGGCTGTGGTGGCATCTGTATCGTCACTCTGGGAGGCAGGAAGTCACACGGTTACTATTCCATAAAGATATCGCCCATAAATGACTCAAATTCCAGCTCTATTTTCTTGGACTGCAAAAGGGTCCTCTTCCACTCTGAACTGTCTAGACCACTCAGCTGCACCATGGTCATTTTAGATTCTATAGCATGTGTTCTATTTTGTATTATTGGCTTATATGTGTGTGTTATGTTTCTACTCCATTTTCTGCTTTTGCATATTTTTTTTATGCTGAATGTTATCAGATCTTCAACCAAAACCTAATATGAGAGAGAACAAATAACAATGACATACTCATTTAATTTATTTCATAAACAAAGTTAACAAACACCCAATGCCTGTGTGAAAAAGTTACTGTCCCCTTGCACTCAATAACAGGTTGTGCCACCTTCAGCTGCAAAGACTGCAACCAAATGCTTCCTGCAGTCGAGCAGTCTCACATCACTGTGGACGAATTCTGGCACACTCTTCCATGCAGAACTGCTTTAACTTAGCAGCATTTGTGGGTTTTCAAGCATGAACTGCTCGTTTCAAGTCCTGCACTTCAGCTTCCAGACAGATG
Source organism: Oncorhynchus kisutch (assembly GCF_002021735.2). Lineage (NCBI taxonomy): Eukaryota > Metazoa > Chordata > Actinopteri > Salmoniformes > Salmonidae > Oncorhynchus > Oncorhynchus kisutch. The sequence goes on from NC_034180.2 coordinate 10,022,948, forward strand.
GCCTGACAGTTCCCTGTAGAATTCTCTGATACAGAACAGAATTCATGGTTCCTTCCATTAAGACAAGTCATCCAGTTCTTGAGGCTGCAAAGTATTCCTAAACCATCACACTACCACCACTATGCATGACCGATGGTATAAGGTTCTTACTTTGGAATGCAATGTTTGGTTTGCGCCAGGAATAAATGGGACCCATATCATCCAAAAAGTTATACTTCTGAATCATCTGCCCATAGAACATTCTTCCAATAGTCTTGATGATCATCCAGGTGCTTTTTGGCAAACTTGAGGCAACTTTTTGGACGAGATAGGTCCCATTATTGACTTGCACTATGGGGCCTACAATTTATTTCAGATTCTATATTTCTCTCATATGCTATGTTTCTCTGTTTCTAGTCAGTCCTCTCACCTGCACCATGGCCACCAGCTCCTGGAGCTGCCGTAGTTTCTGCTTGGCGGTCTGCAGCCGGTGGACTTTGTGGGCGAAGTCCGCATCCTCATCCTCCAGGCTGCTCCTTCTGCTCGACCCCGAGCCATCGCTGTCCCGGGCCCCGGCCCCCCGCACCTCCTCTTCATCCTCCAGGGCATCGTCATCATCAACCTGGTTGTAGGGGCGGTTGTACTGGCACTCTGGTGGAGACAGAAACAATGAGGGTTAGTGAGATGGGTGGATTGTGTGTGTATACAGGTTGCACACATGTAATGTGCGTCACGCTACCTATGGCTGATGGGATGTTGAGGCTGCGGAGGTTGGCTGCTGCAGAGCGGTTGTTGATCTCACACTCGTTGAGCCTCCCGTCAACGTGGTTGTTGGTGCTGCCGCCTCCTCGGCCGTTGGTCAGACTGTTCATTTCTGTCCAGTTCCCAGAATGCTGTGGGTTTCTGACCAGGGGAAAGGTCTCAATTTCACTCCCCGGCGTGATTTGCCCTTGGGAATTATATTATCTAAACCTTAACATTTCTTATCCAGGAAAGTTATTGAGAACAAACTATATTTGAAATTAACCTGGTAATTTGGGGTACATGAAAGGAACAGATTATATGCTTGGCTCGAAACTAACCCGTTACTGTCCATGGTTGCCGGTTCGAATCCCAGGTCTGTGATGCTTAGAATCAGAATTGGACATGGTCCACTAATAAACAGATCTAATGAGAAATAATAACGACTGCACCCTACTCCGTCCGTGACCTTCAAGTACCTGATGTTGGTGATGGGGGGCCGGCGGTTCTCCTGCTCCGAGTCGAACATGGTCTCCAGCATGGAGCCGTCCTCCTCAGTCTCCTCCTCCTCCTCCTCTTCCTCCTTCACGTTCTCGTTGACTGTGTCCACCATCATGTCTGATGTCTGCTCGTAGTACTGCACCAGCTCACGCAGCTCGTTCAGACGCTTGTGCACCTCCTTCAGCTTGCTGTGGTGGGCGGGGGGGGGGGGGGAGGAGAGAGAGACTTAGGCCTGATTCCGTTTTAAAATGTCTCCACCTCAAGGACTTAAAAGCACCGTAAGTGAGACCTCAAGCAGTCTATTCCTTTTGAGTCACATTTCAGAGTGTGGAGGAATGAATGGGAAGACATGGAATGGGGGAAAGAGACTAAGGTTGATACATGGACAACTGATTCAATGAAGGAGAGACACTTCACTAATTGGATCTATTGTTCATTCACCAGACGAATTAATGAATAAGAGGGATAAGGGTGATGGATGGTAGAGATTGTCTGAAGGAACAGTACAGCATGGATCTTCAGCTGCCGGTACCAGAGAGATACAAAGGGTGCATGCTAATAGACTGAGTTGGTTCCCTCTACTCGTCTCCTTTGCTTCATTGGCAATAGGTTGTATTCATTAAGTCCAGGTAGTCCCAATAGAAAATTTAACACTGGAATAATGTTTACATACCGTTTTAATCATTCCATATTTTGTATTTAAGTCAATGCCATCCTATTCAACTATTGCTGAATATATACTATTCTATAGACACACTAAATATTCTATCCACAAACTCAGCATCCCTTTTTCAGGACCCTGTCTTTCAAAGATAATTCGTAAAAATCCAAACATTCCCTTGCTTGTTCAATGAACCATAAACAATTAATGGACATGCACCTGTGGAACGGTCATTAAGACACTAACAGCGTACAGACAATAGGCAATTAAGGTCAGTTATGAAAACTTAGGACACTAAAGAAGCCTTGCTACTGACTCTGAAAAACACCAAAAGAAAGATGCCCAGGGTCCCTGCTCATCTGCGTGAACATGCCTTAGGCATGTTGCAAGGAGGCATGAGGACTGCAGATGTGGCCAGGGCAATAAATTGCAATGTCCGTACTGTGAGACGCTTAAGACAGCACTACAGAGAGACAGGATGGACAGCTGATCGTTCTCGCAGTGACAGACCATGTGTAAAAACACCTGCACAGGATCGGTACATCTGAACATCACACCTGCGGGACAGGTACAGGACAGCAAAAACAACTGCCCGAGTTACACCAGGAACGCACAATCCCTCCATGTTCTGCCATGGCCAGCGAAGTGCCCGGATCTCAATCCCATTGAGCATGTCTGGTACCTGTTGGATTGGAGGGCGAGGGCTAGGGCCATTCCCACCAGAAATGTCCAGGAACTTGCAGGTGCCTTGGTGGAAGAGTGGGGTAACATCTCACAGCAACAACTGGCAAATCTGGTGCAGTCCATGAGGAGATGCACTGCAGTACTTAATGCAGCTCGTGGCCACACCAAATACTGACTGTTATTTTTTATTTTGACCCCCCCCCCCCCCCCCTTTGTTCAGGGACACATTATTCCATTTCTGTTAGTCACATGTCTGTGGAACATGTTCAGTTTATGTCTCAGTTGTTGAATCTTGTTATGTCCATACAAGTATTTACACATGTTAAGTTGGCTGAAAATAAACGCAGTTGACAGTGAGGACTTTTTTATTTGGCTGAGTTTACTATCCATGTCTATACATCCCATCCAGTGCATTCAGAAAGTATTCAGACCACTTGACTTGTTCCACATTTTGATCAATTACAGCCTTAGTGTAAAATGTACTAAATACAAAAATGTACTCAAACACACAATACCCCATAATGACAGAGAAAACAGAAATGCCTTATTTACATAGGTATTCAGACATTTTGCTATGACTCGAAATTGAGTTCAGGTGCATCCTGTTTACATTGATCATCCTTGAGATGTTTCTACAACTTGGGAGTCCACCGGTTGTAAATTCAATTGATTGGACATGATTTAGAAAGGCACACACCGGTCTATGTAAGGTCGACAGTGCATGTCAGAGCAAAAACCAAGCCAAGAGGTCAAAGGAATTGTCTGTAGAGCTCCGAGACAGGATTACGTCGAGGCACAGATCTGGGGAAAGGGTACCAAAAAATGTCTGCAGCATTGAAGGTCCCCATGAACACAGTGGCCATCATTCCTAAATGGAAAAAGTTGTAAATCATCAAGACTCTTCCTAGTGCTGGCCGCTCGGCCAAACTGAGCAATCGGGGCAGAAGGGCCTGGGTCAGGGAGGTGACCAAGAACCCGATGGTTATTCTGAAAAAGCTCCAGTTCCTCTGAGGAGATGGGAGAACATTTCAGAAGGACAACCATCTTGGCAGCAATCCACCAATCAGGCCTTTATGGTTGAGTGGCCAGACAGAAGCCGCGACTCAGTAAAAGGAACACGACAGCCGCTTGGAGTACACACAAAATGCACCTCAAGGACTGACTATGAGAAACAAACTTCTCTGGTCTGATGAAACCAAGATTAAACTCTTTGGCCTGAAAGCCAAGCGTCACATCTGGAAGAAACCTGGCACCATCCCTACGGAGAAGCATGGTGGTGGCAGCATCATGCTGTGGGGATGTTTTTCAGCGGCAGGGACTGAGGGACTAGTCAGGGTTGAGGGAAAGATTAACGGAGCAAAGCACAGAGCGATCCTTGATGAAAACCTGCTCCAGAGCACACAGGACCTCAGACTGTGGGCGAACGTTCACCTTTCAACAGGACAACGACCCTAAGCACACAGCCAAGACAACGCAGGAGTGGCTTTAAGACAAGTCTCTGAATGTTCTTGAGTGGCCCAGCCAATGCCCGGACTTGAACCCGCTCCAACATCTCTGGCAAGACCTGAAAATAGCTGTGCAGAGACGCTCCCAATCCAACCTGACAGAGCTTGAAAGGATCTGCCGAGAAGAACGCGAGAAACTCCCCAAATACAGGTGTGCCAAGCTTGTAGCATCATACCCAAGCAGACTTGAGGCTGTAATCGCTGCCAAAGGTGCTTCAACAAAGTACTGAGTAAAGGGTCTGAATAGGTATGCAAATATGATATTTCAGTTTATTTTTAATACATTTGCAAAAATGTCTAAAAACCTGTTTTTCCTTTGTAATGATGGGGTGTGTAGATTGATGAGGGGAAAAACGAGTTAACCCCTTTTAGAATAAGGCAAAATGTGGAAAAAGTCAAAGGGTCTGAACACTTTCCGAATGTACTGTATACATGCATACATACATAGTCATACGCCGGACTCAGACATTGCTTGCCCTAATACTTCTTAATTCCATTCTTTTAGAGATGTGTGTATTGTTTGGAATTTTTAGATAATACTGCAATGTTTGAGCTAGGAACACAAGCATGTCGCTACATTTCACTACACCCGCAATAACATCTGCTAAATATGTGTATGCAACCAATAAAATGTGATTTGGGCAAGTACAGGAAGTCCCTCTGCATTTCAGTCAGTTTTCTACCATTTGGCTCCTTATGAATACAACTGTGGTGTGATGTGCACCGATTGTAATAATTGTTGAAGTTTAGTACCGGAGTTTGTCTGCTGGAGCGTCATCATGCTGGGGTTGCTGGGTGTGTGTGGAGGGATGGTAGGTGGAGGGATCCCGTCTCATGGCTGTGGCCCCGTTGGGCTCCCGGTACAGGGCAGAGGGGCGGTCCGAGGGGCCCGCGCCCAGAGCCAGTCTATGCTGAGAGGACAGGGACACACTGCCACCGCGACCTGACAGAACACACATTACTCACACATGCACGGCAGCAAACTTACAAGCTTCTATCATATGCACCAGGCTTCCACCGCAAAGAACGTAAGATGGGAGCTGCGCAAATGTTTTTAAAAAATAAATAAATACAAGTTTGTCATAATTAAAGGCAATGTTTTGCAGGAAATGGCATTTGTAGGCGTTTAAACAAGCAAGAATCTCGCAAAAAAAAAAATATCCTACTCCTAGTCAGTTACCGAGACAAACCATAACTTACAGGAGTTGTTGTTGAGGGTCTGGTCGCGGAGTGAGTGCAGCTCCTGCAGGATCTTGTCCATGGTCTGCTTCTTGTCCTGCAGCTCCTGCAACTTGGTCAGCTTGGCGCTCGCTGCCGACGTCGGGGTGATGGAGGTCAGGGAAGTGAGAGGGCTGGGATGGAGGAAGGAGGAGGCAGAGCGGGAAGGAGGGGAAGGCTGGGAGGAGCGAGAGCGGCAGACTTCCCGGGAGAGGGAGAGGCTCGCGGCTTGTCTGCGGTTGTCTGGGACTGCTGCCTTGGTCTGAGGAAGGAAAGTCACACAGGATGTTAGTAGGTGTTAGTAGTTGAACAAACATTCAACTCATCATTTATTACTTTGATTGGTAGCACTTTACATTACCACACACGATAAAGGGTGATAACATGGAAACAAGTTCTAATTACTCAACATGAAGACTTCATTTTGCCCAGTTATCCCTTCATTAAATGTAAGCATTATAGTTACAGTGTTATACACCAGGTCTGTAATAGAGGGGTAAACAATACCATGTTATTATAACTTTTGACGTTTGCCAGGATTGTATTTCATTAGGCATCAGGCAGAAGAAAGCGCTAATACTTTTGACTATGGTGTGCCCTAATTAATACGACCCAGTATTCTATGATGCTGGTACCTGGGAGTCGTGCAGCTGGTTGTGGAAGCGTTGAATGAGGTCGTTCAGCTCATCGTTCAGCTCCGAGGTGATGCTCAGCCCTGACACACTGCCTGTGGTCTCTGTCGGCACTGAAACACACACACACCAAATGAAATAAGGTTACGTATGTGTGTAGCTACCAGCTCTGCATGTGCGCTTGTGTGTCCAGTGTGCATTTACTCCTCTGCATACGCGCTCTCTTTCTATGTGGCCCGTGTCTCACCGGTGTCAGCCATGGTTTGTGTGGCTTGCTGGGAGCTGTGCTGCATGGTCAGTAGTGCTGCCTGACGGCCCTGTAGAGCCCTGAGCTGCTCCTGCTGCTCCAGCATCTTCTTCAGGAGCTCATGCTGCTTCTTCAAGTTCTCCAGCTCCTCCTTCTGGTCACTGCGGCCTGCAATGCGGCCCTGTTGGAGACACGCAAATAAGAAATCGCCAGCACAAGCAGAACTGGTTGTGCCTCAGATGCTGACAGTGCAGACTTCCTGGTGTTACACCGGCAAAGGAAGGGATGGAGAGAAGGGGATGGAGTGGGATGAGAGGGAGGGATGGCAGCAATACAATTAGCCTTGGTCTACTTGGGTGACGAATTCTAGAAGAAGTGTCTTACTATCTGGTAGAGATTGTAATGCGTATCCCTAAGCACATATCAGATGTCGTTTGTGACCAATCCAAACTCCTCTATAAAACAAAAACCTAGCAGGGGGGGGGGGGGTTGGTGTTCAGAACTAGAGGAAGGGCTACTTACGGTGGCATTGGAGGCGTCCGAGGAGCGCACCTCCATGTTCAGGGTGGTGCTCTCTGGCAACGAGCCTGACCCCAAGGCAGAGTCCAGTGTTCCCGCCTCGTCCTCCTCATTCTCCCTCGCCTACAGAAGAGGCAGCGATCAGTAAAATATTAGGCACGGACTGCAAGCACGGTCACCCTCTTCAGCCCGAACTATGGTACCATTGACACGGAGGGTGTAGTGGCTATGGGAACACGGGTCTTCAACCATTTCCTTCCCTTTCTCCACCCCACTTTCAATGTAATACTTGAACAGTGGTTGGTGAAAAAGTTGGTATACAACAATGGAAATAGTCATAACTACTCGCACATAAATGCCGGAGGGGGATAACCTATAGAATATTGATAGCAAAATAAAATGACGTGCCATCCAGCAGTTCAGAAGCAATGTGTGTCATGTCCTAGATTTGTCTGCCAAATGGAACAAGATACACGACTGTCTTGCCGGCGTTTCAGACGCCTTGGCATTAAAAATACATGACCAGGGTGCAGTGAAAAGTTCCCAAGCACAACACCTTGAACTATCAACAGCAATATGAGAAAAAAAGCAGTGGACTGCAGGCTTCTTTAACAGGGAAAAGCCCAAGGCTGCCGTAGCTTGTTTTTACTATAAATACCATAGAGTGAATTCAAACTAAAAGTCTCTCGAAAGCAGCCACTTTCATCCTCAAATGACAGAAGGATGGAAAGAGAAAATAAAGACATACAGATCAAGCCAAAGAGAGAGAAAGGAGAAAAACAGAGCGAGACAGTGAGAAAGCCTTGATAAGCCAGCGTACTGTACTGACCAGCATCTTCTGCAGGAAGCGGAGGTAGGACCTCTCCTGCTCCTTGAGGTGGGCGATGAGGTGGGTGAGGCGCTCCACGTTGGCCGGGATGTCGTTCTTCTCCACCAGGTCATCCCTCATGGAGCTGGCTTTGCCGATATACTCCCGGATCTGAACCAACTTGCTCACCACCTGATAGGGACACCAGAGTGTAAGGGTGTGTGAGAGACAGGGTGTGTGAGAGTGTGTATGAGATAGTGGCACAGCAGAGAAAGCATGTGTGCATGCATGTCTGTGAGTGTAAATGATAGAGAGAGCGAGACAGAGAAATGGTGTGGCGCGGATTGGATACCAGTCCGCTCACTGCAGACAGAGCTAAACGAGGGCAGAACTCACTTGGGAACCTGCGGTGGTGGCATATTTTTTAATTGCCCTAAATAAGCACTGGTTTCATCATCATCTTGCCTGCCTAGTCTCCCATCCTTGTTCTACCATTTATTTTCTTACAAGATCGAGAGCACAGCACGCCATGTGACTGTTTGCAGACAGTACAATCAGTTCAGCGCAAGCACAGACTTGAGTGGTGAAAATGCTGTTCCAAGGTATGCTATTTATAGATTTGTCCAAAATGGGTTACTGAGTCAGTTTTTCCTCTATGTACCCACAACTAAACAAACTTTATTGTAAGCATGTCCTATGTTTGTTCTATTTTAATTAAGTATTGAAACTACAAACATCAATCATTTGCATTGTGCAATGAGTGGCTGATCAAATAAAACAGACTACATACAGAGAGTATAAAATGCAAGTGCTGAAAAGCCCTAATCCAGTAAACCCAAGTGCCTAGATGTTACCTACCTGGCTACTGTCGATGCTGAGCTCTCCTCTCCCATCCTCCCTAGAGTGAAGGAGCCCTCTCTCGGCCCTTCTACCTAGCCTGGGGGTGTCATTGCTGGGCAGGGAGGGGGTGAACGCTTCCCTGAGACCAAGACCCAGGCCAGGGCTCTGTTTCTTGGCTGTGGCGGCGACGGAGGGGGTTGTGGGGGCCGAGGCCGCCTCCCGGCTCTTGTTGGTGTTGACGTGCAGCGGCAGGAATTTGAAGGGCTTTTTGTTTTCCGCTGCCAGCTCTCGCTGATTGTTGGCTGCTGTGACACGACCCTGGGAGTCGCTGCCCACGCTCCTCTGAGAAAAGAGAGAGCGAGGGATGTGTCATAACCTGGCTTCCAGTCTAAATTACAGTACTCTGAAACAGAACAATGCAGCAGAACCTCTGTGATATAAAAAGCTGGAAAGAAGGTCCTTTGGAACATTGAATAGTTTAAAACTTTCACATTCGTAAAGACAACACACTAAGAAATGTGTGCGTTTTTACATGAACAGTACCCTTCCACAACATCTTCGGTGAACTTTACACATTTCTAGATTAACTATGACCCCCCTCCAGACACCAAAAATCACAGACGAATACTCAAAGAAGAAATGCTTAGTTAAGAAAGCTCTAGGGAGAATCCTCTCACCTCGTCTAGATCAGTGAAGTTGATCCTCTGCCGGAGACGGTCCAGCTCAGCCTGGTCGGGCACCGACATCTGGGTGGTGTACTTGACGTGGGGGAAGGAGTGAGGGGTGTTTGTCCTTCTCCGCCCCGTGCCAGGTGTGGACTCCGGGGAGATGTCATTGGTCAGCCGGCTCTCCGCCACGCCGCCGGCTGAGAATTTCTTCCTGTTCTTCTCCGTCGAGCGGTTGGCCTTCTTCTGCTGGATGCCCCAGTCCTGAGAGGGGACAGGAAGTTTTGAAAAAGGAGTGTAGGATGAAGTTAACCCTAAACACTGATCTTGGGTCAGTTTTGCATTTCCCCACCACAAATGGTTCAGGTTGGGATTTGGGGTGGGGAAGCTGATCCTTGACATTTACCTTGGGGAAACTTCACTCTTTAAAAAAAGGACAGAAGGTCATATCCACGTGTTTAATGTAATACCATGTACTGTATAATGCTGTACTTGCTTGATAATAAGCACATCGTGGTTCCTCAAAAGGGACACATTACAATAAACTTGTAATACACCATTTCAAATCCATGTTTTGGTCAGCATTGTAGGTAGACGAACAGATTCTGGAGCTAGACAGTGAGGGGGCTGAATCCTTACTAAAGCTATAGAGTACCACAGCAAGAGTCATAATACCCATAAAACCTAGTGGTCAAACAGGGAAATGGTTCCAATAGTTTTTCCACCATTCATTTTTCCCCATAAGGGATTTTAGAAACACTTCATATAAGGGCTGGCTGTGTATTGTGTCGATGAAATGGTGGAAAAATTGGAACCATTTCCCTGATCTCTAGGTTTTATAACATCTCCACCGTGGGGCTATATGCACAAACAACTCATGCAATCAAAGATTTTAATTACTTTCGCAAATCTCCAGTTAGGATTCAACGTTTTAGTGTCCATTCTCAATGGTCCCAAATGTCACCCCATTCCAGTAGTGCCCTACTTTCGACCAGGACCCATAGGGCTCTGGTCAAAAGTTGTGCATTGCACTACATAGGGAATAAGGTTCCGTTTGGGACACAACCATTGTCTCTCTCGTCTCCTCTGTACCATGTTGTTGAGCCTGTCCTCTAGGCTGCTGCCGTTGGTAACGGTCCAGTTGTGCAGCTCCTGCTCGTCTGCGCAGTCATCAAAGGGAGTGCCCCCTGTCGCCATGTCCTCCTCCGCGCCTGTTGGGTTGTTGACATGCAGTCAGTCAACACTCAAGAATGGCTTTGGACTGGAGACAAAAGCATGTACACACACACAGTAGGTCTCTTTCATACTGGCATACTGTGCACAACTCATTCACGCACACACCAAGGTTTCCATTTGCGGGTAATTGCCGGCTTTTGGACATGACATAAAATGAAAAGCCGATAAAATTGTGGTCAGCCAAATTGACCCCAAAAAAACTCCCGGTGCAAAATAATGCTTTTTATTAATTGATGGGAATACAGTTGTCACCAACTGGTCGATCGACCTCCTATGCATTCCTAGTCAATCGCGAAAACATTTCTGTAAAAAAAACTATGATAAAGCACTGTGTTCCTATTTATTTATTTATAGGTCTCGGGCTGCCGGTGGTAGGTGCACCCAATTCACCTACACGCCGGGTAGGCAAACTGTTGCCATTCTGTTGCCATTCTGTGCATAAAAGAAAAAGCTACAGCAAAGAAGATACTGTGAGATTAAAACTTAAAACCCCGACTAGAGAAAGTGTCAACGAATACAGCAAAGAGCTGCTGTTTATGTGAATGAGTTCATTCACATAATGGAATGTAAACCTACATTGAACACCACACATTGGTTGCTACTGTAGGCTGAAAGATGGAAAAAGCGGTTCTGTTACAATGTTATGCGGTGCATTTTCTGCATTTTCTGTTCTGTTAAAATGAATACCATAATCTAAATGTCTGTCATTGTTAGCACCGTAGGTGGATGTTGTAATGGGTCATGCACACAATGCATAACATTATGGGTCAGGTACATTTTACAAATTGACAGCGAATTAAAATATTTAGGGTCACGTTGTCTGGCACCACACTTTCCTAATGGAAACCCTGACACACACACTTCAAAACAAACAAGGAAACCAATATACAGAGGTGTGTTTCCAAAGTATCTACATCGTTATGACATTAACAGAGTGCATGGTTCTAGAGGTGTTTGTTGCTTTCAGAAACAGCCTCCAGTCAGAAACGGTGCCTTGTTTGGAGGAATGTTCCTGCAACTAAGCAACAGTCAACATTCACAGACCTTTCCCTAAGTATGACAAGTATTACAGTAAACTATACCATAACATGAGGCATAACGTTAATCATCCAACACACCATAGCTAGCTACAAACCATTGTATTACTTATTTATGACATAGATAATACAACTGTACCGATATCAATAACGTTACCTATCGATTACGTACCTGTGCGGTGTATTCAGTTACCCACTAATAATTTGCTGGTTTGCTTTTGGAGATCGTGGACTGAGTAAGGATTTCTTGCTGACTAACAGTAATTAGCTAACTTCCCAACAAAAGGCACTGTTTAGTCAAGAGGGATTCACGTTAAACCAGCGTTGTAGACCGCTAGAATTCCCGGTAAAGTTTCCGAAATTCCCTCCACTTCAGTGAGTTCGATGGAGCCAACTGTCACTAGCAACAACTAATGTTAGCCCCCCTCTGAGAACTTCTAGCTAACGTAAAATAAGAATGGGGACAAAAACCGTCATCAATATACACTCCAATAGCCTATCGATGAGGTGTATTCATCATTTGGGATACCAATGTGGCAATGCAAATCTAAACTAGTTTACATTTGGCTTTGTCACTGTTTGGCAACATGAAGTTGCACGCCATGGTAACGCATGAGCCCCCCCCCCCCCCCCCTACCTTCCCCGCGAAAACTGGGGGTGAAATTCCGACAATGGAAAATGCATTGAAGACCAACTAACGTTACAATTGTTTCTTTCACAGCCCTTTGAAAGTTTGAAAAATAGATGTACAAAACAAAAGCTCATGTTAAATTCGGAGAGGAAAGTACTGTCAGACACTTGCGTAGGTAACGTCAACTTGCTAGTAATGTTAGCTAACGTGACCTATCTAGCTAGCTGGCTAACTAAAAACAAACAGGATTTCACGGCCTGACAAGATTGCATGCCTAGATAGTTATTGTTGGCTATAACAGTTTCAAAATAAGTACACGTAGCTGGTTAAATACATTAGCTAATGTCTACTCGAAAATACAGCACCAATCTAGTTTTGTTTTGGGTAGGAAGGTAGCTAGCGAACTGCGTGATGATCCTACGTTAGCTAGCTGGTGGTGAACTAGCCACTTGCCTTGGCTAACAAAAGTAGTGGAAAGAAATGAATTACCTCAGTGAGTGTTTTTTGAGAAATTATCGTAACACTTTATGGTCAACGGCTCATTCTAAGAGCCAGGAGAAGACTGTGTCTCAATAAGTACAAATAAATCGTTTCGGTGTTGTTGATGAATCCCCTCAGTCAATGCACACTTATCGGTCCAGTGTCAGCCATTATATTCCCTGTTTCACGGAGGCGGAATGATATAAAATAGTGCGACTCGCACAAGAGCCCTCATCATCAATACTGTCATGTTTTTCCTCAAAATAACACACACACACACACACACACACATGTAAATAGTATATCAAAGTGACTAATTGTGTACAATATTTTTTTTACAAAATGTACAGGCAATGGCATCCCTATTGAATAAGGTACTATTTGGGCTCTCGGATGGTTAACTAACGTTACAATAATGTCAGTGTTTTGCCTAAAAGTTGCCTTTTGAACAGATCAAGTTTATTTCAATTTAATCAAATTGGCCAACGATTTACAGTTTTCACTCACACTAGTGTCATGGAAATGTGTAAATATTCCAACTGTTACTAGCTCTAATTATATGATAAACAAACAGGCCCCTTTGTGAATCAATAGAACCTACCCTTATCATCTGAGCTGAAAGTTTGCAACGCACAGACACATAAAAACACAATAAATCCCTATAATCTATATTAATAATACATTGAGACTGGAGAAAAGTCTTTTAAAAAACACCGCAAGATCTGCTTAACTTTACAGAATGATGTGCCCGACCACCAATTCACAACTGCACTCTTTGCTACAACTCCATCCAGCTAGAGGCTCGCCACATCCGATGAAAAACACAAAAGAAGACAACGCAGAAATATAATTGGAGGCGAGCATACATCAGTGGTTGCCGAGTTTATTTTGATGTTGAATATTCGTTGTTGGGAAGAAAGCAAACCAGACGGCATTATTTACTTGTTTTTATTTTATTTGCGGATAGCCGGGGATATGCTCCAACACTTAGACATAATTTACATACGAGCAGTAAGGATGACAAGGGATGTTATCTTGATAAATGTGTGAATTAGACCATTTTCCTGTGCTGCTGAGCATTCAAAATGCGTACCTTTTGGTCTTAGGGAAAATCTATGGAGAAATAATTTTATTTGGGAATGTAGTGAAGCTAAAGTAAAGTTGTCAAAAATATAAATTGTAAAGTAAGGTACAGAGACCCCAAAAAAACTACTTAAAATTAAGTAGTATTTTCAAGTATTTTTACTTAAATGCTTTACACAAGTTGTAGTGACTTTTTAAAGAAAACTGAACCATTGATTACAGTTTCTCTTGGCCCATAGACTACTTTCAGGGTGAGGAACCATCTAACATCAAGTTGTAAAATAGTGAATACAGAATGACACAGTAGCATCTTCTCTATGTTTTTTTATGCCCAATAAATAAATAAATAAATTGCTTGTATTTCAACGGTAGCTGTACAGCCTCGTCAATCATCTGAACTATTACTATGTACTGGAAATATATTATTTTATTGATTCCGTTTACATCACACTCACAATAAAACCCTTCAAGTTAGCTTTTGTATCTATCCCAGCTCAAAACACTATCCAGCGGGCGGCGCTGTTGTCTATTTCTGGGCTCGCCACCAGCTGAAAACACAAAAGAAGAAGGCAATGCAAACAATTCTGCAAGTCGATGTGAGTTTGTTTTGAATTGAATGTCGACCTATCAGTCCTCTGAAAATGGCCAAAGTACAGTCTTTGAGTGTGTTTGGACCAGTCAGAATGTAGGGCAGCTTCTGGGACTCAAGGCTGACGTCATAGAGTTAATATAGAGTTAATATAAACTCCTCCCTGTGTGAAAAAATGAATGTGATCAGGAGGATAAACTTCAGTCCTTGACTCTTTCCCCAAATGGTGGAGTACAGAGAGAGTGACTCTAAACCAGTGAATCTCAAACCTTTTGTCACTGTGACCCACCTTGACAATCCCTGTGACCCTCCAGATAATCAAGACAATGCCTCCAGCCACAGATCAGCCGCGAGCAGCGATCCAGTAGGACTTGACATCCGCCGACAATTGGATCCCAACACACCATTGAAGAAACCCAGCACCACTTCCAAAAAAAACTCACACTGGGAAAAGATTGAGTTGCAAGGGGACCTTGAACAGGCACATACAGACTCATACAGGAGAGAAACCATTTACCTGTGATGTCTGCAGGAAGAGCTATCAGACACAAGAAGAACCTAACTGAGCATATCCGGAGTCACACCGGAGTGAAACAATTTAGCTGTGGGGACTGTGGGACAAGCTTCAATCAAAAGGTTTCTCTTAACAGGCATGTACTGACTCACACAGGGGAGAAATCATTTGTTTGTGGTGACTGCGGGAAAAGCTTCAGACAGAAGGTTAGCCTTACCAGGCATATATGGACTCAAACAGGAGAGAAACCATGTAGCTGTGGTAATTGTGGGAAAAGCTTCAAGCGTAAGGTAGAGACCTAACCAAACATACTCTGATTCACACAGGAAAGAAGCCATTTAGCTGTGATGACTGTGGGAATAGTTTGAACAAGAAGGGGAACCTAGCTGTATATTTACTGACACACACAGGAGAAAAAACATTAAAATGTGGTGACTGCGGGAAAAGCTTCATACTCAAGGAAACCTGCGCTTATGCATACTCAAAGGTACTGGAGAGAAACCATTTCGCTGTGATGACTGTGGGATAAGCTTCAGACACTAACTGAACATGGACAGTAATAAACTAAGCAAAAAAAGAAACGTCTTCTCACAGTCAACTGTGTTTATTTTCAGCAAACTTAACATGTGTAAATATGTGCATGAACATAAGATTCAACAACTGAGACATAAACTGAACAAGTTCCACAGACATGTGACTAGCAGAAATTGAATAGTGTTCCTGAACAAAGGGTGGGGGGGGTCAAATCAAAAGTAACAGTCAGTATCTGGTGTGGCCACCAGCTGCATTAAGTACTGCAGTGCATCGCCTCCTCAATGACTGCACCAGATTTGCCAGTTCTTGCTGTGAGATGTTACCCCACTCTTCCACCAAGGCATCTGCAATTTCCCGGACATTTCTGGGGTGGAATGGCCCTCACCCTCCGATCCAACAGGTCCCAGATGTGCTCAATGGGATTGAGATCTGGGCTCTTCAGTGGCCATGGCAGACATGGACATTCCTGTCTTGCAGGAAATCATGCACAGAGCGAGCAGTATGGCTGGTGGCATTGTCATGCTGGAGGGTCATGTCAGGATGAGCCTGCAGGAAGGATACCACATGAGGGAGGAGGATGTCTTCCCTTTAACGCACAACATTGAGATTGCCTGCAATGACAACAGGTTCAGTCCGATGATGCTGTGACACACTGCCCCAGACCATGACGGACCCTCCACCTCCAAATTGATCCCGCTCCAGAGTACAGGTCTCGGTGTAACGCTCATTCCTTTGACGATAAATATCGAATCCGACCATCACCCCTGGTGAGACAAAACCTCGACTTGCCAAGCTCTCAGTCCTGCCTCTCTCAGCATATTGCGGACAATCTGAGCACTGATGGAAGGATTGTGTGTTCCTGGTGTAACTCGGGCAGTTGTTGTTGCCATCCTGTACCTGTCCCGCAGGTGTGATGTTTGGCTGTACCGATCCTGTGCAAGTGTTGTTACACGTGGTCTGCGAGGACGATCAGCTGTCCGTCCTGTCTCCCTGTAGCACTGTCTTAGGTGTCTCACAGTACGAACATTGCAATTTATTGCCCTGGCCACATCTGCAGTACTCATGCCTCCTTGCAGCATGCATAAGGCACGTTCATGCAGATGAGCAGGGACCCTGGGCATCTTTCTTGTTGTGTTTTCAGAGTCAGTAGAAAGGACTCTTTGGTGTCCTAAGTTTTCATAACTGTGACATGAATTGCCTACCGTCTGTAAGCTGTTAGTGTCTATATGACCGTTCCACAGGTGCATGTTCATTCATTGTTTATGATTCATTGAACAAGCATGGGAAACAGTGTTTTTAACCCTTTACAATGAAGATCTGTGAAGTTATTTGGATTTTTACGAATTATCTTTGAAAGACAGGGCCCTGCAAAAGGGACGTTTCTTTTTTTGCTGAGTTCATATCGAACATCCACAAAGAAAGAAAACAGAACAAATTTGGAAAAAATAAAGAAATTAAGACAGAGATCAGGAGATGGACAACTCTTAGAAAAGCAACTCTGGATCATTCATGTTCTAGGTTTAAGATAAATATACTGTATGTGTGATTCATTTACGTTTGTAAAATTAGTTTGATTTAATTTCATGATCAAAGAGTACAGCGTATTGTAGGAACAACCAGTCCAGTCACCTTATTAGAAACAGGAATTCCTGGTTGTTTTTTTGTCTCTCATGGCTATGAGAGAATGGCAAAACTGATGTTATCAATTACATTTAACATGTTAGAATTTTCAGGGTGAAAAAAAGGGGAAATGAACTAATTAACCAATTGATTAAATTACCTGATTATACAAACAGCTGTGGTAGTGCATGGCTCAAACAAAAATGTGCACTCCCTGGGGGTCAACCGGGAATGGAGTGAAGAACACTGTTCTATTATGTTCTCTCGGTCCTGATGGATATGATAATGATGGAAACTCCCTCCAGCCAATGCTAACACCAACCCAATGCTTTGAAATCTATTACGGGCATTGTTCAAGTGCACACTTTGGGAGAAGTGTGGAGAATTGGGACGCAAACAACGGGAGAATCTCAATTGGTTGTGCTTGACTCCTCACGTCCTCACCTCCATCCTCTCTTCGCCACCATTTAAAAAAGGTTATCGAGGAGAGGCAAATTACTTTTACATAGGAGGAATCCCAAAAACGTGTAAAGTGATCCAAACAAATGTAGCTCGTTGTGCAATACATTTCATAGAGAAAATGACAAATAGCGTTTTTTAAATGTGTGCATGCTTTTCTACTTAGAAAAACAACAGCTGATTCTAAGGGGCTGTGGCAGATTTTAAAACACTTCCACTAGCCGCTGGGAGGATACTCAGTAAATTTGGCGGGAGGAGGCTTTCGAGTGGATGACCCTCTTCCGTTTGCCTACTAATGAATTGACACTGGCCTTTTCCTGTTTGGACAAAAGTCTGTCCTTCGCCCTCTCTCCCCAGTGACCTGGAAACCGATGAGTGGTCAAGGAGTGTCAATTTGCTAGTAGGCAAACAGAAGAAGGTCCTCACCTCCTCTACAGCCTCCTTTTGGAGAGGAAGCACGTGTATCCTGAAATCTGAAACACCCCCTTTGAATGAGGTATTTTTGTGTTGAATGAGAAAAGCTTGCAAACATTTAAACAATAAACCTTTTATCTCTAAAATATTTCGCTAAATTTGTTTTTATCACTTTATACATTTATTTTGGGATTCCATCCTGTAAACAATTAGCCTGATTCTGTTCTGATGGGAGTCTCATTTCATACAAGCATATTTTCGTCCACTTTCTCCCTCCTCACCGCTTCTCCTTGATTACCTTTTTCAAAAGGATGCCAGAGAGGACGGAGGAGAGACGATGCAGGAGTTGAGCAAATCTAATTGAGAAAAAGGCAGATAAAGCATAATATATATAAAGCAATCAGCTGCACATCATTTAATGCAAATATGTCAATCATTATTTAAATATGTTGATAACCTCGAAGCCGGTGTTTGGAGGATATATTACATTTACTTTTGATACTTAAGTATATTTAATACCAAATACTTTTAGACTTTTACTCAAGTAGTATTTTACTGGGTGACATTCCCTTTTACTTGAATAATTTTCTATTACCGTATCTTTACCTTTTACTCAAATATGACAATTGGGTACTTTTTCCACCACTGGTTATTTTATGCCCAATATTTTGTATTTGAACGGTATCTCTATCTTAGCCTTATGTTTAAATGTATATTACTGTATAACGGACATATCATATTTTACATGAGCATACTCACATTTCAGTTGAATGCATTCAGCAAGGTTACCTTCCAACCAAATGTTTGTTCTTATCTATCCCAGCTCACAACTGCTGGGGGCGCTGTTATCTGTTTTGGGACTCAACCGCTGACAAACTTAACGAAGAAGACAACACGGAAGTATAATTCATCATTGTTTTGTTTTGTAGAAGGCACCTGGCGTGGACGCATTGAATTGAATACCGAACTCTCAGTCCTCTGAAAATGTCTAAACTACAGTCTTTGAGTGTGTTTATTAGTGAGCGCTTAATGGTGGCTGCAATGGAGATTTTTGACGTAGTAGAGAAAGTGATAAACGAGTATCGGGAAGAGATTTCCCGATCTCAACAGGAGAATGACCGGCTTCAGAGACTTCTGCGGATCGCACCCGAGATAAAACTATGTGGAACAGACTCCCACAAGTTCTTGCTCGCTGTCTCTGGGGAGGAGGTTACCCCTGAGCAGCAGCACTGTGAGCAGGAGAGCCCCAGTCTGGGACAGGAGGACCCAGAGCCCACACAGATTAAAGAGGAACAGGGGGAAATCAGGACCAGTCAGCATGTAGGGCAGCTTCAAGGGCTGAAGGCTGACATCATAGAGTTTATATTCACTCCTCCCGGTGTGAAAAGTGAATGCGATCAGGTGGATCAACTTCAGTCCTTGACTCTTTCCCAGACGTTGGAGTACAGAGAGAGTGACTTGAAACCAATTAATCTAAAACCTTTTGTCAGTGTAACCCACTTTGACAATCCCTGTGACCCTCCAGATAGTCAAGACAATGCATCCAGCCACAGCTCAGCCGCAAGAAGCAATCCAGTAGGACTTTACGTCAGCCCACCATTGGATACCAACACACCATTGAAGAAACCCAGCACCACATCTAAAAAACACAAGGGGACCCTAAATGAGCATATGAAGACTCATACTGGAGAGAAACCATTTAGCTGTGGACATTGCGGTATAATCTTCAATCACAAGGGGACTTTTCACAGGCATATTCTGACTCATACACGAGAGACATTATTTAACTGTGGTGACTGTGGGAAAAGTTTCAAGGAGAAGGGAGACCTAACCAAACATCTAATGATTCACACAGAAGAGAAACCTTTAAGCTGTGGCGATTGTGGAAAATGCTTCCGACACAGGGGACATCTGAACAGGCACATACAGACTCACACACGAGAAACATTATTTAACTGTGGTGACTGCGGGAAAAACTTCAATCGCATAGAGCACTTGAACGTGCATACATTGACTCACACAGGAGAGAAACCATTTAGCTGTGGTGACTGTGGAGAAAGCTTCCGACACAAATATAGGCTTAAAAAGCATATACTGACTCACACAGGAGAGACTTTATTTAATTGTTCTGGCTGTGGGAAAAGCTTCAGACATAAAGTAAACCTGGATAGTCATATACTGGTAGTCCACAAAGAAAGAAATCAGGATGAAAGTGGAAAGAAAATTAAGACTTAAGACAGATATTCTGTCAGAAGATGGGAATGAAGGTAGTGGGGGCGTTGGGGTGGTGATGGGTTGGGTCGGAGGGCCGGGGGTCATAGTCTCTGCTTTCCCAGGGGGTGGGGTGGCTCTTTTTTTTATATCCCTTTATCCCTTTCATGCTTTAATCTAATAATATCTGGGAATTGATTTGTAATCAAAACAAACAAAAAATAATAATTCCCATAATAAAGTTTGATTTTTTTAAGAAACCAGAATTATGCTTGGTTTTGGAATGTCTTTCAGGGTGATGAGATAATGGTGATACTGATGTTATTGGTGTAAAATATTGTATACTTTAGGCAAAAATAAAGACATTTAAAAATATATATATATATAAAAAATAACCAATCATCAAGTCCTTGATGTTAAACAGGTCTAGTGCTTGGCTAAAACAAAAATGTGCACTCATGTATCTTTGATTTACAAAGAAATAACCATGAAATGGCTAATATCAATTACTTTTCCTCCTGGCGATGGTGCTGTGTTGTCCCCTTGTCCTAGAGAGCCTACACAAAACACAGCCCTTCTTTTAACTGTTTCTAAAATTCCCTATCTGGAAAAAATGAATGGTCGAAAACGATTGGAACCATTTCACTGTTTGATCGCTAGGATTATGGGTATTAGGACACCTCCATTGTGGGGCTCTATGCAGTCATTGAATCACACTCACCATATCACCTATTGCAGCCCAGAACTCCATCCAGCTGGCGGCGCTATATTCCGTTTCTGCGCTCGGCACCCGCTGAAACAAGTAAAAGAAAACACGGAAATCGGTTTGGAAGCGAGTTTGTTTTGATTTCCTACAGTCATTGTGTGGACCAAGGAAGACACGAAACTTAAAACGGAATTTTCAGTTTTTTGAGAATGGCTAAACTACAGTCTTTGAGTATATTTGTTAATGAGCGTTTAACAGTGGCTGCTGTGGAGATTTTTGACGTTGTAGAGAAAGTGGTAGCCGAGTACCTGGAGGAAATTTCCCGTTCTAAAGAGGAGAACGACCGGCTACGGAGACTTCTGCGGATCACAACAGAGATAAAAGAGGAGGAAACCCCTGAGCAGGAGTGGAGCCCCAGTCTGAGGCAGGAGAAACCAGAGCCCACACAGATTAAAGAGGAACAGGAGGAAATCTGGACCAGTCAGGAGGTAGAGCAGCTCCAAGGCCTGGAATCTGACACCATTGAGTTCGTATTCACCCCTTGTGTGAAAAGTGAATGTGATCTTCCCCAAACCCAGACTGTGGATGGCAGAGGGAGTGACTTTAAACTGTTGGATCAAATAAAGGGTCTCGACATTTCGTGTGACCCTCCGGACAATGAAGGCAACACCTCCATCCACAGCTCAGCCGTAAGCAGCGTCCCATTAGGACTTGACAGCAGCCCACCATTGAGAGAACCGACAAAAAGCAGCACCGTGTCTAAAAAAACTCATTGCTGCCTTGACTGTGGCAAATGCTTCACTCAGATTGGCCGACTGAAGATGCACTCGAGGATTCATTCAGAGGCCAAACCATTTTGCTGTGGAGACTGTGGGAACCGATTTCAGCTGAAAGGAGAACTAACCAAACATATAGTGATTCACACTGGAGAGAAACCATTTAACTGTGGTGACTGTGGGAAAAGCTTCAATCGCAAGCTTACTCTTAACAGGCATATACTGCTTGTCCACAAAGAAGGGACACAGTACGAAAATGGAACGACGAAAGGAGAGAAACCATTTTGCTGTAGTGACTGCGGGAAAAGTTTCACTCGTAGGCAGACCCTGAACAGACATAAAATGATTCACACAGGAGAAAAACCATTTAATTGTGGGTACTGTGGGAAAGGCTTCAATCGCAAGGAGACCCTCATTGATCATATCCAGAATCATACAGGAGAAAAACCGTTTAGCTGTGGCGACTGCGGGAAAAGCTTCAATAGGAAGAGGAACCTAACTTCTCATTTACTGACTCACACAGAAGAGAAACCATTTAGCTGTGTTGACTGTGGGAAAAGCTTCAAGCAAAAGAGTGACTTAACCAAACATATAATGATTCACATGGAAGAGAAACCATTTAAATGTGGAGAATGTGGAAAAAGCTTCAATTACAAGGTTAACCTCAACAGGCATATACTGTTCATCCACAAAGAAAGAAAATAGGAAGATGGTGAAAAGAAGAAAGAAAAGTAAGACAGATCTTCTGTCAGGAGATGAGAAGCAGGATGTGGACAAAACTGTTTAGCGAAACAACTCTAAATCATTCATCTTGTAGGTTTCAAATACATGGATATGTGATTCATTCACTTTTGTAAAATGTTCTATGTAAATAAAGTTAGATTTTATTTGAATAATGATCAAACAGTACAGTACATGCTATTGTTTAAAGAATGGTATGGATGTTTTCATGTTGTTAGAAACAGGAGTTTCCCGGTCTCTCGGGGTGATGAGAGAATGGTGAGACTGATGTTATTGATACATTCAACATTTATTGTTTTTAAACTACTAATGAACTAATAAAGTATTGTATTAGAAACATGTATTATAGTGCTGCACTAAAACAAACATGTGCACTCCCTGTGGGTCCCCTGGGAATGACTTTAGGACCACTGTTCTATTATGTTCTCAAGTCTAGATTTAAAGGCCCAATGTAGCTGTTTTCATCTCAATATCAAATCATTTTAGGGTAACAATTAAGTACCTTACTGTGATTGTTTTCAATTAAAATGGTCAAAGAAACAAAAATAACTTCCAAGCAAAGAGCAATTTCTCATGCAAGAATTTAGCTGGGACTGGTTGGGAGTGATCTGAGTGGGTAGGGGAAAATTGAAAACGAGCTGTTGGCAGAGAGGTTTGGAACTGATTTTCTTATTGGGCTCTTAACTAGCGATGTCACCAGGCAGGCCAAAACTCCATCCCACCAAAACAAACTTCAGGTGGCCTTTTAAAACCGCTTTTACGTTAAAAGGGCAATTTTTATTCCAACCTCAATGTGGAAATATATAAAACACAGAAAATCACAGTTTTGTCTGCACTAGGCCTTTAACAATATACATCAGAGTCTAGGATGGTAGTTTTACCATATGAATCTGCCAGCAATCCACAGTATCTCTATTGACTTGAAAAAACCATGAAACATATCACCGTTAATTTGTCTCATGGGTCTGTGGAATAGCATTGTCCCTCCAGCTGAGTGTTGTATGGAGTAGGATGAAATGATCCCCAAATGCTGATTTAAGATCAGTTTTTTTTTAAAGAGCATAAACCGTTACAAATTATATCTGATTCTCTCTTACGCCTATCAGAACACACACAAAAAAATATTAACTGTGGCAGGATGTCAAAGATCTGAAAACAAGACCATTATTATCAAAATGTCCCACATTTTTTTCATAACCATGCCTATTATCAATTTTTAACAAGAAAAAACCCCATTCATTTTAAAGATCTTTAATTTGACAATCGGATATTAGTCTCAAAATAAATTAAGTGTACTGATGCCTCTGTCTTTATGACCTTGGCCTGAGGAGAAAGTCTTAAGAGGATCCAGTCTTCTCCAGGAGTTAATCCAGCTCCAGGTTAGTAAGGGTGGGTCGGTTGTACTCATGGATAGGACAGTTTATGTACATGAGTGTCATAGACAGCTGCTTGACAACACCTTTTACAAGAAACTCAGAAGTGACCCCACTTCCCAATTTCAGAAGACTATCTTTACTGTCCTAGATGGGTATTTAAGTTCTGGTCAGATAACCAAAAAATCACATGCTTTTTTGGTTATTCAACACCCTAAAATTGCCACTTTCTATACTTTGCCCGAAATTACACAAGAATTACACTTTTGTTGATTTTTTTATTAGACCACTAGCAGAACAGTTCCCCTCCTTTGTAAAGGACACCAGCAGTATGATCTCTATCATTGAATCGCTTGATCCTCTCCCTGAGAATACCTTGTTAGTTACTTTTGATGTTGAGTCATTATACACTAATATTCCACACGAGGGTGGTATTGAAGCTATGGAACATTTTCTTCTGCAACGTGACCCTAATGAACTACCTTCCAGTGCATGCATTGTAACATTGGCTGAAATAGTACTCACGCATAACTATTTCATGTTTCTAAATTATTTCTTTATTCAGACGAAAGGTACTGCTATGGGATCCCCCATGGCTCCTAACTATGCTAATTTGTATGTGGGTTACATGGAGAAACAGTCTATTTTCAAGCCTCTCAAAAATGTTTTCTTGCCTCACATCATTATTTGGAAACGGTATATTGATGATATTTTTGTTCTATGGAGGGGTGATGCAAAACAGCTCCAGGCATTCCATGCTTTTCTTAACTCCTGTTCTGAGCATCTGAGATTTACTATGCAATCTGATACACGTCAAATCAGTTTTCTTGATCTTCTGATCTTGTGTGAAGATAATGTTCTATACACGGATCTTTACAGGAAACCTACTGATCGTAAGTTTGTTGAGGGCTGATAGTTGTCACCCACTTCACTTGAAAAATAGTTTGCCATACATCCAATTCTGTCGAATCAAAAGAATTTGCAAAAAATAATCTGATTTTGACAGAAATATGGCTGAGACGCAAAGAAAGTTCAAGGAGAGGGGCTACAACAATGATCAGATTAATATTGCCATTGAGAAAATTCTAAACAAAACGAGACATTACCTTTTTCAAGGTCAGTCTCGCAAAAAGACTATGATTGTATGCTATCCATTTGTTGTTTGTATGCTGTTCTTTGTATGACATTTTAAAATTACATTATTAACCAATGATATTAGGCCACTCTTGGCCATGATTACAGACACCTGTGTCTTTTGACACTATATAAACGAGTCATCCCGCAGTGTTTGTGATTATACACTGATGAAGACAGCTTGGCTGTCGAAACTTGGTAATTCAAGTTTTGCATCTGAGCTCCTAGAGTGTGCAGCTCGCTTTTATTTTATTTTCTAGTAAGGGATACTGACATACCTCTTACTGATGCGATAGGTGCGCTTGGGGTCAAAAGCACCTCTGTGATGATCATGTTGGGTCACGTAGATCCTGTCCAACACCAGGTCTGACTGCAGGCTGATGATCAAATCCAAATGGAATGTGCAGGGATTTGTTTTCTATTTTATGCTGCGATTTCTGCTGAAAACCTGCGGAAAGCTTTTTTTTTTGCCTCTAGAGTACTAACATGATTTAATAACATTGAGAACATGGTTTTCTGTAAATAAATGCTTAATTCTGTGTATTCGATGACAATGAACCTATGGTTATCCTTCTACTAAAGCGCAGTTAAAAATAACCTCGCCATAGACTCAATCTTTATATGATCCTTTTATTGTAAATGTTTCCTTAAGGACTTGTGCTGCTGGTCCTGCAGTCTTTCTTTCCACATCTGAAGGGAAGGCGTGTCCTGGTAAGAACGGACAACACCACAGTGGTGGCTTACATCAACCATCAGGGTGGACTGAGGCCCCACCTCCTCCATCTTATGGCACGGGAGCTCCTTCTTTGTGCTCAGGGACGTCTAGTGTCTCTACGCGCGGCGCACGGACCTGGCATCCTGAATGTGGCAGCAGATATTCTCTTGAGGGAGGGCCTGCCACCTTGGGACTGGAGCCTACATCCCCAGGTGATGCAGCACCTGTGGGACATGTTCTGGAGGGCTGGTGGACCTTTTGGTCTCCCTGGACAATGCAAACTGCCCTCTGTGGTACTCCATGTCGGAGCCACCAGGGCCTCTGGGCTTGGATACTCTGGCTCAAGATTGGCCAGGGCTGGATTCTTCTCCTGGGTTCTACTGAAAGGAGTGCCCCACACTGATATCTGTGCTGCGGCCAGCTGGGCTTCCTCTTGCACCTTTTGCTAGGTACTATCGGGTAAATGTGGCCCCTGGCTCTGCGGTTGGTTCATCGGTCCTGGGCGTCGCCTCCCCTTCCAGGGACTGTGCCGGGAACCCCCTTCCACATTGACGGCCCCTGCGTCTCGGTCCTGCGCTGGGACATCGCCGCTGGCTGGCCATGTCCCTCTAGCACCGACTAAATCTGGTACGGATATACCAATGTATTGGAGTAACCCAATATAGTGAAACATAACGAAGGTTACGTATGGAACCACGGTTACGTGAGCTATATGGATCACTCCAATCCTCTGCTCCTCCTCCTCTGATGCTAGAGGCACCTCCAAAAATTATGTAGAGAACGTGTGTCGAGACCATGGGGTCTATACATGGGGCGGACCCCAGCCGTGATACAGGTGTACAGGGGAGTAAATCTCTAAATCCTCACCTGGGGTGTATCCCTCCGCTTCAGAGTGCTACCAATATATTAGTCATTGTGTCTTGTGTGGTTTTTGTTGACAATCTGGCAGGTTCTCAGACTTCTGGTTCATTCAGATTGCCCACCTCTTAGTACGGTAAACCCTGGTCTAGGAGCAGTTGGTAACATTGGCCATCACCGTCCTCTATGTTGTTGAAGAAGCGGTGGGAGCAAAACACCTTCATCGTGAGGTTTCGCGCTGTCTATAAACGCAACATGCAACTATTTAAAGATTTCACTGAGTTACAGTTCATATAAGGATATCAGTCAATTTAAATAACTAAATGAGACCCTAATCTACGGATTTCACATGACTGGTAATACAGATATGCATCTGTTAGTCACAGATACCTTAAAAATAAGGTAAGGGCGTTGATCAGAAAACCAGTCAGCATCTGGTGGGACCACCATTTACCTCATGCAGAGAGCGACACATCTCCTTCGCATAGAGTTTTATCAGGCTGTTGATTTTGGCTTGTGGAATGTTGTCCCACTCTTCTTCAATGGCTATGTGAAGTTGCTGTATATTGGCGGGAATTGAAACACGCTCAATGGGTGAAATGTCGGGTGAGTATGCAGGCCCTGGAAGAACTTGGATATTTTCAGCTTCCAGGAATTGTGTACAGATCTTTGTGATATCGGGCCGTGCATTATCATGATGAAACATGAGGTGATGGCAGAGGATGAATGGCACAACAATGGGCCTCAGGATCTCATCACGGTATCTCTGTGCATTCAAATTTCCATCGATAAAATGCTATTGTGTTCGTTGTCCGTAGCTTATGCCTGCCCATACCATAACCCCACCGCCACCATGGGGCACTCTGTTCATCAGCAAACCGCTCGCTCACACGACGCCATACATGTGGGCTTCGATTGTGAGGCCGGTTGGACATACTGCCAAGTTCTTTAAAACCACATTGGAGGTAGCTTATGGTCGAGAAATGAGAATACAATTCTCTGGCAACAGCTCTTGTGGACATTCCTGCAGTCAGCATGCCAATTGCACACTCCCACAAAACTTGAGACATCTGTGGCATTGTGTTGTGTGAAAAAACTGTACATTTTAGAGTGGCCTTTTATTGTCCCCAGCACAAGGTCATGCTGTTTAGTCAGCTTCTAGATATCTCACACCTGTCAGGTGGATGGATTATCTTGGCAAAGGAGAAATGCTCACAAACAGGGATGTAACAGGGATATAGGGAACATTTCTGGAACATTTCTGTGATCTTTTATTTCAGCTCAAGACCAACACTTTACATGTTGCATTTATAGTTTTGTTCAGTGTTGTGGGAGAACAAGTGAAGGAGATGAAGGCTTGTGTGGGCCAGGGTCTACCAAAGCCAGACGCCTGGCGATATCCCATTTAGTTCAGTGTCTCCATAGTTATGATTAACCCTAGAAAGGAGGAAGGACAAAGAGGAAAAGATGGAGAGTGTGAATTTGCTTGTCATTTTTTTTTTTAAATGTGGATACAGCAAAACTTGTATTTTTTTCTTGTCCAAGGGGAAGAGGACACACACAATTCTGGTCCTTGAGAAATGGTTTGCGTTCTCTTCTCAAAACGACAAACGTACACTACCTAAAGGTGGACATCACCCTCATCCCTTTGGGGCGATTCCAGACCAGAGGGAGCGTAAAATATTTAGGGTATCAGATGTTGCTGTCAATTCTCACAAAGAAACTTCAAAAACGTTTCTGAAAATCATGATGAAAGTGGGCATTTTAGGCTCTTTTTAGAGCATACTGCACATGCCTCCTGTAAGAGTTTATGATCTGTGAATCGTACATAATACAAACAATATCTTGGTGTCATTATACACCTTATAATGTGCTCAAACATATGGCAGATGTCTAGATTCAGAAATATACATTTTCAAATTAATTTATTCAACATTAAATCTATTAACCATCCAGGCAATGTCAGGACATGTAGGCAGAGCAACAAAGGGACCAGTCAAGGTGCGTCTGGACATAAAACTAGAGTGGCAGCTCGTAAGCGGGCGGCAGGGTAGCCTAGTGGTTAGAGCGTTGGACTAGCAAGGTACAAATCTGTTGTTCTGCCCCTGAACAGGCAGTTAACCCACTGTTCCTAGGCCGTCATTGAAAATAAGAATTTGTTCTTAACTGACTTGCCTAGTAAAATTAAATTAAAAAGCAGTGTCCTATTTTCACTGGACGTGCCACCTTGTCCCAGACCTGCTGTTTCGACCTCTCCCTCCTCTCTCTCGACCTCTGCTTGAACTGGGAGGATTGGCTCCTAGTGAGTTGGCATGGCTCCAGCAGAATCCAACTGACACAGTACCTTACCAGCTGGAGATGGCTCCCAGGTTAGATAAGATTCAGGGGACCGTTGCTCTGAAGAAGGCCTATTAGGTATCCAGAGCATGAGGAAAGCTGTGCCCCTGAGGTGAGGCTGGGTGGCTTCCCCGGTGTGAGGCGCATCCATGGCTGAAGACAACAGGCCCACCAGGTCAGGAAGTGGTGGGTACCCCAAGTCAGGTGGCTGAGACCCTAGCTGGGTGGGAGTCCTAGGGCCTTACATGGCAGGGGACTCAAAGCAGCTGCTACTAAGGCCACAAACTGCGACTTGGATCCTAACTGGGCATGAGACATACGGTAGTGCCTCGGACTAGAACAGGACACTACGGGTCAACTGAAGCTGACACTGCTAACAGACTGTGGACCCATGGCACAGACTAGTGGAACAGGAGGCTGGTCAAGATACAGGGTGAGATGTTTTTCATCACCAATAAAATATCTGGAATTGGGGTTATGGTAATCTGTTCCAAGATCTGTGGTTAAGGGAAACTGCTACCCCGAAAGAGCCAGAAAACACCAGGGGTGTATTCATTATGCCGATTATGTTGCAAAAGGCTTCTTAAGTGGAGCAAAAGGAACAAAGCGGGGCGGGACCTTCCCGAATTTGTCCAATGGAAAATCTAGTTTTGCTCTGTTTGGTTCTAAAAACGGTTAACGGTTTCCGTAATGAATTCACCCCTGTACGCCCCACGTTCCACCCAATGACTGTGTTTGAAGGTTCCACCAGAGTTGAGAAATATTACATGAGTTCCTTAAAAAAAAAAAAATCATAAGGTTTCTGACGATTATTCTTATTTTTGTGTTCACGTTTTGAAGCGAGTGTACTTTGTTGAACGTCTCTGGCCGCACACAGGTGGAACCAGTGAGTGGACTAGTTCTTTTTGCATGGACCGGTTCCCCAGGTGGGTGGATATTTAATTTAGGGCCCAATGAAGTCTACAATGTTCACACCCCGCCCATTGATACAAGGTAAACGTTAGGTGGGAAGATTAGTAAAAAATAAAAAATAAAATGTTAACAAAAAACTGTGAAATCAATTGTGTTCCTGACATTTAATGCTAAGGCGAATAACTTTGATTGGGAAGGTGGTGGCTTGATAGCTACGTTTGTCATGCTACTTTCATTTTTTTAAGCAAAAATGTCCAGTCGGATGTTGAAGTTGTCAAGGTATAGTAGCCCAAGGAAATTGCGTCAGTTTTTCCTCGACATATTGATACAGGTTGGTTGATTGTATGGCTCATTAATTTACTAGCTATACGAGCATAATAAAGTGTATTTTTATTGCAAAACTTGAGTTGATAAGCTGCTCAAGGCATCGACTCTCGGTCGACGGTCGTTAGCGCCGAGGTGGATCCGCCTGTCATTGTCGTGAGTGCGGTGTTTGATGCTGCACTTTAGCGCCAGGCTGTGCTGTGTTAGGCCGCTAGTAGCTTATTGTTGATTTTGCACTGACAGTGCTAAATGTGTAAAGTGTATAGTCATTGCAAATTGTGTAGTAGTAACTAATATCCCTCTAGTTTCGTGCCAAAGTTTGGATGGAAACGTTACTGCTCTTATCTTCTTGCTCTCGACAAGACTGGCTATGCCGTTAACGTTAGCTACTGTAACTAGTTTAGCTAATGCTACCTGTTTAGCCTATCTAGCGCGACGTTTGCAGGCTAGCTAGGAAGATAAGTCTTGTTAAAATCACTAGCAGCAGTTGGTCTCCAACAACTTATCCAGCTTAGCTAGCTAGCTAAGTTGCTGATATGACTTGCTATATCAATTTACGCAATATGATACTGTTAACCAAAGCCAGGCAGTTGACACTGACAGGTAGGCTAGTGTCACTGATTGTCGCCCAAAGGCCGGTAGATGGCGATATCGAAATTACTCAATATCGTCATCTGCCGGCCTTTGGGTTATGCTGATTTGTAGTGACTGTCGAAACTGTTCTGACTTGACACTGACAGCATACGTGGTCTTCTAGTGTGTATCCCAAGTATGTATGGATTAGTTGGCTAGTAAATAGTCTGTAGCTTTTCCCATGCCATTTCCAGGTTGTCTTACTGTTTTTCACCTCCCTAGGCTCCAATCTACTAGCCTACTGTGGAGGCTCAGACTGTCGTAATGTCGGAGCCCAAGGCACTCACCCCGACTCCGGCTGGAGACACATACAAAGGATGGCTATTCAAATGGACAAATTACATCAAGGGCTACCAGCGACGATGGTTTGTCTTGAGCAACGGTTTACTATCCTACTACAGGTAAGAACGGGGCGAGATGGGGTGGCATGATATAGTACCTCTTCGCATCCTCTGTAACAGATAAGACTAACAGTTACCAGCAATCTTTGTTGCCTGTAATTCAGGGCCGTTCCTGCTTGTGGGCATTCCTGCATCTGCAGGAACCCCTCTTTATACTTCTATTGGTCAATTTTTAAGCTAGGACTCCAGTACACAGGCAGGAGGTAGGGTGCTCCAGTACAGTAGATGGCGGTAATGCACCATAACATTGGATGCCAACCGCCAATTAACCCCACAGAAGAGGAGGCGGGGGCGACAACGTCGGTAGCTAGCTAGGACAAAGGTAGTCTGTGTCCTTCGCCTCTGCTTGTCTGGCACTGTTTTCCCGCAGTTCTGTAAACAACGGCGAGGGCAGGTGTTCGACAAGTGGGAGTGAAGGACACTGTTCTAGCTAGTTAGTTAGCTAGCTAGGAATCCGGTACAGCAGGCGGGATAAGCAGCTAGCTAGCACACCAGTAGACAGTGTACTGCACCCCGCCTGTTAGGCACTGCTTTCCAGCAGTTCTGTTAACAAGGGCAGGTGTTTGTGCCAGTGGGAGCGAAGGACACTGTCCAAGCTAGCTTGTTAGCTAGGAGGACTCTGGTACACAGCAGGCGGGGGCGACACCGGTAGCTAGGTCATAGGATACCGGTAGACAGTGTCCTTAGCCCCTGACAAACTCTGATAATACTTTTATTTTTTATTTGACCCACATTTTAATCGCCTAGACAATCAATGGAAATCCCAAATAACAAAAGTGTCACGCAAGCATGACGATGTCGTGCTCGAGGTGGGGGCATTTCTGCAGATGCCGTAATGCCCCCATGCAGAAACGTCCTGAATTTCGGGCCGCAATCACACGCTATTGGAAAAATCTAGAAGAATGTCATTGTTATCCAGGGATATGGCTAGGGTCATTTTTCCACTGTCAATGTATAGACAGTTACATTATAGCTGTGATTTGCTCTGTGTTGTGTTGACATTTCTCCTGCACTATAAGGTGAATACAACTTGCTCCTTTTATATGCCTATCATGAGTTTTGACTATGGCGCACAGTATCATAAAGAAATTGAAGCTAGAGGTCATCGTGGAGTCCCTGTTTAACTCTTTGCCATTTAATGGTGTCACAATATTGCATGACTCATCTTCGTTTTGCTTGCAACAAAGATGTGTGTTTGAATGCTTGGCCTGTTTTCGGCCCTGTGGAGGAGTCATGTCTTCACTGGGCTGTGTAATATGAGTCGTGTTTGTTTAATGAGTTTTGGAGACACATGTTGCTGTGTACCATTCACCTCTCACTCCAAGCACGCTGTGTGTTGTGAACAGTACTGTTTGCCTAACAATTTAGAATCTGGTGATAAGCACTTTCACACACTTTATGTTCCTCTCTCTGAGTCTTGTTTTCTCTCAAATAACTTGCCAAGAGTGCATTTAGCGAGACATTTGCTCAAAGGTTTTTGTAATCATGCAAAATTGCCAAACCAGAAATATGAAATGTTTTTCCAACGCTAGGCTAGATTGTCCCTGACATAGCATAGCTGTATTGGGCAGATTCCTTTGTTCCATATGAACAAATTAGTTAGGCAGCAATAGCCAATATTCCAGACTGGACCATCAGAGTCAGCTGGTTTCTATTGCCACACTTCCCTGTAATCTGAGTATTGGGTCCCCACTCCTCTTTTCTGGTGTAATCATAATGGTTCCTGGTTAAACTGGTTGTAATCAGAGACCTTTACCTAATGGAATGTAAAATAAAGCAATGTGGAACAGAGAGCATTGTTGTCCAAAATTTGTTGACTCAATTTTACTCCAACTAGCCTAAAGCTTCCTCAGTCTGAACATATTCCATAACCTCTTTCCCTGTTTCTGGTGTTAGCAGACCAACAGAAACAAGTTAGGCATAATTCAAGTGATGTCTTCATCTTGGCTTAAAGAAGCTTCTGCCGTATTGCTTCCTATATGGTTCCATCAGATGAGCAAACACTGAAGAGGATCAGGTTAGGGGGCTAGGAGTTGTTTTCAGAACAGCCATACAAGCAGGAGTTGGAGCTTGTTCAGGAGTTGGAGCTTGTTCAGGAGTTGGAGCTTGTTCAGGAGTTGGAGCTTGTTCAGGAGTTGGAGCTTGTTCAGGAGTTGGAGCTTGTTCAGGAGTTGGAGCTTGTTCAGGAGTTGGAGCTTGTTCAGGAGTTGGAGCTTGTTCAGGAGTTGGAGCTTGTTCAGGAGTTGGAGCTTGTTCAGGAGTTGGAGCTTGTTCAGGAGGTGGAGCTTGTTCAGGAGGTGGAGCTTGTTCAGGAGGTGGAGCTTGTTCAGGAGGTGGAGCTTGTTCAGGAGGTGGAGCTTGTTCAGGAGGTGGAGCTTGTTCAGGAGGTGGAGCTTGTTCAGGAGGTGGAGCTTGTTCAGGAGGTGGAGCTTGTTCAGGAGGTGGAGCTTGTTCAGGAGGTGGAGCTTGTTCAGGAGGTGGAGCTGGTTCAGGAGTTGGAGCTGGTTCAGGAGTTGGAGCTTGTTAAACCCACCCTTCTCTCTCACGCTGTTTCTCCCCAGGACACAGGCAGAGATGGGGCACACGTGCCGGGGCACCATCAACCTGGCCACGGCCAACATCGCGGTGGAGGACTCGTGCAACTTTGTCATCTCTAACGGCGGGGCACAAACCTACCACCTGAAGGCCAGCTCTGAGGTGGAGCGGCAGCGCTGGATCACCGCCCTGGAGCTGGCCAAGGCCAAGGCTGTCCGCAATCAGGCCGAGTCTGGTGAGGGAGGGAGGATAGGAAAAAGGAGGAGAAGAAGGGATTTGTCTGGGTAGAATGGTCTGTGATGAGTACAGAGAGGGAAAGGGAAGAAGGGTTGAGGGGTGTGTCTGAGTGGAGTGTATACTGTATGTGTTTGTTCATGTTCCTTTGAGAAAGAGGTGGTTATGGAGAGAGAACAGTTTTTTTTTCTTCTCAAGAATTACGGTTTACTGTATAAGCCCCAGTTAGAGTGAGGGGGTAGGGCTATCATTCTGACATAATCTATTTTTTTCTTCTTCATATACTATACCAGTCAAAAGTTTGGACACCTACTCATTCCAGGGTTTTTCTTTATTTTTACTATTTTTACATAACATGGAATCATGTAGTAACCAAAAATATTTGAGATTCTTCAAAGTAGCCATCCTTTGCCTTGATGACAGCTTTGCACACTCTTGGTATTCTCTAAACCAGCTTCGTGAGGTAGTAGTCACCTGGAATGGATTTAAATTAACAGGTTTGCCTTGTTTAAAATTTAATTTGTGGAATTTCTTTCCTTAATGCGTTTGAGCCAATCAATTGTGTTGTGACAAGGTATGGGCTATCTTCTGAACACCACCACTATTTGGTAAAAGACCAAGTCCATATTATGGCAAGAACAGCTCAGAAAAGCAAAGAGAAATGACAGTCCATCATTACTTTAAGACATGAAGGTCAGTCAATCCGGAAAATATCAGTGCAGACGCAATAACCATCAAGCACTATGATGAAACTGGCTCTCATGAGGACCGTCACAGGAAAGGCAGACCTAGAGTTACCTCTGCTGCAGAAGGTAAGTTCATTAGAGATACCAGCCTCAGAAATTGTAGCCCAAATAAATGCTTCACAGAGTTAAAGTAACAGACAGATCTCAACATCAACTGTTCAGAGGAAACTGCGTGAATCATGCCTTCGTGGTCAAATTGCTGCAAAGAATCCACTACTAAAGGACACCAATAATAACTTGCTTGGGCCAAGAAACACGAGCAATGAACATTAGAGCGGTGGAAATCTGTCCTTTGGTCTGATGAGTCCAGATTTTTGGTTCCAACCGCTGTGTCTTTGTGAGCAGCGGAGTAGGTGAACAGATCTCTGCGTATGTGGTTCCCACCGTGAAGCATGGAGGAGGTGGTGTGGGGGGACTTTGCGTATGACACTGGCTAATTTATTTAGAATTCAAGGAACACTTAACCAGCATGGCTACCACAGCATTCTGCAGCGATACGCCATTCTATCTGATTTGCACTTCGTGTTACTGTCATTTGTTTTTCAACAGGACAATGATCCAACAATGAGTCCTTCAAGACTGTTGGAAAAGCATTCCAGTTGAAGCTGGTTGAGAGAATACCAAGAGTGTGCAAAGCTGTCATCAAGGCAAAGGGTGGCTACTTTGAAGAGTCTAAATATTTGTATTTGTTTAACACATTTTTGGTTACTACATGATTCCCATATGTGTTTTTCATTGTTTTGATGTCGTAACTATTATTCTACAATGTAGAAAAAGAAAGAACCCATGGAATGAGCAGGTGTCCAAACTTTTGACTGGTACTGTATATTATAGTGTGTGTGTGTGTGTGTGTGTGTGTGTGTGTGTGTGTTAATCCCTTTCCTTTCTTTTCTTCTTCTCCAGACGACTCTGGTGATGAGTGTCCCACGTCACCCCCTACCTCGGGACAGGGCGGAGGGGCCCGTAACTCTAACTCAGAGGTACAGTCCACACTACGCACTCTGGGCAGCAAGGTGGAAGACCTGAGCACCTGCAACGACCTCATCGCCAAGCACGGCTCTGCCCTCCAAAGGTCAGAGGTCAACCCATCACGCTCACACAAACCTTACAATAAACAACTGGTTGAATCCCCATGTATAGACACCGATGGTAGTACAACAAGATAACTTTGCCCACATCCATAGAACACATCAATGGATGCAAAAAGCTATTGTTTTGTTCTATCCTTACAAGCACATAGTAACTGGTTGGCCAACTAAGGGCTAAGATTTTGTTATGGACCAGATATGTGTCTTGGTTGCAGAGTCGTCTGAGTGAATAAACAAATTACAAACACTACATATAAAAGGGATGGTATGGGTTGAAGGCACTGGTTGACTCTCCTTAGCTGTTCCTCTGTCCTAGGTCCCTGTCAGAACTGGAGGGGGTGCGGCTGGGAGGCGACACGGATGGCAAGATCCGGCAGGTGACGGAGAGAGCAACGTTGTTCCGCATCACCTCCAACGCCATGATCAACGTACGTATTGTTTTTGTAGTGTGCGAAGGACGACACTGGTTTACAAAGCGTCGTACATAGAATACAGTCGAGGTCTAATAAATCAGTGTAATAATTTAGTAAAGACCTCGTTCTAGCTGAAGCCCACCGTACGAGACATCTGTATCTTGACTGTTACACAAACATTTACAAGGCTTTGTAGTATAGTCTGAATGTTCTAAAAGCGTTTCTGTGACGTTTCCTTAACGTACCCCCCCCCTCCCCCGGGCATGCAGAGACTCCCTGGCCCAGACCCACCGTACTGTTTTTGGTGTTTTTATCAAATGTTTCTCTAACCTTTCCCTAACGTTTCTCCCCCCCAGGCGTGCAGAGACTTCCTGTCCCTGGCCCAGGCCCACAGTAAACGGTGGCAGAAAGCCTTGCATTCGGAGCGGGACCAGAGGATAAGGCTGGAGGAAACATTGGAGCAGCTAGCCAAGCAGCACAACCACCTGGAGAGGGCCTTTAGAGGGGCCACCGTACTGCCCCTCTCCCAGAGCAACCCCGCCTTGGACAGCAAGAGTAAGGCATCACCTCTGACCCCGAACAATCTTTTACATTAAACTCTTTGAACCCCTGAACCTTAACGCCAATCTGGCTGTTAGCCTGCTAGTTAAGTCAACCGCTGAATCGACGACCTGCTCTCATTCATAGTATTTTGTTTTCTCCCCCTCTCTCAGGTTCGGGCTCAGTAAAGGGTGACGCGAGCGACGAGGATGATGAGAACGAGTTCTTTGACGCTATGGAGGACCCGGCGGGGTTCATTACTGTACCGGCTGACCCCAAGTATCATAGGTCAGCACGCCTCTACCTCTTTTTTTTCTTTTTGCTCTCCGTTTCTCGCTCTTTCTTTTTCTCTCGCTCAACCTCCTTTTTAACAATACAAATGGCATGGCATTTTATGAGCGATTTTTAAACTGAGCTTTTAGAAGGCAAACTAATTGGTAAGATGCATTTATTTTTCTCCTATATATATCTCTGTTTCTTTCTCCTCCACCCAGAAGGTCAGGAAGTAACGTCAGTGGTCTCAGCACTGAGACTGGGATTGATGACCAATCAGTGAGTGTGTAAATGTGTTTAGAAATGTATTTATTTATTTTTTATTACTTGCTTTACGGTACATAGGATGTCCCTTGAAAAAAAAAAAAAAAAAAAGTTTGTTCTGCCCTCTTCTTTGGCCGCCCACAGCTTTGTGACGAGCAGTCGTTGGGGTCCAATCCGGAGTCGCCGCAGTCCCTGGAGGTTGAGCCAGTGAGGAAGAGGCGGACCAAAATCCCAGACAAGCCCAACTATTCTCTGAACCTCTGGAGCATCATGAAGAACTGCATCGGCAAGGAGCTCTCCAAGATCCCCATGCCTGTAAGAAACACGTGTGGTTGTGTGTGTGTGACTATAGACTACTGCAGCACACTCTAAGCATTGCTTTCAGCTCTGTGCATTGTATTGAACGAGGGCAATCGGGAGCGAACATCTTTCTGGAATGAAATGCATTGACAGGTAACTGCCAAAAATAAAGGAAACACTCTACTTGAGTAAATTAGGGATACAAAGTATATTGAAAGCAGGTGCTTCCACACAGCATGGTTCCTGAGTTTATTAAGCGGTTAAGGAGCATAGGGGGTTTAAAGTGTGTGTGTGAGACCGCGTTTTCCATCAACAAAACACCGAATGTTGGAATGTTTCATGGAACGATGGTGTTGCATCCCTCCAATAGAGTTCCAGACACTTGCAGAATCAATGCTAAGGCGCATTGACACTTCATGTCAGTGTTTCCTTTATTTTGTCAGTTACCTATATTTTTCCCTAACTCGTCCATTCTAAGTTTCCTTTCTCTCCCCCTTTTCTCCCCTTCTCAGGTGAACTTCAACGAACCAATTTCCATGCTCCAGCGTCTATCCGAGGACTTGGAGTACTACGAGCTCCTAGACAAGGCAGCTAAATGCCAGAGCTCTCTGGAGCAGCTGTGCTACGTGGCTGCCTTCACCGTATCATCCTACTCCACTACGGTCCACCGCACAGGGAAACCCTTCAACCCCCTACTGGGCGAGACCTACGAACTGGACCGGCTGAGGGAGAGCGGCTACCGCTCACTGTGTGAACAGGTAAAAAAAGGGGGGGGGGGGGGCAGGGGAAAGACTGGTAGGAAAGAGAGGAAATTGGAAAAACAGAAGGGGGAGTGAGGGCTACAGGTTCAAATGGCTAAGAGGGAGGGGGCAGAGAGAGGGAGTATTAGAAAATAAGCTTTGCATCTACAGTGGCTATATGTTTTTAAAACCAATACACATTCAATAAACCACAAATTGACATCGCAACAATTTTGATCGTATCAATCCGGTTTATTGCAACGAGGAGACCCCTCCAGAACAAAAGCAGAGAAGACCCTTAAGCATTAATCTCACAGCATCAAATGTTCTGTAAACACCAGCCCGAAAGGCTTACAGGAAGTCGCAGCATCAGCTGCTACAGTGTCACAGATACATTATTGCTGTCCTAGAATCCAGTCTGGCGTCAAACATTAACCATAACATTCAACACTGGCAGACATTCGATACTGGCAGTTAAACAGGTCAAAGGTAAGAAGATAAGTACTTGGTTACAACAGATAAATATAAATTAACAAGTGAAAACTACTTAAT
The DNA here is from genome assembly GCF_002021735.2 of Oncorhynchus kisutch. NCBI lineage: Eukaryota > Metazoa > Chordata > Actinopteri > Salmoniformes > Salmonidae > Oncorhynchus > Oncorhynchus kisutch. The sequence goes on from NC_034180.2 coordinate 10,061,351, forward strand.
TAGATATATTACAGTACCAGACAAAGGTTTGGACACCTACTCATTCAAGGCTTTTTCTTTATTTTTACTATTATTTTTACTATTTTCTACATTGTAGAATAATAGTAAAGAAATCAACACTATGAAATAACACATGGAATCATGTCGTTACCAACAAAGTATTAAACAAAACGAAATATATTTGAGATTCTTCAACGTATCCACCCTTTGTCTTGATGACAGCTTTGCACACTCTTGGTATCTTCTCAACCAGCTTCACAGGGAATGCTTTTCCAACAGTCTTGAAGGAGTTCCCACATATGCTGAGCACTTGTTGGCTGCTTTTCCTTCACTCTGCGGTCCAACTCATCCCAAACCATCTCAATTGGGTTGAGGTTGGGAGATTGTGGAGGCCAGGTCATCTGATGCAGCACTCCATCACTCTCCTCCTTGGTCAAATAGCCCTGACACAGCCTGGAGGTGTGTTGGGTAATTGTCCTGTTTGCAGCAATTCAACCATGAAGGCCTGATCCACACAGTCTTCTCTGAACTGTTGATGTGTCTGTTCCTTGAACTCTGAAGCATTTATCTGGGCTGCAATTTCTGTGGCTGGTCATTTTAATGAACTTATCCTCTGCAGCAGAGGTAACTCTGAGTCTTCCTTTCCTGTGGTGGTCCTCATGAGAGGCAGTTTCATCATAGCGCTTCATGTTTTTTTTTACGACTGCACTTGAATAGATTTTCAAAGTTCTTGAAATTTTCCAGATTGACTGACCTTCATGTCTTAAAGTAATGATGGACGTATTTGCTTATATGAGCTGTTCTTGCCATAATATGGACTTGGTCTTTTACCAAATAGGGCTATATTCTGTATACTCCCCCTACCATGTCACAACACAACTGATTGGCTCAAATGCATTAAGGAAAGAAATTCCACAAATGAACTTTTTTAGCAAGGCACACCTGTTAATTGTAATGCATTTAAGGTGACTACCTCATGAAGCTGGTTGAGAAAATGCCAAGTGTGTGCAAAGCTGTCAAGGCGAAGGGTGGCTACTTTAAAGAATCTCAAATATATAAAATATATTTTGATTTGTTTAACTTTTTTGCTTACTACATGACTCCATATGTGTTATTTCATAGTTTTTGATGTCTTCATTATTATTCTACAATGTAAAAATGAAGAAAAACCCTGCAATGAGTAGGTGTCCAAACATTTCACTAGTACTGTACATGGTTAATTCCTGTTTCCCTTCCCCAAGGTAATGCATCTGTCTGTGTCTCCCCGCACATACAATTATGTTTATTACAAATCAATCCATATCAACAGTAAATCAAATACAGGAAAAGAATGACTCATATCATTTCCCATTACAATTCTCACAGTACATTTACAGGGAAGGCATCGATGGGTAGTGGTACCTCTAGAAACAGCCAGTTAGTCAGAGAACTGTCAAGAGTTCCAGCACTGTCCATCACCTGTGGTGCTGAAACGTTCCCTTCTGCTGTAGCACATTCCAACAGTACGCCACATAATACCCATAAAACCACGGAAATGGTTCCAATGGTTTTTCCGCCATTCATTTTTTCCATTGTGTGTTTTACAAAAAAAATGGAATTAACTGTGTTTGGTGTAGGCTTACCTTTTGCGTGATGTTTTTGATAGCCGTGAGTTTTATCAATATATTTGCCTCAATTGACAAAAAAAGTATTGCTACGCTAATTATTGATAAAGTTACCTTGTCCAAGACATTTGCGCGGTTATCAACACGTCACGCCAGGGTAAGCCTACACAAAACACAAACCTTAGGAATTAGTTTTAAAATCCCAATGGAAAGATGAATGTTTAAAAAAAACGATTGGAACCATTTCCGGGTTTTATGACTCATACTGTGGTACTCAATTCCCTGGGAGGGAAAGAGAGGAAAACGGAGAGGAATACACCCTAGTGTCAGCTGTGAGAAACAACGTCTCTCTTTATTCACACACTTACACTTTACATACATTTTTACATATGTTGTTTTAGCCCAGCACAACCACATCTGACTCAAATAATCAGCTAATCATCAAGCCATTAATTAGTCAAATCGGGTGTTTTTAGTGCAAAGTTAAAAATAAAAATGGTACTCTGTGGGTCCCCAGGACCGGAGTTGCAAAACACTGTGCTTAGTGACTCAATTGTAATATCGCCCTACCCAATCCTCCTCCATCCAGGTGAGTCACCACCCGCCTGCAGCGGCTCATCATGCCATCTCAGAGAGAGGCTGGACCCTCCGACAGGAGATCTCCCTCGCCAGCAAGTTCAGGGGAAAATACCTCTCCATCATGCCTCTGGGTAAGGCAGTGTGTGAGGACTGATAGTTGCCAGCCAATGTTTTCATCACGCTCAATCTTTGTTTGTTTAGTTGGCATTTGACATGTTTACTGTGGTGTAACCGTCTTCCACAGGCTCTATCCAATGTATGTTTGAGAAGAGCAACAATCACTACTCGTGGAAGAAAGTTACTACAACAGTACACAACATCATTGTGGGCAAATTGTGGATCGACCAGGTAAGAAAAATATCACACACGATGGCTATATCTGTTAAAGTGACATTATCGTGCCACAATCTTTGGAATAGACATATGCAGTACCTACTGTGGGTGTTAGGATATTTTAGACCAATCCCAAAAAACATTCAAGATGTATTTTGTTGATCTACACACACAAAGAATTCCATTTTCTCTCTCTGTTTTTCTCAGTCGGGCGAGATAGACGTGGTGAACCACCAGACCGGCGACCGCTGCCATCTCAAGTTCGCCCCGTACAGCTACTTCTCCAGAGATGTGGCCAGGAAGGTGACTGGTGTGGTGGCAGACAAGGAGGGTAAGGCCCACTATGTGCTGTCAGGGACGTGGGATGAGAAGATGGAGTTCTCCAGGGTGATGCAGAGTAATAAGGGCGAGAACGGCACCGAGGGCAAACAGAAGACCGTCTACCAGACGCTCAAAGCCAAGGAGCTCTGGAAGAAGAACCCACTACCGTGAGTAGAGGGTGGGGGTGGGTGAGGGTGTGTTTATTTATATTTTTTGTTTTTTGCTGAAGTGCAGCAAACGAAAAATACATTTGGTATGTCAAAGAACACAGCTTTTTCAATCATCTCACCTCTGTTGTTTGGTCTCTCTCTCTCGCTCTCTCTCATTTCCCTTCTTTATTGCCCATCCTCTCATCTGCAGTGAGGGTGCGGAGACCATGTACTACTTCTCGTCGCTGGCGCTGACGCTCAACGAGCCCGAGGAGGGCGTGGCGCCCACCGACAGCCGGCGACGGCCCGACCAGCAGCTGATGGAGGCGGGCCGGTGGGACGAGGCCAATGCCGAGAAGCAACGGCTGGAGGAGAAGCAGAGGAGCGTCCGCCGCGAGAGGGAGCGAGAGGCCCAGCAGGCAGCCACCCTGCCTGAGGAGGGGGCAGAGGGGGTGGAAGTAGCGGAGGACGGTGAGAAAGAGGGAGGGGGGTGAGGGAAGGAGGTGCAAGAAGGGCTATATCCCAGTTTATCTCCTTCCTTCCACGGTGTTCACTTTCCTGTACTTATTTGAAAGGAAATGACTGGTATAAGAAACATGGTGGAGACACCCACTAACCTATGTCTCACCAATCCAATATTTGAAGTAGTAAACAAGTGCACAATTGAGGATATTATTGGGACATGCCCAAGATGGGAGCAAGATCCATTTATTGTGCTTGTAAGCAAGTACTCACCATTAACTTGAATGAGGAGTCTGGTCTCTTTGGCTTCTATTGTAGTTAGAGAGAGGAAAAGGAGATGGAGGCAGGTTGGAGGAAAGACAAAGTGAGTGTGTCGTCCCAAAGCTGTCTGTGTTCATAGTCTACCTGTCTGTCCCTTTCTCCTCTTGTATATATCTCTGTCTTTCACACGTTTGTCTGTCTCTCTGTCCCCCAAGCTGTCATTGAGGACTCTTTCATCACTGACTCGCCTTTGAAAAGCAAGTACTCCTCTCTTCCCCCTATTGTCTCACTACCTTTACTATCACACACACACACACACACAATCCGTTCCACTTTTCACACGGTAGGTGTATGTAATAATTCTGACGAGCCATCATATCCCACTTTCTTTATTCATCTATCCATCCTTGGTTTGTGCTGTGTTCAGCCGATGCAGTGGAGATTGGTACGGAAGCGAGCCAGGCTTCGGACGAAAGCAAGTACCACAAACTCCCCCCTTTCCTCCGTCCATCTGTGTCCTTATAGCACACTCCCTCGTTTTCTCCACCCTTTCTCTCTCTTATTCCCTCTCCTTCTGACACTTGATCCTGCTATCACTTTCCGTTTAGTGTGTGTATACAAAGGTAGTTAGCTTTTTTTGTGTCGCAAATATGCTTGTCAATCAATACCGTGTTCATTAGTGCACAAAGTAACAAAATGTTTTGCAACAAAACTCTTATTTGACAAGTTCAGGTAGTCCCTTCTTGTTTTGGAATGTTTGTCTACCTAAGATGTCTAGTGAATACGACCCAGATTTCCAGGCTATGCCTAGAAATGACTTATTGTGCTGTGAAATTCACCTTTGAATTCTAATACTCGAGGAATGTTTAAATTGATATGCAGCAATGTCCTGTGGTAGCAAACAGCTCAGTAGCGTAGTTAAAATAGGCTAGCTTAAATTTTTCACATCACACCAGTAAGTATCATAGTATATTAAATACATTTATTTGGTTAGGTTGCAGGTCCCCCCCCCCCCCCCCCCCCTCTTCTTTTCATAATTTCATTCCTTTGTCAATTTTTCATGTTCCTCTCTCCCCCTTCAGCGGACCCTGACGATTCTCCACCTCACACTCCAAGCAAGTAGCCCTCTACTCTTTTCCTCTCTATATCCCTGTTTTTCTATCCGCACACTCACATACTCATCTGTCAGTCTTCCCTTTTGCAGCCCCACGTGGTCCGCCCCTCTCAGAGTATCAAAGCAAGTATTCATTGTTCGGGACACACACACCATGATTTAATTCTCGCACCTTTTTAGATACAATTTCCACATCAGCCATCATTCCACCATCCCTCATATTTCCATTTGCCCCCCCCCCCCCCCCCCAGTCGATGACATGGAAGGTCATTATGGAGCTGCTGTCAAAAGCAAGTAACACCAGTGCTGTTCTTTCTCTCTCTCCTTCTGTCTCTTTCTCTGTTATTTGTCTGTAGTTTGTCTCCTTCCTCTTAGAAGCTCTAGTAGTTGCAGAGAAATACTAGTTCCCAAAGTCTTGCGGTGGTCGTATGTCAAATCTTATAGCACTAGAAATGATAACTCTGGTAACTATTGTAGCTAGACACCACCATACTGCTGCAATGTTGTCCTTGTCATCCTATTGTTCTAATGTTCTGCTTCTCCAGGATCATACCAAAGAGGGATGAGCCAATACTGTCATAATCATTGCTCAAGCAGTGACTGAAAAACTCCTGACCTCATCCTTCTTTTATATGGTCTTGATGCAGAAGTCCCTGTCCCAAAGCTTCCATGGCAGGTCCTCAACATCTATGGTTCTTTCAATGGATTAAATGGCTTTCTTTTTCTCTTATTCCCGGCAGGCGTCCACCAGGACAACTATGAGGCGATGTGGTTCGAGCGGACCGAGGATGCCGTCACGGGAGAGTCCATGCACGTCTACAAGGGGGGCTACTGGGAAGCGAAGGACCACGGCAGCTGGGACGTGTGCCCCGATATATATTGACCCCCCCCCCCCATCAGCGAATTGTACTAACCCAGGCATTTGGAATATGGAAGGCCACAAGCTGCCCTTTTTTCCCCAATTGAAGAAGGGGCAACCTGGGTATCGACCCTGTTTAACCCCAACCCTCTTTCAGGATAGATTTTGGGTTTGTAATGCCCCCAACCTCTCCCCTATCACTCTCTGTGGGGATGGTGTGCACAGGGGCAGTGAGACCCTGCAGGACAGTGCAACCGGACAGGGGGACAGACCTGTTTTCTTCTGCCTTCATCTTCTGTGTAGGGTCCGTTTCTCCTAGATGCTGATCTGGGGTCTGTTTTGCATTTCCCACCATTGGGGGAGCCGAAGCTGATCCTAGATCTGTAGCTTGGGAAAACGTCACCCCCGACGCTTCAGCTTCACTACAATGATTAGATATCTCCCTTTAGAGCCACTGGCTAGGCCTTTGTCTTTCTCAGTCTCTTCCTTTGCCGCTCTCTTTCTCTCACACTTCATCTCTTGCTATGTTAGTCTGTGGAAAAGACTGGGGGCAGATAGGTGGTCTGGTTGATAGATTCTAGCGATTTAACACTAACTCTACCTTGTTCCTCTTCCAAAGGATATGGACAGTTTTGTATGAGTATGTGAAGAGGGGAGGGGGGTTATAATAGCAATGGGTTGGTGCTTATGTCTGTTTTGAGGCTGCCAGATTTTCAAAGTTTCACAAATGCTGTAAAGAGGTGTGTCCTCCAGAACTTGGTGACATCACATTAGCTCCTCTGCTGCTTGGCACAAGGATAATTTAGGCTTGGAGCCTGTTTTCCATCTCAAAGCAGCGTAATGGTCTAAATGAAGGATGTATTGCCATAATACTATTTAAACAGATCCTACTACGCCCTACATCCCAAAGATAACTTCCACCTCTTCCAACAGCAAAGCAATCTAGCGTAGCCGCAGTTTTTTTTTTAAAGGATTAGTGTGTGGAGCAGACTTGATCGTAACATATTGGAATAGTGGCCTAGTAATTTACTGGGTGGATGTGTCCAAAATAGCACCCTATTCCCTATATAGTGCACTTCTTTCAACCCCTTATAGGCAGTGTTCAAAAGTAGTGCACTATAAATTAATAGGAATTCAGGGTGTGTGAGGCCACTCTTCGTCTACATGAACTAAAGTGTGTGTGTGTGCAGTGCTAGTACACAATGTGAGCTTGAGTGCAAGGTTCAAGTTCCAAAAATAAATCTTATTTTCAAGTGTACTTAATGTGAGTGTGAGGAAAAACTAAACAGATTGCTAATATGTGTATATATATCAAATGAAGTAATAATTAGTGCGTTAAGGTCAGAGAGAACATGAGTTTTTCTCCTAAAACGAGATTGTCCGATCACTTCTGTGTTGTCCTAATCCCTGGCCCTGTACAACATGACTGAACAGTTGTGACCCAAGTTTGTTTGCACAAGTTACACTGCTGTGAAAAAATAAAGTGCAAATACAAAAATTGCTTCACAAAAATATCAGTATCAAAACCATTCATGCGTTGTACCAGAGTTTATACTGCCATATTGGTTCTTTTATTTTCAATAATTCTGTCCTGTTTCTCCATTCATCATACTTTCCTATCTTTTTATGCCCATTGGTCAGTGCACTGTGATTGTAATAAAGCCTGACTGGAGAAGTGCACACTTGCTTTATAACTATTCCTCTAATGCAACACTAAAGTGGGCAAAAAGCATAATCTAATGACCCCACAAAGGTTGGGATGTGGTATAAATGTGGTTTGTTTAATGGAACATTGCATTACAAGTTGATAAGAATTCTTCCAGCTCACGTTTGGATTTCCACAAGAGACAGGCCCTTTTTGCATCGGCAATGCTCCACAGCTGGTTAATTGTTTTTAAAGGGTTTGCTGCTCATGCTCTCCAGTCCCAACAGCCTCACACAGTTAGCATAGCCATGTCAGCTCTAGGCACATCCGAAAGATTAAGTAATATGGTAAATTCCACCACCTTTTTATCCCGGCGGAACTGCAACACCGGGTCATTGCATGTAGCAGATGACCATATCTACATGGGGTGCTTCTGAATGTCCCATCAGTCAACTTGAGCACTCCCTCTACTTGTCCCCTTTGCCACCTTTCTGTGCAGCTTTTGGGTTCCTGGGCCGTGATTTCTGCAGCATGGCGAGTGTGTCCCTCTTCTCAATCTTCCTCAGCTGTTTCTTCTTCATCCTCTTGATCTTCGTTGTGTTCCGGATCTGGGATGGAGACGTCACAAAAAATAAGATGTAGCTTTTAGCCTGGGGCCACATGTATCAAGCGTCAGGACTGATTTAGGATCATTATTGCCTTTTAGATCAAGAATGATGATAACATGTACATGGGGGAACCTGATCATAGAACGTGACAATTGACACATATAGCCCCTGATGTCAGCAATAGAGATATGCCTGGCTCACGTAGGTTACAGTGAGAAACAAAGACGCCATCATTTGGGATCATGTGGGGCTGCGTGTGTTGACTTACCACTTGCACAACTTCGGCCTTCCTCTCATTCTCAGCTCGCCTTTTCAAGTTTTCCTCATGCCGCTTCCTCTTTTCCTGTATGGGATGAAAGATACCCAAACAGTTACATCATTAGGGGATGCCTAAATAATCAGTTGCACTGCCAACCTGTGTTAAAGAACTGGGAACTCAAAAATACGAGATCGAGTCACTGTGTCAGTGCTCTAGAAAGAGGCCAGAGTTCAAACACCCCCCCCCCCCCCCCCCCCCTACCAGTTGTTTTGAACGTTCTTAAGTCAGATTGCAGAGTTTCCAGTTTTGAACGCAGTTTAATCACTACTTCTTAAGATGTTAGCGTACTCATGTGAACAGGTGACAGACCTCTTTCTCCCTGGCTTTGTCCTCCTTCAGTTGCAGGGAATATTTCTTCACCAGCTCCTTCTCTCGCTTGGCTGCCATCTTCTTCTCCCAGGAGGAGCACAGTGGCTTGTCTCTTACAAGAGCAGAGAACCTGAAAAACAAGGTACATATAAAAAGGTACATTTAATAATTTATGGACACCATAGGCACAGTGTTTGCATTGGCTGGGCTGACTAGTAATAGCATATGCAAGCAGTTAATATATTGTAGGCTATTGCCCCTACTGACCTTTGCTTGTTGCGGTCCTTCCATACCCGTCCGGATTTCGGTTTCCCCAAAGGTATCAGGTCAAGAGTCCTCTTTTTGGCTGTTTTATTTGGGCGGTCCGGAACCGTCTCCATTGGTACGGGACCAACCTTGTTTTCCTTCTCGGTACAATGATGTGACACAACTTGAATAAATGTACCTAATGATTTCCCTACAGGTTTGTCTGATTTGACTGGTTTTGGGTATGCCTCAGCTGTTGCCAATGCATTTGATTTGGACTCCCTGCTTTGAAGTTTTTTCGAAAGAGCCTCTTCGGCAACGAGTTCCACGACTACAACCGCTGGTTTGGGTTCCGTCTGGTTCTCATTCGGTAACTCTTGAATGACAGATTTCCTTGTTCGGCGTGTTGGAGTCTTCGGTACTTCAGAGTCAAGATACACAGCTGGGGTTCGTACTCTACGCCCGCTACGAGTCCGAGTCCCAACGGGAGGAGGCAACTCGTCCTCTTCGGCATCCAGTCCTTCGTTTGGTGTTGTTTTCTCACTTGTCGACATGTTGCCAAAATTATATGATGGCGTGACCACAACTGATCAAATACATGTGTTGTTATTTACAGACCTTTTAGAGACGACAACATGTGCAGAGTTCGGAAGCCCACGTGTGTGTGTTTATGACAATTACTACCACGGAGGGAGAAGAGATGGCAGGAAGTACGAGCATACAGTTTGTGCCTTGGGCATTCCATGAGACTGCCGCCTACCGGTAAGGCATGGGTACTGCCATAACACATCGTCACATGACTTCGTCAACTTCCGCATCTCATTTGTTGACGTCCAGTAAGGCAGTCAGTCATTCATTCAGTGCACCACGACATTCAAATATGGCTTGCTCATGCCGGGCAGGAGATGCCATATTTTGTTCCCTCTTTACAAGTACACTTACATAGTTAATTTCGTAGTAGCTTAGTCTAAATTAGTTGGAGAGAAAAAACAGACACATACAGCAAGCTAACGTTACCTAATCCGAATTCAAGCCTGCTTTTGGAATGCACTTAACTTGAATGATGTTTAGATTAGCCTATAACTTCAACTAATCGCATGTTCCTTGAACAAGTTTTACCCGCTAGTGCAATGATTTAGCATATTTGGATTGATTGCTTTCAAAGTATAGTAGCAAGCTAGCAACATTTCAAACTCTGCTTAGCTGGCATTACCTATCACAGTTGATCTACTGCAAGCTATAGAAATTAATAACCTAAATGTACATTAAAATGACCTATTTCCCACTCTGTATCTGTATTCATTTTAATCGAGAAGTAGGCCTTTTCAACGCTGGCATAGCGTCAAGTAAATAAAAATGTAGCGGATTGTGTTCGTAAACATAATCTAGTTTTGGCAACACTACAATATATATGGTGGTGAGAACGTGTAAAGTCCCTGTGAACTGTGGGTTACCCCATCTGTCTGTGGTTGATCTACTGCAAGCCAAATAAATTCATAACGTAAATGGGCATTAGAATATCCTCTTTTACTCTCTGTGTTAATTTTCATCGAGATGTAGGCCTTTACATCTCCGGTAGCATCCACTACAACAGGATCCCCAGGGCCTACTGGAAAGACAGGCTAGTCGAGATGTATATGGCCGGACTGAACGCCATTCAGGTGTATGTAGACTTAGCCTGACGACTCACACTAAGTTATTCCGCTGTTCCGTCGTTCGCTATATACTTTACTCTGAGACTGCCATCATTGAAGTCGTTTGTGGTGATGAGGGGCGTTGTAAAATAAAAACAATGGCATCAGCAATTGGATCGTCTCTAACCAATCAGAGTATCAAAGCCAATGACGATTTTTTTTAAACCGCCTCTTTACCCATGTTTGTTCTGGCTCTGGCACAACCCATCGGTTTCTGGACCAATGAGACGGCCCAGAATGTGTTCGGGTCGGGAGGTATACTCCGATCCAGACTCATTGTGTAGAAGAAACTTAAGTCCGTAGGCTTGGCGTAGCGTTTAGCAAGGAGCCTGGGTAGCCAGGCAAATGTAGACTGGCCACTATGTCATAAATACACTGAATGCCAACCAGTTAGATTAGTGTCTTCAATGGTCCTTCTAGTTTTCCGTTAGTGGCCAATTTGGACATAGAATTAACATTGATCAAAGTAATTCTACACCTGCATTGTGCTTCTACACCTGCATTGCTTGCTGTTTGGGGTTTTAGGCTGTGTTTCTGTACAGCACTTTGAGATATCAGCTGATGTACGAAGGGCTATATAAATACATTTGATTTGATTTGATTTAATTCAAAGAAAGAGCCATTTAATCAAATCACCTCCAAATACTGATAACCAGACAGAATTCCTTCATCGGGCCTTAAACCTCAGACAGAGCTATGATTTACCATCTGGTGGTATGGACTTAAATACTACTTCATTGTCCATTTTGGTTGAAAAATTACATTTGACATTCCAGGTACATCCCCTGCAATTTCCATGAGCTCTCCCCGGATCGGTACAACTTCAGTGGGGACAGGGATCTAGAACACTTCCTGCAATTGGCCCAAGACATTGGTCTGCTGGTTGTACTGAGGCCTGGGCCCTATATCTGTGGAGAGTGGGATATGGTGAGAGAATGACTGTAAACAAATGTTTTATGATAAATATACCTGTTGATGATATGATGTGTAATAATGTTGGCAAATTGTGCCTGTATTCCTAGTTGTTTTCAGAAGACAATAAATAAGTCACAATGTTGTAACGACACTTCTACATCAGCTGTGTCTTTCTTGACAGACTGTGTGATAATTTGCCAATTTCATGACTTGATCTTTAGGGGTGCTTGCCTGCCTGGCTGCTCCACAAGAAAGACATTGTCCTGCATTCCTCAGACCCAGGTGTGTATTGACCGTTAGATGAGAATGTAATGGATTCTATTAGTATTACAATATAAGAATTGTGTTTTTTGACCCCTAAATCCATTTGTTTCAGATTACATTGCAGCTGCTGACAAGTGGATGGGCAAACTACTGCCAATGTTAAAGCGTTCCTTTATCGGAACAGTGGACCCATCATTACTGTTCAGGTGAGCCATGTTGATATTCAATGATTAATAATAAAAACAATTGGGGAATCAATAGCAAAAGTTTGGATAACTTCATATTGTGCCTTAATTAAATCTACAATTCAATAGAATACTGTTTGTCGAACATTGCCTCTCATCACCTTAACAAGAGGCCATCTCTCTCCTCTCTCCTCTCCCCCTTCTCTCTCTCAGGTGGAGAATGAGTACGGCAGCTACTTTGCCTGTGACTACAACTACCTGAGTCACATGACCAGTCTTCAGGTTCTTCAAAAAAGGAATATGTATGTTGCAATTCAATATGGTCTTGTCACCAGGTTGCTGCTGGAATCCTAGAGCGGGATTAGGCCCTGACCATCAACGTGACTGGGAAGGCTGGGAGTCATGTGGACATACTGGTGGAGAATATGGGCTGAGTCAACTATGGGACATCATGACTTTAAGGCAATATGTTATTTCAAGTTGGCTCTCCATGGTAGACATTTAACCACCATTAATAAAGCACCCTTCCATTAGCTACTTAATTTGACATAACCTTATTCTCTCTCTCATTTATTTATATATATATATGAGACACACAGAGGGCCTGGTGTCTAACCTGACATTGGGGGCCGATATCCACACCGTCTGGTTCGTCTTCAGCATCGACAGGGCTGTTAGCCAGGGTCTTCTCTGGGAGATGGGCTCCAGGGAGGCTGGCCTCCCACCACCCTCTCCGTCCCCTCCTTCTATGGGGGCACCTTCGTCATCCCAGACCTGCCCCAGGATACCTACATCCAGTTCCTTGACTGGAGAAAGGTGGGGTTTTACCTTTAAGAAGATTTTGATTGTTGAATGGCTGTACTGTGTTGTTCCTGAGCAGGCACCACAACTACAAATGACCTTATAGATAATGTGACTGACTAGTCAACTGCAAATGACCTTATAGATAATGTGACTGACTAGTCAACTGCAAATTACCTTATAGCTAATATCACTGACCTGTGTCATCTGTGCGTTGACAAGACTGGTGTGTTAGGCTTCTGAGCTAAAGCCTAGGCATTAGCCTTAGACACACCTCTTCAGATCTCAGGCAAGGTTACTCATCACACAAGCGTGGTTTACTGAACCACGTTACTTTCATATACCCTGGTGCAGCATACTTGTTCATGGTCCCTGACATTACTGAATCCGCGGCCCACAAATCACCTTGTACGTGCCCGCTAGCATCCTGAGCACATGACCGTCCTGGAGCTGGAGGGGACCCATGCACCCCCGGGCCCTGTACTGTGGAGGTCGCCAAAACACTAGTCCTGAACGCCACGGTTGTCTGACCACAAACACCAGAGGGCGCTGTTCCATAAAGAGGATCTCTCATGAGCACTTATGAAAAATGCACTTACTGTATGCGATCTATTTGCACTGACCTTTTTTTAAATCAAAAAGTAATGTTTATAAATGAATGACGGGAGGCTGTACCTCTTACCTCTATTTGACCATTCAGGGTCTTAAAACCCTACATGATTTTGTTTACACAAGCATCTGTATTCAAAGGTGAATTAAGTATGTGTCATTTGAACAGTATGTATGTTTGGAAATTGAATCAAGTTCACTAAGGAAAATGAGTCATTTAGAAGGGATAGGAACTTGAGGTCAGTGGTGCTCAAATCATGAACCTGGAGGTCCATAGTACTGCTGGTTTTCTTTTTATGCCAGTGCTCTATGCATGCACCTTTATAAAGGCATTTTCCCCGATGTTCACAGAGATCACATTCATGGTAAACGCTGGCATGTCTGCTCAAGTGTAAATGACCTTTAAAAGTTTCTTATAGTGCGCCTTCCATTAAATCTTGCCTCCTATTGTGAATATGTGAGCCAAATGGTCTGTGCCTTATTGTGTGCCACCTAACTGGGATATTATGCTTTCATAGATTTCTGTAATGAACCATTTTGGGTGTCTTGTAAATGAATAGTGATTGCGTCCAACTGAACCTCATCTGCTTCTTTTGCTCAATTTAATTATTTCAAATACTTTGGGATTTCTTGGTTGTTGTGATTTTTGTTAATGTGTTGTTTAATGTGCAGGCACGAACCATTCTGTACTTTTTGATTTAAAAATGTTTTTAATAAAATGTGAATGCTATATGATTACACACAAATGACACAGTGCCGCACAGATGAAGTTAAGATTTGAAATACAACCCTACATTAAAACAATCAAAATCTTAAACCCAACTATGGAACAATGAAAAGATGAACACAGGAGAGGTGTGTAAAATAGAGCAGCAACATTATACACCCTTATTCATTCCAGAAGCTTCTGTTGTGGCTCTATAAGCTGGTTCTGTAGTGTCTCTTTGAAGGGGTATATGGGAAGCTGCAACAGAGAGTGACAGGTCAGTGCCTCTGGGAAATGCTTTTGGGAGGAGTTGAGAAGGGTTTGGACCCTCTTCCTGGTCTGGTTCATACCCAGGATGGGCACACGATCACAGGTGGTAAAAGAGGGAAGGGCAGTAAATGACATAATATAACTTAAATTCTCAGTAGCCTACTTATGTGTTCATCTGTTATAATGAAAATGTTGCACACTTACACATGAAAGCTTTCTTTTAATCCCCTGTCAGTTCCTCAAACACCTCCCAGAGTGTGATGATGTTGGGATGCCCATAATATGGTGAAGCAATAGACACTTGACACGATTCAAACCATTTGTCAAATCAATGTATTAAAAACAAAATTTTAGCCAGGTTGCAGAACGTGTTACACAGAACATGTTCACCATGAATCTCAAATCAACCCCAAGGACACTTGTTTTTTTTAGTCTCCATCTTGCTCTCTGAGAGGCTAGGTGACATTTTCACCATATCTTATATGTTTTTACTTGTCTAATGCTCTCAGATGAAGACAATTGGCTAGGGGCAGAGTTGGGACTGAGCTTCAGTCATGTAGTAACAACACATGGTTCTGACCTGTTTCAGCGTTTCCCAGTCGACGTTCTCCTTCCCCAACACTCCCCTCAGTTCCTCTGGCTGGTAGAACTCCACCACGTCCATGTCACACACCTTGAAGAAGCCTTTCCTGAACTCTTCAAACACCTTCTCTATTGACTGGTTGAAGATGTAGTTCACATAGGTGTCAACAAACTTCTTCCTGTCAAAAGAATGACAGACCGAGTCAGCGATCCATTGAGTTGTAGCTAGTGTAGGTTGGTGTCAATTCCAGTTGGAATGAGAAGACCTATTTACTTTCAATTATGGTTTTTCCATTCATTACAATTACATTTCAGGTTGAGATGATTTTTGCCAAAATGGAATTGACCCCAACCCTGGTAGCTGTAGCAATGGAAAAATGTGTCATACTGCAAACCTTGTATTTTGTCAGTTGTAAATATCGCTATAATCTTGCTTGTTAGCACTTGTGATGAGGTCCACCGCTATGTCACCCCACATCACCTATAAATAGTGAGGTAAATGAACAATGACAACACTGCAGACTGAGGGTATGGACAAATAGATGGGAGTGATCTGGAAGAGACACACTGAAATAATATAATTGATCTTATGTTCAGTTATTCATACCGCTTCACTTCAATTAACTACAGATGTAGGATCTTAATTTGAGCCAATTTGATACAGCATGAAAATAATCCTGCAGCAACAGGAAATGTGAATTATTATGTGTATTATATTAATGGACATTTTTTGTATGGGTTGATTCATTTTTTCGTAAGGGCAAATCAAGTCTGTAATTTTAAAGTGGAAATGACTAACTTTAGAAGCCTTGTAATTACTTTTTTATTATTTTATTATTTAACCTTTATTTAACTAGGCAAGTCAGTTAAGAACAACTTCTTATTTACAACAGTGGGTTAACTGCCTTGTTCAGGGGCAGAATGACAGATTTTTACCTTGTCAGCTCGGGGATTCAATCCAGCAACCTTTCGGTTACTGGCCCAACGCTCTAACCACTAGGCTACCTGCCGCCCCAGACCTTTAAAACCTAGAATACACTACAAGTTTGCATTTCCTGCTGTACGGGAAAATTGTCAACAACAAAATAGTGATCAAATTAATATCCTACATCTGTGTTATGTTACATATTATTTGTTCATTGATCAAACTGTTTAAATGCATTACATACTGAGAAAGTCATGTCCATATTTTCGACATCATCATCAGGATAATCCACAACGTCCTTAAAAAGCATTGAAAATAATGTGACAATAGATGTGACAATTATAAATGGGCTATCAATAAATCATTAATCAATAAAAAACTATTTATCTAAATAAGTCATTGTTTATCCACACAGAGCAAGAGCCATGCCCCTGAGATGCAATAAAATGCCTCGAGATGCAGTTTCTTAATCTGTCCTTGGTGTCCTTATAACAAATACAACTGCCTGTAATATAATACATTACTGACTAAAGGATAAAAATACGTTATGGTATAAACTTACCCTGCTTCAATGGGGCTAAACTCTCTCAAGTTCTCTAAAGAGGGCTTGATGTTCACCAGCTTCTTGAAGAATGCCATGGTGAAGGGGGAAGTGCACCATGTTGTTGTTGTACAGGGCCATCCCACAGAGAACCCCAAACAGGAAATCACGCTTCTCCTCCACTCTAGGCTGTTAGTGAGGATGGGATGGACAAGAGACAAGAAATACACCATGAGTGAAAGTATAGGACATGCTGTTGATAACCTGATAACCTGCTTGATATGCAGTAAAGGGAAGGTAATGTGGGTTCTAGAATACAGTAGTAGGCTAGTAATACAGTAGTAATTCTGTAGTAGTTCCTCTCTAGGAACATAACATTACAGTGTTTCACTACCAGCACCTTTGAAGCTATTTGAAAGTCCAATGATTATTGATAATCATAAAATAATGTGGTGAGGCATGAACAACCTCATAATCCATGTGTGATTCCCCTAAACGTGCCGTCACCTTTGCAGGGAACCAGGCCAGCGTCTAGGTGTCACTGTACATGAACATCCCAGACTCGGGTACCAACAGCCTATCAGAGAAATGGAGGAAGAAGTCCCTTTTGTAGACATCTGTCAACCTCGCATCCTCGTCGAAATACACCTGAGAGGGGTAAGCACTACGTTTCGGCGTAGCCCTTCTCTGTTCAAAACATTGTCTCATCATTGGAAAGCTATCATTCCTAAATGGAAAGTGTGTTCGATGAGTGATGCTCTCCTCAGCCTCAGCTCAAAGAACGGAGCAGGGGGATTCTGCAATGCATACAGTACAATATTAAGTCTTCATTCAGTGCTCTTCTAGTACAAGACAGGTATTCATTTCAACCAGTTTCTCCCATCACAAAGGTTAAGAAATATGGTTGGTTTCTTCAGTAGTGGCGGTCAACATTCTGGAGCTGCTTGGAATGCAGGCTTTTGCTCCGGCCCTGTTCTAACGCACCTGATTCAGCTAATCAAGGTCCTGGTGAGCAGCTGATTAGTGGAACCAGGTGTGTTAGAGCAGGGCAAGAGATAAAGCCTGCATACACAGTCAGTTGGTCTCCAGTAGGGGGTTTAGCCACCCTGATTTATACTATCTGCTATATATTATAATAATATATATTGAGAAGCAAGTTTCATTACGTTTGTGAGTGCGGCATTGAAATGCGTTAAAAAATGTTTATCTTGCTGTGCAGATTCATCGAGAATGGGTAATGACGAAAGATGGCAGGTGTCTGATCCACATCTTGAAAGTAATGGAAAAGAAAGTGTACAATGCATCTCAATTAAGGAGCTTCTTCGTCTAATTACGTTGATCTGCACTGAAATTAACTTTAGCAGGTGAGAAAGATTCTCTAGTAGGAAAGCAAAATGTTTCCTTCACTCTCTCTTTCCAGATAAGTTCAGGTAGAGGAAATCTAAAGCCTCTATTGAGATGCAGCCTAGGACACTTTCTAAGACCCAAACAACAAACATCAAAACACCTCAAGACTGACAGCAAATAGCATGGTTAGCAATCAGTGACTGATACAAAATATATGTTTTTACCTTCTTTGAACATAAACACCAAAGCTTTACATCCTCCCCTAGAAATATATGATTGATGGATACAAAAGGTACTGTCTGGAACGTTCTGGGTCTCTCCAGCTTTTTGGTTTGCCTTTGAAATATAGACAAGTAAAATACATTTGGACAATAAATACAAAATTATTAGCAAATATTAGCAAAATATGTTCCATGTGAATCAGCTAAATATAATTTAATCAAGTCTCAGATAGGTCTCATCAGTTCTAAATGGGTTGCATTGAAACAGCTGCCACCCTGGCACCAGATTGGTCCCGGAAGTTGACTGGTTAAAATGCGAAATCAGCTTTATAAATGGATTGACAGTACGAGCAAAGAAGCATGGACACGGACTCTGTGGAGATGGCCGAGGACCTGGAGAAGGTGTTTGACCCCAGGGACACGGGTGCGTTGAATATGTTTACTTTTCAGAATCACCAACAGGGCCTTC
Organism: Oncorhynchus kisutch; assembly: GCF_002021735.2. Taxonomy (NCBI): domain Eukaryota; kingdom Metazoa; phylum Chordata; class Actinopteri; order Salmoniformes; family Salmonidae; genus Oncorhynchus; species Oncorhynchus kisutch. The sequence goes on from NC_034180.2 coordinate 10,079,689, forward strand.
TTCCACACCCCAATGTGCTTGGTCATGACAAAGGGCTTCAATGAGTCGGTCACATCCAGGACATGATAGCACACAGATTGGCCGAGGGATAATGGCACCGGAGGGGATGGCTGCAGTTTAACGTGCTCCTAACCAACTGTGCTATTATATATATTTTTTTGTGTTGTTTGTACCTTATTTTCTTACTTATTTTGTACATAATGTGCTGCTACATTCTCTTATGACCAAAAATAACTTCTGGACATCAGAACAGCGATTACTCACCTCGAACCGGACAAAGAATTTTCCTTTAACGAGTCCGATGCAAAGGATATAGTGCTTTCTCGGGAACGGGCACAAATCCCCATCATTTGCGTGAAGAAAAGATGGAGAAAAAGGTTAGGCTGCCTTCTGAGAGTTTGTAGGCGAGTAAGTAAACCTCCACTGCCATCCGTTCTATTGGCCAGCGTGCAATCATTGGAAAACAAAATGGATGATCTACGTTCAAGATTATCCTACCAAAGGAATATTAAAAACTGCAATATCTTATGTTTCACAGAGTCGTGGCTGAACGACGACACTGATAATATAGAGCTTGTGGGATTTTCCATGCATCAGCAGTACAGAGAAGCTATGTCTGGTAAGACGAGAGGTGGGGTGTGTGTCTATTTGTCAATAACAGCTGGTGCGCAATGTGAAGTCTTGAGGTATTGCTCACCTGAGGTAGAGTACCTTATGATAAGCTGTAGACCACGCTATCTACCAAGAGAGTTCTCATCTATATTAATCGTAGCCGTCTATTTACCATCACAAACCGATGCTGGCACTAAGACCGCACTCAACGAGCTGTATAAGGCCACCTTTACTCCACACACAGAGACGCATACAAAGCTCTCCCTTGCCCTCCATTTGGAAAATCTGACCATAGTTATATCCTCCTGATTCCTGCTTACAAGTAAAAACTAAAGCAGGAAGTACCAGTGACTCGTTCAATATGGAAGTGATCAGATGACGTGGATGCTACGCCATAGGACTGTTTTGCTACCACAGTCTGGAATATGTTCCGGGATTCATCCAATGGCATTGAAGAGTATACCACCTCAGTCATCGGCTTCATCAATAAGTAAATCGACAACATCGTCCCCACAGTGACAGTACCTACATATCCCAACCAGAAGCCATTGATTACAGGCAACATCCGCATTGAGCTGGAGCTGTGGCTTTCAAGGAGCGGGACACTAACCCAGATGCTTTAAGAAATCCCACTACACCCTCAGACAAACCATCAAACAGGCAAAGCGTCAATACAGGATTAAGAATGAATCCTACTACATGACTCTGATGCTCGTCGGATGTGGCAGGGCTTGAAAACTATTACGGACTACAAACCCAGACACGAGCTGCCCAGTGAAGCGAGCTTACCAGACGAGCAAAATGCCTTTCACTGAAGCATGCATGAGAGCACCAGCTGTTCCGGACGACTGTGTGATAACTCTCTCGGTAGCCGATTTGAGCAAGACCTTTAATTAAACAGGTCAACATTCAAAGCCACGGGGCCAGACGGATTACCAGGACGTGTACTCAAAGCATGCATGGACCAACTGGCAAGGGTCTTCACTGCCATTTTCAACCTCTCCCTGACCGAGTCTTTAATACCTACATGTTTCAAGCAGACTGCCGTAGTCCCATTGCACACGTGTTTCAAACAATGTACTGTTCATGGTCTTCGGTCCGGACCTTGATTTACTTAAATATATTTAACTACAGACAACATATACATTGTATAATGTATACTGTACCTGTTGTGTCCCCTAGTCCCAGTTGCCCGGCGGTGTTCTTGCTCCAGCTGAACACAGCTCCAGAAAGGGACAGAGCAAAGTGAGAACATTGCACAGGATTACACTTGTTGAAAGGTTAGACCATTTTGGTTAAGTCGTATTGTGAAACTCGAGTGATTAGTGGTGTGTTCATGGTCATTTAACCTGTGTTAGTGAAATTGAATGCTGGTCTCCACATGCAACCTGAGTTACCTGTCGGTTACATAGGTTATCCAATAAATAAATAATTAAAGAAAGAAACTGGTGAATCAGATTAGAGTTGGCCCATTTGAATTAAATGACGAATAAATAGTTGTTATACTTTAGCTATTTGAATGTGGGGGTGGCTAAAAGTTTAATCAAACCATTGACACAGAATTACTATAAGGTATTGGTCACATTTTTTAGGGTAAGCTATGTATAAATGCATCATTATATGGAATGGAACCCACCTGGGAATATTGGCTTTGTCCAAACAGAGAACCCGGCCCTCTTCAGACAGTAAACCGGTATGAGAATCGCCGCAACTCAGAGCCCGAATCATCTGATTCCGCAACTCAGAAAAATATATTATAAAAATTGATTGGAAAGGAGATTAGACCTACTCAGTTTCCCTGTGATTATTATCCCATCTTGGTCCTCTTGAATCCGCGCGACTGACACGTCTCCCATTATTTCTGATAAACGAGACCACACTGTTACCTGAGGACAGATCCTGAATTTTAGATTTTAGATTGAGGTGTATAAAATTAATGCAACTAATATCAGTTTTGGTCGTATCTAAACCATTCGGCTTCACTAAACCAAAGCCAGTATGACTATCCTCTCCCCATGAAATCATTGTTGTGTTAGATTCTTAAACTAGTCCATATAGTTTCTAACACTTGAAGGACAGCACTTGGCGATGCTCCGTCTCAATGATGGGTATGTGATCAATATCATGCCAAATGTATTCACAAATGTAAATCACCGAGGTGTGAGTCTTTCTGGGTAAATCTCTAAAGAGTTTTCCACACCTGGATTATGCATCATTTGCCCATTATTCTCTAAAGAATTCTTCAAGCTCTGTCAAATTGGTTGTTGATCATTGCAAGACCACAATTTTAAGGCATTGCCATAGATTTTCAAGTAGATTTAAGTCTAAACTGTAACTTGGCCCCTCAGGAATATTCACTGTCTTCTTGGTAAGAAACTCCAGTGTAGATTTGGCATTGTGTTTTAGCTTATTGTCCTGCTGAAAGGTGAATTCATCTCCCAGTGTCTGGTGGAAAGCAGACTGAACCAGGTTTTCCTCTAGGATTTTGCCTTTGCTAAGTTCCATCCTATTTATTTTTCATCCTGAAAAACCCCCAAGTCCTTGATGATTACAAGCATACCCATAACATGATGCAGCCGCCACTTAAAAATATGGAGAGTGGTACTTACTAATGTGTTGTAATGGATTTGCGTTCAGGAAAACAATTGTAATTGCTTTGCCACATTTTTTGAAGTATTGCTTTAGTACCTTGTTGCCAACATGATACATGTTTTGGAATTTTTTAAATTCTGTACAGGCTTTTCACTGACAATTAGGTAGTATTGTGGAGTACCTACAATGTTGTTGATTCATCCTCAGTTTCCTCCTATCACATCCATTAAACTATGTAACTGTTTTAAAGTCACCATTGGCCTCATGGTGAAATCCCTGAGTGGTTCCTTCCTCTATGGCATCTGAGTTAGGAAGGACACCTGTATCTTTGTAGTGACTGGGTGTATAGATACACCATCCAAAGTGTAATTAATAACTTCACCATGCTCAAATGGATATTCAATGTCTGCTTCTTTTCATTTTTATCCATCTACCAATTGGTGCCCTTCTTTGCAAGGCATTGGATAACCTCCCTGGTCTTTGTGGTTGAATCTGTGTTTGAAATTCCCTGCTTCAACTGAGGGACCTTAAAGATAATTGCATGTTTGGGATACAGGGATGAGGGAGTAATAAAAGACAGTACTGTGCAGCCGTCTTCATCGACCTTGCCAAGGCTTTCGACTCTATCAATCACCATATTCTTATCGGCAGACTCAGTAGCCTCGGTTTTTCGGATGACTGCCTTGCCTGGTTCACCAATTACTTTGCAGACAGAGTTCAGTGTGTCAAATCGGAGGGCATGCTGTCCGGTCCTCTGGCAGTCTCTATGGGGGTGCCACAGGGTTCAATCCTCGGGCCGACTCTTTTCTCTGTATATATCAATGATGTTGCTCTTGCTGCGGGCGATTCCCTGATCCACCTCTACGCAGACGACACCATTCTATATACTTCCGGCCCGTCCTTGGACACTGTTCTATCTAACCTCGAAACGAGCTTCAATGCCATACAACACTCCTTCCGTGGCCTCCAACTGCTCTTAAACGCTAGTAAAACCAAATGCATGCTTTTCAACCGTTCGCTGCCTGCACCCGCACGCCTGACCAGCATCACCACCCTGGATGGTTCCGACCTTGAATATGTGGACATCTATAAGTACCTAGGTGTCTGGCTAGACTGTAAACTCTCCTTCCAGACTCATATCAAACATCTCCAATCAAAAATCAAATCAAGAGTCGGCTTTCTATTCCGCAACAAAGCCTCCTTCACTCACGCTGACAAACTTACCCTAGTAAAACTGACTATACTACCGATCCTCGACTTCGGCGATGTCATCTACAAAATTGCTTCCAACACTCTACTCAGCAAACTGGATGCAGTTTATCACAGTGCCATCCGTTTTGTCACTAAAGCACCTTATACCACCCACCACTGCGACTTGTATGCTCTAGTCGGCTGGCCCTCGCTACATATTCGGCGCCAGACCCACTGGCTCCAGGTCATCTACAAGTCCATGCTAGGTAAAGCTCCGCCTTATCTCAGTTCACTGGTCACGATGGCAACACCCATCCATAGCACGCTCTCCAGCAGGTGTATCTCACTGATCATCCCTAAAGCCAACACCTCATTTGGCCGCCTTTCGTTCCAGTTCTCTGCTGCCTGTGACTGGAACGAATTGCAAAAATCGCTGAAGTTGGAGACTTTTATCTCCCTCACCAACTTCAAACATCTGCTATCTGAGCAGCTAACCGATCGCTGCAGCTGTACACAGTCTATCGGTAAATAGCCCACCCATTTTTACCTACCTAATCCCCATACTGTTTTTATTTATTTACTTTTCTGCTCTTTTGCACACCAATATCTCTACCTGTACATGACCATCTGATCCTTTATCACTCCAGTGTTAATCTGCAAAATTGTAATTATTCGCCTACCTCCTCATGCCTTTTGCAAACATTGTATATAGACTCCCCTTTTTTTTCTCTACTGTGTTATTGACTTGTTAATTGTTTACTTCATGTGTAACTCTGTGTTGTCTGTTCACACTGCTATGCTTTATCTTGGCCAGGTTGCAGTAGCAAATGAGAACTTGTTCTCAACTAGCCTACCTGGTTAAATAAAGGTGAAATAAAATAAATAAAAATTCAAAATTCAAAAGTCATGTTAAACACTATTATTGCACACATAGTGAGTCGATACGACTTATTATGTGATTTATTAAGGACATTTTTTACCTCTGAACTTATTTAGGCATGCCATAACAAAGGGGTTGAATATTTATATTTATTTAATTTTGTATTCATTTATTTAAAAAATCATAGAACGCAATTCCACTTTTACATCATGGGGTATTGTGTGTAGGCTAGTGACCAAAAATCTAAATTGAATACATTTTAAATGTAGGCTGTAACACAACAACATTTGGAAATAGTCAAAGGGTGTGAACAATTCTGAAGGCACCGTAATTGAGGCCACATAATGCGGTTTCTCCCCAGACCAATTCAGATAAAACAACAGCCTACCAGTTGGTTGCTCATTGTAGCCTACTCCTCATTTCATCAACTTTTTTTCTTATATATATATATATATTTATTTTTTTACATAGAATTAAGCATAAAGATTATGGCTCAAGACAGCAAGAAAGGGTATGTGTGTATGTGAGAGAGAGAGATTATGTACAGTATCTAATAGAGTGGAAGAGGAAGAGGAAGAGAGTAAGAGGAAGTGTTATACAGTCCTCTGAGGAAGTGAGACCATTCAAAGGACTGTTAAACAAGTTCAGAAGGTGAGATTGAAAATCTAACAAATAATTATTTGGATATTCAATTTCTTATGGGTATTTCCGAATCAATGGAATAGCGCAAAGTTCTCTGTATCGAGCATAGCAAAAGCTTTCTCAAACAAGGAAATTAAATAGGCTAGTGGCAACTTAAGAAACAATATTAATGTGTCATGCAATCAAGGTATGCACTTAAGGAAATATACTGCTAAAGTATGTGCTGACAAATTAACAATATGTTTGCAGTGTACATGATTATTCTGTAGCATAATTAACTGTACAGCAACATTATATTTTAGCAACCTTTGACCAGAAATAAGAAGCAGGAAGTAAAGTTCTAGATGTAGGGAGACTACAGTAAAGAGGAACTATAATGTTTCAGGAACTTGGGTGGTTTTCTTAACCTGATTTGAGTTGATTCTAGTGACTAATTGTGACCTTATACAGTCATAATGTACGGTAACATTGTAATATACAGTGGGGAGAACAAGTATTTGATGCACTGCCGATTTTGCAGGTTTTCCTACTTACAAATCATGTAGAGGTCTGTATTTTTTAATCATAGGTACACTTCAACTGAGAGAGACGGAATCTAAAACAAAAATCCATAAAATAACATTGTATGATTTTTAAGTAATTAATTAGCAGTTTATTGCATGACATAAGTATTTGATACATCAGAAAAGCAGAACTTAATATTTGGCTGGCTAGGCCACTCCCAGGACCTTAAGATGCTTCTTACGGAGCCACTCCTTAGTTGCCCTGGCTGTGTGTTTCGGGTCGTTGTCATGCTTCTTCAATGCTCTTACTGAGGGAAGGAGGTTGTTGGCCAAGATCCCACGATACATGTCCCCATCCATCCTCCCCTCAATACGGTGCAGTTGTCCTGATGTTTCCACCACCATGCTTCACGGTTGGGATGGTGTTCTTGGGGTTGTAATCATGCTTCTTCTTCGTCCAAACACGGCGAGTGGAGTTTAGAACAAAAAGCTATTTTTTGTCTCCTCAGACCACATGACCTTCTCCCATTTCTCCTCTGGATCATCCAGATGGTCATTGGCAAACTTCAGATGGGCCTGGACATGCGCTGGCTTGAGCAGGGGGACCTTGCGTGCACTGCAGGATTTTAATCCATGACGGCGTAGTGTGTTACTAATGATTTTCTTTGAGACTGTGGTCCCAGCTCTCTTCAGGTCATTGACCAGGTCCTGCCGTGTAGTTCTGGGCTGATCCCTCACCTTCCTCATGATCATTGATGCCCCACGAGGTGAGACCTTGCATGGAGCCCCAGACCGAGCGTGACTGACCGTCATCTTGAACTTCTTCCAATTTCTAATATTCAACAATGAGCGGCTTGGAAGGAATCAGTGGCTAACTGCAAGCATTGCAAAGCAATCATTAGCCTGCTATTCAGTGGAGTGGCTGTGTTGTACCAAGTCTAAGATTAAGGGTCTCTTTTCCTAGTTTCAAATGATAAACATTCAACATTTGTGCCACGCTCAAAACAACTGTTAACTCGGAGCTGCAAAATCTGACTTTAGTGAGTTCAAGACAACTGGGAATTCGGGAAAAACAAGCTACGACTTTCGAACTTTCATCCAACTCGGAATTGTAAATCCGAGACTTGGGCCTCTTTCTAGAGCTACAACCTGAAGATCACTGACTTCATATTGATTTCACCTTTTTTTCTTCTAGTTCCCAGTTCTTTTGAAAGCACCATAAATCCAGAGAATGGCAGACTTTGATGACAAAGTTTGATGACAACATTTGCCCACAAAGGACTGCCGTGCCACCTTCCTGTTCAAGTGAGCACCACAAGGTGAGTCTAAACATGTATTGTATGCTGCTGCATAAATTATGTAATATGCCAGGGAGATATGTATACTGTAGCTAATAAAGTAATACTTAGTGTATGTTGTGTAGTAAGCTGTTAGTAGCCCATGTGCCTCACCCAAATAATTTTGTATTTTTTCACCACTTAATTTCGCCTACGGTTCTGACTTGGTGGTGCACATGTAGCCTATAACCTGTTTTTGAGAAATGTAATCATCGAATATTGTAAGAACTTTAATTGTCTGCTTAAATGCCCCCTTTATTTCTTCTGCGCTTCTGACTTTGTGTACAGGGAGAATAATGTAAGAACAGCCCATGTTCTAAATTCTGTCTGTCTGTACATCTCAAAAGTGCTGAACAAATAGTTATATTGACTACGTCCTTCCTAGCTCACTCATTGTCTTAATCGAAGTTACGGATTGCCTCTTCTCCGCTTGTAATCCCCTTATTTCATAGTTTGTACATCTCAATTGTCTGTAGAAACCACATTTGTTTAAGCAAGTCAACCATATCAGCTATGTTTTTTGAAAAGGCAGTAAATGAGGCTGAATGAACTGTTTCGCTGTCAGACAAGGCTCCGCTGATAGCCAGGTGTAGCAGTGGTAAGGTGTTGGGACTGCTGTTGGAACTCTGCTGTTGGGACAGCTTTATGTAGGCCCTAACAGTTTGTGGGCACCGTAAAACAGTGCCCACAGTAAAATGTTTGGATTCAGGTGGATTTCTGTGTCCTCACCTTTGTTCTGATCATTTCCTCATAGTCTCCAAAGTGTTCCGTTTCAGTTTTTATTATGGTTATGCGTAGGCATCTCATATTTCTTCAGTTAAAAACATTTCAATTCGGTCCTCTCAATATAGGCCAATTCCCATGAGTGTAAAGGGTTAAAATCATTAAAATAAAAAATGTGATACAAGGCTAAGAAGTGATTTTTTTCGCCCCCCCCCAAAAACAAAAACCGGTAATGGAAAATATTGATAAAAGGTCAGATCGCACAAAATTGCAAAATTAGATTGTTGTCATGAAAAGTTGGGTCCCACATGTGTAGTTTGTCAGTTTCCCTGGGTTTATATAATATGTTCAACTACTCTATATTCTTTAGATTACTGCTGTGGTAAAGCAACTGGACATTGCTCCTAATGTAATGGGATGACCAGTATATTCAATGTCGAGAGCAGATGCTAAAGAAGGGCGTTTATTGAAAGCAGAGCTGAATGCCAGTATGGAATATCATGCTGCATGGGAGGCAAAGCAATGTACAATGTTAATCCCAGGAAGTGTCAAGGAACACACGGCTGCTTGGTGGCTTACGGACATGGGGAAAGGATTTACCAAAGACTTTCAACGATGCAGTGGAGACTCAGGGTGGGAGTGTCAATCTCTACAACAGTGACTTCCGGTTATAATCCCTCCATTTCCTGCTGATGGATGCCATGAGGCTTTTGAGGACAGAGAACCTCAAACTGTATTTCGTTGCTCAAGCCAAAAGTATGAGGCACATTTAAGGTCAGAAGTGCGAATTGGGAGGTTTACCTCAAGCGAGGCCAAACGTTCCAACTCGGAGGAAACTGCTACAGACAACGGGACCCTTTTCAACATCACTTCCTGCACTGTAGTCGATGTGGATGCCCACACTTGTGATTCAGAATGTACTGAGCAGCTGTTTTCTCCAGCAAGGGTCTTTAGTATGGCTGAAGTATATGAAGTAGTGAACAACAATGATGAGGAGAAGTACAGCGAGATTGTTTTTGACAAATTCAAAGATTCACAGCAATCACAACTGCTACCTCTTTTCCAGGTAAGACCCGGCTTAGTTTCTAGTGTGTGAAAGGTTCAGATTCAACTCTGTTCAGCATCTACAGCAATCTTGCTCATTGGAAATGAACCCCCTTCCACAACCCCCAGGTCTCTCTCTCCCTCTCATTCTCGCTTTTATCTCTTACACCAGGTCTTCTTTAACCTCTGAAGGCTCCTCTAATAGGTTGCTGAGCAATGGCTGCATTTCTCTGTTTTCCTGACCGTTGGGACTGACCTATAACAAACGGAAGGTTTGCAAGACATGCATGCATGCACACACAAACAAACAATTGCGTGTATGTAGATTAGGTACTAATTCACAGACAATTGCATTTGTATTTATTCCGGATCCCCATTAGCTGTTGCCAAGGCAGCAGCTACTCTTCCTGGGGTCCAATCGCAATTACATACAATACAACAATACATAACTCAACACATTATTACACGCTACTCTACCATAACACATCTACAATACAAAATCAATAATACAGCAAAATGACAATATTAAAATGTATGTGTGCACAGTGTTCAGTCATCAGCATACATATACATAGACACACAGGCTTCACTCAGTGCCAGTGGCAAGCGTGTGTTTGAGAATGCTGTGTGTGTGCCATTGTGTGTCTCTTCATAGTCCGCGCTGTTCCATCAGAATCCATCTGATTTTACTGCTTGACTGAGTTACGTGATGTAGTCATGGCTCTATGTAGTACTGCGCATTTCCCGTAGTCTGTTCTGGTGGCACATCTTGTGGGGCATGTATGGGTGTCTGAGCTGTGTGTTAGTCACTTAAACAGACAGCTCGGGGATTTCAACATGTCAATACCTCTCACAAAGACAAGCAGTGACGCAGTCAATCGTTCTTCCACCCTGAGCCAGGAGAGATTGACATGCATATTATCAATGTTGGCTCTCCGTGTACATCGAAGGGCCAGACATGCTGCACTCTTCTGGGCTAATTGTAATTTGCATGTTCCTCTTTGTGACCATATGTTTTTTTGAAAAGGCAGTAAAGGAGGCCGACGGAACTGTTTCGCTGCCAGACAAGGCTCCGCTGATAGCCAGGTGTAAGCAGTGGTAACGATTCACTCCATGGTGCTGAAATGAAAGCTCTGCTGTTGGGCCAGCTTTAGGTAGGCCCTAGCAGTTTGTGGGCACCGTTTGTCACCGTTATAGTGCAACTAATGTGATGTTTAGTGTTGTGTAGTGTAGTGGCTTTGCTGGCATGCATCCTCCATTTTTATTTTATTTTTTTGCCCCACCAAGAATCACATTCTAAAATGCGCCAGTGCATAACACACGTTTTTCCAGCAGCAGGTTATGATCGATAATGTCTAACAAAACAGCTGCCACAATCATCTTATTATCAATTTCTTTGTCCGAGTGCCGTCCGTACATGTTGAATGCCCTTCGCTATAAGCGTACTGAAAGTCTGTTGTTATCCTGAACAAAAATATAAACGCAACATCCAAAGTGTTGGTCCCATGTTTCGTGTTTCATGTTTGGAGCCAGTAAAGGGTGCTGTTGTTGGCAGAGAGGTTTGCAACTCTCTTTGTTATTGGTCCATTCACTTATTTACCACCTGGTGAAGGAAATTACGTGAACGTGTCTTGTCATTTTTGGCAATGCAGACTGCTGAAACAATGAGATGAAATGTCATTCTAAGCAGAACATTAGTTATATCCAGGTTTCCAGGAAGTGTCTCGTTCGTATGTGGAGTTTGTCTGTAGGCGATTGCCTGGTAAATGACGTGGGAACAATAGTTGCTTTCTGGTACCTCATAGAACAACTGGTAACTACCTGGTTCCAAACGATGCCCAGTGGTGCTTGTTTAAATGAATTTAAAGATGAATTGATGACTAAATATTATGTAATAACCACTTCAGAATGTAATTTCTTAGTAAATATCAGGTAAACAGTGTAACTGATTAATCAATTCCTTGCAGGGGTAACAAATCAAATTTAAAAAAGTAAAATGACATGCACCAGCTTTAAGTTGCTGGGACCTCCTAATAACGTTTGATTCTATTTGACATCTCGATAAAAGCAACGGCTTCACCCTGCCTCTTGTTATTATTGGTTGCGTGTGTGTATGTGTGTGTGTGTGTTGGTGTTGTGTATGTGTGTGTGTGGTATTTTCCGAAGAAGAAGACAAGAGAATCGATGCAGTGAGTCCGAGAGCAGTTCTGGTGTTTCCTCAACATTCTTTTTTTTTAAACTTGCAACATCAACAAAACGAGTGAGTCAGGATCACAATGCAGCTGTTTTTCACATCAATAATTAGATAATTGAAGTAACAATTAAGTAGCCTACCTTCCTGTAATAGTTTTCTAGTAAAATGGTCAAAATAATCAAAAATAGCTATTTTAGCAACAACCAAAAATCTCACCAACATTTAAACAAAAATGGATTGCAACAATAACAATGTTACACATTAATACAGGGACATACCTGTGAATACAATGAATAAATTAAATAGTAGAACACCCCTTCCCCCTCCAAAAAAATAATAATTCAGGACATCATTTATATGTGACAAGGCAATGAGACATTTAAAAAAAAAAAAAAATTGTTACATTTTTCAAACTTTTTAAGTTTCACAAATAAAATTGTACAAAAGAAGGAATTGTTCCACCCCATTGACATATAAGTATTCCTGTCACATCTGCTCTCGCTTCCCCTCGAGCGCCAGGCTGCCCTTCATTATGCACACCTGTCACCATCATTATGCGCATCTGCGCTCATTGGACTCACCTGGACTCCTTCAAGTTTTGATTGCCTTCCCTATATCTGTCTGTTTCCTCTGTTTCATCCCCGTGTCAGCATTATTGTCATTTTGTTTTCCCCTGTAAAGACGCTGTCCATATTCTGTTCCTGTCCATGTTTCATTAAATGTTCACTCCCTGTACTTGCTTCTCGTCTCCAGCTTCTGTCCTTACAATACCCAACATCAGGCTGTAATCATGGATGACACACTGACACTCTATAGTGGTTTATTCGTGTAGGGGAGAGCTTGTTGGGGGCCTCTATAGCGTGAGCAATGATTATAGGGGAGAGATTGTTGAGGGCCACTAGAGCATGAGCAATGATGATCAACTGTATAGACTGGTGTGTGACATTGTGTTGAAATGCAGTAGCCTTGCCTTTGCACTTAATTAAGAGCTTCTCGAAGCAGATCTCAATAACTAGTAGTTCTTCATAGTCCAAATGGACCTCTCAGATATGCCATTTGGAGCAGTTTGGAGAAACATCATCCTCGTTCCTGTCTTTTCTTGAACAGTGAATAAATCAAGTGAATGATGAACACCTGAAAAATGAGGAAGTGCAATTTTTTAAAGTAGGGATTGAAGATAGTGTTAAATCACAAGCATTGGACAACAAACACCTTTATTCAATCAATGCATACTCACACAGTAGCCAGCATAGGCAAATAGACTAGAGGCATTCTGTAATTAAAAAATGGCAGTTTTAACAATTATTTGCACAATTTATATACTTGGGTACATTCATGAATATGCAAGCTAGCATGAGTTTTACATCAAGTGTCTGTGTATGAAAAATACATTGATTGGTGCTAAATGACAATTTTGAAAAAATACAATATTATCCAAATGCTGTTGTGCCTCTTTAAATAAATGTAAACATTGCAATATGCACACTGCCTTAAAAAGCCAGTAAACACTATATGATTGAACTCTGCACCCATCAAAGCTGTACAACACAAACTTGAACATTTCTGACAAAGCATTACAGTAGCTGAACCTAAAATATTCACTATAATGAAGGTAAACACATTTTCTTTTCAAATAACCTTGAAAATAAAGTATTTACAGATGTTACGTTTTGGAAAATACATGCACTTTTTTTTTGTAGCATTACTTTACAATCATACGTGTAGAGAACGAGAGAGAATCAGAGACAGGAATGTGAGGAAGAAAGAACCTTCATATCTATACTGCTTGTTGAGCATCTCATTCCAAAATCATGGGCATAGGCCTCCCTAGTGGCGCGGTAGTCTAAGGCACCGCATCACAGTGCTAGCTGTGCCACTAGAGATTCTGGGTTCGCGACCCGGGAGACCCTTGGGGCAGTGTACAGTTGGCCCAGCGTCGTCCGGGTTAGGGGAGGGTTTGGCCGGCAGGAATGTTCTTGTCCCATCGCGCACTAGCGACTCATTTGGCGGGCTGGGCGCAGTGCATGCTGACACGGTCGCCAGGTGCACGGCGTTTCCTCCGACACATTGGTGCGGCTGGCTTCCGGGTTAAGTGGGCATTGTGTCAAGAAGCAGTGTGGCTTGGTTGGGTTGTGTTTCGGAGGACGCACGGCTCTCGACTTTCGCCTCTCCCGAGTTCGTACGGGTGTTGCAGCAATGAGTCAAGCCTGTAACTACCAATTGGATACCAAGAAATTGGGAAGAAAAAGGGCTAAAAATAACAACAACAAAAAACATTTCTGAATGGACCTCACTTTATGCACAGGGGCATTGTCATGCTGAAACAGGAAAGGGCCTTCCACAAACTATTTTCCAACTAAGTTGGAAGCACGGAATCATCTAGAATGTCATTGTGTGCTGTAGCGTTAAGATTTCCCTTCACTGGAACTAAAGGGCCTAGCCCGAAGCATGAAAAACAGCCCCAGACCATTATTCCTCCTACACCAAACTTTACAGTTGCAACTATGCATTGGGGCAGGCAGCGTTCTGCTGGCATCCGCCAAACCCAGATTAATCCGCCAGACAGCCAGATGGTGAAGCGTGATTCATCACTTCATAGAACATTTCTACTGTTCCAGAGTCCAATGGCGGCAAGCTTTACGCTTGGCATTGCACATGGTGATCTTAGGCTTGTGTGTGGCTGCTCGGCCATGGAAACCCATTTCATGGGTTTGGAACTTGGTAGTGAGTGTTGCAACCGAGGACAGAGGACTTTTACGCGCTACGCTCTTCAGCACTCTGCATTCCTGTTCTGTGAGCTTGTGTGGCTTACCACTTCGCAGCTGAGCTGTTGTTGCTCCTATAACTTTCCACTTCACAATAACAGCCCTTACAGTTGACCGGGGCAGCTCTAGCAGGGCAAGAATTTGACGAACTGACTTGTTGGAATCCTATGACTGTGCCACGTTGAAAGGCCATTCTATGCAAATGTTTCTCTATGGAGATTGCATGGCTGTGTGCTCGATTTTATACACCTGTCAGCAACGAGTGTGGCTGACATAGCCGAATCCACTAATTTGAAGGGGTTTTGTGTAATATATAGTGTACAAAAATAGTAGGGGCGTGGATCAGAAAACCACCATCTATCTCATGCAGCGCATCTCATTCGCACCTCTCCTTCACATTGAGTTGATCGGGCAGTTGATTGTGGCCTGTGGAATGTTTTCCTGCTCCTCTTCGATGGCTGTGCGAAATTTTGAATATTGGCGGGAAATGGAACACTGTCGTACACGTCAATCCAGAGCATGCCAGACATGCTCAATGGGTGACATGTCTGGTGAGTATGCAGGCCATGGAACAACTAGAACATTTTCAGCTTCCAGGAATTGTGTATAGAGCCTTGCGACATGGGGCTATGCATTATCATGTTGAAACATGAGGTGATGGTGGCGGATGTCAGAAAACCCGCACGCCCACACAATGCCATATACGTGGTCTGCGTTTGTGAGGCCGGTTGGACGTACTGCCAAATTCTATAAAATGACCTTGAAGGTGGCTTTTGGTAGAGATTGGAACATTGAATTATCTGGCAACACCTCTAGTGGACATTCCTGCAGTCAGCAAGCCAATTGCATGCTCCCTCAAAACTTGAGTCATCTGTGGCATTGTGTGATGTGACAAAGCTGCACATTTTATTGTGGCCTTTTATTGGGTTCAACTCATTTGGTAGGTGAACCTAATATTTGGTCTAATCAGTGTATCAGTGGAGGCTGCTGAGGGGTATACGGCTCATACTAATAACTGGAACAGAGTGAATAAAATGGATGTATGTATTTGATGCCATTTCACTTATTCCTCTCCAGCCATTACCACAAGCCCATCCTCCCCAATTAAGGTGCCACCAACCTCCTGTGCAGTGTACAGTATATATGACTTGACTAGTACTTTTTCTGTTAGACTCTGCAATCATAACCGGTCAAACCTTTAATACGTAACACTGCAGGTTATGCATGACCAATAACTAGCAGTATTTTGTAGTACTACGCCAGAAGGACCTATATTGCCAATTGACATTACAGTGATAATCCCACTGCACAATAAATAACTGCAGTATACTTTCACTGGCATTAGTGTGTGTGTGGGTGTGTGTGTAACCCACGCGTGGGTGTGTGTGCGCTTGCCCATGCGAGTGTGTGCATGTGAGTGTCCATGTGTGTGCGACTGTGCGTGTGTGTGTTTACAAGGTGATGAGATGCTTATCAGAGAGAGGGAGAGCGAGTGCTGGCATGTTTATGTAAGAGCCCAGAGCTCTGGATTAAATGTCTTCATGGAATCAAAGAGATGGATGGGTGGATTTTTATCAAACTCTCAGATTGTGTTTTAATACTGCACTATATCCCATGATGATTCGTTTTAGTACACAGTGCACAGTACTTCACAGTACGTCTTCATGAAATACTTTCATGTTGATGGCTAAATGTGTGTGTGTGTGTGTGTGTGTGTGTGTGTGTGTGTGTGTGTGTGTGTGTGTGTGTGTGTGTGTGTGTGCGTGCGTGCGTGCATGTGTCTGTGCATGTCTGAGTGTGTGCATGTGTGTGTCTGCGTTTATCCCTCAGTGATTAAAGTGCTAAAAATTGCCTTAACCACAGTAAGTATACATCACTGTACAGTGGGGAGAACAAGTATTTGATACACTGCCGATTTTGCAGGTTTTCCTACTTACAAATCATGTAGAGGTCTGTCATTTTTATCATAGGTACACTTCAACTGCGAGAGACGGAATCTAAAACAAAAATCCAGAAAATCACATAGTATGACTTTTAAGTAATTAATTAGCATTTTATTGCATGACATAAGTATTTGATACATCAGAAAAGCAGAACTTAATATTTGGTACAGAAACCTTTGTTTACAATTACAGAGATCATACGTTTCCTGTAGTTCTTGACCAGGTTTGCACACACTGCAGCAGGGATTTTGGCCCACTCCTCCATACAGACCTTTTCCAGATCCTTCAGGTTTCGGGTCTGTCACTGGGCAATACGGACTTTCAGCTCCCTCCAAAGATGTTCTATTGGGTTCAGGCCTGGAGACTGGCTAGGCCACTCCAGGACCTTGAGATGCTTCTTACGGAGCCACTCCTTAGTTGCCCTGGCTGTGTGTTTCGGGTCGTTGTCATGCTTCTTCAATGCTCTTACTGAGGGAAGGAGGTTGTTGGCCAAGATCTCGCGATACATGGCCCCATCCATCCTCCCCTCAATACGGTGCAGTCGTCCTGTCCCCTTTGCAGAAAAGCATCCCCAAAGAATGATGTTTCCACCTCCATGCTTCACGGTTGGGATGGTGTTCTTGGGGTTGTACTCTTCCTTCTTCTTCCTCCAAACACGGCGGGTGGAGTTTAGACCAAAAAGCTCTATTTTTGGTTCATCAGACCATGACCTTCTCATGACCTTCTCCCATTCCTCCTCTGGATCATCCAGATGGCCATTGGCAAACTTCAGACGGGCCAGGACATGCACTGGCTTGAGTAGGAGGACCTTGCGTGCGCTGCAGGATTTTATGGTCCTTATGATCATTGATGCCCCACGAGGTGAGACCTTGCATGGAGCCCCAGACTGAGGGTGATTGACCGTCATCTTGAACTTCTTCCTTTTTTCTAATAATTGCGCCAACAGTTGTTGCCTTCTCACCAAGCTGCTTGCCTATTGTTCTGTAGCCCATCGCAGCCTTGTGCAGGTCTACAATTTTATCCCTGATGTCCTCACACAGCTCTCTAGTCTTGACCATTGGGGAGAGGTTGGAGTCTGTTTGATTGAGTGTGTGGACAGGTGTCTTTTATACAGGTAACGAGTTCAAACAGTTGCAGTTAATACAGGTAATGAGTGGAGAACAGGAGAGCTTCTTAAAGAAAAACTAACAGGTCTGTGAGAGACGGAATTCTTACTGGTTGGTAGGTGATCAAATACTTATGTCATGCAATAAAATGCTAATTAATTACTTAAAAATCATACAATGTGATTTTGTGGATATTTGTTTTAGATTCCGTCTCTCGCAGTTGAAGTGCACCTATGATAAAAATTGCAGACCACTACATGCTTTGTAAGTAGGAAACACTGCCGATTTTGCAGGTTATCAAATACTTGTTCTCCCCACTGTATATCAAATAGCAAAAAACAATCCTCGCTTACATATGACATATATCTCATATATTTAAAAAAGAAATGTCACTGTATACTTCGTATAACGATAAAAGCAGCTTATGAGATACATTTTAATAACAAAATGGAACATCCTATCATTCTCATTTATACTCAGGAAATTGCGGGCTGACAGAGAAACACTGAATACTCTATATTTCCCCAGGTGCCTCTCTCTCTCTCTCTCTCTCTCTCTCTCTAAAAACAATATAATATCAGGACATACAGTTCACAGCTATTTTCAGCTGTGTGGTATCAGTCTGCTGAACTGACGACAAGCTGATAAAGGATGTATGATTATGGTACAGAAAAACACATTAATAAACAATCTTCCTTTTTCATTATTTTGTGTTATATACACTACGGCTCAAAAGTTTGGGGTCACTTAGAAATGTCCTTGTTTCCCATGAAAAGATACATGAAATGAGTTGCAAAATGAATAGGAAACATAGTCAAGACGTTGACAAGGTTATAAATAGTGATTTTTAATTGAAATAATAATTGTGTCCTTCAAACTTAGCTTTTTCGTCATAGAATCATCAATTTGCAACAATTACAGCCTTGCAGACTTTTGGCATTCTAGTTGTCAGTTTGTCGAGGTATTCTGAAGAGATTCCACCCCATGCTTCCTGAAGTACCTCCCACAAGTTGGATTGGCTTGATGGGCACATCTTACATATCATACGGTCAAGCTGCTCCCACAACAGCTCAATAGGGTTGAGATCCGGTGACTTTGCTGGTCACTCCATTATAGACAGAATACCAGCTGACTGCTTCTTCCCTAAATAGTTATTGTATAGTTTGGAGCTGTGCTTTGAGTCGTTGTCTTGTTGTAGGAGGAAATTGGCTGCGCCGTCCACAGGGCACGGCGTTGCAAAATGGAGTGATAGCCTTCATTCTTCAAGATCCCTTTTAAATCAAATCAAATGTATTTATATAGCCCTTTGTACATCAGCTGATATCTCAAAGTGCTGTACAGAAACCCAGCCTAAAACCCCAAACAGCAAGCAATGCAGGTGTTGAAGCACGTTGGCTAGGAAAAACTCCCTAGAAATGCCAAAACCTAGGCAGAAACCTAGAGAGGAACCAGGCTATGAGGGGTGGCCAGTCCTCTTCTGGCTGTGCCGGGTGGAGATTATAACAGAACATGGCCAAGATGTTCAAATGTTCATAAATGACCAGCATTGTCAAATAATAGGTCTGGGACAGGTAGCATGTCCGGTGAACAGGTCAGGATTCCATAGCCGCAGGCAGAACAGTTGAAACTGGAGCAGCAGTTTTGTACCCTGTACAAATTTCCAACTTTACCACCACCAAAGCACCCCCAGACTATCACATTGCCTCCACCATCCTTGACAGATGGAGTCAAGCACTCCTCCAGCATTTGTTTTGCATCTCACGGATGTTCTTCTTTGTGATCCCAACACCTCAAACTTAGATTTGTCTGTCCATAACACTTTTTCCAATCTTCCTCATTCCAGCGTCTGTGTTCTTTATCCCACCTTAATCTTTTCTTTTTATTGGCCAGTCTGAGATATGGCTTTTTATTTGCAACTCTGCCTAGAAGGCCAGCTTCCCGGAGTCGCCTCTTCACTGTTGACGCTGAGACTGGTGTTTTGTGGGTACTATTTAATGAAGCTGCCTTGTGAGGCATCTGTTTCTCAAACTAGACACTCTAATGTCCTCTTGCTCAGTTGTGCACCGGGGTCTCCCACTCCTTTCTATTCTGGTTAGGGCCAGTTTGCACTGTTCTGTGAAGGGATTAGTACACAGCGTTGTACGAGATCTTCAGTTTCTTAGCAATTTCTCACATGGAATAGCTTTCATTTCCCAGAACAAGAATAGACTGATGAGTTTCAGAAGAAAGTTCTTTGTTTCTGGCCATTTTGAGCCTGTAATCGAACCCACAAATGCTGATGCTCCAGATACTCAACTAGTCTAAAGAAGGCCAGTTTTATTGGGTCTTTAATCAGAACAGTTTTCAGCTGTTTTAACATAATTGCAAAAGGGTTTTCGAATGATCAATTAGCCTTTTAAAATGATAAACTTGGATTAGCTAACACAACGTGCCATTGGAACACAGGAGTGATGTCACGTTCGTCATAACGAGGAGACCAGCATGATTAGAATACATTCTTCTTTATTTACACGAAGGACACTAAACAAACTAACAAAACAACAAAACTAATGTGACGCTATATAAACCAAGTGCTGACAGGCAACTACACATAGACAATAACCCACAAAATACCCAAGGAATATGGCTACCTAAATATGGTCCCCAATGAGAGACAACGATAAACAGCTGCCTCTGATTAGGAACCAATCTAGGCAACCATAGACATATAAACACCTAGATATACAACAACCCCTAGACAAAACAAAAACTACACAAAGCACCCTCGTCACACCCTGACCTAACCAAAATAATAAAGAAGACAAAGATAACTAAGGTCAGGGCGTGTGATGGTTGCTGATAATGGGCCTCTGTACGCCTATGTAGATATTCCATACAAAAATCTGCCATTTCCAGCTACAATAGTCATTTACAACATTAACAATGTCTACACTGTATTTCTGATCAATTTGATGTTATTTTAATGAACCAATTTTTAAAAATTTTCTTTCAAAAACAAGGACATTTTCTACGTGACCCCAAACGTTTGAACAGTGGTATATATGCCAAATCACCAACCCCTCCTAACAATCTTTCAGTGGGAGACTGCCTGAGGCAATAGCCAGTGAGTAATAGATGTGCGCACAAACACACACACTGGTAACTACTGGTAAGCTCTGCCTTCATTGCTTAGTCCAGATGTCACAAATCTGCCCACGAATCTGCCTGTTGAGACAGCAGCCTACCAGATGTCCAGTCAGTGTCGTGAGATGGGGGTGTGGAAATGAGAAAAGGCAGGAATAAATGCTTTTGAAAGCTAAGCAAATCGGGGAAAAAATGTTGAATGAATCTCACTGCATCAAAGAACAACTGCGTTTGCAGCAAACTCAGAGAGAAATACTTGTGTTTGGTAAAAATAAAAAAATATGTAAAGGCTTGCTTGGAATGTTTGAGGGACAGTTCAGATTGCGAAACGTTGACAACGACTTTCCAAACCACACGTGAACATTCTAGAAGTTGGTTGTGGTCGTCATCAACATCTCACGAGAACTGATCGTCGGCCACATCATCGGGGTCACTGCAAAGGTTGGACTTGGCTACCGCCGGTTGGTTGCCATGGTTACCATTATTATCTCCGTTAACATTGGCATTGCCATGGCTGCTGGAGACGGCCTTTTTGAAGCTGTGGTGGCGATGGTTGGGAATGTTGGTCCTGGTGTTCACGCGGGAGAGGGTGCACATACTGCCCTGGTGACCGGATTGGTGGCGGGTGGTGTTGTTGCGCAGCTCCAGCTCGTCATAGCTGGATACCCGGACGAATGGGCACCAATAGAACACCCGCTTGAAGCCCGCCCGGAACCTTTATCCAAACCACAACCCAAACCAGACAGATATACAATGAATGCATGGTCAGATATTTCACATTTGAGGGGTGGCTAATGAATAAAGAAGGTACACTGGTAGTTCTCATCTGGTCTTATTTATCTAGCCAGTGGTTGCCTAGGTTGTGTTCAGTAGGCACAAAGAAGAAAACATTTTTAAACTGAAAATCTAAATGAGTTATGGGTAAGGCTTAACTTCATCGTATGTTTTAGTGCCTACTGAACAGCACTCAGGTGCTAGATCCTACCTGCTGTTGAGGCAGCAGTAGATGATGGGGTTGTACATGGTGGAGCTCATGGCCAGCCACAGCACTGACAGGTAGACCTGCTGGATGGACTTCCACCTTATCAGAGCCTTGTTGAGGCCCGTCGCGATGAAGTAGACGTGGTACGGCAGCCAGCAGAGGGTGAAAGTCACCACCACAATGATCATCATTTTCACCACCTGGAAGTTAGCAATGGGGATAGTAGGAGGATTGGAGGAATAGAGAGACAGGGAAGGAGGGGGAGACAGGGAGGTGGAGAAAGAGAGAGTAGAGAATAAGAAGAGAGAGAGAGAGAGAGAGAGAGAGAGGAAAAATAAAGTATATTGTCTTTATTCTGTGTAGCTTTGAGACTCGATCAAAAATCAACAGCTGGTCGGCAACCTCATGCCAGGTTTCACAGAGAGCCTGATTCTGAGATGGACAGAATGTGTGATGCTCAATATATTCTCACAAGCGTGGGCACCATGATTGATTCATCATCAGGTTGGCATTTTCATTCCGTCCTGGAAGCCACAGCAATTTAGGATATACTTTTTTCATCACGACAACCCCTTTCAAAAGAGCCATTCACACAACCACAAAATATAATTGCTTCATTTGCACATAAATGGTCAGGACAACCATTGGTGGTCCAAGGGTCCATACATTGGCGATGGTAGAGCCACAATAGAATTAGGTGCATTCTATAACCTGACAATCTAGAGCCATCACAAAGGAAGCAGCTCACTTCGAAGATCCTGTGAAATTCTTGAACTGATTGTATCAATTAAAATCCTCCGAGAGCATTACTAAACTTGAAATCAGATCTGCATTCGCAAAACGTTAGCACTTTGTTGCCTTGTATGGAGGAGTTCTGACAAATTTCATCTAATAGAATTTGACTTTTGTTTCTTTACACCGAATATCAAAGCTCAGACACGCCTGAACCATGCAAACTGCTCTTTGTCCATCTTGTCAGTGACGAAGATTTCTGTCCATGTACAGTTGAAGTCGGAAGTTTACATACACCTTAGCCAACTACATTTAAACACAGTTATTCACAATTCCTGACATTTAATCCTAGTAAAAATGCCCTGTTTTAGGTCCGTTAGGATCACCACTTTATTCTAAGAATGTGAAATGTCAGAATAATAGTGCACAGAGTGATTTATTTCAGCTTTTACTTCTTTTATCACATTCCCAATGGGTCAGAAGTTTACATACACTCAAATAGTATTTGGTAGCATTGCCTTTAAATTGTTTAACTTGGGTTAAAGGTTTCGGGTAGCCTTCCACAAGCTTCCCACAATAAGTTTGGTGAATTTTGGCACATCCCTCCTGACAGAGCTGGTGTAAGTGAGTCAGGTTTGTAGGCCTCGTTGCTCGCACACACTTTTTCAGTTCTGCCCACAAATTTTATATAGGATTGAGGTCAGGGCTTTGTGATGGCCACTCCAATACCTTGACTTGGTTGTCCTTTAGCCATTTGCCACA
Organism: Oncorhynchus kisutch; assembly: GCF_002021735.2. Classification (NCBI taxonomy): domain Eukaryota; kingdom Metazoa; phylum Chordata; class Actinopteri; order Salmoniformes; family Salmonidae; genus Oncorhynchus; species Oncorhynchus kisutch. Next base: position 10,102,820 of record NC_034180.2, read on the forward strand.
ACTTTGGAAGTATGCTTGGGATCATTGTCCATTTGGAAGACCCATTTGCGACCAAGCTTTAACTGATGTCTTGAGAAGTTGCTTCAATATATCCACATCATTTTCCTTCCCTCATGATGCCACCTATTTTGTGAAGTGCACCAGTCCCTCCTGTAGCAAAGCACCCCTACAACATGATGCTGCCACCCTCGTGATTCACGGTTGGGATGGTGTTCGTCAGCTTGCAAGCCTCCCACTTTTTCCTCCAAACATAACGATGGTCATTATGGCCAAACAGTTCTATTTTTGCTTCATCAGACCAGAAGACATTTCTCTAAAATGTATGATCGATTTTGGAGCAGTGGCTTCTTCCTTGTTGAGCGGCTTTTCAGGTTATGTCGATATAGGACTTGTTTAACTGTGGCTATAGGTACTTTTGTACCAGTTTCCTTCAGCACCTTCAGAAGGTCCTTTGATGTTGTTCTGGGATTGATTTGCACTTTTCGCACCATAGTACGTTAATCTCTAGGAGACAGAACGTGTCTCCTTCCTGAGCGGAATGACGGCTGTGTGGTCCCATGGTGTTTATACTTGCAAACTATTGTTTGTACAGATGAACGTGGTACCTTCAGGCATTTGGAAATTGCTCCCAAGGATGAACCAGACTTGTGGAGGTCTACAATTTTTTGTTCTGAGATCTTGGCTGATTTCCTTTGATTTTCCCATGATGTCAAGCAAAGAGGCACTGAGTTTGAAGGTAGGCCTTGAAATACATCCACAGGTACACCTCCAATTGACTCAAATTATGTCAATTAGCCTATCAGAAGCTTCAAATGCCATGACATAATTATCAATAATTTTCCAAGCTGTTAAATCTTCTTAGGGCTGAGATCCCGTTAACGGGATCGATATGACAACAGCTAGTGAAAGTGCATGGCGCCAAATTCAAAACAACAGAAATCTCATAATTAAAATTCCTCAGACATACAGGTATCTTATACCATTTTAAAGGTAATCTTGTTGTTAATCCCACCACATTGTCCGATTTCAAATAGGCTATACAGCGAAAGCACCACTAACGATTATGTTAGGTCAGAGCAATATCACAGAAAAACACAGCCATTTTTCCAGCCAAAGAGTGGAGTCACAAAAATCAGAAATAGAGATAGAATTAATCACTAACCTTTGATGATCTTCATCAGATGACACTCATAGGACTTCATGTTACACATTACGTTTTGTTCGATAAAGTTCATAATTATATAAAAAAATCTCAGTATACATTGGCACCTTATGTTCAGTAGTTCCAAAAACATCTGGTGATTTTGCAGAGAGCCACATCAATTTACAGAAATACTCATTATAAATGTTGATGAAAATACAAGTGTTATCCATGGAAATATAGACAAACTTCTCCTTAATGCAACCGCTGTGTCAGATTTCAAAAAAGCTTTACGGAAAAAGCAAACCATGCAATAATCTGCGCTCAGAGAACCAACAAGCCAAAAAGATATCCGCCATATTGTGCAGTCAACAGAAGTCAGCAATAACATTATAAATATTCACTTACCTTTGATGATCTTCATCAGAATACACTCCCAGGAATCCCAGTTCCGCAATAAATGTTTGATTTGTTCGATAATGTTCATCATTTATGTCCAAATAGCTACTTATGTTAGCGCGCTTGGTAAACAAATCAAAACTCACAAAGCGCATTCACTAGTTGCAGACGAAATGTCAAAAGGTTCCGTTACAGTCCGTAGAAACATGTCAAACGATGTATAGAATCAATCTTTAGGATGTTTTTAACATAAACCTTCAATAATATTCCAACCAGAGAATTCTTTTGTCTTCAGAAAAGCAAATGGAACGGGAGCTACCTCTCATGTGAATGCGCGTGACCAGCTCATGACTGCTGGCAGACCTCTGACTCATTCCCCTCTCATTCGGCCCCACTTCACAGTAGAAGCCTCAAACAAGTTTTTCTAAAGACGGTTGACATCTATTGGAAGCCTTAGGAAGTGCAAGAGAACCAATATCACACTGTGTCTTCAATAGGGGCTGAATTGAAAATCAACCAACCTCAGATTTCCCACTTCCTGGTTGGATTTTGTCTCAGGTTTTTGCCTGCCATATGAGTTCTGTTATACTCACAGACATCATTCAAACAGTTTTAGAAAGGTCACAGTGTTTTCTATCCAAATATAGTAATAATATATATTTTTTATTTTACCTTTATTTTACTAGGTAAGTCAGTTAAAGAACACATTTTTATTTTCAATGACAGCCTAGGAACAGTGGGTTAACTGCCTGTTCAAGGGCAGAATGACAGACCTTGTCAGCTCGGGGATTTGAACTTGCAACCTTTCGGTTACTAGTCCAATGCTCTAACCACTAGGCTACCCTGCCGCTCCAATATGCATATATTAGCGCTAAAGCCACAGAGAAATAGTGATTGTGATCTCCAATGAATGGTTAGTCTGTCAGTCAAACAGTCTGAGAATCTCCCCAAAGCCTTTCACATAGATTCTATTCTGTCACTTTGCTCTTTAGATTTAACCTACATTCGCTAAACCTTTGAGATTCACCATTGAGCATGCCTTTAAAACCAGCACTAGACTTAATTGGGGTCTGGGAAACAGTAGTAGTTGAATGCAAAGCACTAACTGGTGGAAAAGTGTTTATATACCGATATGACATCCAACAGATATAGACATCCTAAAGACTTAAATTTAACTACAGTATGTCTCTGGGCTTGGTCATGTTTAACATATGATACACGAAAAATGCTAACATCAGGGATATTTACTTGCATTGGTTTTGGGCCAAGAATGCAAAATAAGTTAGCATTTGAAGATGGTGGCCATACAAACAAAACCAGGATTGCTCTTTTTACCTTGTACATAGGCTGCTTACAGGGTAAGGAAACTAATATGTCACTTTGTTGTTTGGCTGGACCATCCTTTTAACTCCCAAGTAGAAAATGAATACAAATACAGCAGTACTTCAGCCCCATAATGTCGGAATTGAATTACCCTTGATGTAGGAGCTCTGAAGTCAATCTCACTTTGGTGGAGAAGACTCACAGCTGGTATTAAGCCCTTCATCACAGACTAAGGATAGTCATACAGAGAACAACAACAACGGCATCTGACGATGAATGATTTTGTCGTGATTGCAGTCTGTTGGGGCACACACGAACACAACTCCATAAAAGGCAACAACAACAAAAAACATTTTACGACAGCTGCTTGGGTTAAACAAGTTAGGCTAAATGAATGAATTAGAAGGTGCTCTTTAGAGGGGTTCATAGTTCATGTTTTCATGTATGAAAACATTCCAATAGCACTCTTCGGATACGAAATCAGCATTTACATTCTTTAGCTTTTCTAAAGTGGTTTCACAGCTTTGACAACGGATCACATTGAAACGCGGGTCAAACTTTATTCATTAACTTCCAACATGAAAAGGATAATCAAGTGATCAATCAAGCTGTCAGTTACCTTGTTTATGAACAATAACAATTAGGATCTTATAATGAAGGATCAACTAGCTCTACCTGCATTTTCTTCTGGATGGTTAATAATGTGGCATAAAGCTTATGAAGCGGTGGCATCTCTTTGTATGTACGGTGTGTCTGGGACTCTGGGTCTAATGACGAGCAAACGGTATCTGGTAGAATTCTCTCCGGAGCTACATAAAGCAGGAGAAAGGGTATCCATGACGCATGACACAGCAGGTCAGCAGGTATTTGATGTGAGAGCACTGGTGGTCTGCCCGAAGCCGTCACAGCATGGGTAAATTGAGCTTGGTGGGAACAGATCGCTGACCTCATGAACAACTACTTTTAAACTAACCGCCGAGTAGGACCTGGCGGTTTGACAATGGGTGACATGCAGCCTAATGAACCTCTCTCAGCCCTCTTCTAGCTAAGGTTAAAAGGGTTTGGCAGGGACGTTAATGGCAAATCCAGCAACAGGCTTATGAAAATGATCCAGACATTTAGCAGGCGCTTTTATCCTAAATGACTTCTAGTCTGTATTTATGGCCCATTCAAACCCACTGAGTAATTGGAACGGTGTATAAGTGCGAGGTTAACTAACCCTCCATCCACTGCGTTGCTCAAACTAAATCAAATGAAATCAAGTTTATGTGAGATGCATTTCACACAAAAAAACATCAAGAACAACAACAACAAAAACTATAAAACAAACCAGTTCTGAAATAAGAGCAAGTAACAACACCAAACATGTGCTGGTGCCCAGATCAAATGTCAGGCAGGATCACAGGGGTACATCCCTGGTTGAAACTGTAAATTATTATGGTTTCATGGCCTCAGCCATCTGTCCAAAACAAAGAACTAGGTGTGCTGATCCCCCCGTAATCTGAGTGGAATCCTCATGAATAAAACAATAACAACCCTGAAATATAGACTGGGTTTCCTCACAGGGTGTCCTTGAATAATCCCATATCCCAATAATTCCCCTATCTAGTAGACGTGTCATATTGGCCACTGCCTTTCTATAATCTGTGCTCCTGTAATGTTAAACCCACATCTGGCCTAATAGATCTTAGTCATACGGGTTCAAATGACCTGAATCCTTATGGATAACTGTGGGGACCAGGGTCCGTATGTATAAAGCATTTCAGAATAGAAGTGCTGATTTATGACCAGTTTAGCTTTTTAGATCACAATGAATGAGGTAACATGGACAGGGGGAACCTGACCCTAGATCAGCACTCCAACTCTGAGACGTTTAAGACATACGGTGCCTGGACTCCAAGCAAAGATGAATGAAGAGATATACTGTGTCCAGTTAATAGACTGTGTCCAGTTAATATAATGCATTTTCATCTCTAAAGAGGAGAGGAATCTCTGTTGTTTCCCTGCATAACGTTGGATTACCTGATGGGTAGCCAAATCCAGTGGGATTGTGCCAGTTAAAGTGAATGGCTGAATCTACTGAATTCAATTAATGGTTGACTCGTTGGTTTACAAATGGAATACACATGCTTTACCAATTGACCTTATGTGTATAATGGAGTTGTACTTTTGCGTTACCTTCCTCTTGGCTGTGAGCTGGCTGTGGTAGTTGTCTGATGCTTCCCCTGGGATCTCTCCTCCCCACAGTGTCACCCCCACAATGGTGTAGGTGATACCCATCACCACTAGGGGCAGCACATACACCAGCACCGTCACAATGATATGATACCTGTATGCCAGAGAAGAATAGATAGCTGTAAGAGGAAGGAAAAGCAGAGCATTCCTGTGAATGTAATGGAAAACATGGTAATTTAGCAAATTATAGTTAATCTATTTCACATTCACATTCATTAGTCTAGTTTGCTCTCCTCCTTAACTAGTCTGCACTGGTTGTGACAGGAGAGCAGACACCTGATAAATAGATAGATCGAGATCAATCTATCTAACTAATCTCATTATCCTGTGTGTAGTAAATTCCCATACTCATACGGACTGACTTTCCAATTACCCAATCGCCACCCAGTTCTTCCTCCAGAAGCAGGACACTCACCACCTTAACTTAACTCACCTGTATGCAATCAATGTGGCAACCTTTGAACTTTGAGCAAACCTTCAGTTAATTCCAGTTTTTGTTGATACAAACAATTATTCAAGGATGTGTTTATTCAAAGTACACTGAACAAAAATTATATACTCAACATGCAACAATTTAAAAGATTTTACTGAGTTACAGATCATACAGGGAAATCATTCAATTTAAAAAAAATAATTAGGCCCTAATCTATGGATTGCACATGACTGGTAATACAGATATGCATCTGTTGGTGGCCACAGATACATGTATCTTTAAAAAACATTAGGGGCGTGGATCAGAAAACCAATCAATATCTGGTGTGACCACCATTTGCCTCATGCAGCGCGACACATGTCTTTCGCATAGAGTTGGTCAGGCTGTTGATTGTGACCTATGGAATGTTTTTCCGCTCCTCTTCAATGGCTTTGCGAAATTGCTAGATATTGGTGGGAACTGGGACACGCTCGTACATGTCAATCTAGAGCATCCCAAACGCTCAATGGGTGACATGTCTGGTGAGTATGCAGGCCATGGAAGAACTGGGAAATGTTCAGCTTCCAGGAATTGTTTACAGATCCTGCTGAATCATGAGGTGATGGCAGCGGATGAATGGCTCGACAATGGGCCTCAGGATCTCGTCTTGGTATCTCTGTGCATTGAAATTGCGAAATTGTGTTTTGTTCGTAGCTTATGCCTGCCCATACTATAACCCAACCGCCACCATGGGGCACTCTGTTCACAACATTGACATCAGCAAACTGCTCCCCCACACGATGCCATACACTCTGTCTTCCATCTGCAGTTGAAACCGGATTCATGCGCGAAGAGAACACTTCTCCAGCGTGCCAGTGGCCATCGAAGGTGAGCATTTGCCCACTGAAGTCGGTTAGGACGCCACAGTCAGGTCAAGACCCTGGTGAGGATGACGAGCACGCAGATGAGCTTCCCTGAGACGGTTTCTGACAGTTTATGCAGAACTTCTTCCGTTTCATTAGCTGTCCATGTGGCCGGTCTCAGATGATCCCACAGGTGAAGAAGACGGATGTGCAGGTCCTGGGCTGGCGTGGTTGCACATGGTCTGCGGTTCTGAGGCCGGTTGGATGTACTGCCAAATTCTCTAAAACGACGTTGGGCATACATACTGCCAAATTCTCTAAAATTATGTTGGGAGGTGGCTTATGGTAGAGAAATTAACATTTAATTATCTGGCAACAGCTCTGGTGGACATTCCTGCAGTCAGCATGCCAATTATCGACTCTCTCAAAACTTGACACATCTGTGGCATTGTGCTGTGTGACAAAACTGCACATTTTAGAGTGGCATTTTATTGTCCTCAGCACAAGGTGCACCTGTGTAATGATCATGCTATTTAATCAGCTTATTGAAATGCCACGCCTGTCAGGTGGATGGATTATCTTGGCAAAGTAGAAGTTGTGACAAACAGGGATGGTGCCGGAGCCTGCCGGATGGGATGGCGGCCAAATTATCGGCTCTTAACCAACCATGCTATTTTGTTTGTTTTTTCGCGTTGTTCGTAACTTGTTTTGTACATAATGTTGCTGCTACCATCTCATATGACCGAAAAGAGCTTCTGCACATCAGAACTGCGATTACTCACCTCAGATTAGATTTACAGTTTTTCTTCAATGAGTCAGATGGGAGGGATATACTACACACACCCAACCAGGCCCAAATCCCCGTCAATCGCTGGAGAAGGAAACTGAGATTTCGCGGACAAAGATCAGGGTGCCTTGTGAGGATCAGGTGACGAGTGGCTAATCTTCCCTTGCCTTCCGTCTTGCTAGCTAACATTCAATCGCTGGAAAAACAATGGGACGAACTGAAAGCACGTAAATCCTACCAACGGGACATTAAAACTATAATATCTTATGTTTCACTGAGGCGTGGCTGAACGATGACATTAAGAACATACAGCTGGCGGGTTATACACTCTATTGGCAGGATAGAACAGCAGCCTCTGGTAAGACACGGGGCGGGGGCCTATGCATATATGTAAACAACAGCTGGCGCACGATATCTAAGGATGTCTAGGTTTTGCTTGCCTGAGTTCGTGTGGTCTACAGCTTATCATGAGATACTCTATCTACCTAGAGAGTTTTCATCTGTATTTTTCGTAGCCGTCTACATACCACCACAGACCAATGCTGGCACTAAAACCACACTCAGTGAGCTGTATACCGCTATAAGCAAACAAGAAAACGATCATCCAGAGGCGGCGCTTGACCAGGGACTTTAATGCAAGGAAACTTAAATCAGTTTTACCTCATTTCGATCAGAATGTTAAATGTGCAACCAGAGGGAAAACATTTTTAGACCACATTTACTCCACACACCGAGACGCGTACAAAGCTCTCCCTCACACTTCATTTGGAAAATCTGACCATAAATCTATCCTCCTGCTTACAAGCAAAAATTGAAGCAGGAATCACCAGTGACTCGCGTTTATACAAATGTGGTCAGATGAAGCAGATGCTAAACTACAGGACTGTTTTGGAATATGTTCCAGGATTATTCCACATTGAGGAGTACACGATATCAGTCACTGGCTTTATCAATAAGTGCATGGAGGACGTAGTTCCCACAGTGACCGAACATACATACCCCAACCAGAAGCTATGAATTGCAGGTTAAGGGCTTGTAAGTAAGCGTTTCCCTGTTGTATTTGATGTGACAAATTCTTATTTCTTATTGATTCTTATTTTTTTATATAAATAAGCGTTTTGTGCATATGGAACATTTCTGGGAACTTTTATTTCAGCTCATGAAACATTGGACAAACAGTTTACATGTTGCGTTTATATTTTTGCTCAGTAAAGGTTTGTGCTCCTTTATAGTTGTCACGACTTCTGCCGAAGTTGGTCCCTTTCCTTGTTCGGGCGGTGTTCGACGTCACCGGTTTTCTAGTCACCACCGATCCACGTTTCATTTTCCATTTGTTTTGTCTGCATTGTACACACCTGGTTTCCATTCCATAATTATTGTTCCCTATTTATTTTTTTATTTTGTGAGTGTTTGTTCATATTACGTTGTCTCGTATATGTGAACTGGTATTTTGTCACCTTCTTCGAATTTGTTATGAGTAAAGTTACTGTATTTACTCATCTCTGTGTCCTGCGCCTGACTCCGCCTTACCTGCATCACCTAGACTCTTAACAATAGCGTAGCTTTGATTTGAGCCCATTTTATGTGTTTTTCTATGTGCCATTATTCATAGTATTATTTGTAGGTTTGTTTTGTGTAGATATTGATTATGTTACTTAGATCATTTTTCATATTGTAGTTACTATTGAGTTTTGAGTATATTTGGATGTATTTGCGTTTGACTAGTGCCTGCATAATTGGCCACGTTAATTGCCTTACAATGCTGTTCCTGGAGAGCTAGTTGTAACTAACCTGATTCATTTTATCAACCAGCTAATTATTCAAATCAGATGCGCTAGATTAGGTTTAGAGCGAAAATCTACGGGACGGTAGCTCTCCAGGAATTAGGGAAAGAGCCCTGCCTTACATTGATATGTAAGGTGATTCTATTGTTGATTCCTAGAGAGAAGCATACTTATCCTAGCAACATTCTTTAATCTATTAATAAACGGGGAATTAGCCCTTTTGAAGTGTATCTCCAACTCCCAGTGTTCTATTTGATACACCACCACGGTAGCCCACACCCAAACCACCAGCAGCAAGGTGAACACCTTATACGTTTCATTACCAATCAACCCAAAACTGTTTTCAGATCAGTGAAGATGAACAAGAGGAGGTGAGTCAAGGTAGCCACTTTAGACTATTGAGATGCACCCGGAGTGTCTCACTCACATGAAGGAGTCATCCGAGGGCCGGGGCCAGGCCACGTAGCATATGGTCCGGCGGGGAAGGATACGGATGGTGGAGTTGAAGCAGAGGGGGAAGGCCAGCACCACGGCCAGCGCCCAGATACACACAATCACCACCTTGGTAGCTGTGGCTGACAGCCGTGGTTTCAGCGGGTGGATGATGGCCATGTACCTGCAGGGATGTCAAATCAAATGAAATCAATCTTTATTTAATAGCACATTTCAGACATGAATGTGACGCAATGTGCTTCACAGGAAAAAAAACATAAATAAAAAAACAATAAGTAGAAACAGAAATATTTACTACACAAACAAACATAAGAGTATAAAAAACTAAAGAACAACAATTAAAACTGAAAGTCTAAAAAATCACTTTTTTTTTATTTTTACCTTTAACCTTTATTTTTACCTTTACCTCTAGGCAAGTCAGTCAAAGAACAAATTCTTATTTTCAATGACAGCCTAGGGACAGTGGGTTAACTGCCTGTTCAGGAGCAGAATGACAGATTTGTAACTTGTCAGCTCAGGGGTTTGAACTTGCAACATTCCGGTTGCTTGTCCAATGCTCTTACCACTAGGCTACCCTGCCGCCCTTAAGGAAAAGCAAAACTAAAAAAGGTGTGTTGTAAGATATATTTTAAATATGTCCACAGTTTCGGCTCCTCTCAGGTTGTCTGGCAGACATTTCCAGAGGCTGGGGTAGTAGTAACTAAAGGCTGCCTCTCCATGCCTCTTGGTCCTAGGCTTTGGGATAGTTAAAAGGCCAGCGCCAGAGGACCTGAGGGACCTCCTGGGTACATAACTCAAAAGCATGTCTGACATGTATTGTGGTGCACAATTGTGGATTGATTTAAAAACCAATCGACTCTTAAAATGTATTCTTAAACGCACAGATAGCCAGCGCAGAGACTTTAAAACATGTGTAATGTGTGCTCTTTGTCTGGCCATGTTGCTGCAGTCTGTATGTTTCGCAGTTGGCCAAAGGCTTTCTTGGGTAGACCAGACAGGAGAGCATTATAATAGTAAAGCCTGCTGTAATAAAAGCATGGATGAGTCTCTCTGTATCAGCCTGAGATAGAAATGGCCGCAACTTGGTAATGTTCCTCAGGTGGTAAAAGCTATTTTGGTCATATTCCTAATGTGTGATTCAAAATTGAGTTCAGAATCTAAAATGACACCTATGTTTTTTAGCTAGTGTTTTATCTTATTTGACAGTGAATTAAAATATTAATATTAAAATATTAATTAAATATATATAGATTCTGTGTGCATTGGCTCCAATTATAAGTACCTCGGTCTTGTCTTGATTTAGCTGAAGGAAGTTGTGAGCCTTCCAAGTATTTAAATCACTAATACAGTCTAATAATTTATCTGTGGAGCTAAAAATGCTCTGGTGACACAGAAATGTAAAGCTGTGTATTGTTTGTGTAGTTGTGAAAATCAATGTTGTGCGTTCTGATAACAGTACTGAACCCAAAATCGAACCTTGTGAACCTTGTGGAACGCCACATAGGATATGACATTTGACTCTCGACTAGGTCCTAAACCAATTTAGAACTAGAGGGAAGAGACCAACCCACCTCTGCAGTCTGTCCAAAAGGACAACATCATGCAGCACTTAAATCAAAGTGTACATGGAAAGAGAGCTGTTCAGCATCTGTGTTGGCTCTAAGATCATTTAACACTTTAACTTAGGCTGTCCCTGTGCTTTAGCGGGCAAGACAACAATATTGGATTTTTTTCAAAAATAATGAAGCTGTTTAAAAAAAAATAATCTGGAAGGTTGGAGATTGGCCAAAAATTGCTAAGAGCTGGAGAATCTAGAGAATCTAGATTACATTTCTTCAGAAGGGGTTTCACCATGGCAGTAGTTAGTGGAGTGGGGAAAGTGCCTGTGAAATAGGGAGTGATTAACCATATAAAATAACTCCATAGTGCCTTTGCGTGGTAAGCTAGGGCACATACCATCACACTTCTCATCAGGTCTTGCTTGACTGATACCCAGCCTAATGTTTATTATCTTATCTCTGAAATATGCCACAAACTCATCACATTTAGATGTGGAGGAAAGTTCATATAGGTTTATGGGGGTAGGATTTATCCGGCCATCAATGGTCGAGAATAGCACTAGCACTATTGAATTATTCTGATTATTAGTGATAAAGTTAGAGAAATAAGCCTGTGTAGCGTTTCTAATTGCCTTGTTATATAGGCCAAGTTTCTCTCTCAGAATATCATAATAGACCTGCAACTTTGACTTTCTCCACTTCCGCTCTGCGTTTCTGCAATTTATCTTTAGTCTATTTGTTTCCTCACTCATCCAAGGAGCTCTCCATTTGGATGTGGCCTTTTTCAACCTTACTGGAGCTATGGCATCAACGGTAGCCCTTAATTTGCTATTAAGGTAATCGACTAAATCATCACAAGAGGAAGGCAGAATAGGTGTATTGTGTATTGTATTATAGTGTATTGTTCATTCACTTAATAAAATCTGTAGCAACTTCAGAGCTAAGATAGCGTTTCTTAAAAATGCATTCAGTGTAACCTAGAGTTTGGCCGCAGTTAAGGGTGGGCCCAGTCACATGTTGGATAAAGTTCATAGGGCTCAAAAGATTAATCAATTCAATGGCCTTGTTTCTTTGACAACATGAATATTAAAATCGCCCAACACAATGATTTGTATCATAGTTCTCAAGAACAACAAATCAAATCAAATCATCAAATCAAATCAAATTGTATTTGTCACATACACATGGTTAGCAGATGTTAATGCGAGTGTAGCGAAATGCTTGTGCTTCTAGTTCCGACAATGCAGTAATAATCCAACAAGTAATCTAACTAACAATTCAAAAAAAAAACTACTGTCTTATACACAGTGTAAGGGGATAAAGAATATGTACATAAAGATATATGAATGAGTGATGGTACAGAGCAGCTTAGGCAAGATACAGTAGATGGTATCGAGTACAGTATATACATATGAGATGAGTATGTAAACAAAGTGGCATAGTTAAAGTGGCTAGTGATACATGTATTACATAAGGATGCAGTAGATGATATAGAGTACAGTATATACGTATACATATGAGATTAATAATGTAGGGTATGTAAACATTATATTAGGTAGCATTGTTTAAAGTGGCTAGTGATATATTTTACATCATTTCCCATCAATTCCCATTATTAAAGTGGCTGGAGTTGAGTCAGTGTGTTGGCAGCAGCCACTCAATGTTAGTGTCACGGTTCATGAATCCACTGCCTCCCTCTCTCTTTCTCTCTCTTTCTCTCTCTCTCTCTCTCTCTCTCTCTCTCTCTCTCTCTCTCTCTCTCTCTCTCTCTCTCTCTCTCTCTCTCCCGTGTTTGTGTGGGCGTGGTTCCCAATCTCGGCCTGATTGTCTGTGCCAGCTGGAATCACTTATCTTCCCTTTATATGTTCTGTAACCAGTGTTTCTTGTTGTCAGATCGTTGTTACTTCTCTGAGGTTGTGTCGTGTGTCCGTGCTCATCTCTCACCGCCCTTGTGTGGATTATCTGCTGTGCTCCCTCCTACCCATCCGGACACACTCCCCTGGATTTCTCAGCACGCTATCATCGGAAGATGCGCCCTAGTCCCTGGGTCGGATTCCGTCTGAGTACAGTCTGTCTGTCCTGTTGCTGCTGTAAACTGTATTCATTAAACCATCGTTGCTTGCATCTTGCATCCGCCTCTGTATTGTCACAGAACGATCTGACCAGACCATGGATGCAGCGAGTTCAACGAGTCTGACCGAATTCATTTCCCGCAGTATCACGAGAATGGATCAACAAGAGGAGAACATCTCCAGCACAGGTCGGGCAGTACAAGCCCTTGCGACGCAGGTATCCCAGCTGACCCAACAATAACAACATCTGAGGGGTCTCGATGCGCCACCTACACCGGCAGTTCAACCCGCCCCGCCAGAGCCGGATTCCCAGCTAGAGCCACGGCTACCGACACCAGAGGGTTAATCAGGTGATCCTGACTATTGCAGAGCTTTTCTTACGAGATGTTCCATGCAATTCTCGTTGCAGCCACGGACCTTCAACCGTGAGCAGTCTAAGGTAGCATTCGTACTCACACTGCTATCAGGCAAAGCGGCTCTTTGGGGAACGGCAGTGTGGGCGAACCAGGACCCATGCTGCACCTCTTTCCAGACACTCTCCGAGGAGATGAGAAGGGTCTTCGATCGGGCCATGGTGGGTAGGGAGGCGGCCAGACTACTCGCTGACCTTCGCCAAGGAGACCGTTCAGTATCGGAATACTCCATCCAATTCCGCACTCTGGCCGCAGAGTGTCAGTGGAACGAGGAGGCGCAGTGGGACATGTTCCTGCATGGGCTGGAGGACCGGATCCAGAAGGAGATTTATGTTCTGTACCTTCCCAGGAATTTAAATGGACTAGTGGAACTAGCCTTGAGGGTCGACGCTCGTCTGAGTCGTATTGGCCGCCGAGCATGCCCTAACAGACCGTATAACGACACGGAGGGCTGGCATGCCAGCGGCGGGAACACGGCCAGTTCAGCCTCCGCTCACGAGCCCATGCAGCTGGGGAGAGCTCGCCTCTCCCGGGAAGAGAGGGAGAGGCGGAGATCCCAAGGACTCTGTCTCTACTGTGGTAGAGCGGGCCACTTTATCCACTCCTGCCCGGTAAAAGATCAGGCCCGGTAGTAAGCATGAGGCTACTATCGGGTGGTGTCACCACAGAGAAGACCTCATCATCTACTCTCCTCCCGGTAAGACTAAGATGGGCCACCCACACGCACGACACCCAAGCCTTACTGGACTCAGGAGCAGAGGGTAATTTCATGGACTTCAAGCTCGCTCACAAACTCCAGATTCCTATCACCTCACTCTCGCACAAGATATCCGTCAACGCTCTCAATGGTCAAGAACTCCCCAACATTTCTCACACCACTGAACCTATCACACTCATAACTTCTGGCAATCACACTGAGACACTATCATTTCTACTCATGGACTCACCCCTTGCACCATTAGTTCTCGGCCACCCTTGGCTCACCCAACACAACCCCAGAGTTGACTGGGGTCATAACTCTATATCCATGTGGAGTAACAAGTGCCTTGAGTCCTGTTTGGTGTCTGCTTGTTCGTCTGTGTCTGATTCTGTGTTTCTAGAGGAGGCAGTGGATTTGTCTAACGTGCCCGTTGAATACCTCGATCTGAAGGGGGTGTTCAGTAAGTCCCGTGCTGCTTCTCTTCCTCCGCATCGTCCCTATGACTGTGCAATAGAATTATTGCCAGGTGAGTCTCCGCCTAAAGGCAAGTTATATTCACTCTCTGTTCCTGAGAGGGAGGCTATGGAGAGATACATCTCTGATTCTCTGGCATCTGGATTCATTCGTCCTTCCTCTTCTCCAGCGGGGGCGGGGTTCTTCTTTGTGGGGAAGAAGGACGGTTCTCTGCGTCCTTGCATTGATTACCGTGGGTTGAATAACATCACAGTGAAGAATACCTATCCCTTACCGTTGATGTTCTCAGCCTTTGAAAGGTTACAGGGAGCATCCGTGTTCACTAAGTTGGATTTACGGAATGCATATCATTTGGTTCGCATAAGGGGGGGGACGAATGGAAGACCGCGTTTAACACCCCCAGAGGGCACTTCGAATATTTGGTCATGCCTTTTGGGCTATCCAACTCCCCAGCGGTTTTCCAGGCACTCGTCAATGACGTGCTGAGAGATATGATTGATCAGTTCATATATGTTTACCTGGATGACATA
Source organism: Oncorhynchus kisutch (assembly GCF_002021735.2). Taxonomy (NCBI): domain Eukaryota; kingdom Metazoa; phylum Chordata; class Actinopteri; order Salmoniformes; family Salmonidae; genus Oncorhynchus; species Oncorhynchus kisutch. The sequence goes on from NC_034180.2 coordinate 10,117,965, forward strand.
CTGATTTTTTCTTCTTCTCTCCAGGAACACGTTCAGCACGTCAGACGAGTGCTTCAGAGGTTGTTGGAGAATGGACTTTTTGTCAAGGCGGAGAAATGCATTTTTCATGCACAATCCGTTCCATTCCTAGGTTACATCGTCTCGACTGAAGGTATTTGCATGGATCCTGACAAGGTTAAGGCTGTGGTGGATTGGCCAAGCCCAGATTCCCGTAAGGCCCTACAGAGGTTTCTGGGATTCGCCAATTTCTACCGGCGTTTCGTTCGCAACTTTAGCCAAATAGTTGCTCCTCTTACCGCCTTAACCTCCCCCAGAGTGACGTTCAGGTGGTCCGATACAGCCGAGGCTGCATTCGCCAAACTCAAGAGCCGCTTTGTTTCGGCTCCCATCCTCATAGCTCCCGATCCCTCTCGTCAGTTCGTGGTGGAGGTGGACGCTTCAGAGGTGGGGGTAGGTGCGGTACTTTCCCAACGTTCCTCTTCTGACGACAAGATGCACCCTTGCGCGTTCCTTTCCCATCGGTTATCACCTGCGGAACGCAACTACGACATTGGCAACAGAGAGTTGTTGGCAGTGAAGTTAGCACTGGAGGAGTGGCGCCATTGGTTAGAGGGTTCGGGGGTACCTTTTATAGTTTGGACCGATCACAAAAATTTTGAATATATCAGAACCGCCAAGCGACTCAACTCCAGGCAGGCGCGGTGGGCACTCTTTTTCGGACGTTTTGACTTCTCTCTCTCGTATCGCCCAGGTTCCAAGAATGTCAAACCCGATTCCCTTTCTCGCATTTTTGACCATTCCGAACGCCCATCCACTCCCGAGTGCATCCTACCCGGGACCCTAGTGGTCTCCACACTCACATGGGAGGTTGAATCGAGGGTCAAAACGGCCTTAGAAGGGGTAACGCCTCCGCCCGGTTGCCCGCCTAATCGGTTGTTTGTGCCGGAGGGGTGTCAGTCCGATGTTATTCGGTGGGGGCATTGCTCCAACGTAGCGTGTCATCCAGGAGTCAGCCGCACTAGCTTTTTGGTTAAGCAACGCTTTTGGTGGCCACTGATGGCTCGTGACATTCACAGTTTTGTCTTGGCTTGCTCGGTTTGTGCCACTGGGAAGACTTCTAATCGACCCCCAGATGGGTTACTCCAACCGCTGTCGGTCCCTTCGAGACCCTGGTCCCACATCGCGCTAGATTTTGTTACCGCCCTCCCGCCCTCCCAGGGCAAGACGGTTGTTTTGACCGTGGTGGACCGGTTCTCGAAGGCGGCTCATTTTATTCCCTTGCCTAAATTACCATCTGCCAAGGAGACAGCGGTAACTGTCGTGGATCACGTCTTTCGCTTACATGGCCTGCCGATGGACGTAGTTTCTGACAGGGGGCCCCAATTTGTGTCCAAGTTTTGGCAAGAGTTTTGTAGGTTACTGGGAGCGAGTGTCAGCCTGTCTTCAGGGTTTCATCCCCAGAGCAACGGTCAAACGGAGAGGGCCAACCAAGATTTGGAGAGAGTGTTGCAATGTTTGGTTTCTAAGAATCCCTCTTCCTGGAGTCAACAACTCTCTATGGTTGAGTACGCTCACAATTCATTGCCAGTGGCAGCCACGGGTCTCTCTCCGTTTGAGTGTAGTTTAGGTTACCAGCCACCTATCTTTCCCAGTACGGAGTCCGAGGTCACTGTTCCCTCCGCTCACGCTTTCATCCAGAGGTGCCGTCACGCATGGAGCAGAGCCCGTGAGACTCTTCTCCGGGTGGGGGCGCGCACCAAGGCTAAGGCCGATCGCCACCGGTCGAAGCCTCCGGTATACGTCGTTGGCCAAAGAGTGTGGCTTTCTACTAAGAACATTCCACTCCGATCCGTTTCGAACAAGCTTGCCCCCAAATTTATCGGCCCGTTCAAAGTCACCAGGATCATTAGTCCGGTGGCGGTCCGGCTCAAGCTTCCTCCGGCGTATAGGAGAATTCATCCTACCTTTCATGTGTCTAAAATAAAACCTGTGTTTCAGGCACGCATTAACCCGCCGGTCCCGGTTCCCCCGCCGCCACAACTTGTTGATGGGGAACCCACCTTTTCTGTCAATCGTATTTTGGACTCTAGAAGGAGGGGACGCGGATTCCAGTACCTGGTGGACTGGGAGGGTTACGGCCCGGAGGAGAGAAGTTGGGTACCTGCTAGGGACATTCTGGATCACTCCCTTATCGATGATTTCAATCGACAGGTAAATTCGCCTGGGAACGCCAAGAGGCGTTCCTAGGGGGGGGGGGGGGGGGTATTGTCACGGTTCATGAATCCACTGCCTCCCTCTCTCTTTCTCTCTCTCTCTCTCTCTCTCTCTCTCTCTCTCTCTCTCTCCCGTGTTTGTGTGGGCGTGGTTCCCAATCTCGGCCTGATTGTCTGTGCCAGCTGGAATCACTTATCTTCCCTTTATATGTTCTGTAACCCGTGTTTCTTGTTGTCAGATCGTTGTTACTTCTCTGAGGTTGTGTCGTGTGTCCGTGCTCATCTCTCACCGCCCTTGTGTGGATTATCTGCTGTGCTCCCTCCTACCCATCCGGACACACTCCCCTGGATTTCTCAGCACGCTATCATCGGAAGATGCGCCCTAGTCCCTGGGTCGGATTCCGTCTGAGTACAGTCTGTCTGTCCTGTTGCTGCTGTAAACTGTATTCATTAAACCATTGTTGCTTGCCTCTGTATTGTCACAGTTAGTGGTGGCTGTTTAACATTCTGATGGCCTTGAGATAGAATCTGTTTTTCAGTCTCTCGGTCCCAGCTTTGATGCACCTGTACTGACCTCGCCTTCTGGATGATAGCGGGGTGAACAGGCAGTGGCTCGGGTGGTTGTTGTCCTTGATGATCTTTATGGCCTTCCTGTAACATCGGGTGGTGTAGGTGTCCTGGAGGGCAGGTAGTTTGCCCCCGGTGATGCGTTGTGCAGACCTCACTACCCTCTGGAGAGCCTTACGGTTGTGGGCGGAGCAGTTGCCGTACCAGGCGGTGATACAGCCCGCCAGGATGCTCTCGATTGTGCATCTGTAGAAGTTTGTGAGTGCTTTTGGTGACAAGCCGAATTTCTTCAGCCTCCTGAGGTTGAAGAGGCGCTGCTGCGCCTCCTTCACGATGCTGTCTGTGTGAGTGGACCAATTCAGTTTGTCTGTGATGTGTATGCCGAGGAACTTAAAACTTACTACACTCTCCACTACTGTTCCATCGATGTGGATAGGGGGGTGTTCCCTCTGCTGTTTCCTGAAGTCCACAATCATCTCCTTAGTTTTGTTGACGTTGAGTGTGAGGTTATTTTCCTGACACCACACTCCGAGGGCCCTCACCTCCTCCCTGTAGGCCGTCTCGTCGTTGTTGGTAATCAAGCCTACCACTGTTGTGTCGTCCGCAAACTTGATGATTGAGTTGGAGGCGTGCATGGCCACGCAGTCGTGGGTGAACAGGGAGTACAGGAGAGGGCTCAGAACGCACCCTTGTGGGGCCCCAGTGTTGAGGATCAGCGGGGTGGAGATGTTGTTGCCTACCCTCACCACCTGGGGGCGGCCCGTCAGGAAGTCCAGTACCCAGTTGCACAGGGCGGGGTCGAGACCCAGGGTCTCGAGCTTGATGACGAGCTTGGAGGGTACTCTGGTGTTGAATGCCGAGCTGTAGTCGATGAACAGCATTCTCACATAGGTATTCCTCTTGTCCAGATGGGTTAGGGCAGTGTGCAGTGTGGTTGAGATTGCATCGTCTGTGGACCTATTTGGGCGGTAAGCAAATTGGAGTGGGTCTAGGGTGTCAGGTAGGGTGGAGGTGATATGGTCCTTGACTAGTGTCTCAAAGCACTTCATGATGACGGAAGTGAGTGCTACGGGGCGGTAGTCGTTTAGCTCAGTTACCTTAGCTTTCTTGGGAACAGGAACAATGGTGGCCCTCTTGAAGCATGTGGGAACAGCAGACTGGTATAGGGATTGATTGAATATGTCCGTGAACACACCGGCCAGCTGGTCTGCGCATGCTCTGAGGGCGCGGCTGGGGATGCCGTCTGGGCCTGCAGCCTTGCGAGGGTTAACACGTTTAAATGTTTTACTCACCTCGGCTGCAGTGAAGGAGAGTCCGCATGTTTTCGTTGCAGGCCATGTCAGTGGCACTGTATTGTCCTCAAAGCGGGCAAAAAAGTTATTTAGTCTGCCTGGGAGCAAGACATCCTGGTCCGTGACTGGGCTGGATTTCTTCTTCTTGTAGTCCGTGATTGACTGTAGACCCTGCCACATACCTCTTACGTCTGAGCCGAACAGTCAATTGTTCAGAGAAATCAGTCAAAAAAAAGTGGGCAGTGCTTTGTTGGCCTAAACAGGGTTATAGCCAGCACTGGTGACTGACATTTAAACAGTATAGCATAATGAAATGATATGTCCTTACAGATGAGAGCATTTGTAAAAATGGAGGCTGGCCCCCCCAGCTGTAGTCCAGGGGGAGGCTTCAACAAGAGTGGCACTACAGTCTGAAGACTGCCATGTTTCAGTGAAAAAGATGCAATCAACTTTGCGCCCAGTAATGAGTGTGGGCCACTCTGCCCCTGGGGCATCTGCCTCGAGGTAACCAATAGAATAACAACCAAATTATTAACATTACAACCACGTTTTTCTCCAGTCTATCAGAATAGAAGACATGACAATTTGTATGAACTCACTAAAAGTCAAACTCACTACAGCAGGCTTCACGGTCCACCCCTCCTTCACCCGGTCCCAGCGGGATTCGGCTCACACTCCCGAGGAAGTATGATGGGACGGCTGCCGGATGCCAGGGGTTACTACTCCAGCTGGAGCTCTACCTGGCGACCGTCCACCCGGCTCCTTCGGGATGTGAGAGCGTGTCCGCCCTCATCTCCTGCCTCTCAGGCAAAGCCCTGGAGTGGGCCAACGCCGTATGGAGTGAGGGAGACTCCATTACGCAGAATTCACTCGCCGCTTTCGGGCAGTTTTCGACCACCCACCTGAGGGTCGTGCGGCAGGTGAATGTCTGTTCCACCTGAGGCAGGGGACGAGGAGCGCGCAGGATTTCACTTTGGACTTCCGGACCATGGCCACCAGCGCAGGGTGGAATGACAGGGCCCTGATCGATCACTACCGGTGAAGTCTGCGCGAGGAAGTCCGTCGGGAGTTGCCCTGCCGAGACACCACCCTCACGTTGGACCAGCTGGTAGACCTGTCCATCCGGCTGGACAAACTGCTGGCCACCCGTGGACATCCGGATTGGGGTCCGTCAGTTCCATCCCCCTCATAGGTGCGGGAGGTTCCTCCTCCACCTCTGGACATCGAGGGGGCCCCGTTGTATGCTGTTCGAGCCATCCTGGACTCGAGGCGTTGGCGTTGGGCGAGGGGCCTTCAGTACCTCGTGGAGTGGGAGGGTTACTGTCCGGAGGAGAGATGCTAGGTGCCGGTGGAGGACGTCTTGAACCTTTCATTGCTGCTGGAATTCCACCATCTCCATCCGGATTGCCCTGCGCCTCGTCCTCGAGGTCAGTGTCGGCGCGCTGCTGGAGCCGCGCGTCAAGGGGGGGTACTGTCACGAGTTCCGCCAAAGTTGGTCCCTCTCCTTGTTCGGGCGGCATTCAGCGGTCACCGATCCACTTTTCTAGCCATCACCGATCCACTTTTCATTTTCCATTTGTTTTGTCTTTGTCTTACACACCTGGTTTCAATTCCCCAATTACTTGTTCATTATTTAACCCTCTGTTCCCCCATGTTTGTTTGTGAGTAATTGTTTCTTGTATTGGGGTCCTTATTTGTGGCTTTGTATTTATTCGACGTGTATTGTTATATTATGGAGTAAATTTGCTTTCATTACTCATATCTGCTGTCCTGCGCCTGACTCATCTCACCAGTTACACACAGACACATTACAGGACTGGAGCACTACCAGACCCTGTCAGTCAGTCTCTAAAACAGTTCAAGAGGTCGAGAGGTCAGTCAGGGGGTGAAAGCAAAGATGGTGGATAAATGAAGAAAATGATTCAAGACCCATTTACCATTAAAAAACTGTTCCGGTCTACTTAAGGGGTGGCTCTCCCATAGACACCAATGCGATCGCCTCCTGGGTCTGGTCTACTTAGTTCATTGACTGTATATGAACCAGAAAAAAGGACCCAGTGAGGTGTCTCGCTTCCTCTTCCGTCTCTGGTGAAAGGTTATTAGGTCAAAGTTCAAAGTTCAAAGGTCATGGTTGATTGGTATTTTGTTCCTCATACACTGCTTACTTGAGAGGTTTGCCTTTTTTATTTTGAGTTGCGCTTTTGCCCCTGACTAAAGTTAACGCATACAATTTAGTATGCAGGACCCACTGGGCACACACTGGTTGAATCAACGTCATTTCCAAATAATTTCTATGTAATTACGTTGAACCAAAGTGGAATAGACATTGAATGTACATCTGTACATACAGGAACTCAAATCCTTCTGTTCACCTGATTTAGAATTCCTCACAATCAAATGTAGACCGCATTATCTACCAAGAGAATTCTCTTCGATTATAATCACAGCCGTATATATCCCCCCCCAAGCAGACACATCGATGGCTCTGAACGAACTTTATTTAACTCTCTGCAAACTGGAAACGATTTATCCGGAGGCTGCATTCATTGTAGCTGGGGATTTTAACAAGGCTAATCTGAAAACAAGACTCCCTAAATTTTATCAGCATATCGATTGCGCAACCAGGGGTGGAAAGACCCTGGATCATTGTTACTCTAACTTCCGCGACGCATATAAGGCCCTGCCCCGCCCCCCTTTCGGAAAAGCTGACCACGACTCCATTTTGTTGATCCCTGCCTACAGACAGAAACTAAAACAAGAAGCTCCCACGCTGAGGTCTGTCCAACGCTGGTCCGACCAAGCTGACTCCACACTCCAAGACTGCTTCCATCACGTGGACTGGGAGATGTTTCGTATTGCGTCAGCCAACAACATTGACGAATACGCTGATTCGGTGTGCGAGTTCATTAGAACGTGCTTTGAAGATGTCGTTCCCATAGCAACGATTAAAACATTCCCCAACCAGAAACCGTGGATTGATGGCAGCATTCGTGTGGAACTGAAGGCGCGAACCACTGCTTTTAATCAGGGCAAGGTGTCTGGTAACATGACTGAATACAAACAGTGCAGCTATTCCCTCCGCAAGGCTATCAAACAAGCTAAGCGCCAGTACAGAGACAAAGTAGAATCTCAATTCAACGGCTCAGACACAAGAGGCATGTGGCAGGGTCTACAGTCAATCACGGACTACAGGAAGAAACCCAGCCCAGTCACGGACCAGGATGTCTTGCTCCCAGGCAGACTAAACAACTTTTTTGCCCGCTTTGAGGACAATACAGTGCCACTGACACGGCCTGCAACGAAAACATGCGGTCTCTCCTTCACTGCAGCCGAAGTGAGTAAGACATTTAAACGTGTTAACCCTCGCAAGGCTGCAGGCCCAGACGGCATCCCCAGCCGCGCCCTCAGAGCATGCGCAGACCAGCTGGCCGGTGTGTTTACGGACATATTCAACCAATCCCTATACCAGTCTGCTGTTCCCACATGCTTCAAGAGGGCCACCATTGTTCCTGTTCCCAAGAAAGCTAAGGTAACTGAGCTAAACGACTACCGCCCCGTAGCACTCACATCCGTCATCATGAAGTGCTTTGAGAGACTAGTCAAGGACCATATCACCTCCACCCTACCTGACACCCTTGACCCACTCCAATTTGCTTACCGCCCAAATAGGTCCACAGACGATGCAATCTCAACCACACTGCACACTGCCCTAACCCATCTGGACAAGAGGAATACCTATGTGAGAATGCTGTTCATCGACTACAGCTCGGCATTCAACACCATAGTACCCTCCAAGCTCGTCATCAAGCTCGAGACCCTGGGTCTCGACCCCGCCCTGTGCAACTGGGTACTGGACTTCCTGACGGGCCGCCCCCAGGTGGTGAGGGTAGGCAACAACATCTCCTCCCCGCTGATCCTCAACACTGGGGCCCCACAAGGGTGCGTTCTGAGCCCTCTCCTGTACTCCCTGTTCACCCACGACTGCGTGGCCACGCACGCCTCCAACTCAATCATCAAGTTTGCGGACGACACAACAGTGGTAGGCTTGATTACCAACAACGACGAGACGGCCTACAGGGAGGAGGTGAGGGCCCTCGGAGTGTGGTGTCAGGAAAATAACCTCACACTCAACGTCAACAAAACTAAGGAGATGATTGTGGACTTCAGGAAACAGCAGAGGGAACACCCCCCCATCCACATCGATGGAACAGTAGTGGAGAGGGTAGCAAGTTTTAAGTTCCTCGGCATACACATCACAGACAAACTGAATTGGTCCACTCACACAGACAGCATCGTGAAGAAGGCGCAGCAGCGCCTCTTCAACCTCAGGAGGCTGAAGAAATTCGGCTTGTCACCAAAAGCACTCACAAACTTCTACAGATGCACAATCGAGAGCATCCTGGTGGGCTGTATCACCGCCTGGTATGGCAACTGCACCGCCCTCAACCGTAAGGCTCTCCAGAGGGTAGTGAGGTCTGCACAACGCATCACCGGGGGCAAACTACCTGCCCTCCAGGACACCTACACCACCCGATGCTACAGGAAGGCCATAAAGATCAGCAAGGACATCAACCACCCGAGCCACTGCCTGTTCACCCCGCTGTCATCCAGAAGGCGAGGTCAGTACAGGTGCATCAAAGCTGGGACCGAGAGACTGAAAAACAGCTTCTATCTCAAGGCCATCAGACTGTTAAACAGCCACCACTAACATTGAGTGGCTACTGCCAACACACTGTCAATGCCACTGACTCTACTCCAGCCACTTTAATCATGGGAATTGATGGGAAATGATGTAAATATATCACTAGCCACTTTAAACAATGCTACCTTATATAATGTTACTTACCCTACATTATTCATCTCATATGCATACGTAGATACTGTACTCTATATCATCGACTGCATCCTTATGTAATACATGTATCACTAGCCACTTTAACTATGCCACTTGGTTTACATACTCATCTCATATGTATATACTGTACTCGATATCATCTACTGTATCTTGCCTATGCTGCTCTGTACCATCACTCATTCATATATCCTTATGTACATATTCTTTATCCCCTTACACTGTGTATAAGACAGTAGTTTTTTGGGGAATTGTTAGTTAGATTACTTGTTCGTTATTACTGCATTGTCGGAACTAGAAGCACAAGCATTTCGCTACACTCGCATTAACATCTGCTAACCATGTGTATGTGACAAATAAATTTGATTTGATTTGATTTGTACCCAGTGGGAAATGTCTTGTTGTACAACTGCATTTTCCCCCGAACGTGAATAAAACAAGCTCCTCTTGACAAAAGCCAGAGGGCAGGTTGACATACTACAATGTCAAATCAAACAGTAAATAAAAGACCAATCTTCTCTGGAGCAGCCATCATAAGGATAGTGATGTGTGTGTCTGTGTCTGTGCCCAACTTCAGATTGCTTTCAGGTACTCAAAACAAAGGATGCCCCATGTGGAGCTAGTTATGATTGTTTGACTCTTCCCAGTATATCTTTAATTGGATTCAACAGTGCTGTTTGTTTGGTTTTCGGTAAACAAAGATTCCATTTCCCCAGAACTCACTGCTAGACTGTCAGGTTTCATCCTTACCTTACCTTACCTTACCTTACCTTACCTTACCTTACCTTACCTTACCTTACCTTACCTTACCTTACCTTACCTTACCTTACCTTACCTGTCTGTCTGTCTGTCTGTCTGTCTGTCTGTCTGTCTGTCTGTCTGTCTGTCTGTCTGTCTGTCTGTCTGTCTGTCTGTCTGTCTGTCTGTCTGTCTGTCTGTCTGTCTGTCTGTCTGTCTCTGCCTCCCTGCCTCCCTGCCTGTCTCTGCCTCCCTCCATCAAAGGCCCACAAGTAGTCAGGTCTTGCAGGTGCAGATTAACTCCTTTGACTAACTTCAAAGTGAGATGTTGGGCTGTAGTCCTACTATGCAACACAACTTGTAAAGGTATCGAATTGACCTCCAGACACCTGGGACCTCATTTATTTATGTTTTGATGTTAAGGCTATAAAACTGTCATAAATAATGCACTGTGCCAAATTATTAGCAGGCTATTGTTATTTGAGTGAATTCTGAAAAAGTGGAACACTTTTTGCATTTCTGTCTTCTGTAATCTCTTCAGACATCTATCCAACACATGATATGTTGCTGAAATCCTCAGATGTTTCTGTAGAGGTGTGGGCAGAATGTTTTGACTTTTTAAACCTCTATAGGATCGGTGCCCCTCCGCCATGGGGGTTAAGCTAGCGTAATGTGATTAGCATGAGGTTGTAAGTAACATGACCATTCCTGGACATAAACATACAGTTGAAGTCGGAAGTTTACATACACTTAGGTTGGAGTCACTAAAACTCATTTTTCAACCACTCCACAAATTTCTTGTTAACAAACTATAGGTTTGGCAAGTCGGTTAGGACATCTACTTTGTGCATGACACAAGTCATTTTTCCAACAATTGTTTACAGACAGATCATTTCATTTATAACTCACTGTATCCAGTGTATTCCAGTGGGCCAGAAGTTTACATAAACTAAGTTGACTGTGACTTTAAACAGCTTGGAAAATTCCATTAATAAATCAATTAGGCACATTTGGGCAGTCTTATACAGCATTTTGAACAGATATGTTCAATGGTTCATTGGATCAGTCTATAACTTTGCACATACACTGCGGCCATTTAGTGGGCAGAATCTAAATTGCACCTGGGATGGAATAATACATTATGGACTTTCTCTGGCATTTCAAAGATGATGATACAAAAAAACAACAACAACAAAAAGCATTTTTTTCTTTGTATTATCTTTTACCAGATCTAATGTGTTATATTCTCCTACATTAATTTCACATTTCCACAAACTTCAAAGTGTCTCCTTTCAAATGGTATCAATAATATGCATATCCTTACGTCAGCTACGAGCTACAGGCGGTTCGATTATGGGTATGTCATTTTAGGAAAACATTTAAAAAAAGGGTCGGATCCTTCAACAAAAAATCCATGCCTAATCCGCCTATAGCGAGTGGCAAACACTGGCCACACGATCTGCAAGAGTGTCTATTTAACAATTTAAAAGTACATGCTGCCTACATTCCACACTTCTATGCAAAAGATAAAATGTCGTTCAATATTTTGTTTATCAACACATGATTGTGTTTCTATCTCCTGCCTTGGTATAAACTCTGAGATTAAAATGTATATGTTGTGCTCCTATCGCACAGCCATACTAAAGCCTACCGTTACTGTCATAGGCTACCGGTCTATTTACTTTTGCGCATGGTTGGCTATTAAATGAGCGACGGATAAATGGTAGCCTAATATTTTCTTGTATAGAGGGAATAAACCAGTTATGTCAGAAAAGTAGAGATTTAGGCCTATATAATTAAAGTAAATATAGGCTATTAGGCGAGATGCTGCTATGTCATCTTCTTACCAAAGCCAAATGCATCTGTTTTATATAGGCCTACGTGTTAATGTTTTTATTAGCCTTCCATTAATTATTAGAATTTCCGTGCATCAAACACCTCCATTTCCCCCAAAATAACAATATTTGTTTGCAATACAGTTGATCAACCAACATAAGTTCTGAGTATGCATGGTCTTAGACACCTTCCCATCAAGTTCAAAATGGATAAATACAAACTTTTGTAGGAAAACTGGCACAGCAGGGTAAATCAAGTGTGTGCTTGTGTGTGTACACACTTGCTTGCTTGTTTGCATGTGTACGCACATGTGCGTGTGTGTATGTGGGGCCGCTTGCTCGCTCGTGTGTGTCTGTGTTGGTGCGAGTATAGCTTTCATATAAGCACTCTTGGCACTTAAAGACATTATTTCACTGCAGGTACTCCATTTTAATTATTTAATCAGCACTTCCCTCCATAATGATAGGTTGTCTGCACAGTGGAGCTCATTAGAAGTAATCTGGCTCTTTTATACACCAACTGAGTAATGAAATGCTTGATCAAATCCTCAACAACCTCAATTGTTTTCTCATTTTGTCTGCCTCCCAAATGGCACCCTATTCCTTTTATAGTGCAGTACTTTTGCCCAGCACTCATAGAGATCAAGTGGTGAAATCAAATAGGGAAAGGGGTGCCATTTGGGATGCACATTGTGTTGCCGGTTCTTTATTGGTTAGATTAGTGCATTAAAAGCTACATTCTTACATTCTCATTTTGACAGAATGTAAGGAGAGGGTTGGTTTCCCGTGTGTGTGTGTGTGTGTGTGTGTTAATAACCTGTATGCATACATAACATGCATAACAGGCTACTATGATGATGTATGAAAATGATGGTATCTGAGCAACATCAGGGTACCTTGTTAAACCGTTAGGCCTACCTTTTTCTTATTTAATTTAAGGGGTTTGATTATAGAATCTGTACATTAGGCTATTATTCATGAAACCGGCCTAGTATTAAATAATGCATAATAAATTGTCACATTTAATATGTAATAAAATGTTAGAGATTGAAGTTGATGTCTCCAGAGCTCACCTGTCGACTGCGATTGCGCACATTGAATAGATGCTTGAAAACACTGCTGTGACAGGGAAAAAGTTGTGGAACTTGCAGTATGATTCTCCAAAGTACCAATTGCCGTGAGCAGCGTATATGAAATTAATCAACGTGTTGAACGCGGCCATTAAGGCGTCAGAGAAAGCCAAGTTGAGTAAAAAGTAGTTTGTCACGGTTCGCATCCTCTTGTGCGCTAATACGATCCAAATCACTATCAGGTTCCCAAAAACCGCTACCGCGAGCACAAGGCTGTACGCGACCGACCATAGCACGATGCGCCAAGCCGGTTGTACGAACTGATTTGTAAAGGTCCTAGTTGTGTTTGATCCGTTGTTTGCCGCAGCCATTCCTCTAGTCTCCCTGCCGAGATTTACTTGGATTCAATGCCTGGAGGTGGCATCAGTTGTATTGGCACACAACTCCGCAGCGCACCAAGACGCGCAAATGCTCTGCTCAATATGGTCACGTTGTCCCTCTTCATTTATGTTGCTGTTCCCGTCAATACAGGGCCAACGCGTTTGGGAGACAGTCGTAACAAAATGTCCAGTGACAACTCCAATAAATAATTGACACTTGAGGAGCGCGGAACTTCTGACCCACAGGATAGGCTACTACTTAAATAGGCGACCGATTATATTCGAACAGTTCTTCTTTCTAATAGCATCCTCAGTCATTCACTTGAATGCATCCGAATGCAACTGCGCAACACTTTGAAAACGGTAGATCCTTCAGCTACGCTTCCATACAAATAAGATATAAACATATGGCAAGCATGGAATTTGATGGCGAGTCAGTTAGAAATGCCTTACATAATCCTGATAAACGACATGCATGCTTCAGGAACTGATGAAAGGTCTGCCGCATCTGTTGCCTCCATTGACTGAGTCATTAATTACACTCATGGGACATCTCCGTGATCAATGATACTTTGTCATTGTCACTGCAAGTATTGAAAATACAAGTTACTTGACTAAGTTTATTAAACAGTCATATTTGACAAAGGTGTCAAGTATCTCCAAAATGTGTTGTTTTTACCCTAAATAACTCTTAATTTCCAAGATCGATTTTCAATAGATGGATCTGCCAAGGCCTTACCACCTAAATGAATTCAGTTCCCAATTGGCCTATGTCAACCTTTTCGCGATGGACTGACTCTATGATCCTAATGCACTCACTCAAAACAATCAATCAAACTTTCAGGGTACCAAACCAAGATGTGTTTTTGAGGCTTTAGCTTTGCAGATCTTGCTCCGTTGTGACTGATCAACTTGTATCTCAAAACGAAAGTCACATTATCCAAAAACTACACAGCCCCCCTCTGTATTCAACAGCATCCAAACCACCGAGCATCCTCATTTGTGTCACCTAAACAGTATGGAAAGGACATATAGGCTTCATCCCAAACGGCACCCTATTCCCATTATAGTGCATTACTTTGGGGTCTCTGGTCAAAAGTGGTGCACTATATAGGGAATAGGGTGTTATTTGGGACACACTCAGGGGCAAGTGGGGAAGTGCCTTTAATCCACTGATCTACATGGGTTCCCCTTGCAAATATGCACAATTACACCTGATGGGTTCCCCTGGCAATTAGGCAGGATTACACCTGATGTGCCCCTTTTAATGAGTCTTTTAACAGCCTACGCCCCTTCCTAGCTGGATTACATATGGGGAGCTTTAAGGGCCATTATGTGGGAATAGTGAGGGTGACTTACACACACACACACACACACACACACACACACACACACACACACACACACACACACACACACACACACACACACACACACACACACACACACACACACACACACACACACACACACACACACACACACACACACACACAGTGGGTCATCAGATATTCATTGTCTGCAGGCATCCTTGTCTCCGCAATAACAATGGGAACCATTGTCACAAAGGCGAAAAGGCAGATAGGAGGAAACGAGATCAGGTGGGAACATTCTAACCAATGAGAGGGCAGATATGTGTGTGAACAACAGACACAACTCTGAGATAAAATCGTTTTTCTCAAAGTTGCCGGGATGCCAAGTGCGTCCACTTATATCAGTGAATTTGTAACAGCCTACAGATTCCGAAACTTCTATTTAGATCAAATAAGCCTCATTTAGCAAATTAGTAATACACATTTTTGACGACCAAATTCTACACACAAAAAAAATCACCACTTGGTCTGCCTCTCGCTTAGTCTCTTCACCCTCTTCACCCTGCCGCCCCTAGGCTACCCTGGGGCGGCAGGGTAGCCTAGTGGTTAGAGTGTTGGGCTAGTAACCGAAAGGTTGCAAGTTCAAATCCCCAAGCTGACAAGGTACATATCTGTCGTTCTGCCCCTGAACAGGCAGTTAACCCACTGTTCCTAGGCCATCATTGAAAATAAGAATTTGTTCTTAACTGACTTGCCTAGTTAAATAAAGATAAAAAAATAAACCTCTGCCTATAGGTTAGTGATTATCCTACTTGCTATATTGTATTTACTTTGCCATCATGGCCTTTTTTTGCCTTTACCTCCCTTCTCACCTCATTTGCTCACATTGTATATAGACTTGTTTATACTGCATTATTGACTGTATGTTTGTTTTTACTCCATGTGTAACTCTGTGTCGTTTTATCTGTCGAACTGCTTTGCTTTATCTTGGCCAGGTCGCAATTGTAAATGAGAACTTGTTCTCAACTTGCCTACCTGGTTAAATAAAGGTAAAATAAAATCCCTCAACCCCTTCTCAAGGACTACTCCTCAATTTACTGTTAATGAACTACTACAAACAAGAAGTTCCTAGCCGCACAGGAAAAATAATGCTATTTTATTGTGTTCTATTGTAACGGCTGTTGGTGGAAGAAGGTGAGGACCAAGGTGCAGCGTGGTACATGTTCATCATTATTTAATGGAACAGAACACTGAATGACAAAACAACAAAGAGAACAACCAAAACAGTTCTGTCTGGTGCAGACACAAAAACAGAAAGCAATCACCCACAACTAAAATAGGGAAAACAGGCTACCTAAGTATGATTCTGAATCAGAGACAACGAACGACACCTGCCTCTGATTGAGAACCATACCAGGCCAAACACATAAACACAACATAAAAAAAAGAACATAGACTACCCACCCCAACTCACGCCCTGACCAAACTAAAACAAAGACATAACAAAGGAACTAAGGTCAGAAAGTAACAGTACCCCCCACCCCCCCCCAAGGTGCGGACTCCGGCCGCAAAACCTGAACCTATAGGGGAGGGTCTGGGTGGGTGTCTGTCTGCGGTGGCGGCTCTGGCGCGGGATGTGGACCCCACTCCACCATAGTCTCGGCTCACTTAAGTGGTGCCTTGGGAGCGGCGACCCTCGCCGCCGACCTCGGACTGGGGACCCTTGCCGCGGGTCCCGAATGGACGGGAGATTCCGGCAGCGCCGGAGTGAAGGGCGATTCCGTTAGCACCGGAGTGAAGGGCGGCTCCTGACTGACGGCGGCTCTGGAAGCTCCTGACTGACGGGCGGCTCAGGACAGACGGGCGGCTTTGGCAGCGCTGGACAGACGGGAGACTCTGGCAGCGCTGGACAGGAGGGAGACTCTCGAGCACTGAGACTGCACAACCTGTCCTGGCTGGATACTCCCCGTAGCCCGGCCAGTGTGGCAGGGTGGAACACACCGCACTGGGCTGTGCTGGCGAACCGGGGACACCGTGCGTAGGGCTGGTGCCATATACCCCGGGCCGAGGAGACGCACTGGAGACCAGATGCGCTGAGCCGGCTTCATAGCACCTGGCTCGTTGCCCACTCTAGCCCGGCCGCTGCGATGTAGCGCACCGGGCTATGCCTGCGCACTGGGGACACCGTGTGCTTCACGGCATAATACGGTGCCTGCCCGGTCCACCTCTCTCCACGGTAAGCACAGGGAGTTGGCTCAGGTCTCCTACCTGACTTAGCCACACTCCCCGTGTGCCGCCCCCCAATACATTTTTGGGGCTGCCTCTCGTCCCTGTTGCGCTGCCGTGCTAGCTCCTCCAGCTCTTCCCGGGGGCGACGATACTCCCCAGCCTGTGCCCAGGGTCCCTTTCCGTCCAAAATCTCCTCCCATGTCCAGGAGTCCAGAACTCTCTGCTCCTGGTTACCACGCTGATTGGTCCGGTTGTGTTGGGTGATTGTTTAACGGGATTCGTCCTCCTCTGATGAGGAGTATGAGAGATCGGACCAATGCGCAGTGTGGTATGTGTCCTCTGATTGGGAACCATACCAGGCCAAACACCTAGGAATATAACACACAGAAACAAAACATAGAATGCCCACCCCAACTCACGCCCTGACCAAACTAAAATAGAGACATAAAAAAGTAACTAAGGTCAGGACGTGACAGTACCCCCCCCCCCCCCCCCAAAAGGCACCGGATGGACCGGGCTGTGGGGGAGCACTGGAGCTCTTTTGCGTAGCCTTGGCACCACTCCTCCAGGCTGGATGACCACTTTAGCCCGGACCATCCAGAGTGCAGGCACAGGTTGAACCGAGATGTGGGGGAGCACTGGAGATCTGGTGCATACCACTCGTACCTCTCCCTTAGGCTCAATGCCCACATTTGCCCGGCACGGGCGGAGCGCAGGCATAGGGCGAACTACACCCTCCCAGCGCCACGGAGACACAGCATGCAGAGCCGGCGCAGGATACCCTGCCCCCCTAAAAAATATTTACTGTCATGTGCTGACCTTAGTTCCTTTTTTATGTCTCTATTTTAGTTTGGTCAGGGCGTGAGTTGGGATGGGCATTCTATGTTTTGGTTCTGTGTGTTATATTTCTAGGTGTTTGGCCTGGTATGGTTCCCAATCCGAGGCAGCTGTCAATCGTTGTCTCTGATTGAGAACCATACTTAGACAGCCTGTTTTCCCTGGGTGGTGGGTAGTTGTTTCCTGTTTTGTGTTGTGTTGTGTCACCTTTCAGGACTGTTTCGATTTTTTGTTGTTTCACATGGTTATTTTGTATTTAGTGTTCAGTTGATTTATTAAATATTAACATGGACACATACCACGCTGTGCATTGGTCCGATCTCTCATACTCCTCGTCAGAGGAGGACAAATCCCGTTACATCTATTCTATTATATTCCATTCTCTAAAAGGGACTGATGGAACAGTTCAAATCTCTCACACATTCTATACTTCACTCAAAAGGCTGAAAAAGGCGACACATATGAACATATTAGGATGCTCAATGTCTATCTATTCTCTCTTTTCCCTCTTCTTCAAATGCATAATACAATGCAAGCTTAACCATAAGGCTCTGCTCTGTTTTTAATGGCTTCATCTATTCCTCAACTATTCTTAATGTCTGTTATTGTACAGCAGGGGAGTTGAGTCTGATTCTGTCTGGTCCTGAATTCTGTTTGCCAGAGGGGTTTCACACAATGACTGTTCAAACGGTCCTTTTCAGTCCACTTGGTATAAGTGGCATGGTCTATCAAGGGAGAATAATAGCTAGGCTTGGGAGAAAATGGAGTTGAAATTGGATGGCTGGTAAGAGGTTGTTACCATAGCCTTTGACCTGCCTCATTTCTAGAACTGTGTAGGAGAGGAGTAGAGATTCGTCTCTCGCCAATAGAATATTACAGTTACCCAATTGATTTGGCTCATTTTTTGAAACAGTCTTAACATTCACTAAACTGTAAGTGCAATTGTCACAACTGTTTTATGGGACATCACAACTCTATTTACATGTCTGCAAATGTAGTAACTCACCCAAAACATTTAATTCATGCTTCAAAACCTAGTTATTTTGTCAGTAAATTGGCCAATGCCACCAAAATGAAAAGTTTTTTTGTCATCATGTGAGCCGTACTGGTCAAAATGTTTAGGCGTTTTTTCACCATGGCAGTTAGCGCAGGAAATGCTTGTTATGTACAAATGCTAGTTTTGTTCTACTTTTTTGTTGACATTGAATGCTTACTGTACTATACAAGAAGGTCAGTTTTGTCTAGCTGAATGCTATTGTGTATCACATTGAGCTTTTTAGATACCGATTTCAACAGTGGGTAAAAGTTTACTGGGAAAAGTAGATACTGTACAATACCGTACTACACAGAAAAGGGATATGCACATATGTATGTATACAGAACATTTATTTTTGTAGCATTGTGCTACATGTAAACAGAAAATTCACATTTGCTTGTCCATTTTGACATATTTCTTACTTGTAAAGTCATATATAGTGAACAGAAGAAAAAAAAAGTGCGGTAGTTTTGTAAAAAAATATACATTTGACCTCCTCACACTCCGTAACACTACAAGTTCCCATCTTCTTGGTGGACATCCTGTCGCTCTTGTTGGTCTGGCTAGAGGTTTTCATCATCATCACATCTCATGTTTTCCCTTGTGATGCACCTGGGGGAAAAAAATCTCCTTGCGTGGCGCAACCGTCCCCTGCAGTGATCGCCTGTCACGTCCTCACAAGCAGTATTCATGGCATCTAACAGAGACATCTGATCTAGTGCCTGATAGAGTCATATACTTTCCACCTCCATGCTGAAAAAAACTATTCTATCAGATTCAGGAATGGGGAGGATGGTGGAAGGAACTCCCTTGTTATCCTTTCATGCGCAGCAAACCATTCCCTAACAATGTTGGTTCGGTGGAAGCTTACATTATTCCACACAATTGCATAATTTGGCAAATCTGGTCTAACTAAACCTCTTTGGTGTTCTGTTATTAGGTCTCTGTAAAGTGTATTTAGGAAGGACAGGAGAAGTTGGGTGTTATAGGGCCCAATGTATGGAATATGTGTGCTCACAGCATTCTCAGAAATGGCAGCACACATTGTAATATTGCCCCCATATGTTGGCCTGGTGTGCCGATTGTGGCTCGGCGGCCAATGAGATTGCGTCCACGTCTCCTGCCATTGGCCAGATTGAACCCAGCCTCGTCCACGAAAACAAGAATGTGGGTCAATTCATGTCCTTCCATTATTCTCCATATAGTAATGCAGAAACAAAATATAAGGTTTGTTTTTACTACTTTTTTACATAGCCTATTCTAGAATCAGACAGTTCAGTAAAGTATAAATGTATAAATAGGACCCGCAAAACAGGGAAGAGGCGACTCTGGGATGCTGGCCTTCTAGGCAGAGTTGCAAAGAAAAAGCCATATCTCAGCCTGGCCAAATAAAAATATAAGATTAAGATGGGCAAAAGAACACAGATGCTGGACAGAGGAACTCTTCCTAGAAAGCCAACATCTCGGAGTCGCCTCTTCACTGTTGATGTTGAGACTGGTATTTTGCGGGTACTATTTAATGAAGCTACCAGTTGAGGACTTGTGAGGCTTCTGTTTCTCAAACTAGACACTCTAATGTACTTGTCCTCTTGCTCAGTTGTGCACCTGGGCCTCCCACTCGTCTTTCTATTCTGGTTAGAGCCAGTTTGCGCGGTTCTGTGAAGGGAGTAATACACAGCATTGTATGAGATCTTCAGTTTCTTGGCAATTTCTTGCACGAATAGCCTTCATTTCTCAGAACAAGAATAGACTGACGAGTTTCAGAAGAAAGTTATTTGTTTCTGGACATTTTGAGCCTGTAATCAAACCCACAAATGCTGATGCTCCAGATTCTCAACTAGTCTAAAGAAGGCCAGTTTTATTTCTTCTTTAATCAGCACAACAGTATTCAGCTGTGCTAACATAATTGAAAAATAGTTTTCAATGATCAATTTGCATTTTAAAATTATAAACTTGGATTAGCTAACACAGTGATGGTTGCTGATAATGGGCCTCCGTACACCTATGTAGCTATTCCATTTAAAATCTTTTAAAGTCTTGATCAATTTGATATTATTTTAATGAACAAAAAATGTAAATGTGCTTTTCTTTCAAAAACAAGGACTTTTCAAAGTGACCCAAAACTTTTGAACGGTAGTATATATTATAACAAATGTCACCATTCCATTTCATTGGCCCCCAGAAAACACTTTGATCTTTGCCGCACTACTGCCCCTATGTGGTTTAAAGTAGCATCACTACAGAAGAGTGCACAGGATCAATCCAATATCTCCTTATCTCTCCAAATCAGGGTTGCAGGCAAACACGTGGTGAGCAGGCATTTGCCAGTGTGGCTGAAGTGACTTTACTCAGCAGGCTAGGAGAACTAACGCAGCAGGTTAGGAGATCTAACGCAGCAGGTTAGGAGAATGAGGTTAAGTTTAGGAAAAGGGTTACTATGTTCCGTCTTAGCTGAAATGCTACAGTTGTCCCCAACTCGACATCTACATGGGGTTATACTCCATCAAGCCACAACTGTGAAGCCATCAGTTCTGAGAAACCATCAGTATCTTAACACCCCAACATTTTGGGGTGTTAGACTGACTTGCCTTGCCATGTGATTAGTCAAATAATGCACAAGTAGTAGCCTATGTCTTTCTCATCAGAGTGCTGCAGGTTGTGTGTGTGTGAGGCACCATCTGCAACTGCAGGGCTCTCTAGAGGGTGGTGGGGTCAGCCCAACGCATCATCGGAGTCACACTGCCTGTCCTCCAGGACATCTACAGCACCCGGTGTCACAGGAAGGTAAATAAGTTCATCAAGGACCTCAAGCCACCAGAGACACGGCCTGTTCACTGAGTCACCCACGGCACGGCCTGTTCACCCCGCAACCATCTAGAAGGAGGAGACAGTACTGGTACGTCAAAGCTGGAACTGAGAGACTGAAAAACAGCTTCTATCGCCCAGTACCCTGCCCTGAACCTTGGTCACTGTCACTAGCGGCTACCACCCTGTACCTTAGAGACTGTTTTGCCCTACGTACATAGAGTCATTGAACACTGGTCACTTTAATAATGTCTACATAGTGTTTTACCACTGTTTTCCAGTCATGGCTGATCCTATATAACTACTGCTGTAAACACCTTTTCTATTCATTTACTGTCTACACCTTGTAGAGTCCATGCCCCAACGAATTGAGGCTGTTGTGAGGGCAAAAGGGGGTGCAACTCAATATTAGGAAGTTGTTCCTAATGTTTTGTACACTCTGTGTATACACACACAGGCACAGACACATGGATGCACAAATACAATAACATACACACTATACACATACACACACATGGATTTTATGTAGATATGTGGCACAAGAGTAGTGGCCAGAGGGCACACACTTAATGTGTTGTGCCCTCAGGCCACATATTTTTCATCTGAGCCTAGAGGAAAGTCTTTGTCCTCAGGCCTGGAGGGAAGCCAAAGTAATTCCGCTACCCAAGAGTGGTAAAGTGGCCTTTACTGGTTCTAACAGCAGACCTATAAGCTTGTTGCCAGCTCTTAGCAAACTGTTAGAAAATATTGTGTTTGACCAAAACAATGATATTTCTCTGTAAACAAATTAACAACAGATTTTCAGCATACTTACAGAGAAGGGCACTCACTGACACAAATGACTGATGATTGGTTAAAATGAATTGATAATAATGAGATTGTGGGAGCTGTACGGTTAGATTTCAGTGCCGCCTTTGATATTATTGACCCTAACCTGTTGTCGAAAAAACTTATGTGCTATGGTTTCTCAACCTTTGCCATAATGTGGATTCAGAGCTACAGTTGAAGGTCGGAAGTTTACATACACATAGGTTGGAGTCATTAAAACTTGTTTTTCAACCACTCCACAAATTTCTTGTTAACAAACTATAGTTTTGGCAAGTCGGTTAGGACATTTACTTTGTGCATGGCACAAGTAATTTTTCCAACAATTGTTTACAGACAGATTATTTCACTTAAATTCACTGTATCACAATTCCAGTGGGTCAGAAGTTTACATACACTAAGTTGACTGTGCCTTTAAACAGCTTGGAAAATTCCAGAAAACAATGTCATGGCTTTAGAAGCTTCTGATAGGCTAACCGACATAATTTGAGTCAATTGGAGGTGTACCTGTGAATGTACAGTGCCTTGCGAAAGTATTCGGCCCCCTTGAACTTTGCGACCTTTTGCCACTGTATTTTTTTGTGAAGAATCAACAACAAGTGGGACACAATCATGAAGTGGAACGACATTTATTTGATATTTCAAACTTTTTTAACAAATCAAAAACTGAAAAATTGGGCGTGCAAAATTATTCAGCCCCCTTAAGTTAATACTTTGTAGCGCCACCTTTTGCTGCGATTACAGCTGTAAGTCGCTTGGGGTATGTCTCTATCAGTTTTGCACATCGAGAGACTGACATTTTTTCCCATTCCTCCTTGCAAAACAGCTCGAGCTCAGTGAGGTTGGATGGAGAGCATTTGTGAACAGCATTTTTCAGTTCTTTCCACAGATTCTCGATTGGATTCAGGTCTGGACTTTGACTTGGCCATTCTAACACCTGGATATGTTTATTTTTGAACCATTACATTGTAGATTTAGCTTTATGTTTTGGATCATTGTCTTGTTGGAAGACAAATCTCCGTCCCAGTCTCAGGTCTTTTGCAGACTCCATCAGGTTTTCTTCCAGAATGGTCCTGTATTTGGCTCCATCCATCTTCCCATCAATTTTAACCATCTTCCCTGTCCCTGCTGAAGAAAAGCAGGCCAAAACCATGATGCTGCCACCACCATGTTTGACAGTGGGGATGGTGTGTTCAGGGTGATGAGATGTGTTGCTTTTACGCCAAACATAACGTTTTGCATTGTTGCCAAAAAGTTCCATTTTTGTTTCATCTGACCAGAGGACCTTCTTCCACATGTTTGGTGTGTCTCCCAGGTGGCTTGTGGCAAACTTTAAACAACACTTTTTATGGATATCTTTAAGAAATGGCTTTCTTCTTGCCACTCTTCCATAAAGGCCAGATTTGTGCAATATACGACTGATTGTTGTCCTATGGACAGAGTCTCCCACCTCAGCTGTAGATCTCTGCAGTTCATCCAGAGTGATCATGGGCCTCTTGGCTGCATCTCTGATCAGTCTTCTCCTTGTATGAGCTGAAAGTTTAGAGGGACGGCCAGGTCTTGGTAGATTTGCAGTGGTCTGATACTCCTTCCATTTCAATATTATCGCTTGCACAGTGCTCCTTGGGATGTTTAAAGCTTGGGAAACCTTTTTGTATCCAAATCCGGCATTAAACTTCTTCACAACAGTATCTCGGACCTGCCTGGTGTGTTCCTTGTTCTTCATGATGCTCTCTGCGCTTTTAACGGACCTCTGAGACTATCACAGTGCAGGTGCATTTATACGGAGACTTGATTACACACAGGTGGATTGTATTTATCATCATTAGTCATTTAGGTCAACATTGGATCATTCAGAGGTCCTCACTGAACTACTGGAGAGAGTTTGCTGCACTGAAAGTAAAGGGGCTGAATAATTTTGCACGCCCAATTTTTCAGTTTTTGATTTGTTAAAAAGGTTTGAAATATCCAATAAATGTCGTTCCACTTCATGATTGTGTCCCACTTGTTGTTGATTCTTCACAAAAAAATACAGTTTTATATCTTTATGTTTGAAGCCTGAAATGTGGCAAAAGGGCCGAATACTTTCGCAAGGCACTGTATTTCAAGCCCTACCTTCAAACTCAGTGCCTCTTTGCTTGACATCATGGGAAAATCTAAAGAAATCAACCAAGACCTCCACAAGTCTGGTTCATCCTTGGGAGCAATTTCCAAATGCCTGAAGGTACCACGTTCATCTGTACAAACTATAGTACGCAAGTATAAACACCATGGGACCACGCAGCAGTCATACCGCTCATAAAGGAGACGCATTCTGTCTCCTAGAGATGGACGTACTATGGTGCGAAAAGTGCAAATTAATTCCAGAACAACAACAAAGGACCTGAAGATGCTGGAGGAAACAGGTACAAAAGTATCGATATCCACAGTAAAACGAGTCCTATATGGACATAACCTGAAAGGCCGCTCAGCAAGGAAGAAGTCATTGCTCCAAAAACCTCCATAAAAAAAGCCAGACTACGGTTTGCAACTGCACATGGGAACAAAGTTCGTACTTTTCGGAGAAATGTCCTTTGGTCTGATGAAACAAAAATATAACTGTTTGGCCATAATGACCATTGTTATGTTTGGAGGAAAAACGGGGAGGCTTGCAAGCCGAAGAACACCATTCCACCCGTGAAGCACAGGGGTGGCAGCAACAGGTTGTGGGGGTGCTTTGCTGTAAGGAGGGACTGGTGCACTTCACAAAATAGATGGCATCATGACGGAATGAAAATTATGTGGATATATTGAAGCAACATCTCAAGACATCAGTCAGGAAGTTAAAGCTTGGTCGCAAATGGGTCTTCCAAATGGACAATGACCCCAAGCATACTTCTAAAGTTGTGGAAAAAAGTCTTAAGGACAACCAAGTCAAGGTACTGGAGTGGCCATCACAAAGCCCTGACTTCAATCCTATAGAACATTTGTGGGCAGAACTGAAAAAGTGTGTGCGAGCAAGGAGGCCTAAAAACCTGACTCAGTTACATCAGCTCTGTCAGGAGGAATGGTCCAAAATTCACCCAACTTATTGTGGGAAGGTTGTGGAAGGCTACCAGCATTTAAAGGCAATGTTACCAAATACTAATTGAGTGTATGTAAACTTCTGACCCACTGGGAATGTGATGAAAGAAATACAAGCTGCAATAAATCATTCTCTCTACTATTATTCTGACATTTCCCATTCTTAAAATAAAACAGGGAATTATTACTAGGATTAAATGTCTGGAATTGTGAAAATCTGAGTTTAAATGTATTTAGCTAAGGTGTATGTAAACTTCCGACTTCAATTGTATCTATGTAAAAGAACTCAAAGGGTTTTCTTTAATGGAAGCTTCTCCAATGTCAAACATGTGTGGTGTACCGCAGGGCAGCTCTCTAGGCCCTCTACTCTTTTCTATTTTTAGCAATGACCTGCCACTGGCATTAAACAAAGCATGTGTGTCCATGTATGCTGATGATTCAACCATATGTGCATCAGCAACCCACCCTAATGAAGTCACTGAAACCCGTAACAAAGAGTTGCAGTCTGTTTTGGAATGGGTGGCCAGTAATAAGCTGGTCCTGAACATCTCTAAAACGAAGAGCATTGTATTTGGTACAAATCATTCCTTAAGTGGTAGACCTCAACTGAATCTGGTAATGAATGGTGTGGCTGTTGAACAAGTTGAGGAGACTAAATTACTTGACGTTATCTTAGATTGTAAACTGTCATGGTCAAAACATATAGATTCAATGGTTGTAGAGATGGGGAGAGGTCAAGCCGTAATAAAGAGATGCTCTGCTTTTTTGACACCACACTCCAAAAAGCAAGTACTGCAGGCTCTAGTTTTGTCAAATCTTGATTAGTGTCCAGTCGTGGGATCCAAGTAAAATACCAAATACCAAATCTGTTTTGTAATGTAATGAAATGTTTAAATTGTATATATTGTATATTCCAGACTCTGAAATGGCTCCTTCTGATATTTCTTTCTTTTTACTTTTTGGATTATGTGTGTTTTTTCTTTGTATTGCAAGGTATTATTTCTGCGCTGTTGGAGCTAGAAACATGAGCATATCGCTACACCTGCGATAACATCTCCAAATCTGTGTATGCGACCAATAAACGTTGATTTTTGTTTGTGTGTGTTTGTCCAGACCAATTTGATTCACGGAAATCACATGCCGGCCGGACATGACGCACATCTACAAAGAAAGCAGAAGGCTTTCCGTGGGGCAACCAAAGTTTCAATGGGGCAACCACACTTCTTCACTTTCCATAGGACAACCGCAGAATAAGAAGAAGAAGAAGAAATCTCCACCACTCGGGTACATGTGGTGCCACCCTCAGCTCCTAATCTCTCCTGTCCTGTT
This sequence comes from Oncorhynchus kisutch, assembly GCF_002021735.2. Lineage (NCBI taxonomy): Eukaryota > Metazoa > Chordata > Actinopteri > Salmoniformes > Salmonidae > Oncorhynchus > Oncorhynchus kisutch. Next base: position 10,144,349 of record NC_034180.2, read on the forward strand.
TGAGTCTTATGTGTGATTGACTAACCCAACAGGATTAGTGGGCTAATTACAGCTTCTGGAGGAAGAGTGAGAGAGAGGGGACAAAAGGAAGATAGAAAAGGAGGACAAAACAGGCAAAGAGGGAAGGCAATGAGGAAGAAAATGAAGAAAGCGTTAGAGGTACAGCACACCCACTTTAGAATGCTATTAGTTGACACAGGGAAAGTATATGTTTTGGTAGCACTTTATTGTACGGTACAGACATTACGAAGTATTTACTCAAAATTACACTAAAAAGGTAATTACACAGTAACAACATATGAATTACAAGCACCACTAGACACCAATTGTGTTGCTAAAGATATGTTGATTGCTGAATTTGCATTTTGCTCTGGGACCGTTTTTGTCCAAGAAACTGCTCTTTCTCATCCATTCCTTCCTTTCCCGTACCCCCCCACAAACCTTCTCTTTCTCGTCCATCCCTTCCTTTCCCCCACCCCCCACAAACCTTCTCTTTCTCATCCATCCCTTCCTTTCCCCCACCCCCTACAAACCTTCTTTCTCATCCATCCTTTCCTTTCCCATACCCTCCACAAACCTTCTCTTTCTCGTCCATCCTTTTCTTTCCCGCACCCCCCACAAACCTTCTCTTTCTCGTCCATCGCTTCCTTTCCCCCACACCCCCACAAACCGTCTTTCTCATCCATACCTTCCTTTCCTCCACCCCCCACAAACCTTGCACCTAACAACTTATGAAAAATGTATGAATGATGGCTAAGATCACGACCAATGTCTTACCTCTCTCAGCACTGTACTGCAGTGGTTTAGGACAAGCAGAGGGAGTTCCTATTACATCATAAATGTTGCTAACTGAAATCTGATCTGAAAATGACTTTTTACGGGAAGGAGGCACCAGAAAGAGAAGGGAGGGATAGATCAATGAAAGTTCAGTCTGTGAAAATTGGGGGTTTGTGCTTGTTTGTATGTGTGTGTGTGGTGTGTCTGGTGTGTGTGTGTGTCGGGTCTTTCTTGCCTCTGGCACTGAAAGGTCCTGGTGTAGGTTACAGATTGTGAAATTTGACTCACACGTGTGCCGGCTAATAAAAATGTTCAAAGGTTGCTGGCTGCTCAGCATGACTTGGTCAGACAGGACCAGGGAGACTGTAGTCCCAGCCAGGAAAGGCACTTTCACCTACACCGCAAGGTAAGACTTTTCCAGAGTGGCTGGAAAACACATACTGGCATATCAGCTGTTACATATCCTGCTAGCCTGTTTCTCTGGAATGTTGATTTTCCCTGCTTTCTGGCACAGTGAAGACAAACAAAGTGGGTCTGTTTATATGACAGAGTGTTAAAGTTCAGGACACGTTATTGTGATGTGGTGAGGTTGGATCCAGGTGCAGAGAAGAGACAGTAACCGCAGGATCACACATGAAAAAAACCCCACTAAGTCTTGAAAACTCACTCAGGAAACAAACGCACAGGTTAACAATTCAAGCCTCCTCAAAGGACAACGGAAAACACACAGTTAGATTTGGGTATGTCATTCTAGGAGAAAATTGGGAATAAAGGGTCGGACCCTTAAACTAAATCAGAGGAGGTGAGAAGTGCTGAGGCAAATGCCTGCTCACCATGTGTTTGCCGGCAGCCCTGTAAATGAGTGATGTGATAGAGAGCTCAAAGATTAATATATGGATACACTTTGGCTATTATTTTACTATATGTCTCTCTCCTTCTACCCCCCCCCCCCTCTCTCTCTTTCTCTCTCTCTCTCTCTCTCTCTCTATTCAATTCAATTTGCTTTACAAGCATGACGTGATAATGTACATTTTGCCAAAGCTTATTTTGGATATTTACAATATAAAATAAAAATGAGAATCAAAATTGTCAATGGGACAACAGTAACAGCAATAACCAAGTGTTAAAATAACCATACATTCAACAATAACAATAAGCACAATAACAATAAGCACAATAAGCATTGAGTACATGTGCAGGTTGATTGGTTTGTCAGACACTGTCCCTCAACTTATGGCAGGCAGCAATGTAGTGTGCTGCCAACCCACAGCTCTCTGCGTCCTCCCCCAACAGTACGGGTAGCCTACTCTCATCAGAGAGGTCTTTGAAACCTTGAATAAGGGTTTCAAATTTGGGGAAAGGACACTCTCTAATTGTTTTATATTTTTGACATGTTTTTTTGTTGTTGACATTTTTTGACAGGAAATGCAGCTCCGTCTCAGGTTCTGCTGTTGTGCAGTGGTTGCACAGCCTTTCCTCTACAGGGAGCCAGGTTTTCCTGTGTCTACCCTTCTCAATGGCAAGGCTGTACTCACTGAGCTGTGCTCACTCTCTCTCTCTCTCTCTCTCTCTCTCCCCCCCTCTCTCCCTCTGTCCCTCTGTCCAGCAGATGGAGCCAGTCTCTCTCCCAGCGCTGTCCCGAGTCGCCATCTGCGGCGGTACCCATGGCAACGAGATGTCGGGCGTGTACCTGGTGAGGGAGCTGCAGAGGCAGAAGCTGGAGAAGGCAGGGTCAGCAACCTTGACCACGGTCATATCCAACCCACGTGCTGTCCAAGTGTGCAAAAGATACACCGACATGGACCTCAACCGCTGTTTCACTGACGCCATACTTAGGTAAACGTTGCCATAAGAACAAATGAAACTGTACATACAATCAGTGTGATCCATAAAGGGATTGTTCACCTCATCTACAAATGTACAAGTATGGACTGTATGAATCAGAAATGAGATCTTACCACTATGCAAAGAAGCCAATAATTACACAATGCATTGTGAGCATGCACAATATAGCATACACAATATAGCATACACAATATAGCTTTCATGTAATGTATCCCTCCTCCGTGGAGTCCGTTAATTAATAATGTGGTCATGGAAACATTTCCAGATAACTTTGGATATTGTTTTGGAACATTCAGAATCTTGCAACCTGGCCTGGTATGTACCTGGCCACCAAGGCCACTACCTATCTGAACAGTCTATTCCAGTTTTTGCATAAATGGGACTATATCATAATTCATATTCATTCTTGGTACTTACTTGATACTCCAGATGTACTTAACCCTACAGAGCTAAGGGATGGCATCCCAAAGAGTTGGTGGCATTTACTTCCTCATCTCAGTCTCTCACCAGAAAAGATGAGTAGTTTGCATTCTGCCATGCCAAGACGATGCACCTATCTTCTTGTATGTACACTCGTTCACTCTCTCTTTCTCCCTCTCCCACTCTCTCTTTCTCTGTCTCCCTTCTCTCTTACTCTCTCTATATCTCTCCCCCTCTCTTTCCCTCCCTAGTTCACCTGTGACGGATGCCACCCCGTACGAGGTGAGGCGAGCCCAAGAGCTGAACACACTGCTTGGGCCCAAGGGCAACGTGGGGGCCATGGACCTGGTGTGTGACCTCCACAACACCACAGCCAACATGGGCCTCAGCCTCATCTCCTACTCTGTCCAAGACTGGGTCATCATGCACATCTATAGACAAGTCCAGGTGACCACAGGTTCAGTTCAATCCAATAAAATAAAGGGAAAAAATGAAGGACAAGGGAAACTGATCCAAGACCTGAACTTTGAAACAACGTCCCCTTGTCCTTAGTACTGCTAGCCCCGCAATGTAGGGTCTCTAGGGTCAAAAGTGTATCTTATTCTGTTTTGGTGTGAGAGCATTAGATTAAAAGGGAATAAAGATGGGTCTGTTTTAAAGGGGAAGTGGATGGTTCATGGAAACAGGAAGTTTCAGTACAACTTATAAATGGCGACAGATCATTTGTTCCCTCAATGTGATGGGATCTGATGGGATACCCTTTAATGCGCAAATATTGATATATTAACCATCATGTCTAAGTAAAATTGGAGTCACACGGTGACATGGTGTGTGGTCCTCCCACTACCACTCGGAAAACGATGCAGTTTTTTAGGTTACAGATGAAATAAATGATGATGAACTTCACAGGTTGGTGAATGATGATCGATGCTTGACAGCCATTGGACAAAATTAAATATTCTCGCTCTTATCCATAATAATCTCCTAATGTAGACTAGCCTACAGTTTGTATCTGTACCTACGAGCTGTTGTGCAGTGCTGTTGGCGCGAGCGCAAGTGTCAAGAACAGAGTAGGTACATTTGCTATTTTACAGAAGGTTTTGTCACAAAAAAACTCTCTGTAGAGTTGAAAATGTGATGGAAACACATTGCGAAAAAGTAAAACTTGTCTGTGCTATGTCATCACACAATGATTTTTATCTGTAACAAGTCTGTTTGGTGGGAAATTGGTGTAACCGATGTCAAATGGCTAGCTAGTTAGCGGTGGTGCGCGCTAATAGCGTTTCAATCGGTGACGCCACTCGCTCTGAGACCTTGAAGCAGTTGTTCCCCTTGCTATGCAAGGGCCGCGACTTTTGTGGAGCGATGGGTAACGATGCTTCGAGGGTGGCTGGTTCGAGCCCAGGTAGGGGCGAGGAGAAGGACGGAAGCTAAAACTGTTACATTGGCATAGTTTCTTTATGCGGATTTTATAATATTCGTATGACAATCTGTTGCCAATTGGATGGAAATTTAGCTACAAATACAATGCTGGTTGGACTTTAATAATCTGATTGGAGTGTATAATTTCAACATGACTCGATTGCTGTCTTAAATGGGAAGTGCATGTACCATCTGACCCAGTTTCTATGAGGAGAAGGGCTTCATCTGACTACTATAATCTGGGTTCTACTGGAGTGTAAAGAGTTCATCTGTTGTGTTCTCAGAGGAAGATAACCTCAGCGCCCGTGAGGTTTATCCTGCTGGATCTACCCCTAGCTGATGCCTACTCTCAGGACTCCCTGGGCAAGCATGGCTTCTGTAAGTGTTTGTGCTCGTGCGTGTGTTGTGCGTTCATTGGAAACACACCATGCAATCTTCTTCCTGTCATAAGAAACCAGTGTATTTTCAGTATGTTTTCCCATTTACATGACAAATGTATTAATTCTGATGTTGTCACTCCACAGCGATAGAGGTGGGACCTCAACCCCATGGTGTGGTCAGAGCCGACATCTTCAACATCATGAAGGAGGCGGTCGACCAGACACTAGATTGGGTCCAGTGCTTCAACTCAGGTACTTGAACTCCCATCAACGGTAAACATTGCTGACCCCTCACATCCTCTACACACAGAATACACAACCCTCGATCATCGCGACCAAGTCTACTGCCTTGGTCAACAACAAGAATAGCATGAACATAATTCATACCTACAAGCATCTAGCTCCCCTGTACCAGGAACAGATACAATGAGATTTTCTTCATGCACATGGGCCTACCATTCAACACTATGCTGTTGGTCTTCACTGCATTTATGGTTATTGTATTTTGAGTATTTTTTCCTGTCTTGTGTTCTGTAACTGTCCTGTGCTCTTTTATATAATGTATATGTACAGTACCAGTCAAAGGTTTGGACACACCTACTCATTCAAGGGTTTTTCTTCATTTTTACTATTTTCTACATTGTAGAATAATAGTGAAGACATCAAAACTATGAAATAGCACATATGGAATCATGTAGTAACCACAAAAGTGTTAAACAAATCAAAATATATTTGAGATTTGAGATTCTTCAAAGTAGCCACCCTTTGCCCTGATGACAGCTTTGCACACTCTTGGCATTCTCTCAACCAGATTCATGAGGTAGTCACCTGGAATGCATTTCAATTAACAGGTGTGACTTGTTATAAGTTCATTTGTGGAATTTCTTTCCTTCTTAATGAGTTTGAGCCAATCAGTTGTGTTGTGACAAGGTAGGGGTGGTATACAGAAGATAGCACTATTTGGTAAAATACAAGGTCCATATTATGGCAAGAACAGCTCAAATAAGAAAAGAGAAAGAACAGTCTCCCACAGGAAAGGAAGACCCAGAGTTACCTCTGCTGCAGAGGATAAGTTCATTAGAGTTAACTGCACCTTAGATTGCAGCCCAAATAAATGCTTCATGGAGTTCAAGTATCAGACACATCTCAACATCAACTGTTCAGAGGAGACTGTGTGAATCAGACCTTCATGGTTGAATTACTGCAAAGAAATCACTACTAAAGGACACCAATAAGAAGAAGAGACTCGGTGAGCTAAGAAACATGAGCAATGGACATTAGACCGGTGGAAATCTGTCCTTTGGTCTGATGAATCCAAATTTGAGATTTTTGGGTTCAACCGCCGTGTCTTTGTGAGACGCAGAGTAAGTGAACGTATGATCTCTGAATGTGTGGTTCCCACTGTGAAGCATGGAGGAGGAGGTGTGATGGTGTGGGGGTGCTTTGCTGGTGACACTGTCACTTATTGATTTAGAATTCAAGGAACACTTAACCAGCATGGCTACCACAGCATTCTGCAGGCGATACGCAATCCCATCTGGTTTGCACTTAGTGGGACTATTATTGTTTTTTCAACAGGACAATGAACCAAAACACACCTCCAGGGTGTGTAAGGACTATTTGACCAAGGAGGAGAGTGTTGGAGTGCTGCATCAGGTAACCTGTCCTCCACAATCACCTGACTTCAACCCAATTGAGATGGTTTGGGATGAGTTAGACTGCAGAGTGAAGGAAAAGCAGCCAACAAGTGCTCAGCATATGTGGGAACTCCTTCAAGACTGTTGGAAAAGCATTCCTCATGAAGCTGGTTGAGAGAATGCCAAGAGTGTACAAAGCTGTCATCAAGGCAAAGGGTTGCTACTTTGAAGAAACCAAAATATAAAATATATGTCTAGATTTTTTTAACACTTTCTTTGGTTTCTACATGATTCCATATCAAGACAAGTTCCCCTTCAAGAGAAATTACATTTTAGATTCTATTCTAGTCATTAACCAATTACAAACCTTCTCTCATCTTATCTCTACCAGGAAGTGCCTTTGAAGGTGGCGAGGTGGACGATGTGTACACCTTTGTGAAGAGTGTATACTACCCAAGAGACCCAGAGACCAATCAAATCACTGCTGCCATACATCCCCAAGTACAGGTTCAGGAACATTCTGCACTTGTATATAATTGAATCTTAATTAACTGCAGTCGGTTAAAGTCCTGTACATGAACCCTTTAATGCATAGCTGCGGGAAGTAGGGGTGCCTGGGGTGCTGCAGCACCCTCTGATAAATTGAAATAATTCAACCATAATTAGGCAACCAACAAAAAATATATAATACACCTGTCTGGACAGACAAATTAAATTATTCAAAATACTAAATCAGAGAGCATAATTTAGCTACAGACGATAACTAGCTTCTAAAAAATGGAGCTGTGGATTAAGTTTTATCACAAGCATTTACAGTTGGGAGGTATGCAATTTGGGCAGCATGCAAGCCAAGTATAAAACAACTTTTTGAGTTGTGGCCATACTGTAGATATAATCCATAGAAGGATTTTGGAACCTCTAACCATGGCACTTTGACTGTTAAACTCTAGCAATGACTGCCAGTCCTGACATGAATGGGAACTGTCATCATTGGATTATATTTCTATGGTTGGTTACAGCTGCCAGTTTGCCTTTCACAATTTTCAAAATACTATTTTGAGAAAAACATAGGTCTAACCGTTCGAAAAGGAATGCCTGTTGAAAAATTCCTAACAACGTTTGAGTGATTCTGAGTGAACAGCATTGTTTTTCAAAGTATCTTATCTTGAGATATTGGCACGAGCTCATCGGCCATCACCAGTGAGTAGCCTCTGCTTCATATTCATATTTGGGTGAATCAGTGTCACTGGGAAGTTTCTTTTGTAGCCTACTGTAGCCTATACTATATACTGTATACAGTATACTACATATCAGGGTTTCCGATTATGATTATTTTGCGCCGGACAAGTAATTGGGAAGATTTTTCATTTATCGGACATTTAAGAAATGTACCGGTCATTCATATGCATTGGGTGCTTAACGCATTAGATCGTCCACCCACGCAGCCAGCGCCATCAATAAACGATGGATATTGGCCAAATGAGCCACATTACATGTCCTTAAAAAGAGCCTAAAACAAATGACAAAAACTATTCCTTGTGTTTCCATTTTTAGAAAAATGCTAAACTTTATAGCATGTTGTTTTATTGGTTTTAACTTATCTTAAACAATAATTGTCCACCTCACGGTTCAGCTGTCGGAGATTTGTGCACTAAACACATCAGAGCATTGCATAGGCTTAGGTGTTCACTGTATGATATAATATTTTAAAAAGCTAGTGTTAACCTTCACAGTAGTTTTGAACAGTCTATATTGCAGAAATGACCAAGAAAGGCTAGTGCCTACCGTACTCAACACATGACAGCAATAGGCTAATGATATTTATTTGACAAAAGGCTAGTGCCTACCGTACTCAACACATGACAGCAATAGGCTAATGATATTTATTTGACAAAAGGCTAGTGCCTACCGTACTCAACACATGACAGCAATAGGCTAATGATATTTATTTGACAAAAGGCTTACTTATAACATATCTTTAACTAAATACTGAGCACATAATTAAAAAGACAGATCAAACTTAATTTAGCCAACATAAATGTCTCAACAGAATGAAACAAAACACATTCAGCATATTTTAAAGAACTTGTTTAGATGAATAAATACGCCTACAATAATAACAATCATATACAATAATGATAAAATAAATTCTTATAAAAATGAAAAAAATGTATAAAGTTCCAAAATTGAATACCTGAATAGTGTGTTGCACAGTAGCCTGAATTTGGACATTTGTGGGGAATTAAAGAAATATTCTGCTAATGTATTCTATCATGAAAATGATTTAGAATTGCATAAAATGCGTTTATAAAAGACATATTTTTTCAGACCCTGCTAAAAAATAGCCCCATGTGTGGACATCCTAAAACTGTGATTACAGGTGCATGAAATGCTTTATTATGAAGGGGACCCCCCCCCCCCTCCCAATTCCAGCACCCCCAACTCAAAATATGTTCCCACAATAGGCCTGTAGGGAATTATTGAAATGTAACGCTGTGATCTTCAGGACACTGCCATACACCCACACCATACATGACAGGTAGGCCGATGGGGTACAACGTTCTTTAGGTTTTTAACTGATTCCCCCTCAGGAGACTGAAAAGATTTGGCATGGGTCCTCAGATCCTCAAAAGGTTTTACAGCTGCACCATTGAGAGCATCCTGATGGGTTGCATCACTGCCTGGTATGGCAACAGCTCAGGCTCCGACCGCAAGGCAGTACAGAGGGTAGTGCGTACGGCCCAATACATCACCGGGGCCAAGCTTCCTGCCATCCAGGACCTCTATACAACGCGGTGTCAGAGAAAGTCCCTAAAAATGATCAAAGACTCCAGCCACCCTAATCATAGCCTGTTCTCTCTGTTACCACATGGCAAGCGGTACCGGAGCGCCAAGTCTTCCAAACAGCTTCTACCCCCAAGACATAAGACTCCTGAACAGCTATTCTGTTATTATCTATGCATAGCCACTTTAATAACCCTACCTGCATGTACATAATTACCCCAACACCGGTGCCCCTGCACATTGACACATTCACTCTGAACTGGTACCCCCTGTATATAGCCCCGCTATTGTTATTTACTGCTGCTCCTTAATTATTCGTTTTTCTTATCATTTACTTTTTGTTGTTTTTCTTAAAACTGCATTGTGCAGGTTAAGGGCTTGTAAGTAAGCATTTGACTATTTTATTCGGCGCATGTGACAAATAACATTTGATTTGATTATGGTCTATAGATGCCCAAACTATCAAATGTTAGGGTTAGAGTAAAGGAACAGTTAGCATTTGGTTAGTGAAAATCAGCATAGACCTAGTCATTATCTAAATGCAATCTTTCTCTCCAGGACCATGACTTCTGCCTCCTCCATCCGGGAGATCCCATGTTCCTGATGTTTTCTGGGGAGATAGTTAAGTACGAAGGGGAAGAAGTCCTCCATCCCTTCTTTGTGAACGAGTGTGCATACTATGAGAAGAGTATTGCCTTCCACCTGGCACGAAAGATGACAGTCACTATACCCCCCTTGCAAGTGAAGAGATTGATGAAGGGAGAGGGGGAGGAAAAGAGAATTTAAAGAGTGGGATAATTAAAGGGAAAACACACACAACCTTAAGAAGCACTAACTAGTCTAACCTCATTTTCAATTGATTTTGAATTCCATTGTTTTTTTTATCATCACCAAATAACATCAGGCATACCTGTATGTTAAATTATGCAATTCAATCCAATAATCTAGTATGTCAATTAAACATTTACATTTTTTGTTTAAGTAGTTGTCTTCATAGTGATGTAATGTTGCATTGCACTGCTCCATTTAATCTTGTGTTTTCTAGGTACAGACGACACCTTTGAGATAGTTTAACGCAGGAAAAGCTTACAACGGTATGAATGCAGAATGACGTCGTGCAGAAAGGAGCTCGAGTTTGCCAGGAAGTTGGATGATTGATAGGTGGTTGTAGAATGGATCTCGGTAGGCATAGTCAGAGATGGTGTCGCAGCATTGAGAGGAACCCTGGATGATTAAAGGAGCTTAATGGTTTGCAGTGGTTGAAAGGGCATTATGGTTCAGGATGGTTGATGGGAAGTGATGGTTCGGGAGGATGACTGCTCGGTCGTCAAGGTATCGTCAGATGACGACTGAGTGTTTGGGGTGGGAGTCCCGGAGGCATCTTCTTCTTGGTGCAGAGTTAATGTATCCTGGGGGGAAAAAAACAAGAAGAGCAGAGAGGGGAGGAGACGGGGGTGGTGAAGGGATCCGAAATGCTACAGAAGATCACAAATATATACAGCCATTGATTGGCGAATGAAGTAAATTGGTTTCAGGTGTGGTCTTTCCTCCTGAACTTGAGATGTGTGTAACATAACACCATTTAATGATCTAAAAGACACTCCCACACACATACAATATTAACACTCAGACAGGAGGTCAGCATAGGTGAACTTTATTCTTATGGAAACAGGTATGCAGTGTGCTTTAGGTATAGTCACATAAAAACGCTTACAAAAGCCACAAGTTGTTTCAAAACACTGTAGGCTTCAGAAAAGCTATGTACTGGAGCTACATTTACTTCAACATAACCAAACAAAATATCACGAGCATCAAGAGGAAGATCAAAACACAGGTTAGCTATAGTGGCGTCAAAACAACCCAGGATAACATGTCTTTACATTCAAATAAATGTCAATAAATATGGATGACAATGGGAAAGAAGTGGTTACATTCCAAAACATTCAATCAACATATGACACAAAATTAAACTGAATATTCTCATCAGCTGAAAAAAAAAAGAAAGGGAAATGTAAACAAACGGGGTCAAAAGTCACTACAACGCTCTATAGATAACATAATACAAAACATCAAAAGCAACAAACCATTTAGTTTAGGAAAAACTAGAAAAAAAAAGGCTAGGATTGCAAAAAGCGTTCATTCATAAATGGTAGAGATGGCAACAGAAGCAAAGGCAAAATATGACTCCAATCGCTGTTAACTTGAATTTTAAAAAGCCTCGTTAAAAGATTCACCAACAAACAGGTTTCAAAAAAACAAACGCACTTCACCTTCTCATAATCAACCACAGGTGTTGTTAAACATTATACACATACAGTACGTGCGGCTGGGGACAAATTCATCTTAAAAGTCAAATCAAATTAAACAATTGCCTCTACGACAGTGAGAAGCTCTTAGGATATGTTTATACAGGTGATGTCTCGTTTGAGGTTAGATTGGCTAGTGTGAGCTGTCGAACAGTTGTGCTTAAGGTGGAGAGATTGTTTAGGCCACCCCTATGGGGTGGAGTTAAGGTGTCGAAGGTTTAGTCACCCTAAAATCTGTCAATCAGGTATAGTAATGGGGAAGATTGTCACGACGACGACAATGTAAAGGCGTAGTTGTTACAGAGTGGATCACTGGGCTACCCTGTGCTCTTCATGCCTCGTCCTGGCGAGGCCAGTGTGCAGACTTTTGTCCCAAGCCCAGCACTAAATCACTTGAGCTGTGTTCAGTGGGGCACAACGTTATGGAGCCTTCAGATACTCTGACATGACGAGTAAGAAACGTCAGCTCTAATGATCACATTTCTATTTGCAATGTTTCAGTACGTTGCAACCCTCTGAACGTGACCCAGATTCTACTTACAAACAGGACGGTTAACAGACGCAAACACACATAGGCCTTTCAAGAGCAGAGGAGTATCCTAGGAAGCAAGCTAAAACTACTCAGGGTTTTCCAAAATGAACCAACCGTCTTTATTTATTTTTTTATTCTCATGAATGCTGACTTCGGTGTGCTTATCAATGTGCTTATCAATGCACAAGCACTTTCTACCCACTCCTATCAATATTTTTTTATTTATGAAATTATACAAAAGTGTTACATCGAGTGACGCTTAAAATGCATTCTGTCATTACTAAATGTGTAAATATTTTTTTTTACACAAACATTTTATCAAATTAAAAATATTGAATCATTCGTCTTCCTCAAATGAAAGGGATGACCACGCAATCTTTGTTCGAAGGGGTATCGGATTTCATTGGTCCTCAACTCACGACTCAGTCATTTTATTCAGGGTAAGTGGAGTTAGCTGCAAGTTAGCCTGCCCCGGAGCAGGTTAGTTCTGATGGATTCGTTGCCATAGAAATGTACTTGGCTAAAAGGTGAGCCACTTTCGTATGACTGGTGCCCCGAATTGAACTCGGAGTTGACCAAAGTCACCTTGCTAATTACTCAAACCTGCTTCGTAGGATACCCCTCAGGAGTATAGATCATTGTTGTGTAGACTGCCATTTAGGATTAGCTTAGGGTCACATTCAGTTAAACATGCCGTTTGTAAAATGTTTAGAAACGTAGCCATTTCATAGAAACAATCTCACCTTCTACAAATTGGAGTCTGCATGTTACTGGAAACACTCCACGTCTTCCATTTCAAAACATTATGCTCTTACTGAGTGCAACCCTGACGTATAAAAGAAACCCAGTCTGTTTAGGCCACCCGGTAGGCCGTCATGCGGGTGTAGTTCTGGCGGTGGCTCCGGGCGGCCCACAGGAAGAGGGCGGCCGCCATCATCTCCAGTGGCGAGGAGATGAGGGCCAGGTACAGGGACCAGCCCAGGGAGCCGTCCACACCGTCGGGAAGCACCGAGACCCTGTGGAGGAGGTCCATGCCAGCCAGGAAGCAGCACACGGTGCCCAGGGAACACAGACCTGGATGGGAAAGACAACAATGAATGCAACTTTATTGTTCATTTTACTTCATTGAAAACCCTTCTGCTTTGGCAAAATGTTCATGTGTATTTCATGCCAATAAAGCACCATTGAATTTCATTGAGAGAAATCGAGATGTGGTAGGCGGCATGAATCATGAATGACTTAGCTTTCATTCATACCTTTACATGTTGTTGGGTGTAAAGTTTGTGTTCGTGTGTGGTGGGAGGGTTAAAGGTACTAGGGGGCAGTATTTTCATTTTTTGGAGAAAAAAAACGTTCCCGTTTTAAACGGGATATTTTGTCAGGACAAGATGCTAGAATATGCATATAATTGACAGCTTTGGATAGAAAACACTCTAACGTTTCCAAAACTGTAAAGATATTGTCTGTGAGTACAACAGAACTGATGTTGCAGGCGAAAGCCTGAGAAAAATCCAATCCGGAAGTGCCCCAGGTTTTGAAAGTGCTGCGTTCCAATGAGTCCCTATTGAGCTGTGAATGTGCCATCAACGAGCTTACGCTTTCTACGTATTCCCCAAGGTGTCTACAGCATTGTGACGTAGTTACACATTTATGTTGAAGAATAGCCATAGGCGGCTACATTGCGTAAGTGGTCACATGGTGGCTCCGAGAGAGATTCTCACGTAAAATACAGAGGTATCCAATCAGTCCTACTGAAAAACGAATTGTCCCGACTGATATATCGAATAGATATTAGAAAAACACCTTGAGGATTGATTATAAACAACTTTTGCCATGTTTCTGTCGATATTATGGAGCTAATTTGGAATATTTTTCGGCGTTGTCGTGACCGCAATTTCCGGGCGATTTCAAAAGGAAAAGGAGCTATTTCGCCTACAAAAATAATATTTTGGGAAAAAATGAACTTTGGTTATCTACCTGGGAGTCTCATGAGTGAAAACATCCAAAGTTCATCAAAGGTAAATGATTTAATTTGATTGCTTTTCTGATTTTTCGTGACAACGTTGCCTGCTGCTAGCAAGGCCTAATGCTATGCTAGTCTATGATAAACTTACACAAGTGCTTGTCTAGCGTTGGCTGTAAAGCATATTTAGAAAATCTGAGATGACAGGGTGATTAACAAAAGGCTAAGCTGTGTTCCAATATATTTCACTTGTGATTTTCATGAATAGGAAGATTTTCTAGGAAGATTTATGTCCGTTGCATTATGCTAATTAGTGTCAGGCGATGATTACGCTCCCGGACCCGGGTTTGAGAGTCACAAGAAGTTTTAAGGGAGTTGAGAGGCACTGTGATTATCCATGCAGTTCTCAAACCTGCCAGCAGGTGGAGCACTCCAACGCCCAGGGTGGGGGTGATGCTGCGGCAGAGGCAGGCACAAACGCCGATGAGTCCGCTGAGGATAACAAAGGCTAGGGACACCAGAGGCAGCAGGAACTGGCACCTCCACAGGTCTGCTCAGACACAGAGAAACCAACTTAGAAATGTCAGAAAAGTGCAGTACAAATAAAGTTATTTTTTTTGTTTCGTAGGCGGATAAACAATATCTGAAGAAAGAGCTTTATAATGCTTATTATGAATTTATTATGAATGCGTGGCTGTGTGTGTCTCTGTGTATGTTTGCCCTTAGAGAGAAAGGGAAAGAGAAGAGGTCACATGATTGTCAGTAACAATAAGAAACAACAGTGGAAATTACCACATTTCCAAACCTCATTTCTATAAATCATAAGCCATGTTTGAACCAAGGTTATTACAGTAAATGAAGAAAAAAAAACGAAATTGGGATTTTTTTCCCCCCATAAACTGAAGTAAAATCATTAACAAACCTGTTTGAAAAACAAATGTTTAGTTTTAGTTTTTTCTATAAATTAAAAATTAAATAAAAAAATCAAACAGGGTTTTCAAGCTTCTGAATCTGGCGGGCCACACAGATTGGGTTTGAGTGGTAAGGTTCAAGCCACCGACTGTAGACGAAAGTCCAGGAGTGAAGTCGGCAGAGGTGCAACTGCAGAACAGGGGTTTCAAATCAAAGTGATATTTGAGAACTCTCCAACTAATTAATTGTTAACGTTAAGCCTATGTTTTCTGTTTGTGAGTGTGATATGGGGGTTTAGAAAAGTTTATTTAAACATTTATAAAGAAAAAGAAATATGCATAAACAAATAGTGGCTTATGTTGACACTGCCATCATTGTTGATCTGATCTTGCTGTTTGAAAACCACTAATGTCACAGATGCACCTCCCCAGACTTCCTTGAATGTAAGCTAAATTCATCAAATTCTCGGGCTTAACTTCCCATGGAAAGTTTCCGGGCCCTTTGCAACCCTAGTGATACAGCCCAACAGGATGCTCTCAATTGTGCATCTGTAAACGTTTGTGAGGGATTTAGGTGAGGAGCCAAATTTAGGTGACAAGCTGTTGCGCCTTCTTCACCACAATGTCTGTATTGGGTGGACCATTTCAGCATGTCTGTGATGTGTATACCGAGGAACTTAAAACTTTCCACCTTCTCCACTACTGTGCCATCGATGTGGATAGGGGGTGCTGAGTTATATAGGCAGGTGTGTGCTTTTCCAAATCATGCCCAATCAATTGAATTTACCACAAGTGGACTCCAATCAAGTTGTAGAAACATCTCAAGGATGATCAATGGAAACAGGATGCACCTGAGCTCAATTTCACTTTGTTATTATTGGGTATTGTGTGTAGATTGCTGAGGATTTTTTATTTAATTTTTAACATTTTAGAATAAGTCTGTAACGTAACAACATTTGGAAAAAGTCAAGGGGTCTGAATACTTTCCAAAGGCACTGTATGTATGTGTGTGTGTGTGTGTGTGGCTGCAAGGCAAGACTCACATGTCCGAAGCAGGTCCTCCCCAGTGTTGTGATTCCCCGGTTCTTTGTACTTGGGTAAAAACTGCTGAGGCAGAGTAAAGCTCACACACTGTGTCACCATCTTAGGATCTGAGAGAACAAGAGACAGACATTCAATCTGATGTGGGTTGTCGACATTGCAGCTTTTAAAGGAAATGTTCACATTCACGGTTAAACACTGCAGATGTCCTCTCCATCAGAAATTGCCTTTAAAAAGCTGCATTGTCAACAACCTGCGATCATATTGAACCCCAAACTCATTGGCAGTAAGCACCAAATATTTATACTAATAGCAAACCCAGTGTTGCTCCTGTGTGGGTATCAGAAAAAAGGAGGCTTTGCTTTATAATTCAATATTAGCATGGTGTATAACACTGATGGGCACAGAGCTGTATAACTGGTGCACCTGTGTATCCAGCACACCCTTTCCGTACCAACACCTGCAATGAATGCTGTAATATATATATATTTACATATATTCAACATAATATATGCCATTTAGCAGACGCTTTAAATCAATGCAACTTAGTCGTGTTCGGTGACCCGCTCTAGTGTGTGTAGGTTCTTACCAGGCTCTTTGAACCAGTGCGACTGACCGGGTGCCTGCACACACCTCCACCACAGGCCCAGTGTGCCGTTGAGGCGGAACAGAGTGTCGCTGTAAGCCTTTTCATCAAACTCCCCGTTGATGAAGTCCTCGCGCAGCTCCGAAGCGTTGCTGGCCTCATGGTTACCGGGCGGACTTCGGTACTGGTACCAGTGCTGTGTTCCCACGGCAACGGAGAGATAGACTGTGGCCAGCAGACTCAGAACAGAGCCAATGACCAGGGCCGTAGCGTATCGGTTATCCACCATGGTTTGCAATTCAAGAGTGTCTGTTTGTGGGTAAAAATGATTTTACTTTTACTGCATTTGTTAGTGTGTCGACTCGTGCCTTATGAAGGGAAGTTGAAAGTAGGGGATAAGGGCAGTCACTATAAGACACCAGCTAGTGAGTGAGCACTTAACAGCCTTGCAGTAATGTCCTTAACACTGACAGTGCAGTTCCTGAGCATGATGGTTGTTTCAGTGCTTCTCAGCCTGTCCTCTGTGCCTTCCTTGTAGTCCAGGTCCTCACAACCCCACCATTCACTGCTTTGAAGGAGAACAAATCTGAAGAAAATGTATTGCAAACTGTCATTCAACTACATTTTAATTCAGATCTTAGACTGGCACATTTTGGCTCTGATAGTAAGATCGTGTAACGTTAATTAAAAAAGCAGCAAAGTTACCGGTAAGCACAGACGAAAGGGGGTTAGCTGTCAGTATCTTGTTAAGGCGAATGCAAATAAGCATGTGGTATTAATGATTAAGTAATGACATGCATCTAACTAGCTCACTAAACAGAAAACTATGTCCCTGCAATGAGAAAATAATCAAAGTGGCAAGAATGACAGATATCGCCTTTTTTCTACCGACTGTCATCAAACGCTAATAACGCTAGCTAGCTAACTGCTGCAAAACCGCCACGACAGAGTGGCATGTTTCTTGAAAAAATATACATTTGTTGTGAATGAACAAAGCCATCATGCATTTAAATCGATCAATGTAATGGCTTTCAGATTAATTTAAACGATAATAACGTTTATAGCAAATACTATAAACATGAAGCTATTCAACTCCCTCGATAGCGTTCCTTTTCCGTATGATTTAGGGGTTTCCACTAGTTACCACAGCCACAGAGTCAGAATTGGCTATGGTAAAGATTCATGAAAACAAAACACTTATTTTGGGTCTTAATTTAAGGTTAGGCATACGGTTGGCAGTGTGGTTAGGTTTCAAATAAGATTGTTGAATATTATAGAAATAGACGTGTTTGTGGCCGTGGTAACATTGAGGGGTGTGGCTTTTTTTGTCAAAGCAGCATCATCAGACAGCGTCTTTGTGTAACACTACCATGTGGGCTTTGTAGTTTTTGGCTACACATTCGCCTTTCAATACACTGAGGTGGTTCTATGAATGGCGAACGAATGGTGTCTCTTTGTAGGCACTAACACAGCCATGGTTCGATTCGTTTTTGGAAAAACACCGAAAGTAATATCTGTGGTTAACACAGGCATTCGGGCTCAGTGGCCTAACGCACTGCATCTCAGTGCAACAATAGTATCTGGTTCGAATCCAGGCTGTATCATATATGGCCGTGATTAAGAGTACCATAGGGTGGTGCACAATTGCCCAGTGTCGTCGGGAATATCTTATACTTTGTTCTATGAGATAATGGTCATTATCTAACATCAATTTTGAATGTTTAAGCATTTATGTAATCAATCAAAGCACATAAAGGCTTCATAATTAATTATGACTGACTGATATTATCTCCTAGACCAAAACGTATAAGACCTCCTAAGCCTGTGTTAAATAACCTCAGACCTTAATATCAGCATTTATCCCAAAAGCCTATGCTTTCCCAATAGGAATGGCTGAACGAACCATAACTCATTTCTGTTTTTTAGGAAAACCAACGGGAAAGCGCTATAGCTGTCAGTTAATAACATATGTATTTGTTATTTCCTGTTCATAACATTTTGATATCACTCTCTAGAGTTGCCGCCCTTCTCCCGTTGTGACACGAACTCATAGCGGGCGCAGAGTACGGACCCCCAGCCGCACTTCTTGACTCCGAAGTGCCAAAAATGTCAACTCGTCGGACAATTTCTGTCAGAACAGAAATTACAAGGTTATGTTAATATTCTATAGGTTGCATTAGTATTTTTGTTCAAGCAAGCAGTAAATTAACTAGAGACAGATATTTGGCGCCATGTAAATCTTGATGTCTGTTGCATGAGAGCACAATGTGCCTTTGTATAAATGATCTCATCTGTGATTTGTCATGAACATCCAGGAGGACAGACTTTTCTATAAAATGCTGTGGCTTAGTCCTGATGGTTGGGCTCTCAACGAATTACCTAGGGGGGCTCGTTGACAAGCTCCATTACTGCGGTAATTCAATTATAAAGTTGACTTGTTTTTAAGACATTTAAAAGTCTCTCCTTTTGATTACAAGAATTCTACGACACACCCGCTGACATCAAATTAGCATGATAAAGAAATCCTCATTAAAATCCATCGGTTTAAGCAAGATATTAGTTTTTTGCATGGGCTGTGTCTCAATCCACCACATGGATTGAGACATGATGTTGGCCTTCCGCATCCCAGAAATTGGTCTTCTCACGAAAATGTCTGTAGCGGCCAAAGGGTTAGGCGTACAAAACAAATATGGCCTACAAATTATGGAAAGATGAGACTGACGAACATGTTGGTGTTCTCCGTTTTGCTTCCAACCCCCACAAGTGTCACGGGACTCGTCTGATGTAACACTAATATGACCCCACAGAAGAAGTTGAATGGAGCTGAAGGTTGGAACTAATAACAACAAGATAACCAATGTAAAACATACTGTGCCCGTAAAATGTTTTTTGTTTAGGAACCATTACAGTTGGAAAGAATTGGCAAATGGAAATCAAATCGGATGGACATCATAAATATATGGGAGAGGTTGAGGGTAGAGGAAGGACAAGAGTTAAAAACAAACAAAATAAAACTATTGTAAAATAAACTGTATCCATAAAATGTATGTAGCATGTGTAAGCTGGAAATACAGGCCTAAGCGTTGTTGTTCACTAGTTTGCTCCAATTGGGGGCGGGGTGGTACGGTAATAAAGGAAATATATATATATATATATATATATATATATATATATATATTAATGCAACTTAGTCGTGTTCGGTGACCCGCTCTAGTGTGTGTAGGTTCTTATGTGTGTATGTACGTATGTATATACAGTTGAAGTCGGAAATGTACATACTGTACACCTTAGCCAAATACATTTAAACTCAGTTTTTCACAATTCCTGACATTTAATCCTAGTAAAAATTCCCTCTCTTAGGTCAGCTGGATCATCACTTTATTTTAAGAATGTCAGAGTAATAGTAAAGAGAATTATTTATTTCAGCTTGTATTTCTTCCATCACATTCCCAGTGGGTCAGAAGTTTACATTGAATTAGTATTTGGTAGCATTGCCTTGAAATTGTTTAACATGGGTCAAACGTTTTGGGTAGCCTTCCACAACCTTCCCACAATAAGTTTGGTGAATTTTGGCCTATTCCTCCTGACAGAGCTGGTGTAACTGAGTCAGGTTTGTAGGCCTACCTGCTTGCACACTCTTTTTCAGTTCTGCCACAATTTTGCAATAGGATTGAGGTCAGGGCTTTGTGATGCCCACTCCAATACCTTGACTTTGTTGTCCTTAAGCCATTTTGCCACAACTTTGGAAGTATGCTTGGGGTCATTGTCCATTTGGAAGACCCATTTGCGACCAAGCTTTAACTTCCTGACTGATGTCTTGAGATGTTGCTTCAATATATCCACATAATTCCCCTTTCTCATGATGCCATCCATTTTGTGAAGTGCACCAGTCCCTCCTGTAGAAAAGCACCCCCACAACATGATGCTGCCACCCCCGTGCTTCCCATTTTTCCTTCAAACATAACGATGGTCATTATGGCCAAACAGTTTCATCAGACCAGAGGACATTTCTCCAAAAAGTATGATCTTTGTCCCCATGTGCAGTTCCAAACCCTAGTCTGTCTTTTTTTATAGAGGTTTTGGAGCAGTGTAGACTACTGCAAATGCTCTACTTTCCGGCTACCCGGATAAAGCACTAAATAAACTTCAGTTAGTGCTAAATACGGCTGCTAGAATCCTGACTAGAACCCAAAAAATGTATCATATTACTCCAGTGCTAGCCTCTCTACACTGGCTTCCTGTCAAAGCAAGGGCTGATTTCAAGGTTTTACTGCTAACCTACAAAGCATTACATGGGCTTGCTCCTACCTATCTCTCTGATTTGGTCCTGCCGTACATACCTACACGTACGCTATGGTCACAAGACGCAGGCCTCCTAATTGTCCCTAGAATTTCTAAGCAAACAGCTGGAGGCAGGGCTTTCTCCTATAGTGCTCAATTTTTATGGAACGGTCTGCCTACCCATGTCAGAGACGCAAACTCGGTCTCAACCTTTAAGTCTTTACTGAAGACTCATCTCTTCAGTGGGTCATATGATTGAGTGTAGTCTGGCCCAGGAGTGGGAAGGTTAACGGAAAGGCTCTGGAGCATCGAACCGCCCTTGCTGTCTCTGCCTGGCCGGTTCCCCTCTCTCCACTGGGATTCTCTGCCTCTAACCCTATTACAGGGGCTGAGTCACTGGCTTACTGGGGCTCTCTCATGCCGTCCCTGGAAGGGGTGCGTCACCTGAGTGGGTTGATTCACTGATGTGGACATCCTGTCTGGGTTGGCGCCCCCCCTTTGGGTTGTGCCATGGCGGAGATCTTTGTGGGCTATACTCAGCCTTGTCTCAGGATGGTAAGTTGGTGGTTGAAGATATCCCTCTAGTGGTGTGGGGGCTGTGCTTTGGCAAAGTGGGTGGGGTTATATCCTTCCTGTTTGGCCCTGTCCGGGGGTGTCCTCGGATGGGGCCACAGTGTCTCCTGACCCCTCCTGTCTGAGCCTCCAGTATTTATGCTGCAGTAGTTTATGTATCGGGGGGCTAGGGTCAGTTTGTTATATCTGGAGTACTTCTCCTGTCCTATTCGGTGTCCTGTGTGAATCTAAGTGTGCGTTCTCTAATTCTCTCCTTCTCTCTTTCTTTCTCTCTCTCGGAGGACCTGAGCCCTAGGACCATGCCCCAGGACTACCTGACATGATGACTCCTTGCTGTCCCCAGTCCACCTGACCGTGCTGCTGCTCCAGTTTCAACTGTTCTGCCTTATTATTATTTGACCATGCTGGTCATTTATGAACATTTGAACATCTTGGCCATGTTCTGTTATAATCTCCACCCGGCACAGCCAGAAGAGGACTGGCCACCCCACATAGCCTGGTTCCTCTCTAGGTTTCTTCCTAGGTTTTGGCCTTTCTAGGGAGTTTTTCCTAGCCACCGTGCTTCTACACCTGCATTGCTTGCTGTTCGGGGTTTTAGGCTGGGTTTCTGTGCAGCACTTTGAGATATCAGCTGATGTACGAAGGGCTATATAAACACATTTGATTTGATTTGATTTCTGGCTATTTGAGCTCGTCAGTCTGTGTTAATTTCTGATTCATTTCAAGCTAAAGTGTACTGTTAGCTAGCTACCTAATGTTAGATAGCTGGCTCCCTAGCTAACGTTATTATTCGTATCCCAGAGCCGTATTCATGCAGGGTAGTAACGACATGATTTGGCACTGTGTTCATTGTTTTTAACTAGCTACTGCTAGCTGGCTGGCTCATTAGCTAACGTTATGTGACATCTGTGAACATTGTTTACCTTGCTAGGTTCATTGTTTACCTTGCTAGCTAGCTATATGTCTTAAGCTAAAGTGTACTGTTAGCTAGCTAGCTAAAGTTAGCTAGCTGGCTCCCTAGCTGATGTTATTATTCGTGTAATCACCAGAGCTGTTTGCTTGATACTTCCGGCGCCGACAGAGATGGCCGACTCGCTTCGCGCTCCTAGGAAACATTTTTTATGTGTTATTTCTTACATTGTTACCCCAGGAAATCTTAGGTTTTATTACATACAGTCGGGAGGAACTAATGGATATTAGAGCAACGTCAACTCACCAACATTACGACCACGAATACGAATTTCCCGAAGCGGGTCCTCTGTTTGGCCCACCACCCAGGACAATGGATCGGATCCCAGCCGGCAACCCAAAACAACGGCGCCGCAGAAGGGGCAGACGGAGCGGTCTACTGGTCAGGCTCCGTAGACGAGCACATCGCGCACCGCTCCCGAGCATACTACTCGCCAATTCTGTATACCTCTGGCCCCTCTTTGGACACTATGTTAACTAACCTCCAGACAAGCTTCAATGCCATACAACTCTTAAATGCAAGTAAAACTAAATGCATGCTTTTCAACCGATCCCTCTCCACACCTGCTCGCCAGTCCAGCATCACTACTCTGGACGGCTCTGACTTAGAATACGTGGACAACTACAAATACCTAGGTGTCTGGTTAGACTGTAAACTCTCCTTCCAGACTCACATTAAATCTAGAATTGGCTTCCTATATCACAACAAAGCATCCTTCACTCATGCTGCCAAACATACCCTCTCCTGCGCCTGACTTCATGCACCAGCTACTCTCGCCTTCTGACAATGGTGTTCTTACTGAGGGAAGGCATTGCTTTGTTTTGATATATGTATAATTGGTGGAATTAATTGGTGGAATTAATTGGTGGAATTATAGATTTGGTGAGGGACAATTGTTGTATGAGTTGAGTGTATTTGATAACAGTGAATGGATATACAGTTGAAGTCTGAAGTTTACATACACTTAGGTTGGAGTAATTAAAAAACTCGTTTTTCAACCACTCCTAAGACAGGGAATATTTACAGGACAAATATCCCTACTTGAAAACCGACCTGGACTGGCTGTTTTGCAAATGGAATAGATGGACAAACAAATAAGAAGAGTACAGATATCTGGTCACAGGAACATTTGATAAGACTAAGTGTGATGTGATAAGTGACATAGTCAAGGGAAGGCAAACCTGTAAGAAGAAGAGTAATAAGGTTACCACACTGTCAGCCACTATATTGGGACTAATTCGGACTGAGGGACAGGCGTTTTATGCTCAAAGTCAGCTGAAACAGTTGAGGAGTCAATGGGTGGCGGAACAAGGGAAAAAGAGAGACCCAGGATGTGGGCCCCTTCACCCTACAGCTCCCCCACCTTATGAAGATAAAGAAGGAGCTGTGGAAATGAGACTAATGAAAGAAGATGAAGAAGGAGAAGAGTCTACAAAATGAAAAAAAAAGAGAATAGAACGAGATGGAGAAAAAAGTTTCAGTAATTGGCGAATTGTGGAATTCGGGTCCCCAGGGTCCTTGTCAACCCCTCTAGGAAACCCAGGCAAAGACAAAGACAGGAAGATTCCGCACAAGGCCAGCAGTTCAGATAAGGGCAGTAGTGGACCCTGGGATCCGGAGAAGGACTGGGAAACAGGCAGTAAGAAAAATATCTCATAAAAACCAGTGAGAACTGCCAGACATATGATGGAAGAACAAAGTTTGGAATGAATAAAAGAATACTGGGTTTTCGAAGAACAATGGAAAGACTTAAGGCGTAAAGTCCGCGAACACCGAAAACAACTGAGGGAACTACAGGATGACAATTCTGAGGAAAACAGGAGACAATATGACAAACTGAGTGGTGAGCCTGACATGGTGACGATGAACACTCCTGCTCCTACATCGCCCCAAGTGGACCTGTGCCTTAACCACAGCCCATAGTGTCTTTTGTACAATTTCCCCCTCAGACCTATGGGAACCCACAACCATGGGGCCTACCATCACCCAGAATGCCACCTATGCAATGCTGGGGGTGTGGACAATTTGGACACATGAGGAACCAATAACCACAAAATCCTCAATATCAAGGATGGGCTACAACACCTGGAGTGAACCGAAGAGGGAGAGGAAATTTCAGAGGAAGATACCAATAACAAGGTGGATATCAGCAGCAACCCCAAACCTATGGAGGACCTTCCCATCAGGCACAAGGAGGTTACCAGCCTGGTCCTGGACACCAAGGAGGACGCGGATGAATTAGTCCACAGAGAGAGGGAAGAGGATGTGTCTGGCCACAAGGAAATCAGAACACCAACAGTTCCTTTTTTCCTGATGATCAGCAATGAAGAGGCCCAGATCATTTCCTCCAGTGTCCACAGTACATATTCAAAGATGGGAAAAAGGACCCAATAATCAAACTTTGGGTACATGGAAGAACTATCCCATTCTTAATTGACACTGGAGCCCACTGTTCTTGCTTAGGTGCACCAGTCTGACCTCTCTGACACTGCCCTGACTGATGCTGACTTGGAGCTTTTCATTGACGGTTCTGCATATATAGATCAAACGTAAGATGGCAGAAGGGAAAAGGGCTTCAATTTTCTCTGATTCTGCAATAGGGGTTTGCCTCTCCTGGTGGGGTGTGTGGAGGAGTAGGGGGTTTTCACAATGCTTGTGGAAGTCCTATTCGTAATTGAACTCTGGTTTTAGGTATCTTGGAGGCTATGATGCTGCCCTCTGCTTTGGCTATTGTGAAGGTTGCTGCTCACACTGGGGGGAAAGATTTTGTGAGTATGGTTAACGCCATGGCAGACGAGGCTGCTAAATTGGCTGCCTCAACGTGTCATAGCCACTCCATGTTCTTCTCTGCTACTGTTGAGAAAAACACTGATGATTTGGCATCCAAACAGGCTTTGGATGGTGGTTCTCATTTGGTATGGCAACAGCTGGGTTGTAAAAGTGACTCCGTTTCTAAAATTTGAAGACAGACTGTCTGGTAGACCGTGTTTGCCAGCTTGTCTTATTGCCTCTGTTTGCCAAGTGGCCCATGGTATGGCCCATTTGTCAAGGGGGGATATGAAAGAGGCAATTTCTTTGGATTGGTCCAAATATGACTCATTGGATTGTCCAAATATGACTCAGCATGTGAAACACTTTCTGTTTCGATGTGCTACGTGCATGCAATTTAACATTGCCAAAGGAACACCTCTGGGTGGTCATTTCCCTATGCCAAGAGGACCAAACTGTTTAGTCCTTATTGACAGGTTCACCAGGTGGGTGGAGGCATTTCCCACCACACACTGTGATGCTAAGACAGTAGCAAAGCTACTAGTACGGGAGATAATACCTAGATTTGGTGTTCCTGAGGTTTTATCTGCAAACAATGGTACCCACTTCTCTGGTGATGTAGTGAAGCAGGTAGCCATAGTGATGGGAGTGGACCAGAAGTTTGCGTCCATCTACCACCCCCAGAGTAATGGGGTTACCGAGAGAGCTAACCAATCCAATAAACAAGGGTTAGCTAAGGCATGCCAGTCCACCAATAAATCTTGTGTGGATTGTTTACCACTGGTGTTAATGAACATGTGCAGTAGTGTTAATTAAGGCCTGGGGTGTACACAACATGAAATGTTGACAAGAATGCCATGATTACTGTATATATGTGATAACCTTTGTATGCTTGCAATGTGGATTGATGGAAAAGTACTTGGTAAATGGAGATGCACTGCTTTAGTTCTCAGGCTGAGAGTTGTCTGCACCTGCTTACAGTCACACAGCCTCAAGGCTGAGATAGTAGAGTGAGAAACCACAGTCTATGCATGTTTTTCCTCATCTTAGATACTTTGTATCTAATCCAATGCAACAATGTTAAGATACGATTGACGGTAGGTTGTATAAAGAGTGTGGTCTCCTGTTTCGCCACACAGATCTTTACTACAGACTACTGAGGTACTCTGTATGTGAATCTCTGTCTCCAATTGCATTTTATTACTAAAGAGTTTTACACCAAGGTTCCTGTGTCTGTGGCATCTATCTGGAAGACTGATTGTTAAAGGAAACTTACATCACCCCATGCAAAGGACCAGCTAACACAATAAACCAGGTTTATCTACGTATCTACGTGCTGTGTTGCACTTAAGATCTGTGTACCTGAGTTTTTTTAGAATGTATTATGATACAGGGGTTTCTCCATTGTGAAGAAAATTGAATGCTTATAAACATTATGTTGGCTACTACCACATGCCTATATCTGTCAGTATCAAAAAAAGAACAAGAAATCATTATACTGGGTTGCTCTGTAAAAGCTGTTTATGACTAAACCCGGGTTAGGGTCAATTCTGCATTTGAAATGAGATGTGCCCAATACAAATTCAATCATTAAATTGGTATTAAAGAGGAATTTGCAGCTTTTATCAGAAGTGATGTGATGCATTGGTCTGTATTGTCCAATCTGTATGTTGGTCTGATACAGGTCTTGTCTCTGATAACTCTTCTTCTTTCTCCTGATCCGAAAGTGACCTCTAAGGTGGATGGCAATCAGGTTGGGGGATTCTGTGCTCTCTCTAAGCACGCATAATGATTAGCCTACTTTATACTAAATATCCAAAATAAGGATTCTTCATCCACACATTATTTGGCTCACAAGGATTTTGTAGCCTACGTTCTGGTGTTTGTAAAAATAAAAGTTTTGAAAATAACATCAAATATTCATCATCAAGACTGTTTGTGTTCAATAAATACCTGTGTGAAAAGTTTTGTTATAGAGTTTGACTTTACTTTCACTTTCTGGTACCTTATCTTCTCTCTGCAGAGATGTGCGGGGAGGTCTGAAGCCAGCTAGGCACTTTCACTTTCTGGTCCCCATCTCTCTCTCTCACACGCACACACACACACACACACACACAAAGTAGATTTTTGATGCAGTGTTTATCAGCCTGGTCTCATAGAGTAGCCGTAACATAGTAAATGTACATCCGGGACACTCAAATTAGTATGATATGTTATGTTAGGTATGGTTAGATAAGACAGATGGTTAGTTAAGGCAAAAACATAGTGTGGGTAGGGTGGTTGGGTAGATGTATAACATTAATGTCTAGCAACCCAAAGGTCGTGAGTTCAAATCTCATCACCGACAATGTTTACAGTTTAGCTAATTAGCAAATGTTCAACTACTTACTACTTTTAGCTAGTTTGAAACTACTTAGCATGTTAGCTAACCCTTCCCCTAACCTTAACCCTTTTAGCTAACCCTTCCGTTAACCCTAACAGTAACCCTTTTAGCTAACCTTTCCCATAACCCCAACCTTAACCCTTTAAACTAACTCCTAAATTTAACCCTAACATTAACCCCATAATGCCATCATAGACCATGAGAAAAAAGCAGGTGGTCCTAAAAGGAACCTTGAGGAACACCAAAATGTACAGTTGATTTGTCAGAGACAAACTGATATCTTTCAGACAGATAAGATCTATACCAGGCCAGAACTTGTCCGTGTAGACCAATTTGGGTTTCCAATCTCTCCAAAAGAATGTGGTGATTGATGGTATCAAAAGCAGCACTAAGGTCTAGGAGCACGAGGACAGATGCAGAGCCTTGGTCTGACGCCATTAAAATGTGATTTACCACCTTCACGAGTGCAGTCTCAGTGCTATGATGGGGTCTAACACCAGACTGAAGTATTGTGTAAACATTGTCTGTCTTCAGGAAGGCAGTGAGTTGCTGCGCAACAGCTTATTTTTTATTTTTTTGAGGAATGGGAGATTCGATATAAGCTAATAGTTTTTTTATATTTTCTGGGTCAAGTATTGGGCTTTTGCAAGAGAGGCTTTATTACTGCCACTTTTAGTGATTTGGTACACGTCCAGTGGATAGGGAGGCATTTATTATGTTCAACATAGGAGGGCCAAGCACAGGAAGCAGCTCTTTCAGTAGTTTAGTTGGAATAGGGTCCAGTATGCAGCTTGAAGGTTTTAGAGGCCATGACTATTTTCATCAATGTGTCAAGACATATAGTATTAAAAATATTGAGTGTCTCCCTTGATCCTAGGTCCTGGCAGTATTGTGCAGACTTAGGACAACTGAGCTTTGGAGAAATACGCTGATTTAAAGAGGAGTCCATCATTTGCTTTCTAATGATCATGATCTTTTTGTCAAAGAGGTTCATGAATTTATCACTGCTTAAGTGAAAGCCATCCTCTCTTGGGGAATGCTGCTTTTTAGTTAGCTTTGCGACAGCATAAAAAAAAGTATTCTCCTCAATTAAGTTGGAAAAATAGGATGATCGAGCAGCAGTGAGGGCTCTTCGATACTGCACGGTACTGTCTTTCCAAGCTAATCGGAAGACTTCCAGTTTGGTGTAGCGCCATTTCCGTTCCATTTTTCTGGAAGCTCGCTTCAGGGCTCAGTTATTTTCTGTTTACCTGGAAGCTTGCTTCAGGGCTCGGGCATTTTCTGTTTACCTGGAAGCTTGCTTCAGGGCTCGGGCATTTTCTGTTTACCTGGAAGCTTGCTTCAGGGCTCGGGCATTTTCTGTTTACCTGGAAGCTTGCTTCAGGGCTCGGGTATTTTCTGTTTACCTGGAAGCTTGCTTCAGGGCTCGGGTATTTTCTGTTTACCTGGAAGCTTGCTTCAGGGCTCGGGCATTTTCTGTTTACCTGGAAGCTTGCTTCAGGGCTCGGGCATTTTCTGTTTACCTGGAAGCTTGCTTCAGGGCTCGGGCATTTTCTGTTTACCTGGAAGCTTGCTTCAGGGCTCGGGTATTTTCTGTTTACCTGGAAGCTTGCTTCAGGGCTCGGGTATTTTCCTTATACCAGGGAGCTGGTTTCTTAGGACAAATGTGTTTTGTTTTTATGGGTGCGACTACATCTAGGGTATTACGGAAGGTTAAATGTAGTTTCTCAGTTAGGTGGTTAACCGATTTTTGTACTCTGACGTCCTTGTGTAGGTGGAGGGTGTCTGGATGGGTATCTAGGAATCTTTGGGTTGTCTGAGAATTTATAGCACAGCTTTTGATGTTCCTTGGTTGGGGTCTGAGCAGATTATTTGTTGCGACTGCAAATGTAATAAAATGGTGGTCCGATAGTCCAGGATTATGAGGAGGGAACTCAGTGAGGAATGCTGTATATGGCCCAGGAGGCCTGTAATCAGTAGCTATAAAAAGTGATTGAGTAGGCTGCATAGATTTCATGACTAGAAGCTCAAAAGACAAAAATGCTGTCATTTTTGGGGGGGTAAATTGAAATTTGCGATCGTAAATATTAGCAACACCTCGCCTTTGAGGGGATGCCTCATTTAACATAGTAAATTCATCAGACATAAGCCATGTTTCTGTCAGGCTAATCACATCAAGATATTGATCAGTGATTAGTTCATTGACTATAACTGCCTTGGAAGTGAGGTATCTTACATTAAGTAGCCATATTTTGAGATGTGAGATATTGTCACGGGCGTCCTCCTCTTCATCTGAAGAGGAGAGGCGAGAAGGATCGGACCAAAATGCGGCGTCGTAAGTGTCCATGGTATATCTTTAATAAAGCAAGTACTGACACTGTATACAAAACAATAAACAAATGACGACCGTGAAGCTACAACATAGACAATCACCCACAAACACACAGTGACACCCAGGCTACCTAAGTATGATTCTCAATCAGAGACAACTAATGACACCTGCCTCTGATTGAGAACCATACTAGGCCGAAACATAGAAAACCCCAAATCAAAGAAAATCAAACATAGACTGCCCACCCAACTCACGCCCTGACCATACTAAATAAATACAAAACAAAGGAAATAAAGGTCAGAACGTGACAGTACCCCCCCCCAAAGGTGCGGACTCCGGCCGCAAAACCTTGACCTATAGGGGAGGGTCTGGGTGGGCGTCTGTCCGCGGTGGCGGCTCTGGCGCGGGACGCGGACCCCACTTAACCATTGTCTTTGTCCGCCTTATTGTCCGCCTCCGTGGCTTTCTAACCATGACCACCCCTCTCAATGGGGGCGGAAGCTCTGGACAGAGGGGCGGAAGCTCTGGACAGAGGGGCGGAAGCTCTGGACAGAGGGGCGGAAGCTCTGGACAGAGGGGCTCTGGCGCCTCAGACTCCGGCAGCAGCGCCGGACAGGCGGGATATTCCGGCAGCAGCGCCGGACAGGCGGGAGGCTCCGGCAGCGGCGCCGGACAGGCGGGACCACCTGCAGGGAGGAGACAGAGAGACAGCCTGGTGCGTGGGGCTGCCACAGGAACCACCAGGCTGGGGAGACCTTCAGGAGGCTTGGTGTTAGGAGGCACCTGAAGGACCGGGCTGTGGGGGAGCACTGGAGCTCTGGTGCGCAACCTTGGCACCACTTCCCCAGGCTGGACAACTACTCTAGCCCGGACCCTCCAGAGTGTAGGCACAGGTTGAACCGGGCTGTGGGTAAGCACGGGAGATCTAGTGCTTACTACACGCACCTCTCCCTTAGGCTCCACTCCCACATTCGCCCGGCACGAGCGGAGCGCAGGCAGAGGACGCACTGCACCCTCCCAGCGCCCCGGAGACACAGCACGCAGAGCCGGCGCAGGATAACCTGGACCAAAACTGCGTACCGGCAACCAGACCCGCTGAGCAGGCACCATACGCCCTGGCTCGATGCCCACACTCTCACGGCACTTTCGGGGGGCTGCCCTATAGCGCACCGGGCTATGGGCACGCACTGGCGACACCGTGCGCTTAACCGCATAACACGGTGCCTGACCAGTAATGCGCTGCTTATAATAAGCACGAGGAGTGAGCTCAGGTCTGCTACCTGGCTTACTACCACACCTCGTCTGCCCCCCCAAAAAACATTTTTGGGGCTGCCTCTCGTACCTGTCGCACTGCCGTGCTGCCTCCTCATATCGCCGCCGCTCAGCTTTCGCTGCCTCCAGCTCTGCTTTGGGGCGGCGATATTCCCCAGCCTGTGCCCAGGGTCCTTTCCCGTCTAGAATCTCCTCCCATGTCCAGGAGTCCTGTGATGCTGGCCGCTGTTTTTGCTGTTGCTGTCGTCGCTGCTGTTTACCACGCCGCTTGGTCCTTGGTTGGTGGGTGATTCTGTCACGGGCGTCCTCCTCTTCATCTGAAGAGGAGAGGCGAGAAGGATCGGACCAAAATGCGGCGTCGTAAGTGTCCATGGTAAATCTTTAATAAAGCAAGTACTGACACTGTATACAAAACAATAAACAAATGACGACCGTGAAGCTACAACATAGACAATCACCCACAAACACACAGTGACACCCAGGCTACCTAAGTATGATTCTCAATCAGAGACAACTAATGACACCTGCCTCTGATTGAGAACCATACTAGGCCGAAACATAGAAAACCCCAAATCATAGAAAATCAAACATAGACTGCCCACCCAACTCACGCCCTGACCATACTAAATAAATACAAAACAAAGGAAATAAAGGTCAGAACGTGACAGATATCACGATCTCTTTCAATAATGACAGGAATAGAGGAGGTCTTTATTCCAGTGAGCTTGCTAGAGGGAACACCGCCATGTTTAGAAAAAAAGTACTTAGAACCAAGACTATTTATGCACAATAAATACATTTGTGAAAAGTTATTGTTTTAGAGTTTCAGTTTATGGACACCTAGGGTTCATCAGTAGGAATTTACTTAATTTATTGGAATTGATTGGGGTGTCTCTAAATAGCAAAATTCCCAATACAGTACAACGTTTGTAGTGTGTGGAATTAGTAGCTAGGGTATCATATTATTATATTGCTCTATCATGAGGATGGTGTTCCCCAAATAAAGGTTTATGTGGGATTTCGTGCTGTTAACACTGTTTGACAAATAATGCAGAACAGACAATTAGGCATACTCGGAACTGAGTACCGTGTCGAGGTTGTCGACCGTCGCACAAGTGCACTAATTACAATCACAAAATCATAAACCCCACCCATTTCAAAAATGTCTCTTAATAAAATGTGATTTTAAACCTAACCCTAACCTTAACCCTGACTTAACCGCACTGCTAACCTTATGCCTAACTCGTGTTACCCCAGACACTTGTTGATGACAGTTTTGATCTAATAGGAAATAAACTTACCAAATTTATATTTGTGTTACCATTCATTTGAATGACTTTTAAAACACTACTGTATAAACACAGTTCAAGATAAACTTGAGTTTTCAAAGAAATTAGGGTTGGAGATGTGGTGGTTGCCACTGTTGTTTTATTAGCAATTGTTACTAACAGTCATGTGACCTCTTCATCTCTTTCCCTTTCACGCTCAGGCAAACACACACGTACTGTACACACACACGCAGGTCAAGGTCTCGGCACGTATTTGTGCCATATTATCATGCCGATGCATTAAACTGTTGTGAATCACTCCCAATAACCAGGTTTTTATTGCTGCTCTGTTCCTGATGTAGGATGTTGTTGGAGAGCTCTAACTCTATGACTGTTGTCTATCTGATGGCACTGGTACCAGGAGTCATGACAGTTCACGTAAACCACCTGACAAATACGTTCATCCTGGCTATAATCCAGACAGGGGAACATTGGGTAAATGTGAATCAACTTTGAATTTGGGTCTCTAGGGACTTCCCTCTGGCTTCTGCAGCTTTTGGACCTCCCCTACAGAGATTGTATAAATACAGCTCAAGATGAAGGAGGAAAATACACAGTTGAGGAGTTTTCTTCACAAAACCTCTGCAAAATGGCAACAGCAAATGTACAACGGCCAATGGTAAGGCTCTTAGGTGTTTTTTCGATACAATATTGTAGTTTTCTTCATGCAATAGTACTTCCACAATATGATATCATAGATGTTAAAGCTGTTAAAGCTGTAGTTGTTGGTAACATAGTATTGATTAGATTTTTTTTGTTTTAAAGAGATAGTGTATGTATTGGTCATCAATGTTGAAAATGTGAAGGGCATTTTTTGTGTGCCCAAAAGTAAAATGTGTGTGAGGGAGTAATATTTTATCATTGACATTATTGTTTAGCATTGTATACACTATGTTTATCTGCACGACTGACTGTAACAGAAACTGAAAGCAGGCATAGTGCAGTGCATGAAATACACAAATCTGCGGCACACATTTGCAAAAGTGTTGTTTATTGATGTTGTGTGTCAGAAAATAATAAAGAGGATTAACAACCTTGACTTTCTTGACGATATAGCCTATATTTATGCCACATCTCTCTCCACTCGCACACCCTCTCTATCTTTCTCTACCTCCCTCCTCTCTCTATCTCTCTCTCTCTGTCCCAGGCCTTACCTGTTAGACTCTGGCATTGCCTCAGTGGAGACCCTCCGATCCCTGTTCGGTACGATCCAACATTCCTGAACGCAACTCACGCCTCTCTGCTGGCTGTCAATGACCCTGAATTGACCCGAGCCTCCCATTTCACTGTCACCGTGCTCAACGGATCAGATGGCAAAAGAGTCCCATTGGTCCTCAAGAGCACAGACACCATCGGCAAACTTCAGAAGAGTTTCCTACAGAAGCAGCCTGATCTGACGGGAAGCCTGAACCTCGCCTACAACGGCAAGCCCGTCCAGGGGCACCAAAGCCTGGGAGAGCTGGGGGTGAAGGATGGGGCTACTTTCATCACCTTTCAGAGGTGTCATGGAGGGTAGACGTGGAGCAATAGATGTGGAGGAGGGCTTTTCCCATTCATCTATCCCTTGGTATGAAATAATATACAAAAATATATGTTAATGCATTTGTGATATGTCAAGAATATTGGCATTAGCCATATCAGGTCTTCTTTTTGCACAACATAGTAGATTCTTTATTGATTAGAATACAAACCAAAATGATGTTGTAGCCTACTGAGGGATAATTCACAGTGAATAATGTCAAACCATTTCTGTCCTTTCTTTATGTTAAAGTAACTGTCCAGTGTTTCCATACTTCTATGAAATATGACCTATCATTACTTACAATATGAGTGAAATAGTTTTCCTTCCAAAAAATAGTAATGAAGTATGTTAAAAAGCAGTTTTTCTGTGTTGGAATGGTGTGGGCGTACACCAACAACAAAATGGAGTTGGCGTACACTGATCATTAAAATAGTTAATGCGAGTAGATCCCTGATTGGCCAGCTCATCCTCCTCCTCCTCAAACCTGAGGTGGGGTTTTTAAAGGGTTTTTCTCTCCAATTTCTGCTTTGGCCACAAATACAAGTATAGGATAAAACAAAAACATTATCTGGATATGAATTCAGAGAATATGAACTTTTAAATGTGTGATTTTCACTGGGCATTTACTTTAACTCCAGCAGGCACAGCCAGAAGAGGACCACCCCTCAGAGCCTGGTTCCGTTCTAGGTTTCTTCCTGTCTCTCTATGGAGTTTTTCCTAGCCACCGTGCTTCTACATCTGCATTGCTTCCTGTTTGGGGTTTTAGGCTGGGTTTCTGTATAACCACTTTGTGACATTGTGCTGATTTAAAAAGGGCTTTATAAATACATTTGATTGATTGACTGATTTAACTGTCTTGCTTTGCTCTTGCCTGGTACTAGCTAATGAAGTGAACTATAAGCCAATCAATGTGACCAATCAATGTGAGTTAGTTCACCCCGTTAAATGTACCGTTTGTGAGGTTTTATTGGTAATTTTGATATGCCATTGGTGTTTAACAGTAGGTTACTACTGTATCTGAAATAGCTTAGTACAAATTTCTTACTTTATTGTAACAAAAAATATTTTTGCACTTTCATGATGTTTTCAACGACAACCAAAAAGGCTATCCAATCAGAAGGATGACAAACAAAATAAATAATGTTTAAACATATTTGTATTTCATTTATTTGCATATATGGGCATTGTATTCACCCTTCATTAAATAAAAACTTAAATATTTCAAGTATATGCCATCTGTGTTTGATGATATTTTCATGAGAATACATTGGCCAATAACTACTTCAGAAGATAAATTAACCACACTTGTTGCCACATCGACTTGAGCTAGCATAGGAATTGCACAAATCTAATGATCTGTTGATACTCACTCGTTTGGTTGTAACCTGTTCCAGTAGCAGTAGAAGGACAATCTACGTGGAAATAACCTGACAAAGAAGATGGTGCTGGCTATACTCCAGAAAATGGCTTGGCCAAAAGTACCAAAAAGAAAGTGTGGCGTGCCTTAATGGACATGTAGGGGATTCCCTTTGGCTTAGATTTCCCCCTGCAGATTACAGGTAAACAATAAATCCTTATCTTCAAAAGGAACAGAACGAGAAACATATTTTTGAGAAGAGTAGTTTTCAGATACTGGCTCCACCAGTAATAATGACAAATGCACTCCAATGGCCAAAGGTTAAGGTGCTGGGATTTAACATTTGAGATGATACTGTCTGCAGTTTGGCTCCATGCAGCACAGGCGAAGCCTACTTCTGCAACTCCTTTCATAGATTTTGAAACTGAACGTTAATGTGGATTTTCACACCATTGTTTGACAAATAATGCAGCACAGAGACATTTAAGCCTACTTAGTATTGAGTCGCGGTTTCGACTAGTGTTACCCCAGACACTTCTCGATAACAGTTTTGATCGAATAGGAATACGCTTAGCAATTACATTAGTGTTGACTTATAAAACACTAACGTCTAGACATGGTTCAACCTAAACTTTCAAAGAAATAAGAGCTGGAAATGCAGCTGTTTTCACTGTTGTTTTATTATTGTTACTGGAAGTCATGTGACCTCTTCATCACTTTCACTTTCTCAGGCACGCACACACACACACACACACACACACACGCACACACGCGCACACACACACGCACGCACACAGTCAAGGTCCTTGCACGTAGGTGCTTCACATTATCATACTGATGTATTGAACTGTTGCATATCACTCCCAATAATCCTTCTCAACAGTTCTGCATTGTTTTGGAGGTTTGGATTTCATTTAATTTCTTAACTCACAACAACTTGGCAGTAATGTTTCTCTTGATGATCTGTTCCTGGTTCAGGTTGTTGCCAGACCGTTACTAATTTATGGTTGTTGCCTATCTGATGGGACTAATTCCAGGACTCCGGACAGTCCTTGTGGAAACCACCTAACAAATGGGATCATGCTGGCTACATTCTAGGTCGGGGAATGGTGGCAAAACAGGCAAAAAAAACATTGAAAATTGGGACCCAGAGTCTTCCCCTGGCTTCAGCAACTTTTGGACCTCCCTCAGAGATTCACAGTATAAGTAACAGCCACACACAAGCACAGCCACACACACTCAAAGGTTTAGGAGTACTCTTCACAAACCCACAGCAAAATGGCAACGGCACAGCTGCAATCGTTAATGGTTAAGCATTTTTTTATACACTATTATCTGTAGTTTTCTACACTATTATCTGTAGTTTTCTACATGCACCAGTACTACATGCACCACAGAAGCTGTCATGGTTGGTAACTTGGTATTGTTGACGTGTTTTGATCATCAATTATTGAAAAAAATGTTGTGCCTAAAATACATTTGCAAAAGTAAAATGTGTGGAGGGAGTATCTATTATCATTCACAGTTATTTAGTACGCTATCAACTCCATTGATAAATGACTGACTTCAACAGAAAATTGAACTAAAGTGCATTAGAAGAAAGAAACAAATCTTCAGCACATTCCATTTTTTATCTCACACAATTTTTTTAACATAGCAAAAGATATGTTTAATGATGCAGTGTTTCCCAAAAGGGATGATGAGGGTTAACTGACTTGATAAAGCATCTCTCTCTCTCTCTCTCTCTCTCTCTCTCTCTCTCTCTCTCTCTCTCTCTCTCTCTCTCTCTCTCTCTCTCTCTCTTCCTCATTCCTGTCCTTCTCTTTATTTCTCTCTGTCCCAGGCCTTCCCTTTTAGACTCCATGATTGTCCCAGAGAAGACCCTCCGATCCCGGTTCCGTACGATTCAACGTTCCCGAACACATCTCACACTTCTCTGCAGGTTGTCAAAGACATTGAACTCACCCGAGCCTCTGATTTAACTGTCACCGTGCTCAACGGCTCAGATGGAAAAAGCGTCCCATTGGTCCTCAAGAGGACAGACAACCATCGGCAAACTTCAGAGGAGTTTCTTACTGAAGCGGCATTTTTTTTTTATGATTTAAAAAGTATATATATTTCACCTTTATTTAACCAGTTCGGCCAGTTGAGAACAAGTTCTCATTTACAACTGCGACCTGGCCAAGTTAAAGCAAAACAGTGAGACAAAAACAACAACACGGAGGTACACATGGAATAAACAAACGTACAGTCAATAACACAATAGAAAAATCTATGTTCAGTGTGCGCAAATGTAGTAAGATTAGGGAGGAAAGGCAATAAATAGGCCATAGTGGCGAAATAATTACAATTTAGCATTAGCACTGGAGTGATAGATGTGCAGATGATGATTTACAAGTAGAGATACTGGGGTGCAAAAGAGCAACGACAACAAAAAATACATGGGGGTGGTAGTTGGGTGGGCTATTTACAGATGGGCTATGTACAGGTACAGTGTTTGGTAACCTGCTCTGACAGCTGAATCTTAAAGTTAGAGAGGGATATATAAGTCTACAGCTTCGGTGATTTTTGCAAATCGTTCCAGTCACTGGCAGCAGAGAACTGGAAGAAAAGGCCAAAGGAGGTGTTAGTTTTGAGGATGACCAGTAAAATATACCTGCTGGAGTGCGTGCTACGAGTGTGTGTTGTTATGGTGACCAGTGAGCTGAGATAAGACGGGGCTTTACCTAGCAAAGACTTATCGATGACCTGGAGCCAGTGGGTTTGGCGACGAATATATAGCGAGGGCCAGCCAACGAGAGCATACAGGTCGCAGTGGTGGGTAGTATATGGGGCTTTGGTGACAAAACGGATGACACTGTGATAGATAGACTGCATCTGATTTGCTGAGTAGAGTGTTGGAGGCTATTTTGTAAATTACATCGCCGAAGTCAAGGATCGGTAGGATAGTCAGTTTTACGAGGGTATGTTTGGCAGCATGAGTGAAGGAGACTTTGTTTGTGAAATAGGAAGCCAATTCTAGATTTAATCTTAAATTGGAGATGCTTAATGTGAGTCTGGAAGGAGAGTTTACAGTCTAACCAGACATCTAGGTATTTGTAGTTGTCCACAAATTCTAAGTCAGAACCATCCAGAGTATTGATGCTGGTCGGGCGGGCGGATGGGGGCAGCAATCGTTTGAAGAGCATGCATTTAGTTTTACCTGCATTTAAGAGCAGATGGAAGCCACGGAAGGAGTGTTGTATGGCATTGAAGCTCGTTTGGAGGTTTGTTAAAACTTCTTATGGCTGCAATCGATATGACAACAGCCAGTGAAAGTGCAGGGCACTAAACAACAGGAATTACAATTCCTCAAACATACATGTATTTTGCACCGTTTTAAAGCTAATCTTGTTAATCCCACCACCATGTCCGATTTCAAATAGGCTTTACAGCGAAAGCACCACAAATGAATATGTTAGGTCACCACCAAGCCACAGAAAACACAGCCATTTTTTCCAGCCAAAGAGAGGAGTCACAAAAAGCACAAATAGAGATAAAATTCATCACTAACCTTTGATGATCCTCATCAGATGACACTCATAGGACTTCATGTTACACAATGTTTTGTTTGATAAAGTTCATATTTATTTAAAACAATCTGAGTTTACATTGGCGCGTTACGTTCACTAGTTCCAAAAACATCCAGTGATTTTGCATAGCCACATCGATTCAACAGAAATACTCATCATAAATGTAGATGAAAATAGATGTTAGACACATGGAATTAAAGATATACCTCTCCTTAATGCAACCACTGTGTCAGATTTGTTTTGTAACTTTACGGAAAAAGCAAACCATGCAATAATCTGAGACAGCATTCAGAAAAATGATTAAATTATCCACCATCTTGGAGTCAACAGAAACCAGAAATAACATGATAAATATTCCCTTACCTTTGATGAACTTCATCAGAATGCACTCCCAGGAATCCTAGTTCCACAATAAATGCTTGATTTGTTCAATAATGTCCATTATTTATGTCCAAGTAGCTACTGTTGTTAGGGTGTTAGGTACACATATCCAAACGCTTGTGCAGGTCCAGCATAACTTCGGACCAAAACTTTTAAAAGTTATATTACAGGTCGAAGAAACATTTCAAACTAAGTATAGAAACAATCTTTAGGATGTTTTTATCATAAATCTTCAATAATGGTCCAACCGGAGAATTCATGAAGACATGGAAGACATGGAATGCAGGTCAATATCATGTAAAATGCACGTGACCAGGAAATAGCTCTCTGCCAGTAACCTGACTCATTCCCCTCTCATTCAGCCCCACAACACAGTAGAAGCCTCATTCAAGTTTCTAAAGACGGTTGACATCTAGTGGAAGACCTAGGAAGTGTAACTTCATCCATATCCCACTGTGAATTGAATAGGGCTTGGGTTGAAAATCGACCAACCTCAGATTTCTGCCATATGAGTTCTGCTATACTCACAGACATCATTCAAACAGTTTTAGAAACTTCAGAGTGTTTTCTATCCAATACTAATAATAATATGCCTATATTAGCAACTGGGACTGAGGAGCAGGCCTTTTGCTCTGGGCACCTTTCATCCAAGCTACTCAATACTGCCCCTGCAGCCATAAGAAGTTAACACAATGTCCAAAGAAGGGACAGATGTATACAGAATGGTATCGTCTGCATAGAGGTGGATCAGAGAATCACCTGCAGCAATAGCGACATCATTTATATATACAGAGAAAAGAGTCGGCCCGAGAACTGAACCCTGTGGCACCCCCATAGGGAATGCCAGAGGTCCGGACAACAGGCCCTCCGATTTGACACACTGAACTCTATCTGAGAAGTAGTTGGTGAACCAGGCAGTCATTTGAGAAACCAAGGCTATTGAGTCTGCTGATAAGAATGCAGTGATTTACAGAGTCGAAAGCCTTGGCCAGGTCGATGAAGACGGCTGCACAGTACTGTCTTTTATCGATGGCGGTTATGATATCGTTTAGGACCTTGAGCGTGGCTGAGGTGCCCCCATGAGAAGCTTGGAAACCAGATTGCATAGCGGAGAAGTTACGGTGGGATTCGAAATGGCCGGTGATCTGTTTGTTAACTTGGCTTTCGAAG
Source organism: Oncorhynchus kisutch (assembly GCF_002021735.2). Taxonomy (NCBI): domain Eukaryota; kingdom Metazoa; phylum Chordata; class Actinopteri; order Salmoniformes; family Salmonidae; genus Oncorhynchus; species Oncorhynchus kisutch. The sequence goes on from NC_034180.2 coordinate 10,184,863, forward strand.
ACTTTAGAAAGGCAGGGCAGGAAGGATATACAGTTGAAGTCAGAAGATTACATACACTTAGGTTAGAGTCATTAAAACTCGTTTTTCAACAACTCCACAAATTTCTTGTCAAAAAACTATAGTTTTGGCAAGTCGGGTTAGGACATCTACCTTGCGCATGACACAAGTAATTTTTCCAACAATTGTTTACAGACAGAATATTTCACTTATAATTCACGGTATCACAATTCCAGTGGGTCAGAAGATTACATACACTAAGATGACTGTGCCTTTAAGCAGCTTGGAAAATTCCAGAAAATAATGTCATGGCTTTAGAAGTTTCTGATAGGCTAATTGACATCATTTGAGTCAATTGGAGGTGTACCTGTGGATGAATTTCAAGGCCTACCTTCAAACTCAGTGCCTCTTTGCTTGACATCATGGGAAAATCAAAAGAAATCAGCCAAGACCTTAGAAAAAATGTGGAGATCTCCACAAGTCTGGTTCATCCTTGGAAGATATTTCCAAACACCTGAAGGTACCACATTCATCTGTACAAACAATATTACGTAAGTATAAACACCATGGGACCATGCAGCCGTCATACCGCTTAGGCAGGAGAAACATTCTGTCTCCTAGAGATGAACGTACTTTGGTGCGAAAAGTGCAAATCAATCCCAGAACAACAGCAAAGGACCTTGTGAAGATGCTGGAGGAAACCGGTACAAAAGTATATTTTTCCATAGTAAAACAAGTCCTGTATCAACATAACCTGAAAGTCCACTCAGCAAGGAAGAAGCCACTGCTCCAAAACCGCCATGAAAAGACAAACTAGGGTTTGCAACTGCACATGGGGACAAAGATCATACTTTTTGGAGAAATGTCCTCTGGTCTGATTGGCCATAATGACCATCGTTATGTTTGGAGAAAAAGGGGGAGGCTTGCAAGTCGAAGAACACCATCCCAACCGTGAAGTACAGAGGTGGCAGCATCATATTGTGGGTCTGCTTTGCTGCCGGAGGGACTGGTGCACTTCACAAAATAGATGGCATCATGAGTGAGGAACATTTTGTGGATATATTGAAGCAACATCTCAAGACATCAAGTTAAAGCTTGGTCGGAAATGGGTCTTCCAAATGGACAATGACCACAAGCATACTTCCAAAGTTGTAGCAAAATAACCAGAATAATAAAGAATAACCAGGTGTCCTCTACTGGCGGAATGAGGTCATTATCCTTCCAGGATACCCGGTGTTAGGGAAGATTCAGAATTTGTTGGTAACATATGTAAGATGTTTTATATTTATCTAATGTGTGTAAGTTACTTCTCATCAGAATGGTATTTTTGTATAATACTGTGGCGAGGTTGCAGTTATCTGTTCTATGTCAAGACTAAGTTGCATGGGCCGCTGAGAGGGGAGAGGTCAAAGTGTCATCATGTGTAAACATATATTTTACTCCCTACCTTTCCCAGTGGGGAAAGGAGGGTGGCAGTGTCTGGAATCATTCTATGCTCCCTCTAATGTTGTTTCTATCTTAACCTATAGCCTCATTCTCCCCTCCGTGAGTTTGTCCAGGAGTTTGTATTTTGAGTTGGTTGTATCTAAATGACAATTTGATATATGCCTGTTGGTTTGGAGGATTGGTTTATGGTTCTGGGGTTTGGGAAAAGAGACAAAGCTGAATGATAAATTATGTCTATGCTGTCTGACTATGTGTGATCTTTGCTATAAAGGATCCCATTTTGCCATTGTGTGAGATACTGAACTGTTGAAAGTCAAAATGCTATAGAGCTTATATAATTAAAGATGGACTTTTATAACTAACTCTGACTTGTGTGTGTGGTTTGCTCCCATGATTTGGTAAATAGAGGAAATTTCCACGACACCGGGCCAGGTTGATTAGAAAGGCCTGCTCGCTAAAGTGTTTAAGGGAGCATTTGACAGTGATGAGGGGTGGTCATTTGACCGCGGGACCATTACGGACGCAGGCAATGAGGCAGTGATCACTGAGATCCTGGTTGAAGAGGTGGAGGTGTATTTAGAGGGCAAGTTCGTCAAAATGATATCTAACAGTGTGCTCATGTTTATGGATGTAGGGTTGTACCTGGTAGGTTCCTTGGCCTGACCAGGTTCCTTGGCCTGTTTCTTGGCCTGACCAGACGGGAAACCTGAATCTCGCCTACAACTACAAGCCCGTCCAGGGGGACCAGAGTGTGGGAGACTTGGTTCTGAAGGATGTGGCTACCTTAATCACCTTTCAGAGGTGTCAAGAAGGGTTGCATGAAGTAGACATTGAGCAGTAGATGTGGAGGAGGGATGTTTCCATTAATCTATCCCTTGGTATGAAATAATATACGAACAATATCTGAAATCAAATTGTATTTGTCACATGTGCCGAATACAACAGGTGTAGACCTTACCGTGAAATGCTTACTTACAAGCCCTTTAACTAACAATGCAGTAAAGAAAAATAAGAGTTAAGAAAATATTTTGTAAATAAACAAAAGTTTTAAAAAGTAACAATAAAATAACAATAACAAGGCGATATGCAGGGAGTACTTGTACCGAGTCAATGTGCGGGGTTACAGGTTAGTCTCTTAATGAATTTGTGATTTACAAAGAACAATTTGCACTAGCCATATCAGGTGTTCTTTTTGCACAACATAATAGATTCATTATTGATTAGAATACCAACGAAAGTGATGCTGTAGCCAACTGAGGGAGGATTCACAATGAAGAATGCCAATGCACCTCCATATTCCTCTCTGTTCTTACTTTAAGTTAACTGTCTCTATGTAAACAGAAGCAAATTAAGCATAGTGTGCAGAACAAGCAAGGAGGTGGGCAGAGCCAAGCACAAGCTAGAGAGTTCCTATTGGCGTGTTAAATAAACATAACATTTTCTCAAGTATACGCCATCTGTTTCTGGTTACATTTCCATGACAAAACAATAACTAGTTCTAAAAATACCTTAACCACACTTATTGCCACATTGACCTGAGCTAGGGGACACGCCAAAAACATGCCACTTCGATACAGTGACTTCTCATAGCAGGTTAGGAGAGCATTTTCGTTAACCCTAACCCTAACCACTTTCTTAACCTTAATTTAATTATCCCAACCTGCTATGTTAATTATCCTAACCTACTGCTTAAGTTCTCCTAACTATGAAAAAGTCACTTTAGGTCGTAGCAGAATCTAAGTGATATTCACAAGTTTGGTTGTCACCTGTTGTTCTAGCAGCAGTAGAAGGACAGTCTTCCTAGAAATCACATGACAAAGAGAATGGTGCTACTCCAGGAAATGGTTTGGCCAAAAGTACCAAAAAGAAAGTGTGGTGTTCCATAAAGGACATGGCTGTCACGTTCTGACCTTAGTTCTTTTGTTACGTCTTTGTTTTAGTATGGTCAGGGCGTGAATTGGGTGGGTTGTCTATGTTAGTTTTTCTATGATTTGCTATTTCTGTGTTTGTCCTGGTATGGTTGTCAATCAGAGGCAGCAATCAATCTTTGTCCCTGATTGAGAACCATATTTAGGGAGCCTGTTTTCTATTGTGTTTCGTGGGTGATTATTTTCTGTTTCCTGTTGTGTGTCTGCACCAGCCAGAAATGTTTTCGGTCGTTTCTCTTTGTTAGTTTTGTTATTTCCGTGTTCATTTAATAAATATGGACATATACCACGCTGCACCTTGGTCCTCACCTTCTTCCACCAACAACGGCCATTACAATGGCGTGGATTTTCCCATGCAGATTAAAGGTATATAAGGGTGTTTACATTCAAAGGAACAGAAAGAGAAACTATATGGTTGAGAAGAGTAGATTTCACATACTGACTCCACCAGCAACAATGGCAAAAGCACTCCAATGGCCAAAGGTAAAGGTGCTGGGGATTGATATTTGAGGGGATAATGTCTGCAGTTTGCTCCAAGAAGTATAGAAGGAGACAATGCCCATTATAGATTTTGAATCTATAGTGGTTACTATTGATTAATATGCACTTAGAGGAAATATTAAACATACATACTGCCACAACACCATAATCACATAACATTCTTGAACTGGTCGTTCAAAACAGCACCGTTTCCGTTGAATTAATGTTTTACACTGTTGAGTCCTGCTGAATGGGGCTCTGGCCAAACCGACCGTCGCACAAGTGCACTAATTACAATCACAAAATCATAAACCCCACCCATTTCAAAAATGTCTCTTAAAATGTGATTTTAAACCTAACCCTAACCTTAACCCTGACTTAACCGCACTGCTAACCTTATGCCTAACTCGTGTTACCCCAGACACTTGTCGATGACAGTTTTGATCGAATAGGAAATAGGCTTACCATTTACATTATTGTTACCAATCCTTTGAATGACTTTTAAAACAGTAATGTATAAACATAGTTCAAACTAAACTTGAGTTTTCAAAGAAATTATGGTTGGAAATGTGGTGGGTTGCACTTATGTTTTATTAGCTATTGTTACTAACAGTCATATGACCTCTTCATCTCTTTCACTTTCTCTCTCAGGCAGACACACACGTACTGTACACACACACACAGGTCAAGGTCTCTGCACGTATTTGTGCCACATTATCATGCTGATGCATTCAACTGTTGCATATCACTCCCAATAATCCTTCTCAACAATTCTGCATTGTTTTGGAGGTGTAGATTGAATATCAGCATGGGTGAGGCTCAAGTGGAGGAATTATATAAAAAAGATAATTGCCTCTTCTGCCTAATGGTAAGTCAGCCACCAGGGTTGGGTAGATTACTTTATAAATGTAATCCGTTACAGTTAGTAGTTACCTGTCCAAAATTGTAATCAGTAAAGTAATTTTTGGATTACCCAAACTCAGTAACGTAATGTGATTACATTCAGTTACTTTTAGATGACTTTCCCCTTAAGGGGCATTAGAATAAGACAAAAATGTATTTTACCAATTGAATGACATCTATTGCAGGATAAATACATTTGAAAGATTACATAACTGGCCATATATGGATGTTACATTTTACTTTATGGGTTGGTTATTTAGGCTACTTCTAACTCATTGCTTTCTGCTACATATATTAATACGATTAAATTACATCTTTGCATTAATATATATCATTTATAACTCCAAAAACTGATGTAGCAACTACAGATTGCCCCTTTAAGTCTATCAAAAGTGTGTGACTTTGAGCATGTGTATCTATAAGGCCTATGGATGTGTATTTTTTTAATCAGCTGATTGAGCAATAAAAGCCCAACTTCTACTCCATAGGCTGGAATCTGCACGATGCAGATGTTGCAAAAGTGCATTTTTTCACTGGCTGTCCACTGGTTTCAAAAGCAAGGATTGATATGCAGCTTAAACGTCTTGAATTGAACCATTATTGGGTTCAAATACACATTTAGATTTGTGACCAGCGATCCACAACAACCACATTTAGCAAATAGCTAAATGAGAGAGCAGCGGTGTGATTCACATCAATGCGCTATGTAGATATCAATAATAACTGAGATCCGTATTGCCGTAGACAATGTCCTTACCTCCAAGCGTTTATTCAAGTTGGATAATCATTGGATGACATATATTGGATTGTAGCCTACAAAAGCCTACTCCTGCTCTTTTCCCGCGATCCATCAAACACATTTGGTGTGTCATCATATTGGTCTCTGACTTGTGGTCAGACTCGCTCAGGTGGAGCCTCCCTTAAACTTTGTTTCAACTGAAGATGGTAAAAGGGCTTTCTAAGTACATTTGATTGATTGATTGATTTAACTGTCTTGTTTTGCTCTTGCCTGGTACTAGCTAACAAAGTGAACTATAAGCCGGTCATCAATCAATGTCAATTAGTTCACCACGTTAAATGTACCATTTGTGAGGTTTTATGGTTAATTTTGATATACCATGGTCGTTTAAGAGTGGGCTACTACTTTATCTGAAATCGCTTAGTACTGATTTCTTACTTTATTGTCAAAAAAAAAAATATATATATATATATATATATATTAAATTATGTGTCAACATATATTTTTTATTTTATTTGCATATATGGACATTCACTCTTAAATAAACACTTATATATTTCAAATGTATGCCATCTGTGCTTGGTGCCATTTTCACAAGAAAACATTAGCCAATAACTGGTTCAGAAAATAAAGGAACCACACTTGCTGCCACATCGACCTGCCACAACGACCTGTTGATGCTCACTCGTATGGTTGTCACCTGTTATAGTAGCAGTAGAAGGACAGTCTTCCTGGAAATCACATGACAAAGAAGATGGCGCTGGCTATACTCCAGGAAATGGTTTGGCAAAAAGTACCGAAAGAAAGTGTGGTGTTCCTTAAATGGACATGTAGGGGATTCCCTTTGGCTTAGATTTCCCCCTGTAGATTACAAGTATAAGGGAGTTCCCCTAGTTTTCCGATACCGACTCCACCAGTAATAATGACAAATGCACTCCAATGGCCAAAGTTAAAGGTGCTGGGGTTTAATATTTGAGATGATATTGTCTGCAGTTTGGCTCCGTGCAGCACAGGAGAAGCCTATTTCTGCAATGCCTTTCATAGATTTAGAAACTGTCGTGGTTGCTATTGATTAATATGCTATGAGAATAAATATTAACACACACTACCACAACACCATAATCACATAACATTCTTCAACCAGTCATTCAGAACAGCACCGTTTATGCTGAATTAACATTGCACACCTTGCACACCGTACAGTCCTGCTGAATGTGGCTCTGGGCTATAACAGACCGTAGTGCAAGTGCACTAATTAAAGGGTTGTCACTAGTTACCACAGCCACAACGTTTGATTTTAAACCTAACCTTAACCCTGACCTTAACCACGCTGCTTACCTCATGCCTAACCCTAACCTTAAATGAAGATAAAAAAACAAGTGTTTGTTTACTCACATTTTTATGATATTGCCAGTTTGGACTTTGTGGCTATGGTAAATAGTGATGACCCAATTTCACATGTGGAAGCCTACATAAAGTTTGTCAAGTCTTAGGCTACTAGTTTACAAGTTTACCTTTAGAGATATGTATGTCTTTAAATGTAGCCTATTTCAGTTAACATAATCAACAGAGAAAATATAACCAGAAAATCCCATCAATCAGAGAAGACGGAAAATGTATGGACTTCCAGGTCAATTTGCATTTCAGAATGTTATTGTTTTTTGTTTCAAGGAAATTAATGATGCAACACTACTGCACTGGTAAGCAAGTTTTCGCCTTGTCCAAAAGGCTTCTGTAGGCTTACTGCAATTTTCCTGAAGGTGTCACCCTCTGAGCATAAATCATTCCATCATGTTTCTGCTGTCATCTCAATGTTTCAATGTTTGTTGTGCTTCTACACCTGCATTGCTTGCTGTTATGGATTTTAGGCTGGGTTTCTGTACAACACTTTGTGACATTAGCTGATGTAAGAAGGGCTTTATAAATACATTTGATTAAAATTGTATTGATTGTTTTGGTGATCTGTCCATTGCTCTTTCCACCACGACAGAAGTGTGATGGGCAATAATTTGAGACATCAGGTAGCCAATTTCTTGTTAGTTTTTATCAGATAAAATCCTCAAATAATAAGATCTCTTAATCACTCCGTCTACCCGTCTTGGAGGTATACATCTATATTAGCCCAAGGCGGAAAGATGGCGATATTGAGTCGTGTCCTCTTACCATGCAAAGGGAAGGTATGCAGCTGGCTATACACTTGTATCCCCCGTGAATCGGTTTGTACGACAACATTCTCCATTCAGGCTGAAAAGGCTCAATTTCCTCCTTAACTCAATATAATGGCGAAAAGGCTTTTAAAAAAAAAAAGAAAAATGTGCAACTTTTCTTGATGCTAGCCCTGGGTATTGCCTCAGTACACTTTTTCACCCTTGTCATATTGGCTGAACGCGATTCACCTTAGCGACTGCCCAAGCAACCGTCCAACAACACTGTAGGCCTATTGGAACTAATCAAAAGTAGGAATTTTACAAGTAATTCACTACGAAAATATACTCTATTTGGAAAGGGCTCAATTGCTGGCGGAACTGCAACTTCAACGATGATGGTAGGGAGTGGTTTTGCCAAATGGAATCATGGTAGTTTTAGCCTTAAATAATATCAAAATATTTGAATTAGTTGAAGAAGAATATTTAGTAGGCTCTAGCCGACGAGAGCAAACAGGTCGCAGTGGTGGGTGGTATATTGGGCTTTGGTGACAAAACTGGCACTGTGATAGACTGCATCCAGTTTGCTGAGTAGAGTGTTGGAGGCTATTTTGTAAATGACATTGCCGAAGTCGAGGATCGGTAGGATGGTCAGTTTTACTAGGGTGTGTTTGGCTGCGTGAAGGAGGCTTTGTTTGCGAAATAGGAAGCAGATCCTAGATTTAATTTTGGATTGGAGATGTTTGATATGAGTCTGGAAGGAGAGTTTACAGTCTAACCAGACACCTAGGTATTTGTAGTTGTCCACATATTCTACGCCAGAACTGTCCAGAGTAGTGATGCTAGTCGGGCGGGGGTGGGGTGGACAGCGAACGGTTGAAGAGCATGCATTTAGTTTTACTAGCGTTTAAGAGCAGTTGAAGGCCACGGAAGGAGTGTTGTATGGCATTGAAGCTTCTTTGGTCACTGTGTTAACAAACCTCCAAACAAGGGCCAGATGTATACAGAATGGTGTCGTCTACGTAGAGGCGCAGCAAGAGCGACATCGTTGATATATACAGAGAAAAGAGTCTGCCCGAGAATTTAACCCTGTGGTACCCCCATAGAGACTGCCAGAGGTCCGGACAACAGGCCCTCCGATTTGACACACTGAACTCTATCAGAGAAGTAGTTGGTGAACCAGGCGAGGCAGTCATTTGAGAAACCAAGGCTATTGAGTCTGCTGATAAGAATACGGTGATTGACAGAGTCAAAAGTCTTGGCCAGGTCGATGAAGATGGCTGCACAGTACAATCTTTTATCGATGGTTATGATGTTGTTTAGTACCTTGAGTGTGGCTGAGGTGCACCCGTGACCAGCTCGAAAACCAGATTGCACAGCGGAGAAGGTACGGTGGGATTCGAAATGGTCAGTGATCTGTTTATTAACTTGGCTTTTGAAGACTTTAGAAAGGCAGGGCAGGATGGATAATGGTCTATAGCAGTTTGGGTCTAGTGTCACCCCCTTCGAAGAGGGGGTAATTCTATAGGTTTTTGAGTGTCTATTTAAAAAATGTATTTGTTATTAGTCAAAGACAATCAGAGCAACGTGAAGCAGGGGGGTTTCAATATGATCACAAAAAATGATTGTCCATCATTTATTTTATTAGTCATCTTAGGGATCCTACTTGAAAACATCACAGATAAGCAATTTCCGGTTTTGCTCATCACTAAACAGTCAATAGATATGAAATCCTAAAGTTACACTGAAACTGTATAGGACCTCACTAAATGCTTTAGAATACCAACCCAAATGTTAAAAGTGGTGGAGTTGCCCTTTAAAAGTATCAATTTGATCTCATGGATCTTTGTCTATCAATTTGTGTGGCTGGCAGGGTGACAGTTTTTGTTTCCCAAACGCAGACTTTAAATGTATAGCTTTAAAATGTACAGCATCCTTGCACTTGGGAATGCGAAAGGCGCTCATAAATATCTAGTGTTTTGTTGTTGTTATTATTGTAGGAAACACAGCATCCTTGTTTGTCCTTGTTATTTTTGGAACGTCGCCCTCCCACTCAACACAGCGAGGCATGACAGATTCAGAGAGACAGGTGTGGATCTGGGGAGAGCCACCTTAACATCACGTACTATAGGGCAACGGCACATTTGTCGTCATGCGTTTCCCTGATATGGGTTGTCCCCACACATGGAGACTGGATTTCCACATCTGCAGCACCGTGCTTGCTGCCCAAACATGAATGGAACAAAAGTATAGGGGCTCAGCTTCAAACCAACCCCTTAACATCAGACAACTGAATATATTAACCATTGCAGTAGATGGAGTTTCTGCTATATTACTCGGATCTATTCTTTAGATTTCTTGTGAAAAAAAAGTTGTGGTCTGGTTAGAGTCCAGTTTGATGCTGGGTCAGGGTGGATGTGGGAAGATAAGCAGGCCATGTGCATGTGGAATGGAGGGAGATGTAGAAGGGGCATCCCTGCAACATCAGCAAGCCTGGTGGAAAAGAGCAAACATTATACATTCACTTTTTGGGGTGGCAGGGTTGCCTAGTGGTTAGCGTATCGGATTAGTAACCGCAAGGTTGCAAGATCAAATCCCAGAGTTGACAAGGTAACATCTGTCCAGCCCCTGAACAAGGCAGTTAACCCACTGTTTCTAGGCTGTCATTGAAAATAAGAATTTGTTCTTAGCTGACTTGCCTAGTTAAATAAAGGTAAATACTCATTGACTTCACGTTTTGATTCATATTGACCTTGTCATTTATTGGCCAGAGAAAAGTTAAATTCACCAGCTACAGCTGAAATGTTATATAACGTATTTTATAACACACTCCATTGTTAAGAATGCCACGTATTAAGTGATGATTGCTTTTCCCACAGGCAAAGCTAACTCTGGGCTGATGTCAATAACGAATGCTTTGTTTGAATTATTCCTCTTACATGAACAGTTTTGGGCTCTCGAGTGGCACAGCGGTCTTAAGGCACTGCATCTCAGTGCTAGAGGTGTCACTACAGACCCTGGTTCAATTCCAGGCTGTATCACAACCTGCCATGATTCGGAGTCCCATAGGGTGGAGCACATTTGGCCCAGTGCTGGGGTAGGCCGTTCAGAATGTGTTCTTAACTGACTTGCCTGGTTAAATAAAACGGTTAAGGTTGTCTTCAGTGTTTCCCCAACTGTCGTAGATGATTTCTCGTTCAAGAATGTGATTGTAAACACCTCTCTAATTGTTACCAGACTGTCACCCTCCATTTCATTATGTGCAGGGATTTTTGACAAGCCCTCTTGAGTCTTACACGCCAGGATGACTTTGAGAAATGTTTATTCATCCGATGTGAGTATTGCTGAAATTTGGCGTAGCCAGAAACTCAAGGGAGCATGCAGATGTAATCATGCAGTTCATTCGATTTATTTAGCAACAGTTAACAAACCCAGATACAAAGATGAGTAACCTGAACAAGGAGAGTTTGAATAATTTAATCTTAGTTCAACATAGGAATAATAGGACAGTAAATCGTTTGTTGAATTAATCTAGCAGTCAATGGGATGATAAATACTCTGAAACTGAAGTTTGTCAGACGTTTTCATTTAATTCCATTCCATTCCTAATTGACTCTTTCAAATCCAGGAGTAGGGACTATTTGGTCAGTTTTGAATGCAGCTAGGCCTTCATTTCGATTTTTGGGTTTAACTATCACTTTGAAATTACAGGCTTTAATCTGTTGTGTTACAGCCTCACAACCCAGAGTAACCGAAAGGTTTGAGTACGTGTAAATCTACCCTCAGTCATATGTAGAACAATCAACAAGTTATCTTGATATTGGCAACAACAAAAAAACTCAACATTTCAATCAGTCATTCATTCATATGCTCATTCATTGATCAATTCTGTTATTACACTTTTTTTTCAGTTGGCTTCCCCATTGTCAAGACATCAGAAAACACAACACAAACCAGTATAGTCCCAGGTCTGGATAAAATAATATTTGGTTAGGCCTACTACCTGACGCCCATATCCTAAAAAAAGACCATCATGGGGTGTTTTCACAACTGACTGGGGAGAAGTAAGGGTTTGGTAGCCCTAACCATAACCTTTACCCTAACCCTAATCTTAGCCCTTGCCCTAACCATAAACATAAACATAACCCTTACCCTAACCCTTATTCTAAACCTAACCCTAACCGTAATCTTAGCATGCAGTTTATCAACAGATAGTTTGTTGACAGTATGAGCATCCGTCTAACATCCACAGATGGACAATTCACACTTTTCTTAACCAGATGAGTGAGTCCAGAATTTCATATCATAACCCCAAGACATGCTAACTTCTCACCATGCAAGAACAGGGGAGGTTAGCATTTCTGAGGGTGTATGAGATTTGTGCGTCGGAAACGTTCTCACTCATCATTATTCACAATTCATTCAGGACTATCCATAATCATGGTAGCATCCAAATGAATGTAGTGTTTAGAAACATATTATATTATTATTTACAATAAAAAGGGACTCCAAAATGTCACAGTACATGATTTAACATTCATTTCAATTGGGCACAACATAATCTGAAACACAACCAAAATAAACAGCAAATGCAGCCAACAAGTTTGTAGAGTCACAAGCTTGATGTAATAATTGTGTGCCATGAATACGGGACCAAACACTAAAGTTTTGACTACATTAATGGACATATAAGTGAATTTGTCCAAATACTTTTGGTCCCCTAAAATGAGGGTACTACTGTATGTAAAGAAAGTATTGTAATGTCTAAACGGTTCACCTGATATGGAACATTCCCTCAAATGAAGCTGACAGTCTGCACTTTAACCTCATAGTCATTGTATTATTTCAACTCCAAAGTGCTGGAGTACAGAGCCAAAACAACAAATATGTCACTGTCCCAATACTTTTGGAGCTCACTGTAAATTACCGGCGCAACGTTTTTTCCCCCAGGTTGACAGGCAGCATTTTACACATACCAGTAAACCACGCGCGAATGACCAGTGTACCAGTGTTGTATTGAGCTGCCTGCTGACCTATTGTTCAGTTGGCAGCTGTAGCCTATCACAGTGTCGCCGGCGGTAGCTAGGAACGTGGCCAATTTTTTTTCCCTCCCATGATCATATTTCAAGTAAGATGGCAGCCTACACAATAAATAAGTAATATTGGTAGCCATTAAGATGTCACCGTGATATAGTCTACTATTTAATGGGGAGAGCATGAACAGCAGCAACACCGGGACACGGTGTCCTCAACCCTGTGTGATTCGTTCACGTGGCTCTCAGCTGAGCGACATATGTCATCGGTTTTGCAGGCCAGGAGTGTCCGTATACCCTCTCCCCGCTAGCCATGTGTTTAATTTAAACAACATTGTTCCATATAAGGTAACAGTATTAGTAAACCTGTTCACTTTACCAGTAGTATGCAAACATTCGGTGGCACGGGAAAAAAAATATATCTGGTCAAATAATCTGCGGTTGTGTAGCAATGTTTTGTTAGTTAGCAAGTGGTTCGAAGTAGGTGTATCTAGCTGTCTTATTTGTATTGGTTCAATGCCTCAATTGATTTCACAAACTATATTGGATATATGCTGTAGGTTCACCCAGGGTTCACCCAGGATGATGAACCCTGAAGATGGAACAAAGTGGCCCAAAGGAAGCTAGCTTTTCTCAACCTTTCCATTGCCCCAGTCTTCCAAGAGCTCACAGAGTTTGAATGAAGACCTCTAGTGAGTTAAGTACACACACACACACACACACACACACACACACACACACACACACACACACACACACGACACCAGCTTGACATCTCCCTTGTCACCTGTAGTTTTTACCCACAGAGTAACAGCCCTGGTACTGTCTGTCTCTCATTCCATTCTTTCCTTTTCTATGCTTGTCTTAATTAAGGGTGAGAAGAGCTAGCAAATCAGAACCGAGGAATATTATTACAGAGGAACATCTGATGCTGCGCTGACGTTCCTGTCCAAACTGTCTCGTTGTGTGTTTCACCGCCTCTGTACCCCCTTACCCCGAATAGTTGCCCCTGATCATAGATCAATTTTAACTTCAAGCTCCCTCTTTGTCCTTTCTCCCCCACACAGAGGCACACGATATAGTTTAGATTAGTGTTGTAAATTATGCTCTCATTTGGTTACACTTGTGCTAACTACTGTTGCTTCTATTGTCAATTCTGTTGTTAATGTGCGAGTGCCTTTTGAATTTTGATGTACAAATCTATTGTTTTTCTTTCTTTAGATTTCAGGGAGACTTTCACTGTAAATGTACAGCATTTATCCCGGCACCATATTTGCCAGCTTTGTACTGTAATTTTTCCTTTACAGCAGAGATGGTGTAATATATTTCACGGTACTATTTTCCTTACTTTAAAACTTTACAGCATCCCTGTACATTTACAGCAGGGATGCTGTAATATGTTTTTACAGTCAGGAAAATTGTACTGCGAAATATATTACAGCAATCTTCTCCCGGCACAGCCAGAAGAGGACTGGCCACCCCTCAGAGCCTGGTTCCTCTCTAGGTTTCTTCCTAGGTTCCAACCTTTCCAGGGAGTTTTTTTTCTAGCCACCGTGCTTCTACATCTGCATTGCTTGTCGTTCGTAGTTTTAGTCTGGGTTTCTGGACAAGCACTTTGAAACATCTGCTGATTTTAAAAAGGGCTTCATAAATAAATGTTATTGATTTAAAGTAATCACATTCAATGGATTCATGTACACGCAAATTTGGCTGATTATATGATTGATTGTGCGGGAAAAACGATAACATTGCGAAATAAATTCTTCTGAATTATCTAAAGGATCTATTTGAGGTCCAATCATTTGTTTCTTTTGTAATGTACGGCAAACAAATGCAGGCTTTGATGTCAAAATGTAATCCTACGTTAAAGGGTCAATTATTTTGTAACCATGATTCACCTGTGAAAAAAGAAAAATGGCCATTTACCACACCTCGGGCCTTATTGCTTAAATTGTTTGAGTAGTTGTAGTTGGAGCAGCTGTGGTTGTTTTTGCTTCAGCTGTGGATGTTGTGGCAGCATCTGCGGTTGTTGTGGCGGCAGTTGCTGTCGTGGCAGCAGCTGTGGTTGTTGTGTGGGCATTAGTTGTTGTGCTTTGGGAATTCCCTGATGCTGTTGTAAATTAAATCGTAGATTTTAGAATATATTCTTGCAATTTCAAATGATTTACAATTTAAAGACTAGTGGATCAATTTACAATAATCAGAAGGACCGTGATAATAGTTGCATTCATCTTCAAACCATGTTCTTATTATTATATAATCGCAGAGTAAGGGTGAAGTCATTATATAGGACAACATGATTCATAAGGTAAAAGACAAATACTGACAAACCGATTTGACCATGACAAATTAAATACAGGAGATCACTAGAGTAACTGCCCATCACTCGTTTCCTCAAGTATTACACAAAGTTAGGGCTCTACGATTTTCACTTTTCATACAAAGCCACCCACAACTGCTTTGCCTGGATGTTAATCTATTGTTGAATTAAACAAATATTTAAAATATGATTTGTTACTCAATGAATTAAAAACACACTTACCCCCCCCCTCCTAAATCCTTTTAGTAGCTGAGTATATTCTTCCAACGGTATACCTCTAAACTTCTCCTAAGATCCTGAATTGCTACAGCTCTTATAGTTCAAAGAACACCCTTGATAATGTCATTAATGACAAAGGCTGAGATGCAAAGGAAACCTGGGTTTTGAGTAGAGGGTGTGCCCTATACTCCCCATCTGCTGAAAATAGAATAACGTCTCTCCAATTAAGGCTGAGCTCAGCAGGTGGGGCACTTTTATGCCCATTTATGTGGCAATTATATTTAAATACTTCTAACCAGTTTTGTTTGTATTTTCAGCTCTTGGATAGTTGCAAAGGAATACAGAATGATTTCATTGTACCAAAACTATTTGTGGGATATTGTATGAGTTGTGACGAATAGCAGGTCAGCCACCAGGGGGAGACTCGTCGAGGCCTGGTGACAGACGGAGTATACAATCGTGGCCAAAGGTTTTGAGAATGACACAAATATTAATTTCCACAAAGTTTGCTGCTTCAGTGTCTTTAGATATTTTTGGCAGATGTTACTATGGAATATGGAAGTATAATTACAAGCATTTCGTAAGTGTCAAAGGCTTTTAATGATAATTACATGAAGTTGATGCAAAGAGTCAATATTTGCAGTGTTGCCCCGTCTTTTCCAAGACCTCTGCAATCCGCCCTGGCATGCTGTCAATGAACTTCTGGGCCATATCCTGACTGATGACAGCCCATTCTTGCATAATCAATGCTTGGAGTTTGTCAGAATGTATGGGTTTTTCTTTTGTCCACCAATGCCTCTTGAGGATTGATCACAAGTTCTCAATGGGATTAAGGTCTGAGGAGTTTCCTGGCAGTGGACCCAAAATATAGATGTTTTGTTCCCCAAGCCACTTAGTTATCACTTTTGCCTTATGGCAATGTGCTCCATCATGCTGGAAAAGGCATTGTTCATCACCAAACTGTTCCTGGATGGTTGGGAGAAGTTGCTCTCTGAGGATGTGTTGGTACCATTCTTTATTCATGGCTGTGTTCTTAGGCAAAATTGTGAGTGAGCCCACTCCCTTGGCTGAGAAGCAACTCCACACATGAATGGTCTCAGGATGCTTTACTGTTGGCATGACACAGGACTGATGGTAGCGCTCACCTGTCTTCTCTGGACAAGCTTTTTTACGGATGCCCCAAACAATTGGGAAAGTGATTCATTAGAGAAAATGTCTTTACCCCAGTCCTCAGCAGTCCAATCCCTGTACCTTTTGCAGAATATCAGTCTGTCTCTGATGTTTTCCTGTAGAGAAGTGGCTTCTTTGCTGCCCTTCTTGACATCAGGCCATCCTCCAAAAGTATTTGCCTCACTGTGGGTGCAGATGCACTCACACCTGCCTGCTGCCATTCCTGAGCAAGCTCTGTACTGGTGGTGCCCCGATCCCCCAGCTGAATCAACCTAAATCAGCCTGAGGCTGATGCTGTGCAGGTGTTTGTACACATGCATATACACACACTCTCATTCAAATAAACACATACAAGAACACACACATACATGTAATAGTGCCAGACATGCACACAATGGAATGGTTGAGGGACAGCTATTGGGGAACTGTGGGGGGGATCTTGGAGGGTTCGAGTTTCACAAGATTGTGATCATGAAAAAGGAAACTATGACATATATTTTATATCACTATCATGCACACACACCCTCACTCATAAGGATAGACTGATACATGTTTGATAGTGTCTTGGTGCTGCATTGTTTGTCCTTTATGTTCTAATACTTTAATGTTACCCCTTCCTTGTTTTTTTGTAATAAATAATTATTTTAAAAAACCTCTAAGAGACGGTCCTGGCGCTTGCTGGACTTTCTTGGGCGTCCTGAAGCCTTCTTCACAACAATTGAACCGCTCTCCTTGAAGTTGTTGATGATCCGATAAATGGTTGATTTAGGTGCAATCTTACTTTCAGAAATATCCTTGCCTGTGCAAAGCAATGATGACGGCATGTGTTTCCTTGCAGGTAACCATGGTTGACAGAGGAAGAACAATGATTCCAAGCACCACCCTCCTTTTGAAGCTTCCGGTCTGTTATTCAAACTCAATCAGCATGACAGAGTGATCTCCAGCCTTGTCCTCGTCAACACTCACTCCTGTGTTAACGATGACATGACATGCAGTAAAATGCACAAATAATCTAAATAAATGTCTGCACGAATCCAACTAACAATCCAAATTGCACTGTAGCAATATTCCAAATGCATTCGATACGTATATACACCAGATTCATTTACACTAGATATACTATGAATGATATGCATCAGTAGATATATTAGAGTGAGCTATGTCAAGAGTCCAGTATATAAATATGTGAGGTGTATAAACAGTGTAACTAAAATGTACAGTAGTAGAAATATTAGCATGATCTATGTCGAGAATACAGTATTTAAAAAACACAGTACAAAACCCCATAGCGGGAATAGATAGAATTTCCTGAAATTCTGTATATATATGAATGGTGTGTATAGACAGCATGGACAGTATATGCATAGAAAAAGTGCATATTAGTAGTTACATAGGATCAGTCATGACTAGAATACAGTATATAAAGTGCGTAAAACAGTATGCAAACATTATTAAAGTGACCAGTGTTCAATGACTCTATGTACATTGGGGAGTCCTGCGTTTGGGGAAAGTGCAAATACCGTACCAGGCGGTGATACAGCCCAACTGGATGCTCTCAAGGATGCATCTGTATGTCATACTCGTAAGTCTATGTACATAGAACAGCAGTCTTTAAGGTGCAGGGTAGAGTACTGGGTGGTAGCCAGCTAGTGACAGTGTCAAAGGTTCATCAAGGCAGGATACTGGGCGGAGGCAGGCAAGTGATGACAGATGAAACGTCTGATGGCCTGGAGATAGAAGCCGTTTATCATTCTCTCGGTCCCAGCTTTGATGCACCTGTACTGTCTCCGTCTTCTAGATGGTAGCGGGGTGAACGGGATGTGGCTCGGGTGGCTGATGTACTTGATGATGATCTTGGCCATCCTGTGACACCGGGTGCTGTAAATGTCCTGAAGGGAAGGTAGTGTGCACCCAATGATGCATTAGGCTGACCCCATCATTCTCTGGAGAACCCTGCAGTTGCGGGCGGTGCAGTTGCTGTGCCAGGCAGTGATACAGTCCAACAGATTGCTCTCAATGGTGCATATGTATAGGTTTCTGAGGGTCTCAGGAGTCAAGCCAAACTTCTTCAGGCTCCTGAGGTTGAAGAGGAGATGTTGCTCCTTTTTCCCAATGCTGTCGGTGTGAAAGGACCATTTCAGGTCCTCAGTGATTTGCACGCCGAGGAACTTGAAGCTTTTGACCCTCTCCACCGCTGCCCCATCGATGTGGATGGGGGTGTGCTCTCTGCTGCCTCCTCGTTCTTTTCCGCTCCTTCGTTTGGTTGATGTTGAGGTAGAGGTTCTTTTCCTGGCACCATTCTGCCAGGGCCCTCACCTCCTCCCTGTAGGGACTCTCATCGTTGTTGGTAATCAGGCCTACCACTGTTGTGACATCAGCAATTTGATGATTGAATTAGAGACGTGCAAGGCCACGCAGTCATGAATGAACAGGGAGTACAGAAGGGGCAGAGCACGCACCCCTGTGGGCCCCCCCCGTGTTGAGGATCAGCGGTGGTGTTGTTGCCTACCATCACCACCTAAAGTCAGCCCGTCAGGAAGTCTAGGACCCAGTTGCAGTGGGAGGGGTTCAGACCCAGGGTCCCGAGCTTAGTGATGAGCTTGATATATCTTGATTACATACTGAAGATATTCAACCCCCTGAGTCAATACAAGATGGAATCACATTTGGCAGCAATTACAGCTGTGAGTCTTTCTGAGTAAGTCTAACAGCTTTGCACATCTGGATTGTACAATATTCCTTATCCTTTTTTAAATTCTTCATACTCAAATTGTTTGATGACAATTTCTAGACAGCCATTTTCAAGTCTTGCCATACATTTTCAAGCCGATTTAAAATAAAAAATAACAACTTTTATTGAAAATATGTTTGTATTGGATTTGCCACAAGCATAACACTTTGTATTCAGGACGCAAAGTGAATTGCTTTGCCACATTTTTTGCAGTATTACTTTAGTGCCTTGTTGCAAACAGGATGCATATTTTGGGATATTTTTTATTCTGTACAGGCTTCATTCTTTTCACTCTGTCAATTAGGTTAGTATTGTGGCGTAAATACAATGTTGTTGATCCATTATAAGTTTTCTCCTATCACAGCCATTAAAAGTTGTACATGTTTTAAAGTCAGCATTGGTCTCATGGAAAGACACCCATATTTCTATAGTGACTGGGTGTAATGATACACCATCCAAAGTCTAATTAATACCTTCACAATGGCAATGTTTTTTTTTTTTTACCCATCTACCATTAGGGTGCCCTTCTTTGCGAGGCATTGGAAAACCTCCCTGGTCTCTGAGGGACCTTACAAATAATTGTATGTGTGGGGTACAGAGATGACATAGTCATTCAAAAATCATTTTAAACACTATTGCAGAGTGAGTCCATGCAACTTATTATGTGACTTGTGTTACAGGTTTAGTTTTTTACATTTATATTTCGAGGTAGCACATTAGCACGTAGAGTTGCACCAATAGGTGTCACTTCGTTAGTAAGTACAATGGTTTGTCCTTTAAAAGTTGCAGCGTACTGCAGCACAACTTGCATGGTGCTGCAGAATTCAATGGCACGTTATTTAAGTGGCTGTACTAGAGAATTTAAAACCTTTTTTTGTAAGAACAATAGTATACGGGACTGATTTCAATAAATGATGCTTAATTAATTAGATTAATATTATGGTGTTTCTATTCCAAGAAAAACGCAAAACCCTCTGAAAATATAGCGCTGCTCAAAGTGACATCGGTAGTAGACTACATAGTACTGGGCTATTTGGCGAGAGAATCCCTTTGTCGTGCGCGGGCACGAGGGAGACTGGGGTTCAATTCTGCTGTCTTTGTAATTAAGAATTCGTATTTAGTTAAATAAAGGTTATTCTAAGAGCATAGCATTTCTACAGCAGGATTTTAGTCTAACCAATACCCAAACAGAGATTCAGTCCAAATAAAAATCTCATTGATTTATCAAGACCAGTCCCCATGCTTGTCTCAAAGCAGCGCGAAAACGGTGCTGAAATAGTTGTAGGCTAAAACGGAACCCAAACGCGACCACGACACGCAGGTTAAAATATCAAAACAAACTGAACCAATTACATTAATTTGGTGACAGGTTAAAAGCATAAAAAATGTATGGCAATGTAGCTATTTAGGTTGCTCTTGCTAGCTAATTTGTTCTATTTAGATAGCTTGCTGTTGCAACGCATTTTGCATTGCCATATGCAGTGACTTAGCTGCACCACTGGGGAGGCCACATCTGCAAAGTATCAAAATACAGAGAGGTGTTGGTAAAGGTATATTGTCCTGCTAATAGCCCATAATGGACTATTATACTACTGTATATGGTGTCCAGGTCAGGATAACCAAAACATGTATTTATTAAAGACTATCAGAAAGAATGTTGATACCTCTTTATTTTGATCCAAAGCCAAGAATGAGTAAGTCACTCAGCTTTATGTAGATGGCGCTATATGACTGTGCCATCAACTTTATAATATATAACACTATTTAGGAGGTTATTTCGTTGTCAATAAAATGAAAGTGAGCGATTGTAATCTGAATAAAGGCAAAAATAATATTTGTAAAGGCCAAACCATTTACTTCTGTTTTTAGAGGGAGAGAAACGCTGGGCCAATTGTGCGCCGCCCTATGGGACTCACAATAAAGGTCGGATGTGATACATAATAATAATAATAATAATAATAATACTGAACCTAACTTAGAAATACATTTGACGATAGAATTCTCCACCTACACTCTATCTAGGTAAGTCTATAGTTCACCTACCTGCTAAAACAGCGGGAACGTGTCCCTAGTCAGCGCCATTAGCGCAATGCCCCTTAAAGTGTTGCTCTGTGCTACGCAGTGTGGCGGGGTGGGGGTCCACAGTTGATAGTAAAAAAAAAATCTAAGCTAATCACTGAATGGCCTACTACAAGGATGTGATCAGGTTGACACTTCTAAGTTATAATAACACTGAACACACACGCGCGCGCACACCGTATTGTAAAGGCAAGTACAATGAGCAGTTGGGAAAATGAAGTCTGCTGCATGGGTTGCAAGATACTCACACACACACTTCATTCATTTGTTGTATTGTATTTATTATGGATCCCTATTAGACAGCAGTTACTATTCTTTGGGTCCAGCAAAATTAAGGCAGTTATACAATTTTAAAAACATGACATTTTTTTTGTTTTTATTTGATTTACTTTTCTGCGCTTTTGCACACCAGTATCTCTACTTGCACCTCATCATCTGCTCATTTATCACTCCAGTGTTAATCTGCTTAATTGTAATTGTTCGCTCCTATGGCCTATTTATTGCCTACCTCCTCATGCCTTTTGCACACACTGTATATAGATTTTTTTTTTTTTTACTGTGTCATTGGCTTGTTTATTGTGTAACACTGTGTAACACTGTGTTGTTGTCTGTGTCACACTGCTTTGCTTTATCTTGGCCAGGTCGCAGTTGCAAATGAGAACTTGTTCTCAACTAGCCTACCTGGTTAAATAAAGGTTAAATAAAAACGTTTTTTTTTTTAAAACAATAGATTCACAACACATTAAGTGTGTGTCCTCAGGCCTCTACTCTACTACCAACTATCTACAACACAAAATCCTTGTGTACATGTGTGTACAGTGGGTATGTTATTGTGTGTATGCATGTCTCCTCACAGTTCCCGCTGTTCCATAAGGTATATTTTTATCTGTTAAAAAAAAAAATCTGATTTTACTGCTTGCCTGAGTTTCTTGATGTGGAATATAGTTCCATGTAGTCATGGCTCTATGTACTACTGTGCGCCTTCCATAGTCTGTTCTGTTAAGGTTAGTGTGTAGTCAAGGCTTTGTCATTCAAATTATATTGTGCCCATTTTTCAGATCTGCCAACCTGCTCGGTGGGTGACAGGTAACCGTCGTTCCACCAAGGTTGTTCCAGGCCTGGAGTTTTATGCTGGAACTTCCAGAGGCTTGTAGACCTGAGGCAGTTTGATGTGGCCCAGCAAATTATCAAACACACGTATACACACTCACTCACTCACTCACTCTGTTAGCTCAACAACAGTCTTCACAGCTGCAGTCGTCTGTCCCTGCATCTGCTACACCGGCCACGACAGATGATACGGGTAATTATCACATGTATGTATACACACATGCACACTCTCCCTCCCTTGGTGCTCTATTCAATCACGTCCTCTTTAGCCGACATCCACATAGCGGTTGTTTTGGTGGTGTCTGAGGTGGAACTGTGTTAGAGGTGACAAATTCACAAGCGGCTCCTGGCATTGTACCTAAAGCGGACATTGCTATTGGCTGCACGGAGTCGTATTAACAGAAATCTCATGCAGCCCGGTTCACAAATTAGAACCCTGCAATTTGAAATGTAATCTACAACTCGATTAGGCTGATAGAAACCCTCATTATTTAGTTGAATGATTTTGAATTTGAGCATCATTATATCTATAGCCTTCACTTTCTCGTTCTGAACTTGTAACACGAGTAGGACAGGTGTAGCTTCATGACAATGATCAAGAGCAGCTGCTTACTGATTTTGACAGATCCAACTCAGTTACACCTCAGACACCGCCAAAACCTTCAGCTACAGTGGGGCAAAAAAGTATTTAGTCAGCCACCAATTGTGCAAGTTCTCCGACTTAAAAAGATGAGAGAGGCCTGTAATTTTCATCATAGGTACACTTCAACTATGACAGACAAAATGAGTAGAAAAACAATCCAGAAAATCACATTGTAGGATTTTTTATAAATTTATTTGCAAATTATGGTGGAAAATAAGTATTTGGTCAACAAGAAAAGTTTATCTCAATACTTTGTTATATACCCTTTGTTGGCAATGACAGAGGTCAAACGTTTTCTGTAAGTCTTCACAAGGTTTTCACACACTGTTGCTGGTATTTTGGCCCATTCCTCCATGCAGATCTCCTCTAGAGCAGTGATGTTTTGGGGCTGTTGCTGGGCAACAAAATTTTCTATGGGGTTGAGATCTGGAGACTGGCTAGGCCACTCCAGGACCTTGAAATGCTTCTTACGAAGCCACTCCTTCGTTGCCCGGGCGGTGTGTTTGGGATCATTGTCATGCTGAAAGACCCAGCCACGTTTCATCTTCAATGCCCTTGCTGATGGAAGGAGGTTTCACTCAAAATCTCATGATACATGGCCCCATTCATTCATTCCTTTACACGGATCAGTCGTCCTGGTCTCTTTGCAGAAAATCAGCCCCAAAGCATGATGTTTCCACCCCCATGCTTCACACTAGGTATGTTGTTCTTTGGATGCAACTCAGCATTCTTTGTCCTCCAAACACGACGAGTTGAGTTTTTACCAAAAAGTTATATTTTGGTTTCATCTGACCATATGACATTCTCCCAATCTTTTTCGGGATCATTGAAATGCTCTCTAGCAAACTTCAGACGGGCCTGGACATGTACTGGCTTAAGCAGGGGAACACGTCTGGCACTGCAGGATTTGAGTCCCTGGTGGCGTAGTGTGTTACTGATGGTAGGCTTTGTTACTTTGGTCCCAGCTCTCTGCAGGTCATTCACTAGGCCCTCCTGTGTGGTTCTGGGATTTTTGCTCACTGTTCTTGTGATCATTCTGACCCCACGGGGTGAGATCTTGCGTGGAGCCCCAAATTGAGGGAGATTACCAGTGGTCTTGTATGTCTTCCATTTCCTAATAATTGCTCCCACAGTTGATTTCTTCAAACCAAGCTGCTTACCTATTGCAGATTCAGTCTTCCCAGCCTGGTGCAGGTCTACAATTGTGTTTCTGGTGTCCTTTGACAGCTCTTTGGTCTTGGCCATAGTGGGGTTTGGAGTGTGACTGTTTGAGGTTGTGGACAGGTGTCTTTTATACTGGTAACAAGTTCAAACAGGTGTCATTAATACAGGTAACGAGTGGAGGACAGAGGAGCCTCTTAAAGAAGAAGTTACAGGTCTGTGAGAGCCAGAAATCTTGCTTGTTTGTAGGTGACCAAATACTTATTTTCCACCATAATTTGCAAATAAATTAATAAAAAATCCTACAATGTGATTTTCTGGATTTCTTTTCTTCTCATTTTGTCTGTCATAGTTGAAGTGTACCTATGATGAAAATTACAGGCCTCTCTCACCTTTTTAAGTGGGAGAACTTGCACAATTGGTGGCTGACTAAATACTTTTTTGCCCCACTGTATGTGGTGTCAGCAATCACCGGTTAACACTTGATCTGATTGGATCTAAGCCTTACACACATTCAGTCTGTTTAGTTGTATGATAATTGTCAGTTAAGAAAATTGTGCCTCTCTTTTAGATCTGCCACCCTCAGCATTTCAGCTGCAGTCACAGCAGTCCTCTGCTGTGGTATTTAATTTACCAGCTGCACCGGTTACTTCTACAGTAGCCGTGAAGGGAGAAACTTGTGAGGATTCCCAGATGGATTCAGGTAATTCAGAATTATATTCCATACACATATCCTCACTCACACCAACAGATGTACATACACAGACATGTCGTTGAGCTGTACACTTACTGTCACTATGTGCATCACTCTTTCAGATCTGCCATGCTCTCCACCACTGCCTGACAGTCTCACCCAAAAGTGCATACACTGGGCCTATCGAGACGGACAAAGCAGAGATGGGTGGCTGACAAGGAAAAATAAAACAACATGCACACACACATTATCCATTCAAATCGATACTAGAACAGTAGATGATGTAAGGCTATTAGTAGGCCTATGTTTAGGTTCTGTCTCATAAGTTATTTACATGCTATTTTGAATTTAACGCTGGAAAAGCCATTGCCCTGTTGGAAGGAAATAGACAAGAGAGGAAGGGAGTAGAAAAGCAAGCAGATCCAGAGGTCTGCTCCTTGCCATGGCGCTGCTGGTTGTAGTTGCTGTGGTAGTATCGGCGGTGACAGTTGCTGCTGCAACAGTTGTTGTAGCTGTCCCAGCAGTGGTAGCCAATGTGTTGGGTGATGTTTAGTGTCACTGTTTAAAGAAGGGGGAAACAATTAAGTGGTTTATTAATGAATGTGTCCACTAAAATATGTTTATATACAAACTGTTTAAAGGCATAATAAAAACATTATAATTTGATGAACATTTTTATTTGGCCTTGCTGCTATTAGCCCATACCAACGCATTGAATAACAGATTCACTACACGGAACAACATAGAGTAAAAACATCTCAAATAAGTTGGTTCTGAAGTGTCTTTCCTATATCTGAGATATGCTGTATAAGAAAGATCAGGAAATATATATTATTATGATGTTTATTTATTTTTCACATTTATTTGATCCTTTAGATTTGGCACTTAACCATCTCCATATATACTTATCTGGACCCTGATATCTGGACCCTGATCTCTCTTTTGAAGAACATATCAAGACCATTTCAAGGACAGCTTTTTTCCATCTACGTAACATTGCAAAAATCAGAAACTTTCTGTCCAAAAATGATGCAGAAAAATGTATCCATGCTTTTGTCACTTCTAGGTTAGACTACTACAATGCTCTACTTTCCGGCTACCCGGATAAAGCACTAAATAAACTTCAGTTAGTGCTAAATACGGCTGCTGGAATCCTGACTAGAACCAACAAATTTGATCATATTACCCCAGTGCTAGCCTCCCTACACTGGCTTCCTGTCAAAGCAAGGGCTGATTTCAAGGTTTTACTGCTAACCTACAAAGCATTACATGGGCTTGCTCTCTGATTTGGTCCTGCCGTACATACCTACACGTACGCTACGGTCACAAGACGCAGGCCTCCTAATTGTCCCTAGAATTTCTAAGCAAACAGCTGGAGGCAGGGCTTTCTCCTATAGAGCTCCATTTTTATGGAACGGTCTGCCTACCCATGTCAGAGACGCAAACTCGGTCTCAACCTTTAAGTCTTTACTGAAGACTCATCTCTTCAGTGGGTCATATGATTGAGTGTAGTCTGGCCCAGGAGTGGGAAGGTGAACGGAAAGGCTCTGGAGCAACGAACCGCCCTTGCTGTCTCTGCCTGGCCGGTTCCCCTGTTTCCACTCTAACCCTATTACAGGGGCTGAGTCACTGGCTTACTGGGGCTCTCTCATACCGTTGCCCCCCCCCCCCCTGGGTTGTGCCGTGGCGGAGATCTTTGTGGGCTATACTCAGCCTTGTCTCAGGATGGTAAGTTGGTGGTTGAAGATATCCCTCTAGTGGTGTGGGGGCTGTGCTTTGGCACATATTTCATATAAATCTGGAAACACTGAACACTTTAATATATTAGAGTTTGTGAAACACCAAAAGGTATATTATACATAAGAATACCTCATGTTGGAAATACTCAAAAAGCTGATGCAAATAGTTCCCTAGAGTTGAACTAGCACAATATTTATTGGTGCAGAAGGGGAGTTTTGCCACCTTTCAACACCAGTCCCAAATTCAAGGTCCCCTTGGAAGGTTTCCATCCCCAGGTAAGTACATTCTGTCAGTGCCACTTTATGACATGCGATGCAAATTTGCATTTATGAGGTTGAAAATGATCTCTCAGGACCCAAAGACGGGACTGGTCTCACCAAACCAGATCAACCCTGCTCATGCATAATTAATTTACTTTCAATCAAAGCTGAAGATGTGAACTATGGTTAATCTACATTTCAAAAGGTCCAATCTCTGATGTTATAATCCCACATTATAATATGAAACTATGTAAAGGTTGGTAACTTAATTAGAAAGGTTGGTAACTTAATTAGGGAGGAAGCAGAAAAATCTGTTTTATTGGCTTACTACATCAGACGCTTAAGTTTTGCAGAGTGTGAAACAGTACTATTATTTTTTCTTGCGTTGCTCCAGCGTAACATTTATTTCTGGTTCTACTCCCAAGATTTTAACAAATGGCTCACGCCTGAGAACAATAGGATATAGTGGCTAGCGTTCTGCTCGCGCTGACCAAACGTTAAGCTTCTAGTATAGCAGGTCAAAATAAAGCCCCACTGTAGCACCAATGTCAGACTAATGGAATTCGGTTTTCAAAAATCACCTGCCTTATGGGGCAACCGCAGAACAGGCTCATCTTGCCCAGCTGCCATAAGTGCCATAAATTGGCCATCTTTCACTTAAACAATGGAGCCGAACCAGAAAGATCAGTTTTAGACAAGACCTACTGAAATTCTTTTGAAGTTGTGTTGTTTTCAGACTACAGAATGTGAACATGTTTCCATTGATGTAGACCTATTTAAGACAATTTATTTATTATCCCCGTGGGAAAATGTTGGTGCATACATCAAAACACATAATTGAACAAAGACTAGGACATACAGTATACAGTACAGACAATATCTACAGCAATAGAAAAAGTGCAGTTCATGAGCAATCAACGATTAATCTGTACACTATATAAACTGTACACATCAGTACACTCTGTCAACTACAATGTCAACTGTTCATTATTCATTCATTCATTTGGGGTTCATTAGTAGTCTTGTGGGCTTTAGTGAGGTGTATTTTATAATTAATAACGTCCAGACCTGTCTGCTTGACCCCCAGCACTTGCTTAACATATTTCTCTGAGAGACATGAGTATTTCCATCCCAGCAGAAGATACAGTATGTTAAGACACTTTCAATGAATGACTTGTAGTCACAATAAAACATCATCAACATTAAAGGGGAAGTTCACCAGCTTTTATATGTAGACATATTTTGACTCTTTCTGTGATTGTAGTTGATTACCCACAAACTGTTTTTTGTATTTTTGTTTCATTTCATCTTGTTTCATGACAGAACAAATTGGTAGAGACATTTTGCTGAGTGATCACTTGCAATTGACTACAATGCATTATGAAAATATGTCTAACGCATGTTAGAAAACATTGTTTCTAATTAAGCAATAAGGCATGGGGGTGTGGTATATGGCCAATATACCACAGCTAAGGGATGCTTTTATGCACGACGCAACGTGGAGTGCCTGGATACAGCCCTTAGCTGTGGTATATTGGCAATATACCACAACCCCCCAAGGTGCCTTATTGCTATTATAAACTGATTCCCAACGTAATTAGAGCATTAAAAATAAATGTTTTGTTGTACCCGTCTGATATACCACATCTTTCAGCCAATCAGCATTCAGGTCTCGAACCACCCGGTTTATAATATGCTTTAGAAATGTGCATATTGCATTATAGTCAATGGCACACTGTTTGTTGTGACCAGTATGACCAGTATAAAAACATAATAACAAATCCATCACAGATCAGAGCCGACCATGTCAAACCACACTGCTGTCTCATTCATTGCAATGATGTTGCTCTCCTTTATCTTATTTTGCGGTCTTTACAGGTACTCACTGATGTTCACTTGTAAACGATTCATTGAGACCCGCCGTTTATTTAAAACATGCTTTTATTTGCAGAAATGTGTGAAATTTGTGTAAATGTGTTCTTATACAGGTTCAAGAGTAATGCTGGGAAAGGAACTTTCTTGTATACTGGAGCCTCAGAATGGAATGAGTTGCCTCTGTCTATAAAAACAATGTCTTCTCTGGGCAGCTTTAACCATGAAGTAAAAATATGTTTTATGTCTTCTGTGCCCATATGAATAACCCCTATGATGTAACTGGAATGATGAGATAGATGTTCTTCTTCTCTGTTTTTGTTTGATTATTTCACTGCCATACTGTGTTTGATCCTGTCTAGCCATCTTGTCTAAAGAGGACCACATTGGAAATAAGTCTTTATTGTATGTTATCCTCGATGATTTTATTAATGTGCATGTGTGGCTTTTAACTTTTATGTGTGCTTGTTTTTTTTAAATGGCCGAATTAATAAACTAAACGAAACAACAACAAAAAACAATGGGTCAGAAGTTCACATACACTCAATTAGTATTTGGTAGCGTTGCCTTTAAATTGCTTAACTTGGGTCAAACGTTTCGGGTAGCCTTCCACAAGCTTCCCACAATAAGTTGGGTGAATTTTGGCCCATTCCTGACAGAGCTGGTGTAACTGAGTCAGGTTTGTAGGCCTCCTTGCTTGCACAGTCTCTTTCAGTTCTGCCCACACATTTTCTATGGGATTGAGGTCAGGGCTTTGTGATGGCCACTCCAATACCTGAACTTTGTTGTCTTTGGAAGTATGTCTCGGATCATTGTCCATTTGGAAGACCCATTTGCGACCAAGCTTTAACTTCCTGACTGATGTCAAGATGTTGCTTCAATATATCCACATAATTTTCCTCCCTCATGATACCATCTATTTTGTGAAGTGCACCAGTCCCTCCTGCAGCAAAGCACCCTCACAACATGATGCTGCCACCCCGTGCTTCACGGTTGGGATGGTGTTCTTCGGTTTGCAAGCCTCCCCCTTTCCCCTCAAACCATAACGATGGTCATTATGGTTAGACGGTTCTATTTTTGTTTCATCAGACCAGAGAAAATTTCTCCAAAAAATACGATCTTTGTCCCTATGTGCAGTTGCAAACCGTAGTCTGGCCTTTTTTAATGAAGGTTTAAGGAGCAGTGGCTTCTTTCTTGCTGAGCGGCCTTTCAGGTTATGGAGGTTACTGTGGATATAGATACGTTTGTACCTGTTTCCTCCAGCATCTTCACAAGGTCCTTTGCTGTTGTTTTGGGATTGATTTGCACTTTTCGCACCAAAGTACGTTCCTCTCTAGGAGACAGAACGCGTCTCCTTCCTGAGCGGGATGACAGCTGCGTGGTCCCATGGTGTTTATACTTGCGTACTATTGTTTGTACAGATGAACGTGGTACCTTCAGGCGTTGGAAATTGCTCCCAAGGATGAACCAGACTTGTGGAGGTCTACAATAATTCTTCCAAGGTCTTGGCTGATTTCTTTTGATTTCCCCATGATGTCATTCAAAGAGGTACTGAGTTTGAAGGTAGGCCTTGAAATACATCCACATGTACACCGCCAATTGACTCAAATGATATCAATTAGCCTATCAGAAGCTTCTAAAGCCATTACATCATTTTCTGGAATTTTCCAAGCGGTTTAAAGACTTAGTGTATGTAAACTTCTGACCCACTGGAATTGTGATACAGTGAATTATAAGTGAAATAATCTGTCTGTAAACAATTGTTGGAAAATTACTTGTGTCATGCACAAAGTAGATGTCCTAACCGACTTGCCAAAACTATAGTTTGTTAACAAGAAATTTGTGGAGTGGTTGAAAAACAAGTTTTAATTACTCCAACCTAAGTGTATGTAAACTTACGACTTCAACTGTATATGTCTGCTACCCAACTACATTAAATTCCAAATAAATTAAATTCAAAATTATTCATAGAAAAAGTTCATTGCTTTGCCACATTTTTGCAGTATTAATGTTAGTGCCTTGTTGCAAACAGGATGCATGTTTTGGAATATTTTTGATTCTGTATAGGCTCCTTCATTTCACTCTGTCAATTAGGTTAGTATTTAGCTATTTGATTTTAAATGTTAGGACCCATTTAGGTATAAAAAAAATGAGAAAAAAGTATTTGATAAAATATTGAATTTAGCCTTTACTATTAAAACCCATAGAAATGCATTGAATAACACATAAAACAATTGCAAAAAAGAATATGAGGTTTAGAAGTGACTGTACTATATCAAGGATATATAAGACATCTCAGAGAATATTTTAGGTTTTTAGGACACATATTTAACCTCTTATTTTTGTTGGCACAATACTACCTCCATGCTTTCATTTGTTTGTATCTGGTACCTTCAGCCTTGTCCTGTGAGACTTATGGGGGTCATAGGGCAAAACGGAGAACTTACTTAGATTGACACATTTGTAAAAAAAAATAATCCAAAAACATAATTCTTCTTTGACATTATGGGGTATTGTGTGAAGCCAGTGACACAAAATCTCAATTTAATCCATTTTAAATTCAGGCTGTAACACAACGACAGTGTGAAAAAACTCAAGGTGTGTAAATACTTTCTGAAGGCACTGTATGATATCTGTGATCTGACTCACTGATACTTACTGATACTTACTGATACTTTCTCCAGCCAACATTTTATTTTTCCGACATTTCAGAAATGTACAATTGTCTTTTCAAGGGAGTGATTTACATTTTCAAGTTCATGGCACTCAACATCTCAGACGAGTACCGTCTGTATAATAATATGTCGACTACAACATTGATAAGATCAATTTGTGTTTATTTAAGTTTTATTACAATATATCTACAGTCTAAAGTGTATTTATTTATGTGTTTTTCTTTGGCATTATTTATTCAAGCGTTTTCAAAGTAATTTCCAAAGATTGCAATGTTTGCCAAGAGATGCGTTACAATTAGGAAGAAACTATATATTACAGAATAGACAATTAGGTTTCCAAGAATTATATAATTTCCTTAGTTAACTTCATTATATACAAATGTATTTATATTCTATTATATTATTCATAGTCTATTGCAATATACTAAAATGACATATAAATAGAAAAACATCACACATTTACTTTCAGCTTCATTACATTACCAGCATTATTTTGAGAATTATTTTCTCTTGAGGTACATTTTATAAAAATAAATTAGACAAACAGTTTTATACATAATCATATAGACAAGCAATTACTATAACTAATATATTACTATTTGATTATTAGTAGTTTCTTAACATATCTTAATCTTAATAGCTGAAGTTATATATGCTTTTATTATAGAATATGTCATACTTAATGGGTTTATTTCAGTCCTAGAGTTATTCTGTTAAGAAGAAATAGATCAGCATTAAAACAAGTAGTAAAGTGACCACTTCATGAGGTCTGTTTCTTGCCATAGTGCTGCTATAGGTAGGTGCCCCCACTGTAGTTTGTGTAGCTGCTGTTGTGGTGGTTGCAGTAGTAGTAGTCGTGGAATTCTGGAATTCTGTTAAAAAATTAAATAAATCAGATTTGGACCATTTAAAAGCCTCTGCCAAGTCTATCCTCTTCCAAAAATATAAAAGACGCCAGATGTAGGCCACATGAGCAAAATCATGATTCATCCAAATCAGGGATGGGCAACTCGCGGCCAATAGCCTATCTTATTCTCTCTCTCTCTCTCTCTCTCTCTCTCTCTCTCTCTCTCTCTCTCTCTCTCTCTCTCTCTCTCTCTCTCTCTCTCTCTCTCTCTCTCTCTCTCTCTCTCTCTCTCTCTCTCTCTCTCTCTCTCTCTCTCTCTCTCTCTCTCTCTCTCTCTCTCTCTCTCTCTCTCTCTCTCTCTCTCTCTCTCTCTCTCTCTCTCTCTCTCTCTCTCTCTCTCTCTCTCTCTCTCTCTCTCTCTCTCTCTCTCTCTCTCTCTTTCGCTCTCTTTCGCTCTCTTTCTCTCTCATGTGTGCCTTGTTGAAAGTCCCTATTATGGCAAGAACATCTCAAATAAGCAAAGAGAAACGACAGTCCATCATTACTTGAAGACATGAAGGTCAGTCAAGTTTCTTCAAGTGCAGTTGCAAAAACCATCAAGCGCTATGATGGAACTGTCTCTCACGAGGACCGCCACAGGAAAGGAAGACCCAGAGTTACCTCTGCCGCAGAGGATACGTTCATTAGAGTTACAAGCCTCAGAAATTGCAGCCCAAAATAAATGTTTCACAGAGTTCAAGTACCAAACACATCTCAACATCAACTGTTCAGAGGAGACTGTGTGAATCTGGCCTTCATGGTCGAATTGCTGCAAAGTAACCACTACTAAAGGACACCAACAAGAAGAAGATACTTGCTCGGGCAAAGAAACACGAACAATGGAAATTAGACTAGTGGAAATCTGTCCATTTGGCCTTCCTTTAAAATGGCAACATTTTCTCCTTGTCCCATGGCAAATGTGAGATGTGGGTATGAAGAATCACGAGCCACTGTAGCTCCTCATGATGAGTTCCACTTCTTTGTGGCCCCCACACCCATCAAGTTGCCCATCCATGATCCAATAAAATCAGTGATACAAAACCAGAGCACCAGAATCGTCTTTGCTCATATCTACGGGTAAAGCTAGTCTTATAAGAGACTACCATGACTGAAATGGTTTTGAAATAAAAAGAAAGACCTTTAAATGAGGTACAATATTTCAAGTATGATATAATTTAGTCACAACTGATGAAACCAGAGCTGGTAATTAAGCTGTGGGCATAAAAAACAACAACAACATGGTGACACAGAGGGAAATATTGCTACAAATAATCATGTGTAATGTATGAATTTACATACATATTGTGTTAAAATTTATTCTTACCCGCTTTGATACTGTCAGTAATAACATCTAAGAAGACGTTGGACGTGTTGATGGATGTCTTGAGGGAGTCCTCTACATTTGTAACGTTAGGGACCACAGACTGGTTTGTGAAGATTAAGTTGGTTGTCACACCCACAGAACCAGACCTATAAATCAAAGAAATAGAATAAATGTGAAATGTGATAAGTTATTATTATTTGTTGTAGTAGAATTAGTATTATTAAGGAATGGCAAATGTGACTTATATCATTTTTCTGCCTTCAAGTAAGTTGTAGAAACATAATGATAACTGATCATACCAGAAACTGATGATGATGCATCTGAGGAAGATTCCAGGATATACCTTTTTGTATCCTCGATTCAACTGTAGAAAGTCATCAGGGCACATCATGAGAATTTAAAGGACAAATCAAATGTGTACTAGGTACTAATAACTCTCAAGCAAGATTTTTTCCTAAATGTTCATTTCAATATTTCTATTAATGTTAATGATCAACTTTTACCTCAGTTGTGACATTTAAAGCCAAAGTAAAGTAATCCTGGGACTGTGGATTTTTGTAGGCTTCCAAAAATTGTCGATTCATCCGGAACTGTAGAATAAGTACACCTTCATTTGCTCTTGGAGGGTCAGTGGATGCGGTGGTTGGGGAAACAGTAGTTGTTGGAGCAAGAGTTGTTGTTGTTGATGGTGAAGCTGTGGTCATTGTGGGAGCAGCCAGGGTTGTTGTAGCAGCACCTGGTGCTGTGGCTGCAGCAGTGGTAGTTGTGGGGGCAACTGTGGTTGTTGTGGTTGCAGTAGGTGGGGCTGTGGTTGTTGTGGAGTTAGATGTAGTTGTGGTAGCACCAACTGTGCTGGTAGTTACAGCAGCTGTTGTTCTTGTGGCAAAAGCTGATGTTGTTGTTGTGGTGGCAGTTGTAGTGGGAGCAACTGGTGTTATTGAAGCAGCAGCTTTAGTTGTTGTGGGGGCAGCTGTAGCTTTTGAGTGAGCCACTGTTGTTGTGGGAGCTACTGTTTTTGTAAATGGAGCTGTAGTTGTAGTTGCTGCTGCTGTGGTTGTTGTGGTTAAGGTGGGATAAGCTGCGTTTTCTGTGTGGGTGACTGTGGTTGTTATGGGTAAAATTGTGATTGTTGTGGCAGCAGCTGTGGTTGTTATGGGAGTAGCTGAAGGTGTTGTGGGGACGACTGTGATTGTTGAAGAAACAGCTGTAGATGTCAACAGTGCTGCTGTGGTTGCTGTGGGAGCAGCTGTGGTTGTTGTGGGAGCCACTGTGGTTAACATTGTTACTGCTGTGGTTGTTGATGGGGCAGCTGCAGTTGTTGTGGGGGTAGCTGTTGTTGTCATAGCAGCAGCTGGGGATATTGTTACTGTTGCTGTTGGTACAGCTGTGGTTGCTGTTGGTGCAGCTGTGGTTGCTGTAGGTGAGGCTGTTGTTGTTGTGGAGTTAGATGTAGTTATGGTAGCTCCAGCTGCGTTGGTAGTTAGAGCAACTGTTGTTGTTCTTGTAGCAAAAGCTGCTGTTGTTGTTGTGGTGGTATTAGTGAGAGAAACTATTGTTATTGTAGCAGCAGCTGTAGTTGATGTGGAAGCAGCTGGGGTTGTTGTGGGAGCCGCTGTGGTTGTTGTGAGGTAAGCTGTGGTTGTAGTGGGAGCCGCTGTGGTTGTAGTGGGAAACTCTGTGGTTGTTGTGGGAGCCGCTGTGGTTGTTGTGGGAGTCGCTGTGGTTGTTATGAGGTAAGCTTTGGTTGTTGTGGGAGACACTGTGGTTGTAGTGGGAGATTCTGTGGTTGTTGTGGGAGCCGCTGTGGTTGTAGTGGGAGCCGCTGTGGTTGTAGTGGGAGCCGCTGTGGTTGTAGTGGGGAGCACTGTGGTTGTAGTGGGAGCAGCTGTGGTTGTAGTGTGAGCCGCTGTGGTTGTAGTGGGAGCCGCTGTGGTTGTAGTAGAAGCCGCTGTGGTTGTAGTGGGAGCTGCTGTGGTTGTAGTGGGAGGCGATGTGGTTGTAGTGGGAGCAGCTGTGGTTGTAGTGGGAGTCGCTGTGGTTGTTATGAGGTAAGCTTTGGTTGTTGTGGGAGACACTGTGGTTGTAGTGGGAGATTCTGTGGTTGTTGTGGGAGCCGCTGTGGTTGTAATGGGAGCCGCTGTGGTTGTAGTGGGAGCCGCTGTGGTTGTAGTGGGGAGCGCTGTGGTTGTAGTGGGAGCAGCTGTGGTTGTAGTGGGAGCCGCTGTGGTTGTAGTGGGAGCCGCTGTGGTTGTAGTAGGAGCCGCTGTGGTTGTAGTGGGAGCCGCTGTGGTTGTAGTGGGAGGCGATGTGGTTGTAGTGGGAGCAGCTGTTGTTGTAGTGGGAGATGATGTGGTTGTAGTGGGAGCCGCTGTGGTTGTAGTGGGAACCGCTGTGGTTGTAGTGGGAGCCGCTGTGGTTGTTCTGGGAGACGCAGTGGTTGTTGTGGGAGCCGCTGTGGTTGTTGTGGGAGTTGCTGTGGTTGTTGTGGGAGCCTCTGTAGTTGTTGTGAGGTAAGATGTAGTTGTTGTGGGAGCCGCTGTGGTTGTAGTGGGAGCCGCTGTGGTTGTAGTGGGAGCCGCTGTGGTTGAAGTGGGAGCCGCAGTGGTTGTAGTGGGAGCCGCTGTGGTTGTAGTGGGAGCCGCTGTGATTATAGTGGGAGGCGCTGTGGTTGTAGTGGGAGCAGCTGTGGTTGTAGTGGGAGCCGCTGTGGTTGTAGTGCGAGCCGCTGTGGTTGTAGTGGGAGCCGCTGTGGTTGTTGTGGGAGACGCAGTGGTTGTTGTGGGAGCCTCTGTGGTTGTTGTGGGAGTTGCTGTGGTTGTTGTGGGAGCCTCTGTAGTTGTTGTGAGGTAAGATGTAGTTGTTGTGGGAGCCGCAGTGGTTGCAGTGGGAAACTCTGTGGTTGTTGTGGGAGCCGCTGTGGTTGTTGTGGGAGTCGCTGTGGTTGTTATGAGGTAAGCTTTGGTTGTTGTGGGAGACACTGTGGTTGTAGTGGGAGATTCTGTGGTTGTTGTGGGAGCCGCTGTGGTTGTAGTGGGAGCCGCTGTGGTTGTAGTGGGAGCCGCTGTGGTTGTAGTGGGGAGCACTGTGGTTGTAGTGGGAGCAGCTGTGGTTGTAGTGTGAGCCGCTGTGGTTGTAGTGGGAGCCGCTGTGGTTGTAGTAGAAGCCGCTGTGGTTGTAGTGGGAGCTGCTGTGGTTGTAGTGGGAGGCGATGTGGTTGTAGTGGGAGCAGCTGTGGTTGTAGTGGGAGTCGCTGTGGTTGTTATGAGGTAAGCTTTGGTTGTTGTGGGAGACACTGTGGTTGTAGTGGGAGATTCTGTGGTTGTTGTGGGAGCCGCTGTGGTTGTAATGGGAGCCGCTGTGGTTGTAGTGGGAGCCGCTGTGGTTGTAGTGGGGAGCGCTGTGGTTGTAGTGGGAGCAGCTGTGGTTGTAGTGGGAGCCGCTGTGGTTGTAGTGGGAGCCGCTGTGGTTGTAGTAGGAGCCGCTGTGGTTGTAGTGGGAGCCGCTGTGGTTGTAGTGGGAGGCGATGTGGTTGTAGTGGGAGCAGCTGTTGTTGTAGTGGGAGATGATGTGGTTGTAGTGGGAGCCGCTGTGGTTGTAGTGGGAACCGCTGTGGTTGTAGTGGGAGCCGCTGTGGTTGTTCTGGGAGACGCAGTGGTTGTTGTGGGAGCCGCTGTGGTTGTTGTGGGAGTTGCTGTGGTTGTTGTGGGAGCCTCTGTAGTTGTTGTGAGGTAAGATGTAGTTGTTGTGGGAGCCGCTGTGGTTGTAGTGGGAGCCGCTGTGGTTGTAGTGGGAGCCGCTGTGGTTGAAGTGGGAGCCGCAGTGGTTGTAGTGGGAGCCGCTGTGGTTGTAGTGGGAGCCGCTGTGATTATAGTGGGAGGCGCTGTGGTTGTAGTGGGAGCAGCTGTGGTTGTAGTGGGAGCCGCTGTGGTTGTAGTGCGAGCCGCTGTGGTTGTAGTGGGAGCCGCTGTGGTTGTTGTGGGAGACGCAGTGGTTGTTGTGGGAGCCTCTGTGGTTGTTGTGGGAGTTGCTGTGGTTGTTGTGGGAGCCTCTGTAGTTGTTGTGAGGTAAGATGTAGTTGTTGTGGGAGCCGCAGTGGTTGCAGTGGGAGCCACTGTGGTTGTAGTGGGAGCAGCTGTGGTTGTAGTGGAAGCCGCTGTGGTTGTAGTGGGAGCGGCTGTGGTTGTAGTGGGAGCCGCTGTGGTTGTAGTGGGAGCGGCTGTGGTTGTAGTGGGAGCCGCTGTGGTTGTAGTTGGAGACGCAGTGGTTGTAGTGGGAGCCGCTGTGGTTGTAGTGGGAGCCGCTGTGGTTGTTCTGGGAGACGCAGTGGTTGTTGTGGGAGCCGCTGTGGTTGTTGTGGGAGTTGCTGTGGTTGTTGTGGGAGCCTCTGTAGTTGTAGTGGGAGCCGCTGTGGTTGTAGTGGGAGTCGCTGTGGTTGTTATGAGGTAAGCTTTGGTTGTTGTGGGAGACACTGTGGTTGTAGTGGGAGATTCTGTGGTTGTTGTGGGAGCCGCTGTGGTTGTAATGGGAGCCGCTGTGGTTGTAGTGGGAGCCGCTGTGGTTGTAGTGGGGAGCGCTGTGGTTGTAGTGGGAGCAGCTGTGGTTGTAGTGGGAGCCGCTGTGGTTGTAGTGGGAGCCGCTGTGGTTGT
Organism: Oncorhynchus kisutch; assembly: GCF_002021735.2. Classification (NCBI taxonomy): domain Eukaryota; kingdom Metazoa; phylum Chordata; class Actinopteri; order Salmoniformes; family Salmonidae; genus Oncorhynchus; species Oncorhynchus kisutch. The sequence goes on from NC_034180.2 coordinate 10,223,063, forward strand.
AGTAGGAGCCGCTGTGGTTGTAGTGGGAGCCGCTGTGGTTGTAGTGGGAGGCGATGTGGTTGTAGTGGGAGCAGCTGTGGTTGTAGTGGGAGATGCTGTGGTTGTAGTGGGAGCCGCTGTGGTTGTAGTGGGAACCGCTGTGGTTGTAGTGGGAGCCGCTGTGGTTGTTCTGGGAGACGCAGTGGTTGTTGTGGGAGCCGCTGTGGTTGTTGTGGGAGTTGCTGTGGTTGTTGTGGGAGCCTCTGTAGTTGTTGTGAGGTAAGATGTAGTTGTTGTGGGAGCCGCTGTGGTTGTAGTGGGAGCCGCTGTGGTTGTAGTGGGAGCCGCTGTGGTTGAAGTGGGAGCCGCAGTGGTTGTAGTGGGAGCCGCTGTGGTTGTAGTGGGAGCCGCTGTGATTATAGTGGGAGGCGCTGTGGTTGTAGTGGGAGCAGCTGTGGTTGTAGTGGGAGCCGCTGTGATTGTAGTGCGAGCCGCTGTGGTTGTAGTGGGAGCCGCTGTGGTTGTTGTGGGAGACGCAGTGGTTGTTGTGGGAGCCGCTGTGGTTGTTGTGGGAGTTGCTGTGGTTGTTGTGGGAGCCTCTGTAGTTGTTGTGAGGTAAGATGTAGTTGTTGTGGGAGCCGCAGTGGTTGCAGTGGGAGCCACTGTGGTTGTAGTGGGAGCAGCTGTGGTTGTAGTGGAAGCCGCTGTGGTTGTAGTGGGAGCGGCTGTGGTTGTAGTGGGAGCCGCTGTGGTTGTAGTGGGAGCGGCTGTGGTTGTAGTGGGAGCCGCTGTGGTTGTAGTTGGAGACGCAGTGGTTGTAGTGGGAGCCGCTGTGGTTGTAGTTGGAGCCGCTGTGGTTGTAGTGGGAGCCGCTGTGGTTATAGTGGGAGGCGCTGTGGTTGTAGTGGGAGCAGCTGTGGTTGTAGTGGGAGCCGCTGTGGTTGTAGTGGGAGCCGCTGTGGTTGTAGTAGAAGCCGCTGTGGTTGTAGTGGGAGCCGCTGTGGTTGTAGTGGGAGGCGATGTGGTTGTAGTGGGAGCAGCTGTGGTTGTAGTGGGAACCGCTGTGGTTGTAGTGTGAGCCGCTGTGGTTGTTCTGGGAGACGCAGTGGTTGTTGTGGGAGCCGCTGTGGTTGTTGTGGGAGTTGCTGTGGTTGTTGTGGGAGCCTCTGTAGTTGTTGTGAGGTAAGATGTAGTTGTTGTGGGAGCCGCTGTGGTTGTAGTGGGAGCAACTGTGGTTGTAGTTGGAGCCGCTGTGGTTGTAGGGGGAGCCGCTGTGGTTGTAGTGGGAGCCGCTGTGGTTGTAGTGGGGAGCGCTGTGGTTGTAGTGGGAGCAGCTGTGGTTATAGTGGGAGCCGCTGTGGTTGTAGTGGGAGACACTGTGGTTGTAGTGGGAGCAGCTGTGGTTGTAGTGGGAGCCGCTGTGGTTGTAGTGCGAGCCGCTGTGGTTGTAGTGGGAGCCGCTGTGGTTGTAGTGGGAGCCGATGTGGTTGTTGTGGGAGACACAGTGGTTGTTGTGGGAGCCGCTGTGGTTGTTGTGGGAGTTGCTGTGGTTGTTGTGGGAGCCTCTGTAATTGTTGTGAGGTAAGATGTAGTTGTTGTGGGAGATGCAGTGGTTGCAGTGGAAGCCACTGTTGTTGTAGTGGGAGCAGCTGTGGTTGTAGTGGAAGCCGCTGTGGTTGTAGTGGGAGCGGCTGTGGTTGTAGTGGGAGCCGCTGTGGTTGTAGTTGGAGACGCAGTGGTTGTAGTGGGAGCCGCTGTGGTTGTAGTTGGAGCCGCTGTGGTTGTAGTGGGAGCCGCTGTGGTTATAGTGGGAGGCGCTGTGGTTGTAGTTGGAGCAGCTGTGGTTGTAGTGGGAGCCGCTGTGGTTGTAGTTGGTCCCGCTGTGGTTTTAGTGGGAGCCGCTGTGGTTGTAGGGGGAGCCGCAGTGGTTGTAGTGGGAGCCGCTGTGGTTGTAGTGGGAGCCGCTGTGGTTGTAGAGGGAGGCGCTGTGGTTGTAGTGGGAGCCGCTATAGTTGTTGTGAGGTAAGATGTAGTTGTTGTGGGAGCCGCTATGGTTGTAGTGGGAGCCACTGTGGTTGTAGTGGGAGCGGCTGTGGTTGTAGTGGGGGGCGCTGTGGTTGTAGTGGGAGCCGCTGTGGTTGTAGTGGGAGCCGCTGTGGTTGTAGTGGGAGCCGCTGTGGTTGTAGTGGGAGCCGCTGTGGTTGTAGTGGGAGCCGCTGTGGTTGTAGTGGGGAGCGCTGTGGTTGTAGTGGGAGCAGCTGTGGTTGTAGTGGGAGCCGCTGTGGTTGTAGTCGGAGCCACTGTGGTTGTTGTGGGAGACGCAGTGGTTGTTGTGGGAGCTGCTGTGGTCGTTGTGGGAGTCGATGTGGTTGTTGTGAGGTAAGATGTAGTTGTTATTGGAGCCAATATGGTTGTAGTGGGAGCCACTGTGGTTGCAGTGGGGGGCGCTGTGGTTGTAGTGGGAGCCACTGTGGTTGTAGTGGGAGCGGCTGTGGTTGTAGTGGGAGCCGCTGTAGTTGTAGTGGGAGCAGCTGTGGTTGTTGTGGGAGACGCAGTGGTTGTTGTGGGAGCCGCTGTGGTTGTAGTGGGAGCCGTTGTGGTTGTAGTGGTAGCCGCTGTGGTTGTAGTGGGAGCCGCTGTGGTTATAGTGGGAGGCGCTGTGGTTGTAGTGGGGTGCGCTGTGGTTGTAGTGGGAGCCGCTGTGGTTGTAGTTGGTGCCGCTGTGGTTTTAGTGGGAGCCGCTGTGGTTGTAGGGGGAGCCACAGTGGTTGTAGTGGGAGCCGCTGTGGTTTTAGTGGGAGCCGCTGTGGTTGTAGAGGGAGGCGCTGTGGTTGTAGTGGGAGCCGCTATAGTTGTTGTGAGGTAAGATGTAGTTGTTGTGGGAGCCGCTATGGTTGTAGTGGGAGCCACTGTGGTTGTAGTGGGAGCGTCTGTGGTTGTAGTGGGGGGCGCTGTGGTTGTAGTGGGAGCCACTGTGGTTGTAGTGGGAGCGGCTGTGGTTGTAGTGGGGGGCGCTGTGGTTGTAGTGGGAGCAGCTGTGGTTGTAGTGGGAGCCGCTGTGGTTGTAGTGGGAGCCGCTGTGGTTGTAGTGGTAGCCGCTGTGGTTGTAGTGGGAGCCGCTGTGGTTGTAGTGGGAGCCGCTGTGGTTGTAGTGGGAGCCGCTGTGGTTGTAGTGGGAGCCGCAGTGGTTGTAGTGGGAGCCACAGTGGTTGTAGTGGGAGCCGTTGTGGTTGTAGTGGTAGCCACTGTGGTTGTAGTGGTAGCCGCTGTGGTTGTAGTGGGAGCCGCTGTGGTTGTAGTGGGAACCGCAGTGGTTGCAGTGGGAGCCGCTGTGGTTGTAGTGGGAGCAGCTGTGGTTGTAGTGGGAGATGCTGTGGTTGTAGTGGGAGCCGCTGTGGTTGTAGTGGGAGCCACTGTGGTTGTAGTGGGAGCCGCTGTGGTTGTAGTGGGGTGCGCTGTGGTTGTAGTGGGAGAAGCTGTGGTTGTAGTGGGAGCCGCTGTGGTTGTAGTTGGTGCCGCTGTGGTTGTAGTGGGAGCCGCTGTGGTTGTAGTGGTAGCCGCTGTGGTTGTAGTGGGAGCCGCTGTGGTTGTAGTGGGAGGCGCTGTGGTTGTAGTGGGAGCAGCTGTGGTTGTAGTGGGAGACTCTGTGGTTGTTGTGGGAGCCGCTGTGGTTGTTGTGGGAGTCGCTGTGGTTGTTGTGGGAGCCTCCGTGGTTGTTATGAGGTAAGCTTTGGTTGTTTTGGGAGCCGCTGTGGTTGTAGTGGGAGATTCTGTGGTTGTTGTGGGAGTCACTGTTGTTGTTGTGGGAGCCTCTGTAGTTGTTGTGAGGTAAGCTGTAGTTGTTGTGGGAGCCGCTGTGGTTGTAGTGGGAGCCGCTGTGGTTGTAGTGGGAGCCGCTCTGGTTGAGGTGGGGAGCGCTGTGGTTGTAGTGGGAGCAGCTGTGGTTGTAGTGGGAGCCGCTGTAGTTGTAGTGGGATCCGCTGTGGTTATAGTGGTAGCCATTGTGGTTGTAGTGGGAGCCGCAGTGGTTGTAGTGGGAGCTGCTGTGGTTGTAGTGGGAGCCGCTGTGGTTATAGTGGGAGCCGCTGTGGTTGTAGTGGGAGCTGCTGTGGTTATAGTGGGAGCCGCAGTGGTTGTAGTGGGAGCGGCTGGTGTTGTAGTGGGAGCGGCTGTGGTTGTAGTGGTAGCCGCTGTGGTTGTAGTGGGAGCCGCTGTGGTTGTAGTGGGAGCCGCAGTGGTTGTAGTGGTAGCCGCTGTGGTTGTAGTGGGAGGCGCTGTGGTTGTAGTGGGAGCAGCTGTGGTTGTAGTGGGAGACTCTGTGGTTGTTGTGGGAGCCGCTGTGGTTGTTGTGGGAGTCGCTGTGGTTGTTGTGGGAGCCTCCGTGGTTGTTATGAGGTAAGCTTTGGTTGTTTTGGGAGCCGCTGTGGTTGTAGTGGGAGATTCTGTGGTTGTTGTGGGAGTCACTGTTGTTGTTGTGGGAGCCTCTGTAGTTGTTGTGAGGTAAGCTGTAGTTGTTGTGGGAGCCGCTGTGGTTGTAGTGGGAGCCGCTGTGGTTGTAGTGGGAGCCGCTCTGGTTGTAGTGGGGAGCGCTGTGGTTGTAGTGGGATCCACTGTGGTTGTTGTGGGAGACGCAGTGGTTGTTGTGGGAGCCGCAGTGGTTGTAGTGGGAGCGGCTGGTGTTGTAGTGGGAGCGGCTGTGGTTGTAGTGGTAGCCGCTGTGGTTGTAGTGGGAGCCGCTGTGGTTGTAGTGGGAGCCGCAGTGGTTGTAGTGGTAGCCGCTGTGGTTGTAGTGGGAGGCGCTGTGGTTGTAGTGGGAGCAGCTGTGGTTGTAGTGGGAGACTCTGTGGTTGTTGTGGGAGCCGCTGTGGTTGTTGTGGGAGTCGCTGTGGTTGTTGTGGGAGCCTCCGTGGTTGTTATGAGGTAAGCTTTGGTTGTTTTGGGAGCCGCTGTGGTTGTAGTGGGAGATTCTGTGGTTGTTGTGGGAGTCACTGTTGTTGTTGTGGGAGCCTCTGTAGTTGTTGTGAGGTAAGCTGTAGTTGTTGTGGGAGCCGCTGTGGTTGTAGTGGGAGCCGCTGTGGTTGTAGTGGGAGCCGCTCTGGTTGTAGTGGGGAGCGCTGTGGTTGTAGTGGGAGCAGCTGTGGTTGTAGTGGGAGCCGCTGTAGTTGTAGTGGGATCGGCTGTGGTTGTAGTGGTAGCCATTGTGGTTGTAGTGGGAGCCGCAGTGGTTGTAGTGGGAGCTGCTGTGGTTGTAGTGGGAGCCGCTGTGGTTATAGTGGGAGCCGCTGTGGTTGTAGTGGGAGGCGCTGTGGTTGTAGTGGGAGCTGCTGTGGTTGTAGTGGGAGCCGCTGTGGTTGTAGTGGGAGCCGCTGTGGTTGTAGTGGGAGCCGCTGTGGTTGTAGTGGGGAGCACTGTGGTTGTAGTGGGATCAGCCGTGGTTGTAGTGGGAGCCACTGTGGTTGTAGTGGGATCCACTGTGGTTGTTGTGGGAGACGCAGTGGTTGTTGTGGGAGCCGCTGTGGTTGTTGTGGGAGTCGATGTGGTTGTAGTGGGAGCCGCTGTGGTTGTTGTGAGGTAAGATGTAGTTGTTGTGGGAGCCAATGTGGTTGTAGTGGGAGCCACTGTGGTTGCAGTGGTGGGCGCTGTGGTTGTAGTGGGGGGCGCTGTGGTTGTAGTGGGAGCAGCTGTGGTTGTCGTGGGAGCCGCTGTGGTTGTTGTGGGAGACGCAGTGGTTGTTGTGGGAGCCGCTGTGGTTGTTGTGGGGGTCGATGTGGTTGTTGTGGGAGCCTCTGTAGTTGTTGTGAGGTAAGATGTAGTTGTTGTGGGAGCCACTGTGGTTGTAGTTGGTGCCGCTGTGGTTGTAGTGGGAGCCGCTGTGGTTGTAGGGGGAGCCGCAGTGGTTGTAGTGGGGGGCGCTGTGGTTGTAGTGGGAGCAGCAGTGGTTGTAGTGGGAGCCGCTGTGGTTGTTGTGGGAGCCGCTGTGTTTGTAGTGGTAGCCGCTGTGGTTGTAGTGGGAGCCACAGTGGTTGTAGTGGGAGCCACAGTGGTTGTAGTGGGAGCCGCTGTGGTTGTAGTGGGAGCCGGTGTGGTTGTAATGGGAGCTGATGTGGTTGTAGTGGGAGCTGCTGTGGCCGTAGTGGAAGCTACTGTCGGTGTTATAACATCACCTGTGGTTGTTGTGGAAGCCACAGTGGTTGTAGTGGGAGCCGCTGTGGTTGTAGTGGGAGCCGGTGTGGTTGTAATGGGAGCTGATGTGGTTGTAGTGGGAGCTGCTGTGGTCGTAGTGGGAGCCACTGTCGTTGTTATAACATCACCTGTGGTTGTTGTGGAAGCGGCTGGGGTTGTAGTGGGAGCCACTGTGGTTGTAGTGGGAGCCGCTGTGGTTGTAGTGGGAGCTGCTGTGGTCGTAGTGGAAGCTACTGTCGTTGTTATAACATCACCTGTGGTTGTTGTGGAAGCGGCTGGGGTTGTAGTGGGAGCCGCTGTGGTTGTAGTGGGAGCCGCTGTGGTTGTAGTGGGAGCCGCTGTGGTTGTAGTGGGAGCAGCTGTGGTTGTAGATGGAGACGCTGTGGTTGTAGTGGGAGCCGCTGTGGTTGTAGTGGGAGCCACAGTGGTTGTAGTGGGAGCCACTGTGGTTGTAGTGGGAGCCGCTGTGGTTGTAGTGGGAGCCACAGTGGTTGTAGTGGGAGCCGCTGTGGTTGTAGTGGGGGGCGCTGTGGTTGTAGTAGAGGGCGCTGTGGTTTTAGTGGGAGCAGCTGTGGTTGTCGTGGGAGCCGCTGTGGTTGTTGTGGGAGACGCAGTGGTTGTTGTGGGAGCCGCTGTGGTTGTTGTGGGAGTCGATGTGGTTGTTGTGGGAGCCTCTGTAGTTGTTGTGAGGTAAGATGTAGTTGTTGTGGGAGCCACTGTGGTTGTAGTGGGAGTCGCTGTGGTTGTAGTGGGAGCTGCTGTGGTTGTAGTGGGAGCCGCTGTGGTTGTAGTGGGAGTCGCTGTGGTTGAAGTGGGAGCCGCTGTGGTTGTAGTGGGAGCCGCTGTGGTTGTAGTGGTAGCCGCTGTGGTTGTAGTGGGAGCAGCTGTGGTTGTAGTTGGAGACGCTGTGGTTGTAGTGGGAGCCGCTGTGGTTATAGTGGGAGCTGCTGTGGTTGTAGTGGGAGTTGCTGTGGTCGTAGTGGGAGCTGCTGTCGTTGTTATAACATCACCTGTGGTTGTTGTGGAAGCGGCTGGGGTTGTAGTGGGAGCCACTGTGGTTGTAGTGGGAGCCGCTGTGGTTGTAGTGGGAGCTGCTGTGGTCGTAGTGGAAGCTACTGTCGTTGTTATAACATCACCTGTGGTTGTTGTGGAAGCGGCTGGGGTTGTAGTGGGAGCCACAGTGGTTGTAGTGGGAGCCGCTGTGGTTGTAGTGGGAGCCACTGCGGTTGTAGTGGGAGCCGCTGTGGTTGTAGTGGGAGCCACAGTGGTTGTAGTGGGATCCGCTGTGGTTGTAGTGGGAGCCGCTGTGGTTGTAATGGGAGCTGCTGTGGTTGTAGTGGGAGTTGCTGTGGTCGTAGTGGGAGCTGCTGTCGTTGTTATAACATCACCTGTGGTTGTTGTGGAAGCGGCTGGGGTTGTAGTGGGAGCCACTGTGGTTGTAGTGGGAGCCGCTGTGGTTGTAGTGGGAGCCGCTGTGGTTGTAGTGGGAGCCGCTGTGGTTGTAGTGGGAGCCACAGTGATTGTAGTGGGAGCCGCTGTGGTTGTAGTGGGAGCCACAGTGGTTGTAGTGGGAGCCGCTGTGGTTGTAGTGGGGGGCGCTGTGGTTGTAGTGGAGGGTGCTGTGGTTGTAGTGGGAGCAGCTGTGGTTGTCGTGGGAGCCGCTGTGGTTGTTGTGGGAGACGCAGTGGTTGTTGTGGGAGCCGCTGTGGTTGTTGTGGGGGTCGATGTGGTTGTTGTGGGAGCCTCTGTAGTTGTTGTGAGGTAAGATGTAGTTGTTGTGGGAGCCACTGTGGTTGTAGTTGGTGCCGCTGTGGTTGTAGTGGGAGCCGCTGTGGTTGTAGGGGGAGCCGCAGTGGTTGTAGTGGGGGGCGCTGTGGTTGTAGTGGGAGCAGCAGTGGTTGTAGTGGGAGCCGCTGTGGTTGTTGTGGGAGCCGCTGTGTTTGTAGTGGTAGCCGCTGTGGTTGTAGTGGGAGCCACAGTGGTTGTAGTGGGAGCCACAGTGGTTGTAGTGGGAGCCGCTGTGGTTGTAGTGGGAGCCGGTGTGGTTGTAATGGGAGCTGATGTGGTTGTAGTGGGAGCTGCTGTGGCCGTAGTGGAAGCTACTGTCGGTGTTATAACATCACCTGTGGTTGTTGTGGAAGCCACAGTGGTTGTAGTGGGAGCCGCTGTGGTTGTAGTGGGAGCCGGTGTGGTTGTAATGGGAGCTGATGTGGTTGTAGTGGGAGCTGCTGTGGTCGTAGTGGGAGCCACTGTCGTTGTTATAACATCACCTGTGGTTGTTGTGGAAGCGGCTGGGGTTGTAGTGGGAGCCACTGTGGTTGTAGTGGGAGCCGCTGTGGTTGTAGTGGGAGCTGCTGTGGTCGTAGTGGAAGCTACTGTCGTTGTTATAACATCACCTGTGGTTGTTGTGGAAGCGGCTGGGGTTGTAGTGGGAGCCGCTGTGGTTGTAGTGGGAGCCGCTGTGGTTGTAGTGGGAGCCGCTGTGGTTGTAGTGGGAGCAGCTGTGGTTGTAGATGGAGACGCTGTGGTTGTAGTGGGAGCCGCTGTGGTTGTAGTGGGAGCCACAGTGGTTGTAGTGGGAGCCACTGTGGTTGTAGTGGGAGCCGCTGTGGTTGTAGTGGGAGCCACAGTGGTTGTAGTGGGAGCCGCTGTGGTTGTAGTGGGGGGCGCTGTGGTTGTAGTAGAGGGCGCTGTGGTTTTAGTGGGAGCAGCTGTGGTTGTCGTGGGAGCCGCTGTGGTTGTTGTGGGAGACGCAGTGGTTGTTGTGGGAGCCGCTGTGGTTGTTGTGGGAGTCGATGTGGTTGTTGTGGGAGCCTCTGTAGTTGTTGTGAGGTAAGATGTAGTTGTTGTGGGAGCCACTGTGGTTGTAGTGGGAGTCGCTGTGGTTGTAGTGGGAGCTGCTGTGGTTGTAGTGGGAGCCGCTGTGGTTGTAGTGGGAGTCGCTGTGGTTGAAGTGGGAGCCGCTGTGGTTGTAGTGGGAGCCGCTGTGGTTGTAGTGGTAGCCGCTGTGGTTGTAGTGGGAGCAGCTGTGGTTGTAGTTGGAGACGCTGTGGTTGTAGTGGGAGCCGCTGTGGTTATAGTGGGAGCTGCTGTGGTTGTAGTGGGAGTTGCTGTGGTCGTAGTGGGAGCTGCTGTCGTTGTTATAACATCACCTGTGGTTGTTGTGGAAGCGGCTGGGGTTGTAGTGGGAGCCACTGTGGTTGTAGTGGGAGCCGCTGTGGTTGTAGTGGGAGCTGCTGTGGTCGTAGTGGAAGCTACTGTCGTTGTTATAACATCACCTGTGGTTGTTGTGGAAGCGGCTGGGGTTGTAGTGGGAGCCACAGTGGTTGTAGTGGGAGCCGCTGTGGTTGTAGTGGGAGCCACTGCGGTTGTAGTGGGAGCCGCTGTGGTTGTAGTGGGAGCCACAGTGGTTGTAGTGGGATCCGCTGTGGTTGTAGTGGGAGCCGCTGTGGTTGTAATGGGAGCTGCTGTGGTTGTAGTGGGAGTTGCTGTGGTCGTAGTGGGAGCTGCTGTCGTTGTTATAACATCACCTGTGGTTGTTGTGGAAGCGGCTGGGGTTGTAGTGGGAGCCACTGTGGTTGTAGTGGGAGCCGCTGTGGTTGTAGTGGGAGCCGCTGTGGTTGTAGTGGGAGCAGCTGTGGTTGTAGTTGGAGACGCTGTGGTTGTAGTGGGAGCCGCTGTGGTTGTAGTGGGAGCCACAGTGATTGTAGTGGGAGCCGCTGTGGTTGTAGTGGGAGCCACAGTGGTTGTAGTGGGAGCCGCTGTGGTTGTAGTGGGGGGCGCTGTGGTTGTAGTGGAGGGTGCTGTGGTTGTAGTGGGAGCCACAGTGGTTGTAGTGGGAGCCGCTGTGGTTGTAGTGGGAGCCGCTGTGGTTGTAGTGGGAGCCGCTGTGGTTGTAGTGGGAGCCACAGTGGTTGTAGTGGGATCCGCTGTGGTTGTAGTGGGAGCCGCTGTGGTTGTTGTGGGAGTTGCTGTGGTTGTTGTGGGAGCCTCTGTAGTTGTTGTGAGGTAAGATGTAGTTGTTGTGGGAGCCGCAGTGGTTGCAGTGGGAGCCACTGTGGTTGTAGTTGGAGCCGCTGTGGTTGTAGTGGGAGGCGATGTGGTTGTAGTGGGAGCAGCTGTGGTTGTTGTGGGAGATGCTGTGGTTATAGTGGGAGCCGCTGTGGTTGTAGTGGGAGCCGCTGTGGTTGTTCTGGGAGACGCAGTGGTTGTTGTGGGAGCCGCTGTGGTTGTAGTGGGAGTTGCTGTGGTCGTAGTGGGAGCTGATGTTGTTGTTATAACATCACCTGTGGTTGTTGTGGAAGCGGCTGGGGTTGTAGTGGGAGCCACTGTGGTTGTAGTGGGAGCCACTGTGGTTGTAGTGGGAGCCGCTGTGGTTGAAGTGTGAGCCACAGTTGTTGTAGTGGGAGCCGCTGTGGTTGTAGTGGGAGCCGCAGTGGTTGTAGTGGGAGCCGCTGTGGTTGTAGTGGGAGCCATTGTGGTTGTAGTGGGAGCCGCTGTGGTTGTAGTGGGAGCCGCAGTGGTTGTAGTGGGAGCCGCTGTGGTTGTAGTGGGAGCCGCTGTGGTTGTAATGGGAGCTGCTGTGGTTGTAGTGGGAGTTGCTGTGGTCGTAGTGGGAGCTGCTGTCGTTGTTATAACATCACCTGTGGTTGTTGTGGAAGCGGCTGGGGTTGTAGTGGGAGCCACTGTGGTTGTAGTGGGAGCCGCTGTGGTTGTAGTGGGAGCCGCTGTGGTTGTAGTGGGAGCCGCTGTGGTTGTAGTGGGAGCCACAGTGGTTGTAGTGGGATCCGCTGTGGTTGTAGTGGGAGCCGCTGTGGTTGTTGTGGGAGCCACTGTGGTTGTAGTGGGATCCGCTGTGGTTGTAGTGGGAGCCGCTGTGGTTGTTGTGGGAGTTGCTGTGGTCGTAGTGGGAGCTGCTGTCATTGTTATAACATCACCTGCTGTTGTTGTGGAAGCGGCTGGGGTTGTAGTGGGAGCCACTGTGGTTGTAGTGGGAGCCGCTGTGGTTGCAGTGGGAGCGGCTGTGGTTGTAGTGGGAGCAGCTGTGGTTGTAATTGGAGACGCTGTGGTTGTAGTGGGAGCAGCTGTGGTTGTAGTGGGAGCCGCTGTGGTTGTAGTGGGAGCCGCTGTGGTTGTAGTGGTAGCCGCATTGGTTGTAGTGGGAGCCGCTGTGGTTGTAGTGGGAGCCGCTGTGGTTGTAGTGGGAGCCGCTGTGGTTGTAGTGGGAGCCACTGTGGTTGTAGTGGGAGCCGCTGTGGTTGTAGTGGGAGCCGTTGTGGTTGTAGTGGTAGCCGCTGTGGTTGTAGTGGGAGCCGCAGTGGTTGTAGTGGGAGCCACAGTGGTTGTAGTGGGAGCCGTTGTGGTTGTAGTGGTAGCCGCTGTGGTTGTAGTGGGAGCCGCTGTGGTTATAGTGGGAGGCGCTGTGGTTGTAGTGGGAGGAGCTGTGGTTGTAGTGGGAGCCGCAGTGGTTGTAGTTGGTGCCGCTGTGGTTTTAGTGGGAGCCGCTGTGGTTGTAGTGGGAGCCACAGTGGTTGTAGTGGGATCCGCTGTGGTTGTAGTGGGAGCCGCTGTGGTTGTTGTGGGAGCCACTGTGGTTGTAGTGGGATCCGCTGTGGTTGTAGTGGGAGCCGCTGTGGTTGTTGTGGGAGTTGCTGTGGTTGTTGTGGGAGCCTCTGTAGTTGTTGTGAGGTAAGATGTAGTTGTTGTGGGAGCCGCAGTGGTTGCAGTGGGAGCCACTGTGGTTGTAGTTGGAGCCGCTGTGGTTGTAGTGGGAGGCGATGTGGTTGTAGTGGGAGCAGCTGTGGTTGTTGTGGGAGATGCTGTGGTTATAGTGGGAGCCGCTGTGGTTGTAGTGGGAGCCGCTGTGGTTGTTCTGGGAGACGCAGTGGTTGTTGTGGGAGCCGCTGTGGTTGTAGTGGGAGTTGCTGTGGTCGTAGTGGGAGCTGATGTCGTTGTTATAACATCACCTGTGGTTGTTGTGGAAGCGGCTGGGGTTGTAGTGGGAGCCACTGTGGTTGTAGTGGGAGCCACTGTGGTTGTAGTGGGAGCCGCTGTGGTTGAAGTGTGAGCCACAGTTGTTGTAGTGGGAGCCGCTGTGGTTGTAGTGGGAGCCGCAGTGGTTGTAGTGGGAGCCGCTGTGGTTGTAGTGGGAGCCATTGTGGTTGTAGTGGGAGCCGCTGTGGTTGTAGTGGGAGCCGCAGTGGTTGTAGTGGGAGCCGCTGTGGTTGTAGTGGGAGCCGCTGTCGTTGTAATGGGAGCTGCTGTGGTTGTAGTGGGAGTTGCTGTGGTCGTAGTGGGAGCTGCTGTCGTTGTTATAACATCACCTGTGGTTGTTGTGGAAGCGGCTGGGGTTGTAGTGGGAGCCGCTGTGGTTGTAGTGGGAGCCACAGTGGTTGTAGTGGGATCCGCTGTGGTTGTAGTGGGAGCCGCTGTGGTTGTTGTGGGAGTTGCTGTGGTCGTAGTGGGAGCTGCTGTCATTGTTATAACATCACCTGCTGTTGTTGTGGAAGCGGCTGGGGTTGTAGTGGGAGCCACTGTGGTTGTAGTGGGAGCCGCTGTGGTTGCAGTGGGAGCGGCTGTGGTTGTAGTGGGAGCAGCTGTGGTTGTAATTGGAGACGCTGTGGTTGTAGTGGGAGCAGCTGTGGTTGTAGTGGGAGCCGCTGTGGTTGTAGTGGGAGCCGCTGTGGTTGTAGTGGTAGCCGCATTGGTTGTAGTGGGAGCCGCTGTGGTTGTAGTGGGAGCCTCTGTGGTTGTAGTGGGAGCCGCTGTGGTTGTAGTGGGAGCCACTGTGGTTGTAGTGGGAGCCGCTGTGGTTGTAGTGGGAGCCGTTGTGGTTGTAGTGGTAGCCGCTGTGGTTGTAGTGGGAGCCGCAGTGGTTGTAGTGGGAGCCACAGTGGTTGTAGTGGGAGCCGTTGTGGTTGTAGTGGTAGCCGCTGTGGTTATAGTGGGAGGCGCTGTGGTTGTAGTGGGAGGAGCTGTGGTTGTAGTGGGAGCCGCAGTGGTTGTAGTTGGTGCCGCTGTGGTTTTAGTTGGAGCCGCTGTGGTTGTAGAGGGAGTCGCTGTGGTTGTAGTGGGAGCCGCTATAGATGTTGTGAGGTAAGATGTAGTTGTTGTGGGAGCCGCTATGGTTGTAGTGGGAGCCTCTGTAGTTGTAGTGGGAGCGGCTGTGGTTGTAGTGGGGGGCGCTGTGGTTGTAGTGGGAGCCACTGTGTTTGTAGTGGGAGCGGCTGTGGTTGTAGTGGGGGGTGCTGTGGTTCTAGTGGGAGCAGCTGTGGTTGTAGTGGGAGCCGCTGTGGTTGTAGTGGGAGCCGCTGTGGTTGTAGTGGGAGCCGCTGTGGTTGTAGTGAGAGCCACTGTCGTTGTTATAACATCACCTGTGGTTGTTGTGGAAGCGGCTGGGGTTGTAGTGGGAGCCGCTGTGGTTGTAGTGGGAGCCGCTGTGGGTGTAGTGGGAGCCGATGTGGTTGTAGTGGGAGCAGCTGTGGTTGTAGTTGGAGACGCTGTGGTTGTAGTGGGAGCTGCTGTGGTCGTAGTGGAAGCTACTGTCGTTGTTATAACATCACCTGTGGTTGTTGTGGAAGCGGCTGGGGTTGTAGTGGGAGCCACAGTGGTTGTAGTGGGAGCCGCTGTGGTTGTAGTTGGAGCCACTGCGGTTGTAGTGGGAGCCGCTATGGTTGTAGTGGGAGCCACAGTGGTTGTAGTGGGAGCCGCTGTGGTTGTAGTGGGAGCCGCTGTGGTTGTAATGGGAGCTGCTGTGGTTGTAGTGGGAGTTGCTGTGGTCGTAGTGGGAGCTGCTGTCATTGTTATAACATCACCTGCTGTTGTTGTGGAAGCGGCTGGGGTTGTAGTGGGAGCCACTGTGGTTGTAGTGGGAGCCGCTGTGGTTGCAGTGGGAGCGGCTGTGGTTGTAGTGGGAGCAGCTGTGGTTGTAATTGGAGACGCTGTGGTTGTAGTGGGAGCCGCTGTGGTTGTAGTGGGAGCCACAGTGGTTGTAGTGGGAGCCACTGTGGTTGTAGTGGGAGCCGCTGTGGTTGTAGTGGGAGCCACAGTGGTTGTAGTGGGAGCCACTGTGGTTGTAGTGGGAGCCACTGTGGTTGTAGTGGGAGCCGGTGTGGTTGTAATGGGAGCTGATGTGGTTGTAGTGGGAGCTGCTTTGGTCGTAGTGGGAGCTGCTGTCGTTGGTATAACATCACCTGTGGTTGTTGTGGAAGCGGCTGGGGTTGTAGTGGGAGCCGCTGTGGTTGTAGTGGGAGCCGCTGTGGTTGTTGTGGGAGTCGATGTGGTTGTTGTGGGAGCCTCTGTAGTTGTTGTGAGGTAAGATGTAGTTGTTGTGGGAGCCACTGTGGTTGTAGTGGGAGTCGCTGTGGTTGAAGTGGGAGCCGCTGTGGTTGTAGTGGGAGCCGCTGTGGTTGTAGTGGGAGCCGCTGTGGTTGTAGTGGGAGCAGCTGTGGTTGTAGTGGGAGCAGCTGTGGTTGTAGTTGGAGACGCTGTGGTTGTAGTGGGATCCGCTGTGGTTGTAGTGGGAGCCACAGTGGTTGTAGTGGGAGCCACCGTGGTTGTTGTGGGAGCCGCTGTGGTTGTAGTGGGATCCGCTGTGGTTGTAGTGGGAGCCACAGTGGTTGTAGTGGGAGCCACCGTGGTTGTTGTGGGAGCCGCTGTGGTTGTTGTGGGAGCCGCTGTGGTTGTTGTGGGAGCCACTGTGGTTGTAGCGGGAGCCGCTGTGGTTGTAGTGGGGGGCGCTGTGGTTGTAGTGGGAGCCGCTGTGGTTGTAGTGGTAGCCGCTGTGGTTGAAGTGGGAGCCGCAGTGGTTGTAGTGGGAGCCACAGTGGTTGTAGTGGGAGCCGTTGTGGTTGTAGTGGGGGGCGCTGTGGTTGTAGTGGGAGCCGCTGTGGTTGTAGTGGTAGCCGCTGTGGTTGTAGTGGGAGCCGCTGTGGTTGTAGTGGGAGCCGCAGTGGTTGTAGTGGGAGCCGCAGTGGTTGTAGTGGGAGCCGTTGTGGTTGTAGTGGTAGCCGCTGTGGTTGTAGTGGGAGCCGCTGTGGTTGTAGTGGGTACCGCAGTGGTTGCAGTGGGAGCCGCTGTGGTTGTAGTGGGAGCAGCTGTGGTTGTAGTGGGAGATGCTGTGGTTGTAGTGGTAGCCGCTGTGGTTGTAGTGGGAGCCACTGTGGTTGTAGTGGGAGCCGCTGTGGTTGTAGTGGGGGGCGCTGTGGTTGTAGTGGGAGAAGCTGTGGTTGTAGTGGGAGCCGCTGTGGTTGTAGTTGGTGCCGCTGTGGTTGTAGTGGGAGCCGCTGTGGTTGTAGGGGGAGCCGCAGTGGTTGTAGTGGGGGGCGCTTTGGTTGTAGTGGGAGCAGCAGTGGTTGTAGTGGGAGCCGCTGTGGTTGTTGTGGGAGCCGCTGTGGTTGTAGCGGTAGCCGCTGTGGTTGTAGTGGGAGCCGTTGTGGTTGTAGTGGGAGCCGCTGTGGTTGTAGTGGGAGCCACAGTGGTTGTAGTGGGAGCCACAGTGGTTGTAGTGGGAGCCGCTGTGGTTGTAGTGGGAGCCGCAGTGGTTGTAGTGGGAGCCGCTGTGGTTGTAGTGGGAGACTCTGTGGTTGTTGTGGGAGCCGCTGTGGTTGTTGTGGGAGCCGCTGTGGTTGTTGTGGGAGTCGCTGTGGTTGTTGTGGGAGCCTCCGTGGTTGTTATGAGGTAAGCTTTGGTTGTTTTGGGAGCCGCTGTGGTTGTAGTGGGAGATTCTAGGGTTGTTGTGGGAGCCGCTGTGGTTGTTGTGGGAGTCACTGTTGTTGTTGTGGGAGCCTCTGTAGTTGTTGTGAGGTAAGCTGTAGTTGTTGTGGGAGCCGCTGTGGTTGTAGTGGGAGCTGCTGTGGTTGTAGTGGGAGCCGCTCTGGTTGTAGTGGGGAGCGCTGTGGTTGTAGTGGGAGCAGCTGTGGTTGTAGTGGGAGCCGCTGTAGTTGTAGTGGGAGCCACAATGGTTGTAGTGGGAGCCACAGTGGTTGTAGTGGGAGCCACTGTGGTTTTAGTGGGAGCCGCAGTGGTTGTAGTGGGAGCCGCTGTGGTTGTAGTGGGAGGCGCTGTGGTTGTAGTGGGAGCAGCTGTGGTTGTAGTGGGAGACTCTGTGTTTGTTGTGGGAGCCGCTGTGGTTGTTGTGGGAGTCGCTGTGGTTGTTGTGGGAGCCTCCGTGGTTTTTATGAGGTAAGCGTTGGTTATTTTGGGAGCCGCTGTGGTTGTAGTGGGAGATTCTGTGGTTGTTGTGGGAGCCGCTGTGGTTGTTGTGGGAGTCACTGTTGTTGTTGTGGGAGCCTCTGTAGTTGTTGTGAGGTAAGCTGTAGTTGTTGTGGGAGCCGCTGTGGTTGTAGTGGGAGCCGCTGTGGTTGTAGTGGGAGCAGCTCTGGTTGTAGTGGGGAGCGCTGTGGTTGTAGTGGGAGCAGCTGTGGTTGTAGTGGGAGCCGCTGTGGTTGTAGTGGGAGCCACTGTGGTTGTAGTGGGAGCCGCTGTGGTTGTAGTGGGGGGCGCTGTGGTTGTAGTGGGAGAAGCTGTGGTTGTAGTGGGAGCCGTTGTGGTTGTAGTGGTAGCCGCTGTGGTTGTAGTGGGAGCCGCTGTGGTTGTAGTGGGTACCGCAGTGGTTGCAGTGGGAGCCGCTGTGGTTGTAGTGGGAGCAGCTGTGGTTGTAGTGGGAGCCACTGTGGTTGTAGTGGGAGCCCCTGTGGTTGTAGTGGGGGGCGATGTGGTTGTAGTGGGAGAAGCTGTGGTTGTAGTGGGAGCCGCTGTGGTTGTAGTTGGTGCCGCTGTGGTTTTAGTGGGAGACGCTGTGGTTGTAGTGGGAGATTCTAGGGTTGTTGTGGGAGCCGCTGTGGTTGTTGTGGGAGTCACTGTTGTTGTTGTGGGAGCCTCTGTAGTTGTTGTGAGGTAAGCTGTAGTTGTTGTGGGAGCCGCTGTGGTTGTAGTGGGAGCCGCTGTGGTTGTAGTGGGAGACGCTCTGGTTGTAGTGGGGAGCGCTGTGGTTGTAGTGGGAGCAGCTGTGGTTGTAGTGGGAGCCGCTGTAGTTGTCATGGGAGCCGCTGTGGTTGTAGTGGGAGCCATTGTGGTTGTAGTGGGAGCCGCTGTGGTTGTAGTGGGAGCGGCTGTGGTTGTAGTGGGAGCAGCTGTGGTTGTAGTGGGAGCCACAGTGGTTGTAGTGGGAGCCGCAGTGGTTGTAGTGGGAGCCGCTGTGGTTGTAGTGGGAGCCGGTGTGGTTGAAATGGGAGCTGATGTGGTTGTAGTGGGAGCTGCTGTGGTTGTAGTGGGAGCTGCTGTCGTTGTTATAACATCATATGTGGTTGTTGTGGAAGCGGCTGGGGTTGTAGTGGGAGCCGCTGTGGTTGTAGTGGGAGCCGATGTGGTTGTAGTTAGAGACGCTGTGGTTGTCGTGGGAGCCGCTGTGGTTGTAGTGGGAGCCACAGTGGTTGTAGTGGGAGCCGCTGTGGTTGTAGTGGGGGGCGCTGTTGTTGTAGTGGAGGGCGCTGTGGTTGTAGTGGGAGCAGCTGTGGTTATCGTGGGAGCCGCTGTGGTTGTTGTGGGAGACGCAGTGGTTGTTGTGGGAGCCGCTGTGGTTGTAGTGGGAGCCGCTGTGGTTGTAGTTGGAGACGCTGTGGTTGTAGTGGGAGCCGATGTGGTTGTAGTGGGAGCCACAGTGGTTGTAGTGGGAGCCACTGTGGTTGTAGTGGGAGCCGCTGTGGTTGTAGTGGAGGGCGCTGTGGTTGTAGTGGGAGCAGCTGTGGTTGTCGTGGGAGCCGCTGTGGTTGTTGTGGGAGCCGCTGTGGTTGTTGTGGGAGCCGCAGTGGTTGTAGCGGGAGCCGCTGTGGTTGTAGTGGGAGTTGCTGTGGTCGTAGTGGGAGCCACAGTGGTTGTAGTGGGAGCCGCTGTGGTTGTAGTGGGAGCCGCTGTGGTTGTAGTGGGAGCCGCTGTGGTTGTAGTGGGAGCCACAGTGGTTGTAGTGGGAGCCGCTGTGGTTGTAGTGGGAGCCGCTGTGGTTGTAATGGGAGCTGATGTGGTTGTAGTGGGAGCTGCTGTGGTCGTAGTGGGAGCTGCTGTCGATGTTATAACATCACCTGTGGTTGTTGTGGAAGCGGCTGGGGTTGTAGTGGGAGCCGCTGTGGTTGTAGTGGGAGCCGCTGTGGTTGTAGTGGGAGCCGCTGTGTTTGTAGTGGGAGCCGCTGTGGTTGTAGTGGGAGCAGCTGTGGTTGTAGTGGGAGCCACAGTGGTTGTAGTGGGAGCCACTGTGGTTGTAGTGGGAGCCACAGTGGTTGTAGTGGGAGCCGCTGTGGTTGTAGTGGGAGCCGCTGTGGTTGTAGTGGGAGCCACAGTGGTTGTAGTGGGAGCCGCTGTGGTTGTAGTGGGAGCCGGTGTGGTTGAAATGGGAGCTGATGTGGTTGTAGTGGGAGCTGCTGTGGTTGTAGTGGGAGCTGCTGTCGTTGTTATAACATCATCTGTGGTTGTTGTGGAAGCGGCTGGGGTTGTAGTGGGAGCCGCTGTGGTTGTAGTGGGAGCCGCTGTGGTTGTAGTGGGAGCAGCTGTGGTTGTAGTTAGAGACGCTGTGGTTGTCGTGGGAGCCGCTGTGGTTGTAGTGGGAGCCACAGTGGTTGTAGTGGGAGCCGCTGTGGTTGTAGTGGGGGGCGCTGTGGTTGTAGTGGAGGGCGCTGTGGTTGTAGTGTGAGCAGCTGTGGTTATCGTGGGAGCCGCTGTGGTTGTTGTGGGAGACGCAGTGGTTGTTGTGGGAGCCGCTGTGGTTGTAGTTGGAGACGCTGTGGTTGTAGTGGGAGCCGCTGTGGTTGTAGTGGGAGCCACAGTGGTTGTAGTGGGAGACACTGTGGTTGTAGTGGGAGCCGCTGTGGTTGTAGTGGAGGGCGCTGTGGTTGTAGTGGGAGCAGCTGTGGTTGTCGTGGGAGCCGCTGTGGTTGTTGTGGGAGCCGCTGTGGTTGTTGTGGGAGTCGATGTGGTTGTTGTGGGAGCCTCTGTAGTTGTTGTGAGGTAAGATGTAGTTGTTGTGGCAGCCACTGTGGTTGTAGTGGGAGTTGCTGTGGTTGTAGTGGGAGCCGCTGTGGTTGTAGTGGGAGCCGCTGTGGTTGTAGTGGGAGCAGCTGTGGTTGTAGTTGGAGACGCTGTGGTTGTAGTGGGAGCCGATGTGGTTGTAGTGGGAGCTGCTGTGGTTGTAGTGGGAGTTGCTTTGGTCGTAGTGGGAGCTGCTGTCGTTTTTATAACATCACCTGTGGTTGTAGTGGAAGCGGCTGGGGTTGTAGTGGGAGCCACTGTGGTTGTAGTTGGAGCCGCTGTGGTTGTAGTGGGAGCTGCTGTGGTCGTAGTGGAAGCTACTGTCGTTGTTATAACATCACCTGTGGTTGTTGTGGAAGCGGCTGGGGTTGTAGTGGGAGCCACAGTGGTTGTAGTGGGAGCCGCTGTGGTTGTAGTGGGAGCCACTGTGGTTGTAGTGGGAGCAGCTGGGGTTGTAGTGGGAGCCGCTGTGGTTGTAGTGGGAGCGGCTGTGGTTGTAGTGGGAGCAGCTGTGGTTGTAGTGGGAGCCACTGTGGTTGTAGTGGGAGCCGCTGTGGTTGTAGTGGGAGCCGCAGTGGTTGTAGCGGGAGCCGCTGTCGTTGTAGTGGGAGTTGCTGTGGTCGTAGTGGGAGCCACAGTGGTTGTAGTGGGAGCCGCTGTGGTTGTAGTGGGAGCCGCTGTGGTTGTAGTGGGAGCCGCTGTGGTTGTAGTGGTTGCCACAGTGGTTGTAGTGGGAGCCGCTGTGGTTGTAGTGGGAGCCGCTGTGGTTGTAATGGGAGCTGATGTGGTTGTAGTGGGAGCTGCTGTGGTCGTAGTGGGAGCTGCTGTCGATGTTATAACATCACCTGTGGTTGTTGTGGAAGCGGCTGGGGTTGTAGTGGGAGCCGCTGTGGTTGTAGTGGGAGCCGCTGTATTTGTAGTGGGAGCCGCTGTGTTTGTAGTGGGAGCCGCTGTGGTTGTAGTGGGAGCTGCTGTGGTCGTAGTGGAAGCTACTGTCGTTGTTATAACATCACCTGTGGTTGTTGTGGAAGCGACTGGGGTTGTAGTGGAGGGCGCTGTGGTTGTAGTGCGAGCAGCTGTGGTTGTCGTGGGAGCCGCTGTGTTTGTTGTGGGAGACGCAGTGGTTGTTGTGGGAGCCGCTGTGGTTGTTGTGGGAGTCGATGTGGTTGTTGTGGGAGCCTCTGTAGTTGTTGTGAGGTAAGATGTAGTTGTTGTGGCAGCCACTGTGGTTGTAGTGGGAGTCGCTGTGGTTGAAGTGGGAGCCGCTGTGGTTGTAGTGGGAGCCGCAGTGGTTGTAGTGGGAGCCGCTGTGGTTGTAGTGGGAGCAGCTGTGGTTGTAGTTGGAGACGCTGTGGTTGTAGTGGGAGCCGCTGTGGTTGTAGTTGGAGCTGATGTGGTTGTAGTGGGAGTTGCTGTGGTCGTAGTGGGAGCTGCTGTCGTTGTTATAACATCACCTGTGGTTGTTGTGGAAGCGGCTGGGGTTGTAGTGGGAGCCACTGTGGTTGTAGTGGGAGCCGCTGTGGTTGTAGTGGGAGCGGCTGTGGTTGTAGTGGGAGCAGCTGTGGTTGTAGTTGGAGACTCTGTGGTTGTCGTGGGAGCCGCTGTGGTTGTAGTGGGAGCCGCTGTGGTTGTTGTGGGAGCCACTGTGGTTGTAGTGGGAGCAGCTGGGGTTGTAGTGGGAGCCACTGTGGTTGTAGTGGGAGCCGCTGTGGTTGTAGTGGGAGCCGCTGTGGTTGTAGTGGGAGCCACTGTGGTTCTAGTGGGAGCCGCTGTGGTTGTAGTGGGAGCCGCTGTGGTATTAGTGGGAGTTGCTGTGGTCGTAGTGGGAGCCGCTGTGGTTGTAGTTGGAGCTGCTGTGGTTGTAGTGGGAGTTGCTGTGGTCGTAGTGGGAGCTGCTGTCATTGTTATAACATCACCTGTGGTTGTTGTGGAAGCGGCTGGGGTTGTAGTGGGAGCCGCTGTGGTTGTAGTGGGAGCCACTGTGGTTGTAGTGGGAGCCGCTGTGGTTGTAGTGGGAGCCACAGTGGTTGTAGTGGGAGCCGCTGTGGTTGTAGCGGGAGCCGCTGTGGTTGTAATGGGAGCTGCTGTGGTTGTAGTGGGAGTTGCTGTGGTCGTAGTGGGAGCTGCTGTCGTTGTTATAACATCACCTGTGGTTGTTGTGGAAGCGGCTGGGGTTGTAGTGGGAGCCACTGTGGTTGTAGTGGGAGCCGCTGTGGTTGTAGTGGGAGCGGCTGTGGTTGTAGTGGGAGCAGCTGTGGTTGTAGTTGGAGACTCTGTGGTTGTAGTGGGAGCCGCTGTGGTTGTAGTGGGAGCCGCTGTGGTTGTAGTGGGAGCCGCTGTGGTTGTAGTGGGAGCCGCTGTGGTTGTAGTGGGAGCCGCTGTGGTTGTAGTGGGAGCCGGTGTGGTTGTAATGGGAGCTGATGTGGTTGTAGTGGGAGCTGCTGTGGTCGTAGTGGGAGCTGCTGTCGTTGTTATAACATCACCTGTGGTTGTTGTGGAAGCGGCTGGGGTTGTAGTGGGAGCCGCTGTGGTTGTAGTGGGAGCCGCTGTGGTTGTAGTGGGAGCCGCTGTGGTTGTAGTGGGAGCAGCTGTGGTTGTAGTTGGAGACGCTGTGGTTGTCGTGGGAGCCGCTGTGGTTGTAGTGGGAGCCATTGTGGTTGTAGTGGGAGCCGCTGTGGTTGTAGTGGGAGCCACAGTGGTTGTAGTGGGAGCCGCTGTGGTTGTAGTGGGAGCCGCTGTGGTTGTAATGGGAGCTGCTGTGGTTGTAGTGGGAGTTGCTGTGGTCGTAGTGGGAGCTACTGTCGTTGTTATAACATCACCTGTGGTTGTTGTGGAAGCGGCTGGGGTTGTAGTGGGAGCCACTGTGGTTCTAGTGGGAGCCGCTGTGGTTGTAGTGGGAGCGGCTGTGGTTGTAGTGGGAGCAGCTGTGGTTGTAGTTGGAGACGCTGTGGTTGTAGTGGGAGCCGCTGTGGTTGTAGTGGGAGCCACAGTGGTTGTAGTGGGAGCCGCTGTGGTTGTAGTGGGAGCCGCTGTGGTTGTAGTGGGAGCCGCTGTGGTTGAAATGGGAGGTGATGTGGTTGTAGTGGGAGCTGCTGTGGTCGTAGTGGGAGCTGCAGTCGTTGTTATAACATCACCTGTGGTTGTTGTGGAAGTGGCTGGGGTTGTAGTGGGAGCCGCTGTGGTTGTAGTGGGAGCCGCTGTGGTTGTCGTGGGAGCCGCTGTGGTTGATGTGGGAGCCACAGTGGTTGTAGTGGGAGCCGCTGTGGTTGTAGTGGGGGGCGCTGTGGTTGTAGTGGAGGGCGCTGTGGTTGTAGTGGGAGCAGCTGTGGTTGTCGTGGGAGCCGCAGTGGTTGTTGTGGGAGACGCTGTGGTTGTAGTGGGAGTCACAGTGGTTGTAGTGGGAGCCGCTGTGGTTGTAGTGGGAGCCGCTGTGGTTGTAATGGGAGCTGCTGTGGTTGTAGTGGGAGTTGCTGTGGTCGTAGTGGGAGCTGCTGTCGTTGTTATAACATCACCTGTGGTTGTTGTGGAAGCGGCTGGGGTTGTAGTGGGAGCCACTGTGGTTGTAGTGGGAGCCGTTGTGGTTGTAGTGGGAGCGGCTGTGGTTGTAGTGGGAGCAGCTGTGGTTGTAGTTGGAGACTCTGTGGTTGTAGTGGGAGCCGCTGTGGTTGTAGTGGGAGCCACAGTGGTTGTAGTGGGAGCCACTGTGGTTGTAGTGGGAGCTGCTGTGGTTGTAGTGGGAGTTGCTGTGGTCGTAGTGGGAGCTGCTGTCGTTGTTATAACATCACCTGTGGTTGTTGTGGAAGCGGCTGGGGTTGTAGTGGGAGCCGCTGTGGTTGTAGTGGGAGCCACTGTGGTTGTAGTGGGAGCTGCTGTGGTTGTAGTGGGAGTTGCTGTGGTCGTAGTGGGAGCTGCTGTCGTTGTTATAACATCACCTGTGGTTGTTGTGGAAGCGGCTGGGGTTGTAGTGGGAGCCACTGTGGTTGTAGTGGGAGCCGCTGTGGTTGTAGTGGGAGCGGCTGTGGTTGTTGTGGAAGCGGCTGGGGTTGTAGTGGGAGCCGCTGTGGTTGTAGTGGGAGCCGCTGTGGTTGTAGTGGGAGCCGCAGTGGTTGTAGTGGGAGCAGCTGTGGTTGTAGTTAGAGACGCTGTGGTTGTCGTGGGAGCCGCTGTGGTTGTAGTGGGAGCCACAG
The DNA here is from genome assembly GCF_002021735.2 of Oncorhynchus kisutch. Lineage (NCBI taxonomy): Eukaryota > Metazoa > Chordata > Actinopteri > Salmoniformes > Salmonidae > Oncorhynchus > Oncorhynchus kisutch. The sequence continues at coordinate 10,246,429 of NC_034180.2, forward strand.
TGGTTGTAGTGGGAGCCGCTGTGGTTGTAGTGGGGGGCGCTGTGGTTGTAGTGGAGGGCGCTGTGGTTGTAGTGGGAGCAGCTGTGGTTGTCGTGGGAGACGCAGTGGTTGTTGTGGGAGCCGCTGTGGTTGTTGTGGGAGTCGATGTGGTTGTTGTGGGAGCCTCTGTAGTTGTTGTGAGGTAAGATGTAGTTGTTGTGGGAGCCACTGTGGTTGTAGTGGGAGTCGCTGTGGTTGAAGTGGGAGCCGCTGTGGTTGTAGTGGGAGCCACAGTGGTTGTAGTGGGAGCCGCTGTGGTTGTAGTGGGAGCCGCTGTGGTTGTAATGGGAGCTGCTGTGGTTGTAGTGGGAGTTGCTGTGATCGTAGTGGGAGCTGCTGTCGTTGTTATAACATCACCTGTGGTTGTTGTGGAAGCGGCTGGGGTTGTAGTGGGAGCCACTGTGGTTGTAGTGGGAGCCGCTGTTGTTGTTGTGGGAGTCGATGTGGTTGTTGTGGGAGCCTCTGTAGTTGTTGTGAGGTAAGATGTAGTTGTTGTGGGAGCCACTGTGGTTGTAGTGGGAGCCGCTGTGGTTGTAGTGGGAGCCGCTGTGGTTGTAGTGGGAGCCGCTGTGGTTGTAGTGGGAGCAGCTGTGGTTGTAGTTGGAGCCGCTGTGGTTGTAGTGGGAGCCACAGTGGTTGTAGTGGGAGCCACTGTGGTTGTAGTGGGAGCCGCTGTGGTTGTAGTGGGAGCCGCTGTGGTTGTAATGGGAGCCGCTGTGGTTGTAGTGGGAGCCGAAGTGGTTGTAGTGGGAGCCGCAGTGGTTGTAGTGGGAGCCGTTGTGGTAGGACCAGCAGTGGATGCTGTTACACCAGCTTTTGTTGTTGCTATGGGAGCAGTTGTAGTGGGAGCTGCTGTGGTTGTAGTGGGAGCCACAGTGGTTGTAGTGGGAGCTGATGTGGTTGTAGTGGGAGCCGATGTGGTTGTAGTGGGAGCTGCTGTGGTTGTAGTGGGAGCAGCTGTGGTTGTAGTGGGAGCCGATGTGGTTGTAGTGGAAGCTGATGGGGTTGTAGTGGGAGCCGATGTGGTTGTAGTGGGGGGCGCTGTGGTTGTAGTGGAGGGTGCTGTGGTTGTAGTGGGAGCAGCTGTGGTTGTCGTGGGAGCCGCAGTGGTTGTTGTGGGAGACGCAGTGGTTGTTGTGGGAGCCGCTGTGGTTGTTGTGGGAGCCACTGTGGTTGTAGTGGGAGCTGCTGTGGTCGTAGTGGAAGCTACTGTCGTTGTTATAACATCACCTGTGGTTGTTGTGGAAGCGGCTGGGGTTGTAGTGGGAGCCACTGTGGTTGTAGTGGGAGCCGCTGTGGTTGTAGTGGGAGCGGCTGTGGTTGTAGTGGGAGCAGCTGTGGTTGTAGTTGGAGCCGCTGTGGTTGTAGTGGGAGCTGCTGTGGTCGTAGTGGAAGCTACTGTCGTTGTTATAACATCACCTGTGGTTGTTGTGGAAGCGGCTGGGGATGTAGTGGGAGCCACAGTGGTTGTAGTGGGAGCCGCTGTGGTTGTAGTGGGAGCCACTGTGGTTGTAGTGGGAGCCGCTGTGGTTGTAGTGGGAGCTGCTGTGGTCGTAGTGGAAGCTACTGTCGTTGTTATAACATCACCTGTGGTTGTTGTGGAAGCGGCTGGGGATGTAGTGGGAGCCACAGTGGTTGTAGTGGGAGCCGCTGTGGTTGTAGTGGGAGCCACTGTGGTTGTAGTTGGAGTTGCTGTGGTCGTAGTGGGAGCCGCTGTGGTTGTAGTTGGAGCTGCTGTGGTTGTAGTGGGAGTTGCTGTGGTCGTAGTGGGAGCTGCTGTCGTTGTTATAACATCACCTGTGGTTGTTGTGGAAGCGGCTGTGGTTGAAGTGGGGGGCGCTGTGGTTGTAGTGGAGGGCGCTGTGGTTGTAGTGGGAGCAGCTGTGGTTGTCGTGGGAGCCGCTGTGGTTGTAGTGGGAGCAGCTAGGGTTGTAGTGGGAGCCACTGTGGTTGTAGTGGGAGCCGCTGTGGTTGTAGTGGGAGCGGCTGTGGTTGTAGTGGGAGCCACTGTGGTTGTAGTGGGAGCCGCTGTGGTTGTAGTGGGAGCCGCAGTGGTTGTAGCGGGAGCCGCTGTGGTATTAGTGGGAGTTGCTGTGGTCGTAGTGGGAGCCGCTGTGGTTGTAGTTGGAGCTGCTGTGGTTGTAGTGGGAGTTGCTGTGGTCGTAGTGGGAGCTGCTGTCATTGTTATAACATCACCTGTGGTTGTTGTGGAAGCGGCTGGGGTTGTAGTGGGAGCCGCTGTGGTTGTAGTGGGAGCCACTGTGGTTGTAGTGGGAGCCGCTGTGGTTGTAGTGGGAGCCACATTGGTTGTAGTGGGAGCCGCTGTGGTTGTAGCGGGAGCCGCTGTGGTTGTAATGGGAGCTGCTGTGGTTGTAGTGGGAGTTGCTGTGGTCGTAGTGGGAGCTGCTGTCGTTGTTATAACATCACCTGTGGTTGTTGTGGAAGCGGCTGGGGTTGTAGTGGGAGCCACTGTGGTTGTAGTGGGAGCCGCTGTGGTTGTCGTGGGAGCCGCTGTGGTTGTAGTGGGAGCCGCTGTGGTTGTAGTGGGAGCCACTGTGGTTGTAGTGGGAGCCGCTGTGGTATTAGTGGGAGTTGCTGTGGTCGTAGTGGGAGCCGCTGTGGTTGTAGTTGGAGCTGCTGTGGTTGTAGTGGGAGTTGCTGTGGTCGTAGTGGGAGCTGCTGTCATTGTTATAACATCACCTGTGGTTGTTGTGGAAGCGGCTGGGGTTGTAGTGGGAGCCGCTGTGGTTGTAGTGGGAGCCACTGTGGTTGTAGTGGGAGCCACTGTGGTTGTAGTGGGAGCCGCTGTGGTTGTAGCGGGAGCCGCTGTGGTTGTAATGGGAGCTGCTGTGGTTGTAGTGGGAGTTGCTGTGGTCGTAGTGGGAGCTGCTGTCGTTGTTATAACATCACCTGTGGTTGTTGTGGAAGCGGCTGGGGTTGTAATGGGAGCCGCTGTGGTTGTAGTGGGAGCCGCTGTGGTTGTAGTGGGAGCGGCTGTGGTTGTAGTGGGAGCAGCTGTGGTTGTAGTTGGAGACTCTGTGGTTGTAGTGGGAGCCGCTGTGGTTGCAGTGAGAGCCACAGTGGTTGTAGTGGGAGCCACTGTGGTTGTAGTGGGAGCCGCTGTGGTTGTAGTGGGAGCCACAGTGGTTGTAGTGGGAGCCGCTGTGGTTGTAGTGGGAGCCGCTGTGGTTGTAGTGGGAGCCGCTGTGGTTGTAGTGGGAGCCGCTGTGGTTGTAGTGGGAGCCGCTGTGGTTGTAGTGGGAGCCGGTGTGGTTGTAATGGGAGCTGATGTGGTTGTAGTGGGAGCTGCTGTGGTCGTAGTGGGAGCTGCTGTCGTTGTTATAACATCACCTGTGGTTGTTGTGGAAGCGGCTGGGGTTGTAGTGGGAGCCGCTGTGGTTGTAGTGGGAGCTGCTGTGGTTGTAGTGGGAGCCGCTGTGGTTGTAGTGGGAGCAGCTGTGGTTGTAGTTGGAGACGCTGTGGTTGTCGCGGGAGCCGCTGTGGTTGTAGTGGGAGCCATTGTGGTTGTAGTGGGAGCCGCTGTGGTTGTAGTGGGAGCCACAGTGGTTGTAGTGGGAGCCGCTGAGAATGTAGTGGGAGCCGCTGTGGTTGTAGTGGGAGCCGGTGTGGTTGAAATGGGAGCTGATGTGGTTGTAGTGGGAGCTGCTGTGGTCGTAGTGGGAGCTGCAGTCGTTGTTATAACATCACCTGTGGTTGTTGTGGAAGTGGCTGGGGTTGTAGTGGGAGCCGCTGTGGTTGTAGTGGGAGCCGCTGTGGTTGTCGTGGGAGCCGCTGTGGTTGTAGTGGGAGCCACAGTGGTTGTAGTGGGAGCCGCTGTGGTTGTAGTGGGGGGCGCTGTGGTTGTAGTGGAGGGCGCTGTGGTTGTAGTGGGAGCAGCTGTGGTTGTCGTGGGAGCCGCAGTGGTTGTTGTGGGAGACGCAGTGGTTGTTGTGGGAGCCGCTGTGGTTGTAGTGGGAGCAGCTGGGGTTGTAGTGGGAGCCACTGTGGTTGTAGTGGGAGCTGCTGTGGTTGTAGTGGGAGTGGCTGTGGTTGTAGTTGGAGCAGCTGTGGTTGTAGTGGGAGCCACTGTGGTTGTAGTGGGAGCCGCTGTGGTTGTAGTGGGAGCCGCAGTGGTTGTAGCGGGAGACGCTGTGGTTGTAGTGGGAGTTGCTGTGGTCGTAGTGGGAGCCGCTGTGGTTGTAGTTGGAGCTGCTGTGGTTGTAGTGGGAGTTGCTGTGGTCGTAGTGGGAGCTGCTGTCGTTGTTATAACATCACCTGTGGTTGTTGTGGAAGCGGCTGGGGTTGTAGTGGGAGCCACTGTGGTTGTAGTGGGAGCCGTTGTGGTTGTAGTGGGAGCGGCTGTGGTTGTAGTGGGAGCAGCTGTGGTTGTAGTTGGAGACTCTGTGGTTGTAGTGGGAGCCGCTGTGGTTGTAGTGGGAGCCACAGTGGTTGTAGTGGGAGCCACTGTGGTTGTAGTGGGAGCTGCTGTGGTTGTAGTGGGAGTTGCTGTGGTCGTAGTGGGAGCTGCTGTCGTTGTTATAACATCACCTGTGGTTGTTGTGGAAGCGGCTGGGGTTGTAGTGGGAGCCGCTGTGGTTGTAGTGGGAGCCACTGTGGTTGTAGTGGGAGCTGCTGTGGTTGTAGTGGGAGTTGCTGTGGTCGTAGTGGGAGCTGCTGTCGTTGTTATAACATCACCTGTGGTTGTTGTGGAAGCGGCTGGGGTTGTAGTGGGAGCCACTGTGGTTGTAGTGGGAGCCGCTGTGGTTGTAGTGGGAGCGGCTGTGGTTGTTGTGGAAGCGGCTGGGGTTGTAGTGGGAGCCGCTGTGGTTGTAGTGGGAGCCGCTGTGGTTGTAGTGGGAGCCGCTGTGGTTGTAGTGGGAGCAGCTGTGGTTGTAGTTAGAGACGCTGTGGTTGTCGTGGGAGCCGCTGTGGTTGTAGTGGGAGCCACAGTGGTTGTAGTGGGAGCCGCTGTGGTTGTAGTGGGGGGCGCTGTGGTTGTAGTGGAGGGCGCTGTGGTTGTAGGGGGAGCAGCTGTGGTTGTCGTGGGAGCCGCTGTGGTTGTTGTGGGAGACGCAGTGGTTGTTGTGGGAGCCGCTGTGGTTGTTGTGGGAGTCGATGTGGTTGTTGTGGGAGCCTCTGTAGTTGTTGTGAGGTAAGATGTAGTTGTTGTGGGAGCCACTGTGGTTGTAGTGGGAGTCGCTGTGGTTGAAGTGGGAGCCGCTGTGGTTGTAGTGGGAGCCACAGTGGTTGTAGTGGGAGCCGCTGTGGTTGTAGTGGGAGCCGCTGTGGTTGTAATGGGAGCTGCTGTGGTTGTAGTGGGAGTTGCTGTGATCGTAGTGGGAGCTGCTGTCGTTGTTATAACATCACCTGTGGTTGTTGTGGAAGCGGCTGGGGTTGTAGTGGGAGCCACTGTGGTTGTAGTGGGAGCCGCTGTGGTTGTTGTGGGAGTCGATGTGGTTGTTGTGGGAGCCTCTGTAGTTGTTGTGAGGTAAGATGTAGTTGTTGTGGGAGCCACTGTGGTTGTAGTGGGAGCCGCTGTGGTTGTAGTGGGAGCCGCTGTGGTTGTAGTGGGAGCAGCTGTGGTTGTAGTTGGAGCCGCTGTGGTTGTAGTGGGAGCCACAGTGGTTGTAGTGGGAGCCACTGTGGTTGTAGTGGGAGCCGCTGTGGTTGTAGTGGGAGCCGCTGTGGTTGTAATGGGAGCCGCTGCGGATGTAGTGGGAGCCGAAGTGGTTGTAGTGGGAGCCGCAGTGGTTGTAGTGGGAGCCGTTGTGGTAGGACCAGCAGTGGATGCTGTTACACCAGCTTTTGTTGTTGCTATGGGAGCAGTTGTAGTGGGAGCTGCTGTGGTTGTAGTGGGAGCCACAGTGGTTGTAGTGGGAGCTGATGTGGTTGTAGTGGGAGCCGGTGTGGTTCTAGTGGGAGCTGCTGTGGTTGTAGTGGGAGCAGCTGTGGTTGTAGTGGGAGCCGGTGTGGTTGTAATGGGAGCTGATGTGGTTGTAGTGGGAGCTGCTGTGGTCGTAGTGGGAGCTGCTGTCGTTGTTATAACATCACCTGTGGTTGTTGTGGAAGCGGCTGGGGTTGTAGTGGGAGCCGCTGTAGTTGTAGTGGGAGCCGCTGTGGTTGTAGTGGGAGCCGCTGTGGTTGTAGTGGGAGCAGCTGTGGTTGTAGTTGGAGACGCTGTGGTTGTCGTGGGAGCCGCTGTGGTTGTAGTGGGAGCCATTGTGGTTGTAGTGGGAGCCGCTGTGGTTGTAGTGGGAGCCGCTGTGGTTGTAGTGGGAGCCACAGTGGTTGTAGTGGGAGCCGCTGTGGTTGTAGTGGGAGCCGCTGTGGTTGTAGTGGGAGCCGGTGTGGTTGAAATGGGAGCTGATGTGGTTGTAGTGGGAGCTGCTGTGGTCGTAGTGGGAGCTGCAGTCGTTGTTATAACATCACCTGTGGTTGTTGTGGAAGTGGCTGGGGTTGTAGTGGGAGCCGCTGTGGTTGTAGTGGGAGCCGCTGTGGTTGTCGTGGGAGCCGCTGTGGTTGTAGTGGGAGCCACAGTGGTTGTAGTGGGAGCCGCTGTGGTTGTAGTGGGGGGCGCTGTGGTTGTAGTGGAGGGCGCTGTGGTTGTAGTGGGAGCAGCTGTGGTTGTCGTGGGAGCCGCTGTGGTTGTAGTGGGAGCAGCTGGGGTTGTAGTGGGAGCCACTGTGGTTGTAGTGGGAGCTGCTGTGGTTGTAGTGGGAGTGGCTGTGGTTGTAGTTGGAGCAGCTGTGGTTGTAGTGGGAGCCACTGTGGTTGTAGTGGGAGCCGCTGTGGTTGTAGTGGGAGCCGCAGTGGTTGTAGCGGGAGCCGCTGTGGTTGTAGTGGGAGTTGCTGTGGTCGTAGTGGGAGCCGCTGTGGTTGTAGTTGGAGCTGCTGTGGTTGTAGTGGGAGTTGCTGTGGTTGTAGTGGGAGCTGCTGTCGTTGTTATAACATCACCTGTGGTTGTTGTGGAAGCGGCTGGGGTTGTAGTGGGAGCCGCTGTGGTTGTAGTGGGAGCCACTGTGGTTGTAGTGGGAGCCGCTGTGGTTGTAGTGGGAGTCACAGTGGTTGTAGTGGGAGCCGCTGTGGTTGTAGTGGGAGCCGCTGTGGTTGTAATGGGAGCTGCTGTGGTTGTAGTGGGAGTTGCTGTGGTCGTAGTGGGAGCTGCTGTCGTTGTTATAACATCACCTGTGGTTGTTGTGGAAGCGGCTGGGGTTGTAGTGGGAGCCACTGTGGTTGTAGTGGGAGCCGCTGTGGTTGTAGTGGGAGCGGCTGTGGTTGTAGTGGGAGCAGCTGTGGTTGTAGTTGGAGACTCTGTGGTTGTAGTGGGAGCCGCTGTGGTTGTAGTGGGAGCCACAGTGGTTGTAGTGGGAGCCACTGTGGTTGTAGTGGGAGCTGCTGTGGTTGTAGTGGGAGTTGCTGTGGTCGTAGTGGGAGCTGCTGTCGTTGTTATAACATCACCTGTGGTTGTTGTGGAAGCGGCTGGGGTTGTAGTGGGAGCCGATGTGGTTGTAGTGGGAGCCACTGTGGTTGTAGTGGGAGCAGCTGTGGTTGTAGTGGGAGTTGCTGTGGTCGTAGTGGGAGCTGCTGTCGTTGTTATAACATCACCTGTGGTTGTCGTGGAAGCGGCTGGGGTTGTAGTGGGAGCCGCTGTGGTTGTAGTGGGAGCCGCAGTGGTTGTAGCGGGAGCCGCTGTGGTTGTAGTGGGAGTTGATGTGGTCGTAGTGGGAGCCGCTGTGGTTGTAGTTGGAGCTGCTGTGGTTGTAGTGGGGGGCGCTGTGGTCGTAGTGGGAGCTGCTGTCGTTGTTATAACATCACCTGTGGTTGTTGTGGAAGCGGCTGGGGTTGTAGTGGGAGCCGCTGTGGTTGTAGTGGGAGCCACTGTGGTTGTAGTGGGAGCCGCTGTGGTTGTAGTGGGAGTCACAGTGGTTGTAGTGGGAGCCGCTGTGGTTGTAGTGGGAGCCGCTGTGGTTGTAATGGGAGCTGCTGTGGTTGTAGTGGGAGTTGCTGTGGTCGTAGTGGGAGCTGCTGTCGTTGTTATAACATCACCTGTGGTTGTTGTGGAAGCGGCTGGGGTTGTAGTGGGAGCCACTGTGGTTGTAGTGGGAGCCGTTGTGGTTGTAGTGGGAGCGGCTGTGGTTGTAGTGGGAGCAGCTGTGGTTGTAGTTGGAGACTCTGTGGTTGTAGTGGGAGCCGCTGTGGTTGTAGTGGGAGCCACAGTGGTTGTAGTGGGAGCCACTGTGGTTGTAGTGGGAGCTGCTGTGGTTGTAGTGGGAGTTGCTGTGGTCGTAGTGGGAGCTGCTGTCGTTGTTATAACATCACCTGTGGTTGTTGTGGAAGCTGCTGGGGTTGTAGTGGGAGCCGCTGTGGTTGTAGTGGGAGCCACTGTGGTTGTAGTGGGAGCTGCTGTGGTTGTAGTGGGAGTTGCTGTGGTCGTAGTGGGAGCTGCTGTCGTTGTTATAACATCACCTGTGGTTGTTGTGGAAGCGGCTGGGGTTGTAGTGGGAGCCACTGTGGTTGTAGTGGGAGCCGCTGTGGTTGTAGTGGGAGCGGCTGTGGTTGTTGTGGAAGCGGCTGGGGTTGTAGTGGGAGCCGCTGTGGTTGTAGTGGGAGCCGCTGTGGTTGTAGTGGGAGCCGCTGTGGTTGTAGTGGGAGCCGCTGTGGTTGTAGTGGGAGCCGCTGTGGTTGTCGTGGGAGCCGCTGTGGTTGTAGTGGGAGCCACAGTGGTTGTAGTGGGAGCCGCTGTGGTTGTAGTGGGGGGCGCTGTGGTTGTAGTGGAGGGCGCTGTGGTTGTAGTGGGAGCAGCTGTGGTTGTCGTGGGAGCCGCTGGGGTTGTAGTGGGAGCAGCTGGGGTTGTAGTGGGAGCCACTGTGGTTGTAGTGGGAGCTGCTGTGGTTGTAGTGGGAGTGGCTGTGGTTGTAGTTGGAGCAGCTGTGGTTGTAGTGGGAGCCACTGTGGTTGTCGTGGGAGCCGCTGTGGTTGTAGTGGGAGCCACAGTGGTCGTAGTGGGAGCTGCTGTCGTTGTTATAACATCACCTGTGGTTGCTGTGGAAGCGGCTGGGGTTGTAGTGGGAGCCACTGTGGTTGTAGTGGGAGCCGTTGTGGTTGTAGTGGGAGCGGCTGTGGTTGTAGTGGGAGCAGCTGTGGTTGTAGTTGGAGACTCTGTGGTTGTAGTGGGAGCCGCTGTGGTTGTAGTGGGAGCCACAGTGGTTGTAGTGGGAGCCACTGTGGTTGTAGTGGGAGCTGCTGTGGTTGTAGTGGGAGTTGCTGTGGTCGTAGTGGGAGCTGCTGTCGTTGTTATAACATCACCTGTGGTTGTTGTGGAAGCTGCTGGGGTTGTAGTGGCAGCCGCTGTGGTTGTAGTGGGAGCCACTGTGGTTGTAGTGGGAGCTGCTGTGGTTGTAGTGGGAGTTGCTGTGGTCGTAGTGGGAGCTGCTGTCGTTGTTATAACATCACCTGTGGTTGTTGTGGAAGCGGCTGGGGTTGTAGTGGGAGCCACTGTGGTTGTAGTGGGAGCCGCTGTGGTTGTAGTGGGAGCGGCTGTGGTTGTTGTGGAAGCGGCTGTGGTTGTAGTGGGAGCCGCTGTGGTTGTAGTGGGAGCCGCTGTGGTTGTAGTGGGAGCCGCTGTGGTTGTCGTGGGAGCCGCTGTGGTTGTAGTGGGAGCCACAGTGGTTGTAGTGGGAGCCGCTGTGGTTGTAGTGGGGGGCGCTGTGGTTGTAGTGGAGGGCGCTGTGGTTGTAGTGGGAGCAGCTGTGGTTGTCGTGGGAGCCGCTGTGGTTGTAGTGGGAGCAGCTGGGGTTGTAGTGGGAGCCACTGTGGTTGTTGTGGGAGTCGATGTGGTTGTTGTGGGAGCCTCTGTAGTTGTTGTGAGGTAAGATGTAGTTGTTGTGGGAGCCACTGTGGTTGTAGTGGGAGTCGCTGTGGTTGAAGTGGGAGCCGCTGTGGTTGTAGTGGGAGCCGCTGTGGTTGTAGTGGGGGGGCGCTGTGGTTGTAGTGGAGGGCGCTGTGGTTGTAGTGGGAGCAGCTGTGGTTGTCGTGGGAGCCGCTGTGGTTGTAGTGGGAGCAGCTGGGGTTGTAGTGGGAGCCACTGTGGTTGTTGTGGGAGTCGATGTGGTTGTTGTGGGAGCCTCTGTAGTTGTTGTGAGGTAAGATGTAGTTGTTGTGGGAGCCACTGTGGTTGTAGTGGGAGTCGCTGTGGTTGAAGTGGGAGCCGCTGTGGTTGTAGTGGGAGCCACAGTGGTTGTAGTGGGAGCCGCTGTGGTTGTAGTGGGAGCCGCTGTGGTTGTAATGGGAGCTGCTGTGGTTGTAGTGGGAGTTGCTGTGATCGTAGTGGGAGCTGCTGTCGTTGTTATAACATCACCTGTGGTTTTTGTGGAAGCGGCTGGGGTTGTAGTGGGAGCCACTGTGGTTGTAGTGGGAGCCGCTATGGTTGTTGTGGGAGTCGATGTGGTTGTTGTGGGAGCCTCTGTAGTTGTTGTGAGGTAAGATGTAGTTGTTGTGGGAGCCACTGTGGTTGTAGTGGGAGCCGCTGTGGTTGTAGTGGGAGCCGCTGTGGTTGTAGTGGGAGCCGCTGTGGTTGTAGTGGGAGCAGCTGTGGTTGTAGTTGGAGCCGCTGTGGTTGTAGTGGGAGCCACGGTGGTTGTAGTGGGAGCCACTGTGGTTGTAGTGGGAGCCGCTGTGGTTGTAGTGGGAGCCGCTGTGGTTGTAATGGGAGCCGCTGTGGTTGTAGTGGGAGCCGAAGTGGTTGTAGTGGGAGCCGCAGTGGTTGTAGTGGGAGCCGTTGTGGTAGGACCAGCAGTGGATGCTGTTACACCAGCTTTTGTTGTTGCTATGGGAGCAGTTGTAGTGGGAGCTGCTGTGGTTGTAGTGGGAGCCACAGTGGTTGTAGTGGGAGCTGATGTGGTTGTAGTGGGAGCCGATGTGGTTGTAGTGGGAGCTGCTGTGGTTGTAGTGGGAGCAGCTGTGGTTGTAGTGGGAGCCGGTGTGGTTGTAATGGGAGCTGATGTGGTTGTAGTGGGAGCTGCTGTGGTCGTAGTGGGAGCTGCTGTCGTTGTTATAACATCACCTGTGGTTGTTGTGGAAGTGGCTGGGGTTGTAGTGGGAGCCGCTGTGGTTGTAGTGGGAGCCGCTGTGGTTGTCGTGGGAGCCGCTGTGGTTGTAGTGGGAGCTGCTGTGGTCGTAGTGGGAGCTGCTGTGGTTGTAGTGGGAGCCGCTGTGGTTGTAGTGGGAGCGGCTGTGGTTGTAGTGGGAGCAGCTGTGGTTGTAGTTGGAGACTCTGTGGTTGTAGTGGGAGCCGCTGTGGTTGTAGTGGGAGCCACAGTGGTTGTAGTGGGAGCCACTGTGGTTGTAGTGGGAGCTGCTGTGGTTGTAGTGGGAGTTGCTGTGGTCGTAGTGGGAGCTGCTGTCGTTGTTATAACATCACCTGTGGTTGTTGTGGAAGCGGCTGGGGTTGTAGTGGGAGCCGCTGTGGTTGTAGTGGGAGCCACTGTGGTTGTAGTGGGAGCAGCTGTGGTTGTAGTGGGAGTTGCTGTGGTCGTAGTGGGAGCTGCTGTCGTTGTTATAACATCACCTGTGGTTGTCGTGGAAGCGGCTGGGGTTGTAGTGGGAGCCGCTGTGGTTGTAGTGGGAGCCGCAGTGGTTGTAGCGGGAGCCGCTGTGGTTGTAGTGGGAGTTGCTGTGGTCGTAGTGGGAGCCGCTGTGGTTGTAGTTGGAGCTGCTGTGGTTGTAGTGGGGGGCGCTGTGGTCGTAGTGGGAGCTGCTGTCGTTGTTATAACATCACCTGTGGTTGTTGTGGAAGCGGCTGGGGTTGTAGTGGGAGCCGCTGTGGTTGTAGTGGGAGCCACTGTGGTTGTAGTGGGAGCCGCTGTGGTTGTAGTGGGAGTCACAGTGGTTGTAGTGGGAGCCGCTGTGGTTGTAGTGGGAGCCGCTGTGGTTGTAATGGGAGCTGCTGTGGTTGTAGTGGGAGTTGCTGTGGTCGTAGTGGGAGCTGCTGTCGTTGTTATAACATCACCTGTGGTTGTTGTGGAAGCGGCTGGGGTTGTAGTGGGAGCCACTGTGGTTGTAGTGGGAGCCGTTGTGGTTGTAGTGGGAGCGGCTGTGGTTGTAGTGGGAGCAGCTGTGGTTGTAGTTGGAGACTCTGTGGTTGTAGTGGGAGCCGCTGTGGTTGTAGTGGGAGCCACAGTGGTTGTAGTGGGAGCCACTGTGGTTGTAGTGGGAGCTGCTGTGGTTGTAGTGGGAGTTGCTGTGGTCGTAGTGGGAGCTGCTGTCGTTGTTATAACATCACCTGTGGTTGTTGTGGAAGCTGCTGGGGTTGTAGTGGGAGCCGCTGTGGTTGTAGTGGGAGCCACTGTGGTTGTAGTGGGAGCTGCTGTGGTTGTAGTGGGAGTTGCTGTGGTCGTAGTGGGAGCTGCTGTCGTTGTTATAACATCACCTGTGGTTGTTGTGGAAGCGGCTGGGGGTTGTAGTGGGAGCCACTGTGGTTGTAGTGGGAGCCGCTGTGGTTGTAGTAGGAGCGGCTGTGGTTGTTGTGGAAGCGGCTGGGGTTGTAGTGGGAGCCGCTGTGGTTGTAGTGGGAGCCGCTGTGGTTGTAGTGGGAGCCGCTGTGGTTGTAGTGGGAGCCGCTGTGGTTGTAGTGGGAGCCGCTGTGGTTGTAGTGGGAGCCGCTGTGGTTGTCGTGGGAGCCGCTGTGGTTGTAGTGGGAGCCACAGTGGTTGTAGTGGGAGCCGCTGTGGTTGTAGTGGGGGGCGCTGTGGTTGTAGTGGAGGGCGCTGTGGTTGTAGTGGGAGCAGCTGTGGTTGTCGTGGGAGCCGCTGTGGTTGTAGTGGGAGCAGCTGGGGTTGTAGTGGGAGCCACTGTGGTTGTAGTGGGAGCTGATGTGGTTGTAGTGGGAGTGGCTGTGGTTGTAGTGGGAGCCACAGTGGTTGTAGTGGGAGCCACTGTGGTTGTAGTGGGAGCTGCTGTGGTTGTAGTGGGAGTTGCTGTGGTCGTAGTGGGAGCTGCTGTCGTTGTTATAACATCACCTGTGGTTGTTGTGGAAGCTGCTGGGGTTGTAGTGGCAGCCGCTGTGGTTGTAGTGGGAGCCACTGTGGTTGTAGTGGGAGCTGCTGTGGTTGTAGTGGGAGTTGCTGTGGTCGTAGTGGGAGCTGCTGTCGTTGTTATAACATCACCTGTGGTTGTTGTGGAAGCGGCTGGGGTTGTAGTGGGAGCCACTGTGGTTGTAGTGGGAGCCGCTGTGGTTGTAGTGGGAGCGGCTGTGGTTGTTGTGGAAGCGGCTGTGGTTGTAGTGGGAGCCGCTGTGGTTGTAGTGGGAGCCGCTGTGGTTGTAGTGGGAGCCGCTGTGGTTGTCGTGGGAGCCGCTGTGGTTGTAGTGGGAGCCACAGTGGTTGTAGTGGGAGCCGCTGTGGTTGTAGTGGGGGGCGCTGTGGTTGTAGTGGAGGGCGCTGTGGTTGTAGTGGGAGCAGCTGTGGTTGTCGTGGGAGCCGCTGTGGTTGTAGTGGGAGCAGCTGGGGTTGTAGTGGGAGCCACTGTGGTTGTTGTGGGAGTCGATGTGGTTGTTGTGGGAGCCTCTGTAGTTGTTGTGAGGTAAGATGTAGTTGTTGTGGGAGCCACTGTGGTTGTAGTGGGAGTCGCTGTGGTTGAAGTGGGAGCCGCTGTGGTTGTAGTGGGAGCCACAGTGGTTGTAGTGGGAGCCGCTGTGGTTGTAGTGGGAGCCGCTGTGGTTGTAATGGGAGCTGCTGTGGTTGTAGTGGGAGTTGCTGTGATCGTAGTGGGAGCTGCTGTCGTTGTTATAACATCACCTGTGGTTGTTGTGGAAGCGGCTGGGGTTGTAGTGGGAGCCACTGTGGTTGTAGTGGGAGCCGCTGTGGTTGTTGTGGGAGTCGATGTGGTTGTTGTGGGAGCCTCTGTAGTTGTTGTGAGGTAAGATGTAGTTGTTGTGGGAGCCACTGTGGTTGTAGTGGGAGCCGCTGTGGTTGTAGTGGGAGCCGCTGTGGTTGTAGTGGGAGCCGCTGTGGTTGTAGTGGGAGCAGCTGTGGTTGTAGTTGGAGCCGCTGTGGTTGTAGTGGGAGCCACGGTGGTTGTAGTGGGAGCCACTGTGGTTGTAGTGGGAGCCGCTGTGGTTGTAGTGGGAGCCGCTGTGGTTGTAATGGGAGCCGCTGTGGTTGTAGTGGGAGCCGAAGTGGTTGTAGTGGGAGCCGCAGTGGTTGTAGTGGGAGCCGTTGTGGTAGGACCAGCAGTGGATGCTGTTACACCAGCTTTTGTTGTTGCTATGGGAGCAGTTGTAGTGGGAGCTGCTGTGGTTGTAGTGGGAGCCACAGTGGTTGTAGTGGGAGCTGATGTGGTTGTAGTGGGAGCCGATGTGGTTGTAGTGGGAGCTGCTGTGGTTGTAGTGGGAGTTGCTGCGGTCGTAGTGGGAGCTGCTGTCGTTGTTATAACATCACCTGTGGTTGTTGTGGAAGCGGCTGGGGTTGTAGTGGGAGCCACTGTGGTTGTAGTGGGAGCCGCTGTGGTTGTAGTGGGAGCGGCTGTGGTTGTAGTGGGAGCAGCTGTGGTTGTAGTTGGAGACTCTGTGGTTGTAGTGGGGGCCGCTGTGGTTGTAGTGGGAGCCACAGTGGTTGTAGTGGGAGCCACTTTGGTTGTAGTGGGAGCTGCTGTGGTTGTAGTGGGAGTTGCTGTGGTCGTAGTGGGAGCTGCTGTCGTTGTTATAACATCACCTGTGGTTGTTGTGGAAGCGGCTGGGGTTGTAGTGGGAGCCGCTGTGGTTGTAGTGGGAGCCACTGTGGTTGTAGTGGGAGCAGCTGTGGTTGTAGTGGGAGTTGCTGTGGTCGTAGTGGGAGCTGCTGTCGTTGTTATAACATCACCTGTGGTTGTCGTGGAAGCGGCTGGGGTTGTAGTGGGAGCCGCTGTGGTTGTAGTGGGAGCCGCAGTGGTTGTAGCGGGAGCCGCTGTGGTTGTAGTGGGAGTTGCTGTGGTCGTAGTGGGAGCCGCTGTGGTTGTAGTTGGAGCTGCTGTGGTTGTAGTGGGGGGCGCTGTGGTCGTAGTGGGAGCTGCTGTCGTTGTTATAACATCACCTGTGGTTGTTGTGGAAGCGGCTGGGGTTGTAGTGGGAGCCGCTGTGGTTGTAGTGGGAGCCACTGTGGTTGTAGTGGGAGCCGCTGTGGTTGTAGTGGGAGTCACAGTGGTTGTAGTGGGAGCCGCTGTGGTTGTAGTGGGAGCCGCTGTGGTTGTAATGGGAGCTGCTGTGGTTGTAGTGGGAGTTGCTGTGGTCGTAGTGGGAGCTGCTGTCGTTGTTATAACATCACCTGTGGTTGTTGTGGAAGCGGCTGGGGTTGTAGTGGGAGCCACTGTGGTTGTAGTGGGAGCCGTTGTGGTTGTAGTGGGAGCGGCTGTGGTTGTAGTGGGAGCAGCTGTGGTTGTAGTTGGAGACTCTGTGGTTGTAGTGGGAGCCGCTGTGGTTGTAGTGGGAGCCACAGTGGTTGTAGTGGGAGCCACTGTGGTTGTAGTGGGAGCTGCTGTGGTTGTAGTGGGAGTTGCTGTGGTCGTAGTGGGAGCTGCTGTCGTTGTTATAACATCACCTGTGGTTGTTGTGGAAGCTGCTGGGGTTGTAGTGGCAGCCGCTGTGGTTGTAGTGGGAGCCACTGTGGTTGTAGTGGGAGCTGCTGTGGTTGTAGTGGGAGTTGCTGTGGTCGTAGTGGGAGCTGCTGTCGTTGTTATAACATCACCTGTGGTTGTTGTGGAAGCGGCTGGGGTTGTAGTGGGAGCCACTGTGGTTGTAGTGGGAGCCGCTGTGGTTGTAGTGGGAGCGGCTGTGGTTGTTGTGGAAGCGGCTGGGGTTGTAGTGGGAGCCGCTGTGGTTGTAGTGGGAGCCGCTGTGGTTGTAGTGGGAGCCGCTGTGGTTGTAGTGGGAGCAGCTGTGGTTGTAGTTAGAGACGCTGTGGTTGTCGTGGGAGCCGCTGTGGTTGTAGTGGGAGCCACAGTGGTTGTAGTGGGAGCCGCTGTGGTTGTAGTGGGGGGCGCTGTGGTTGTAGTGGAGGGCGCTGTGGTTGTAGTGGGAGCAGCTGTGGTTGTCGTGGGAGTCGCTGTGGTTGTTGTGGGAGACGCAGTGGTTGTTGTGGGAGCCGCTGTGGTTGTTGTGGGAGTCGATGTGGTTGTTGTGGGAGCCTCTGTAGTTGTTGTGAGGTAAGATGTAGTTGTTGTGGGAGCCACTGTGGTTGTAGTGGGAGTCGCTGTGGTTGAAGTGGGAGCCGCTGTGGTTGTAGTGGGAGCCACAGTGGTTGTAGTGGGAGCCGCTGTGGTTGTAGTGGGAGCCGCTGTGGTTGTAATGGGAGCTGCTGTGGTTGTAGTGGGAGCCGCTGTGGTTGTAGTGGGAGCCGCTGTGGTTGTAGTGGGAGCCGCTGTGGTTGTAATGGGAGCCGCTGTGGTTGTAGTGGGAGCCGAAGTGGTTGTAGTGGGAGCCGCAGTGGTTGTAGTGGGAGCCGTTGTGGTAGGACCAGCAGTGGATGCTGTTACACCAGCTTTTGTTGTTGCTATGGGAGCAGTTGTAGTGGGAGCTGCTGTGGTTGTAGTGGGAGCCACAGTGGTTGTAGTGGGAGCTGATGTGGTTGTAGTGGGAGCCGATGTGGTTGTAGTGGGAGCTGCTGTGGTTGTAGTGGGAGCAGCTGTGGTTGTAGTGGGAGCCGGTGTGGTTGTAATGGGAGCTGATGTGGTTGTAGTGGGAGCTGCTGTGGTCGTAGTGGGAGCTGCTGTCGTTGTTATAACATCACCTGTGGTTGTTGTGGAAGTGGCTGGGGTTGTAGTGGGAGCCGCTGTGGTTGTAGTGGGAGCCGATGTGGTTGTCGTGGGAGCCGCTGTGGTTGTAGTGGGAGCCACAGTGGTTGTAGTGGGAGCCGCTGTGGTTGTAGTGGGGGGCGCTGTGGTTGTAGTGGAGGGCGCTGTGGTTGTAGTGGGAGCAGCTGTGGTTGTCGTGGGAGCCGCTGTGGTTGTAGTGGGAGCAGCTGGGGTTGTAGTGGGAGCCACTGTGGTTGTAGTGGGAGCTGCTGTGGTTGTAGTGGGAGTGGCTGTGGTTGTAGTTGGAGCAGCTGTGGTTGTAGTGGGAGCCACTGTGGTTGTAGTGGGAGCCGCTGTGGTTGTAGTGGGAGCCGCAGTGGTTGTAGCGGGAGCCGCTGTGGTTGTAGTGGGAGTTGCTGTGGTCGTAGTGGGAGCCGCTGTGGTTGTAGTTGGAGCTGCTGTGGTTGTAGTGGGAGTTGCTGTGGTTGTAGTGGGAGCTGCTGTCGTTGTTATAACATCACCTGTGGCTGTTGTGGAAGCGGCTGGGGTTGTAGTGGGAGCCGCTGTGGTTGTAGTGGGAGCCACTGTGGTTGTAGTGGGAGCCGCTGTGGTTGTAGTGGGAGTCACAGTGGTTGTAGTGGGAGCCGCTGTGGTTGTAGTGGGAGCCGCAGTGGTTGTAATGGGAGCTGCTGTGGTTGTAGTGGGAGTTGCTGTGGTCGTAGTGGGAGCTGCTGTCGTTGTTATAACATCACCTGTGGTTGTTGTGGAAGCGGCTGGGGTTGTAGTGGGAGCCACTGTGGTTGTAGTGGGAGCCGCTGTGGTTGTAGTGGGAGAGGCTGTGGTTGTAGTGGGAGCAGCTGTGGTTGTAGTTGGAGACTCTGTGGTTGTAGTGGGAGCCGCTGTGGTTGTAGTGGGAGCCGCAGTGGTTGTAATGGGAGCTGCTGTGGTTGTAGTGGGAGTTGCTGTGGTCGTAGTGGGAGCTGCTGTCGTTGTTATAACATCACCTGTGGTTGTTGTGGAAGCGGCTGGGGTTGTAGTGGGAGCCACTGTGGTTGTAGTGGGAGCCGCTGTGGTTGTAGTGGGAGCGGCTGTGGTTGTAGTGGGAGCAGCTGTGGTTGTAGTTGGAGACTCTGTGGTTGTAGTGGGAGCCGCTGTGGTTGTAGTGGGAGCCACTGTGGTTGTAGTGGGAGCTGCTGTGGTTGTAGTGGGAGTTGCTGTGGTCGTAGTGGGAGCTGCTGTCGTTGTTATAACATCACCTGTGGTTGTTGTGGAAGCGGCTGGGGTTGTAGTGGGAGCCGCTGTGGTTGTAGTGGGAGCCACTGTGGTTGTAGTGGGAGCAGCTGTGGTTGTAGTGGGAGTTGCTGTGGTCGTAGTGGGAGCTGCTGTCGTTGTTATAACATCACCGGTGGTTGTCGTGGAAGCGGCTGGGGTTGTAGTGGGAGCCGCTGTGGTTGTAGTGGGAGCCGCAGTGGTTGTAGCGGGAGCCGCTGTGGTTGTAGTGGGAGTTGCTGTGGTCGTAGTGGGAGCCGCTGTGGTTGTAGTTGGAGCTGCTGTGGTTGTAGTGGGGGGCGCTGTGGTCGTAGTGGGAGCTGCTGTCGTTGTTATAACATCACCTGTGGTTGTTGTGGAAGCGGCTGGGGTTGTAGTGGGAGCCGCTGTGGTTGTAGTGGGAGCCACTGTGGTTGTAGTGGGAGCCGCTGTGGTTGTAGTGGGAGTCACAGTGGTTGTAGTGGGAGCCGCTGTGGTTGTAGTGGGAGCCGCTGTGGTTGTAATGGGAGCTGCTGTGGTTGTAGTGGGAGTTGCTGTGGTCGTAGTGGGAGCTGCTGTCGTTGTTATAACATCACCTGTGGTTGTTGTGGAAGCGGCTGGGGTTGTAGTGGGAGTCGATGTGGTTGTAGTGGGAGCCACTGTGGTTGTAGTGGGAGCCGCTGTGGTTGTAGTGGGAGTCACAGTGGTTGTAGTGGGAGCCGCTGTGGTTGTAGTGGGAGCCGCTGTGGTTGTAATGGGAGCTGCTGTGGTTGTAGTGGGAGTTGCTGTGGTCGTAGTGGGAGCTGCTGTCGTTGTTATAACATCACCTGTGGTTGTTGTGGAAGCGGCTGGGGTTGTAGTGGGAGCCACTGTGGTTGTAGTGGGAGCCGCTGTGGTTGTAGTGGGAGCGGCTGTGGTTGTAGTGGGAGCAGCTGTGGTTGTAGTTGGAGACTCTGTGGTTGTAGTGGGAGCCGCTGTGGTTGTAGTGGGAGCCACAGTGGTTGTAGTGGGAGCCACTGTGGTTGTAGTGGGAGCTGCTGTGGTTGTAGTGGGAGTTGCTGTGGTCGTAGTGGGAGCTGCTGTCGTTGTTATAACATCACCTGTGGTTGTTGTGGAAGCGGCTGGGGTTGTAGTGGGAGCCGCTGTGGTTGTAGTGGGAGCCACTGTGGTTGTAGTGGGAGCGGCTGTGGTTGTTGTGGAAGCGGCTGTGGTTGTAGTGGGAGCCGCTGTGGTTGTAGTGGGAGCCGCTGTGGTTGTAGTGGGAGCCGCTGTGGTTGTCGTGGGAGCCGCTGTGGTTGTAGTGGGAGCCACAGTGGTTGTAGTGGGAGCCGCTGTGGTTGTAGTGGGGGGCGCTGTGGTTGTAGTGGAGGGCGCTGTGGTTGTAGTGGGAGCAGCTGTGGTTGTCGTGGGAGCCGCTGTGGTTGTAGTGGGAGCAGCTGGGGTTGTAGTGGGAGCCACTGTGGTTGTTGTGGGAGTCGATGTGGTTGTTGTGGGAGCCTCTGTAGTTGTTGTGAGGTAAGATGTAGTTGTTGTGGGAGCCACTGTGGTTGTAGTGGGAGTCGCTGTGGTTGAAGTGGGAGCCGCTGTGGTTGTAGTGGGAGCCACAGTGGTTGTAGTGGGAGCCGCTGTGGTTGTAGTGGGAGCCGCTGTGGTTGTAATGGGAGCTGCTGTGGTTGTAGTGGGAGTTGCTGTGATCGTAGTGGGAGCTGCTGTCGTTGTTATAACATCACCTGTGGTTGTTGTGGAAGCGGCTGGGGTTGTAGTGGGAGCCACTGTGGTTGTAGTGGGAGCCGCTGTGGTTGTTGTGGGAGTCGATGTGGTTGTTGTGGGAGCCTCTGTAGTTGTTGTGAGGTAAGATGTAGTTGTTGTGGGAGCCACTGTGGTTGTAGTGGGAGCCGCTGTGGTTGTAGTGGGAGCCGCTGTGGTTGTAGTGGGAGCCGCTGTGGTTGTAGTGGGAGCAGCTGTGGTTGTAGTTGGAGCCGCTGTGGTTGTAGTGGGAGCCACGGTGGTTGTAGTGGGAGCCACTGTGGTTGTAGTGGGAGCCGCTGTGGTTGTAGTGGGAGCCGCTGTGGTTGTAATGGGAGCCGCTGTGGTTGTAGTGGGAGCCGAAGTGGTTGTAGTGGGAGCCGCAGTGGTTGTAGTGGGAGCCGCTGTGGTTGTCGTGGGAGCCGCTGTGGTTGTCGTGGGAGCCGCTGTGGTTGTAGTGGGAGCCACAGTGGTTGTAGTGGGAGCCGCTGTGGTTGTAGTGGGGGGCGCTGTGGTTGTAGTGGAGGGCGCTGTGGTTGTAGTGGGAGCAGCTGTGGTTGTCGTGGGAGCCGCTGTGGTTGTAGTGGGAGCAGCTGGGGTTGTAGTGGGAGCCACTGTGGTTGTTGTGGGAGTCGATGTGGTTGTTGTGGGAGCCTCTGTAGTTGTTGTGAGGTAAGATGTAGTTGTTGTGGGAGCCACTGTGGTTGTAGTGGGAGTCGCTGTGGTTGAAGTGGGAGCCGCTGTGGTTGTAGTGGGAGCCACAGTGGTTGTAGTGGGAGCCGCTGTGGTTGTAGTGGGAGCCGCTGTGGTTGTAATGGGAGCTGCTGTGGTTGTAGTGGGAGTTGCTGTGATCGTAGTGGGAGCTGCTGTCGTTGTTATAACATCACCTGTGGTTGTTGTGGAAGCGGCTGGGGTTGTAGTGGGAGCCACTGTGGTTGTAGTGGGAGCCGCTGTGGTTGTTGTGGGAGTCGATGTGGTTGTTGTGGGAGCCTCTGTAGTTGTTGTGAGGTAAGATGTAGTTGTTGTGGGAGCCACTGTGGTTGTAGTGGGAGCCGCTGTGGTTGTAGTGGGAGCCGCTGTGGTTGTAGTGGGAGCCGCTGTGGTTGTAGTGGGAGCAGCTGTGGTTGTAGTTGGAGCCGCTGTGGTTGTAGTGGGAGCCACGGTGGTTGTAGTGGGAGCCACTGTGGTTGTAGTGGGAGCCGCTGTGGTTGTAGTGGGAGCCGCTGTGGTTGTAATGGGAGCCGCTGTGGTTGTAGTGGGAGCCGAAGTGGTTGTAGTGGGAGCCGCAGTGGTTGTAGTGGGAGCCGTTGTGGTAGGACCAGCAGTGGATGCTGTTACACCAGCTTTTGTTGTTGCTATGGGAGCAGTTGTAGTGGGAGCTGCTGTGGTTGTAGTGGGAGCCACAGTGGTTGTAGTGGGAGCTGATGTGGTTGTAGTGGGAGCCGATGTGGTTGTAGTGGGAGCTGCTGTGGTTGTAGTGGGAGTTGCTGTGGTCGTAGTGGGAGCTGCTGTCGTTGTTATAACATCACCTGTGGTTGTTGTGGAAGCGGCTGGGGTTGTAGTGGGAGCCACTGTGGTTGTAGTGGGAGCCGCTGTGGTTGTAGTGGGAGCGGCTGTGGTTGTAGTGGGAGCAGCTGTGGTTGTAGTTGGAGACTCTGTGGTTGTAGTGGGAGCCGCTGTGGTTGTAGTGGGAGCCACAGTGGTTGTAGTGGGAGCCACTGTGGTTGTAGTGGGAGCTGCTGTGGTTGTAGTGGGAGTTGCTGTGGTCGTAGTGGGAGCTGCTGTCGTTATAACATCACCTGTGGTTGTTGTGGAAGCGGCTGGGGTTGTAGTGGGAGCCGCTGTGGTTGTAGTGGGAGCCACTGTGGTTGTAGTGGGAGCAGCTGTGGTTGTAGTGGGAGTTGCTGTGGTCGTAGTGGGAGCTGCTGTCGTTGTTATAACATCACCTGTGGTTGTCGTGGAAGCGGCTGGGGTTGTAGTGGGAGCCGCTGTGGTTGTAGTGGGAGCCGCAGTGGTTGTAGCGGGAGCCGCTGTGGTTGTAGTGGGAGTTGCTGTGGTCGTAGTGGGAGCCGCTGTGGTTGTAGTTGGAGCTGCTGTGGTTGTAGTGGGGGGCGCTGTGGTCGTAGTGGGAGCTGCTGTCGTTGTTATAACATCACCTGTGGTTGTTGTGGAAGCGGCTGGGGTTGTAGTGGGAGCCGCTGTGGTTGTAGTGGGAGCCACTGTGGTTGTAGTGGGAGCCGCTGTGGTTGTAGTGGGAGTCACAGTGGTTGTAGTGGGAGCCGCTGTGGTTGTAGTGGGAGCCGCTGTGGTTGTAATGGGAGCTGCTGTGGTTGTAGTGGGAGTTGCTGTGGTCGTAGTGGGAGCTGCTGTCGTTGTTATAACATCACCTGTGGTTGTTGTGGAAGCGGCTGGGGTTGTAGTGGGAGCCACTGTGGTTGTAGTGGGAGCCGTTGTGGTTGTAGTGGGAGCGGCTGTGGTTGTAGTGGGAGCAGCTGTGGTTGTAGTTGGAGACTCTGTGGTTGTAGTGGGAGCCGCTGTGGTTGTAGTGGGAGCCACAGTGGTTGTAGTGGGAGCCACTGTGGTTGTAGTGGGAGCTGCTGTGGTTGTAGTGGGAGTTGCTGTGGTCGTAGTGGGAGCTGCTGTCGTTGTTATAACATCACCTGTGGTTGTTGTGGAAGCGGCTGGGGTTGTAGTGGGAGCCGCTGTGGTTGTAGTGGGAGCCACTGTGGTTGTAGTGGGAGCGGCTGTGGTTGTTGTGGAAGCGGCTGTGGTTGTAGTGGGAGCCGCTGTGGTTGTAGTGGGAGCCGCTGTGGTTGTAGTGGGAGCCGCTGTGGTTGTCGTGGGAGCCGCTGTGGTTGTAGTGGGAGCCACAGTGGTTGTAGTGGGAGCCGCTGTGGTTGTAGTGGGGGGCGCTGTGGTTGTAGTGGAGGGCGCTGTGGTTGTAGTGGGAGCAGCTGTGGTTGTCGTGGGAGCCGCTGTGGTTGTAGTGGGAGCAGCTGGGGTTGTAGTGGGAGCCACTGTGGTTGTTGTGGGAGTCGATGTGGTTGTTGTGGGAGCCTCTGTAGTTGTTGTGAGGTAAGATGTAGTTGTTGTGGGAGCCACTGTGGTTGTAGTGGGAGTCGCTGTGGTTGAAGTGGGAGCCGCTGTGGTTGTAGTGGGAGCCACAGTGGTTGTAGTGGGAGCCGCTGTGGTTGTAGTGGGAGCCGCTGTGGTTGTAATGGGGGCTGCTGTGGTTGTAGTGGGAGTTGCTGTGATCGTAGTGGGAGCTGCTGTCGTTGTTATAACATCACCTGTGGTTGTTGTGGAAGCGGCTGGGGTTGTAGTGGGAGCCACTGTGGTTGTAGTGGGAGCCGCTGTGGTTGTTGTGGGAGTCGATGTGGTTGTTGTGGGAGCCTCTGTAGTTGTTGTGAGGTAAGATGTAGTTGTTGTGGGAGCCACTGTGGTTGTAGTGGGAGCCGCTGTGGTTGTAGTGGGAGCCGCTGTGGTTGTAGTGGGAGCCGCTGTGGTTGTAGTGGGAGCAGCTGTGGTTGTAGTTGGAGCCGCTGTGGTTGTAGTGGGAGCCACGGTGGTTGTAGTGGGAGCCACTGTGGTTGTAGTGGGAGCCGCTGTGGTTGTAGTGGGAGCCGCTGTGGTTGTAATGGGAGCCGCTGTGGTTGTAGTGGGAGCCGAAGTGGTTGTAGTGGGAGCCGCAGTGGTTGTAGTGGGAGCCGCTGTGGTTGTCGTGGGAGCCGCTGTGGTTGTCGTGGGAGCCGCTGTGGTTGTAGTGGGAGCCACAGTGGTTGTAGTGGGAGCCGCTGTGGTTGTAGTGGGGGGCGCTGTGGTTGTAGTGGAGGGCGCTGTGGTTGTAGTGGGAGCAGCTGTGGTTGTCGTGGGAGCCGCTGTGGTTGTAGTGGGAGCAGCTGGGGTTGTAGTGGGAGCCACTGTGGTTGTTGTGGGAGTCGATGTGGTTGTTGTGGGAGCCTCTGTAGTTGTTGTGAGGTAAGATGTAGTTGTTGTGGGAGCCACTGTGGTTGTAGTGGGAGTCGCTGTGGTTGAAGTGGGAGCCGCTGTGGTTGTAGTGGGAGCCACAGTGGTTGTAGTGGGAGCCGCTGTGGTTGTAGTGGGAGCCGCTGTGGTTGTAATGGGAGCTGCTGTGGTTGTAGTGGGAGTTGCTGTGATCGTAGTGGGAGCTGCTGTCGTTGTTATAACATCACCTGTGGTTGTTGTGGAAGCGGCTGGGGTTGTAGTGGGAGCCACTGTGGTTGTAGTGGGAGCCGCTGTGGTTGTTGTGGGAGTCGATGTGGTTGTTGTGGGAGCCTCTGTAGTTGTTGTGAGGTAAGATGTAGTTGTTGTGGGAGCCACTGTGGTTGTAGTGGGAGCCGCTGTGGTTGTAGTGGGAGCCGCTGTGGTTGTAGTGGGAGCCGCTGTGGTTGTAGTGGGAGCAGCTGTGGTTGTAGTTGGAGCCGCTGTGGTTGTAGTGGGAGCCACGGTGGTTGTAGTGGGAGCCACTGTGGTTGTAGTGGGAGCCGCTGTGGTTGTAGTGGGAGCCGCTGTGGTTGTAATGGGAGCCGCTGTGGTTGTAGTGGGAGCCGAAGTGGTTGTAGTGGGAGCCGCAGTGGTTGTAGTGGGAGCCGTTGTGGTAGGACCAGCAGTGGATGCTGTTACACCAGCTTTTGTTGTTGCTATGGGAGCAGTTGTAGTGGGAGCTGCTGTGGTTGTAGTGGGAGCCACAGTGGTTGTAGTGGGAGCTGATGTGGTTGTAGTGGGAGCCGATGTGGTTGTAGTGGGAGCTGCTGTGGTTGTAGTGGGAGTTGCTGTGGTCGTAGTGGGAGCTGCTGTCGTTGTTATAACATCACCTGTGGTTGTTGTGGAAGCGGCTGGGGTTGTAGTGGGAGCCACTGTGGTTGTAGTGGGAGCGGCTGTGGTTGTAGTGGGAGCAGCTGTGGTTGTAGTTGGAGACTCTGTGGTTGTAGTGGGAGCCGCTGTGGTTGTAGTGGGAGCCACAGTGGTTGTAGTGGGAGCCACTGTGGTTGTAGTGGGAGCTGCTGTGGTTGTAGTGGGAGTTGCTGTGGTCGTAGTGGGAGCTGCTGTCGTTGTTATAACATCACCTGTGGTTGTTGTGGAAGCGGCTGGGGTTGTAGTGGGAGCCGCTGTGGTTGTAGTGGGAGCCACTGTGGTTGTAGTGGGAGCAGCTGTGGTTGTAGTGGGAGTTGCTGTGGTCGTAGTGGGAGCTGCTGTCGTTGTTATAACATCACCTGTGGTTGTCGTGGAAGCGGCTGGGGTTGTAGTGGGAGCCGCTGTGGTTGTAGTGGGAGCCGCAGTGGTTGTAGCGGGAGCCGCTGTGGTTGTAGTGGGAGTTGCTGTGGTCGTAGTGGGAGCCGCTGTGGTTGTAGTTGGAGCTGCTGTGGTTGTAGTGGGGGGCGCTGTGGTCGTAGTGGGAGCTGCTGTCGTTGTTATAACATCACCTGTGGTTGTTGTGGAAGCGGCTGGGGTTGTAGTGGGAGCCGCTGTGGTTGTAGTGGGAGCCACTGTGGTTGTAGTGGGAGCCGCTGTGGTTGTAGTGGGAGTCACAGTGGTTGTAGTGGGAGCCGCTGTGGTTGTAGTGGGAGCCGCTGTGGTTGTAATGGGAGCTGCTGTGGTTGTAGTGGGAGTTGCTGTGGTCGTAGTGGGAGCTGCTGTCGTTGTTATAACATCACCTGTGGTTGTTGTGGAAGCGGCTGGGGTTGTAGTGGGAGCCACTGTGGTTGTAGTGGGAGCCGTTGTGGTTGTAGTGGGAGCGGCTGTGGTTGTAGTGGGAGCAGCTGTGGTTGTAGTTGGAGACTCTGTGGTTGTAGTGGGAGCCGCTGTGGTTGTAGTGGGAGCCACAGTGGTTGTAGTGGGAGCCACTGTGGTTGTAGTGGGAGCTGCTGTGGTTGTAGTGGGAGTTGCTGTGGTCGTAGTGGGAGCTGCTGTCGTTGTTATAACATCACCTGTGGTTGTTGTGGAAGCTGCTGGGGTTGTAGTGGCAGCCGCTGTGGTTGTAGTGGGAGCCACTGTGGTTGTAGTGGGAGCTGCTGTGGTTGTAGTGGGAGTTGCTGTGGTCGTAGTGGGAGCTGCTGTCGTTGTTATAACATCACCTGTGGTTGTTGTGGAAGCGGCTGGGGTTGTAGTGGGAGCCACTGTGGTTGTAGTGGGAGCCGCTGTGGTTGTAGTGGGAGCGGCTGTGGTTGTTGTGGAAGCGGCTGGGGTTGTAGTGGGAGCCGCTGTGGTTGTAGTGGGAGCCGCTGTGGTTGTAGTGGGAGCCGCTGTGGTTGTAGTGGGAGCAGCTGTGGTTGTAGTTAGAGACGCTGTGGTTGTCGTGGGAGCCGCTGTGGTTGTAGTGGGAGCCACAGTGGTTGTAGTGGGAGCCGCTGTGGTTGTAGTGGGGGGCGCTGTGGTTGTAGTGGAGGGCGCTGTGGTTGTAGTGGGAGCAGCTGTGGTTGTCGTGGGAGCCGCTGTGGTTGTTGTGGGAGACGCAGTGGTTGTTGTGGGAGCCGCTGTGGTTGTTGTGGGAGTCGATGTGGTTGTTGTGGGAGCCTCTGTAGTTGTTGTGAGGTAAGATGTAGTTGTTGTGGGAGCCACTGTGGTTGTAGTGGGAGTCGCTGTGGTTGAAGTGGGAGCCGCTGTGGTTGTAGTGGGAGCCACAGTGGTTGTAGTGGGAGCCGCTGTGGTTGTAGTGGGAGCCGCTGTGGTTGTAATGGGAGCTGCTGTGGTTGTAGTGGGAGCCGCTGTGGTTGTAGTGGGAGCCGCTGTGGTTGTAGTGGGAGCCGCTGTGGTTGTAATGGGAGCCGCTGTGGTTGTAGTGGGAGCCGAAGTGGTTGTAGTGGGAGCCGCAGTGGTTGTAGTGGGAGCCGTTGTGGTAGGACCAGCAGTGGATGCTGTTACACCAGCTTTTGTTGTTGCTATGGGAGCAGTTGTAGTGGGAGCTGCTGTGGTTGTAGTGGGAGCCACAGTGGTTGTAGTGGGAGCTGATGTGGTTGTAGTGGGAGCCGATGTGGTTGTAGTGGGAGCTGCTGTGGTTGTAGTGGGAGCAGCTGTGGTTGTAGTGGGAGCCGGTGTGGTTGTAATGGGAGCTGATGTGGTTGTAGTGGGAGCTGCTGTGGTCGTAGTGGGAGCTGCTGTCGTTGTTATAACATCACCTGTGGTTGTTGTGGAAGTGGCTGGGGTTGTAGTGGGAGCCGCTGTGGTTGTAGTGGGAGCCGCTGTGGTTGTCGTGGGAGCCGCTGTGGTTGTAGTGGGAGCCACAGTGGTTGTAGTGGGAGCCGCTGTGGTTGTAGTGGGGGGCGCTGTGGTTGTAGTGGAGGGCGCTGTGGTTGTAGTGGGAGCAGCTGTGGTTGTCGTGGGAGCCGCTGTGGTTGTAGTGGGAGCAGCTGGGGTTGTAGTGGGAGCCACTGTGGTTGTAGTGGGAGCTGCTGTGGTTGTAGTGGGAGTGGCTGTGGTTGTAGTTGGAGCAGCTGTGGTTGTAGTGGGAGCCACTGTGGTTGTAGTGGGAGCCGCTGTGGTTGTAGTGGGAGCCGCAGTGGTTGTAGCGGGAGCCGCTGTGGTTGTAGTGGGAGTTGCTGTGGTCGTAGTGGGAGCCGCTGTGGTTGTAGTTGGAGCTGCTGTGGTTGTAGTGGGAGTTGCTGTGGTTGTAGTGGGAGCTGCTGTCGTTGTTATAACATCACCTGTGGTTGTTGTGGAAGCGGCTGGGGTTGTAGTGGGAGCCGCTGTGGTTGTAGTGGGAGCCACTGTGGTTGTAGTGGGAGCCGCTGTGGTTGTAGTGGGAGTCACAGTGGTTGTAGTGGGAGCCGCTGTGGTTGTAGTGGGAGCCGCAGTGGTTGTAATGGGAGCTGCTGTGGTTGTAGTGGGAGTTGCTGTGGTCGTAGTGGGAGCTGCTGTCGTTGTTATAACATCACCTGTGGTTGTTGTGGAAGCGGCTGGGGTTGTAGTGGGAGCCACTGTGGTTGTAGTGGGAGCCGCTGTGGTTGTAGTGGGAGAGGCTGTGGTTGTAGTGGGAGCAGCTGTGGTTGTAGTTGGAGACTCTGTGGTTGTAGTGGGAGCCGCTGTGGTTGTAGTGGGAGCCGCAGTGGTTGTAATGGGAGCTGCTGTGGTTGTAGTGGGAGTTGCTGTGGTCGTAGTGGGAGCTGCTGTCGTTGTTATAACATCACCTGTGGTTGTTGTGGAAGCGGCTGGGGTTGTAGTGGGAGCCACTGTGGTTGTAGTGGGAGCCGCTGTGGTTGTAGTGGGAGCGGCTGTGGTTGTAGTGGGAGCAGCTGTGGTTGTAGTTGGAGACTCTGTGGTTGTAGTGGGAGCCGCTGTGGTTGTAGTGGGAGCCACAGTGGTTGTAGTGGGAGCCACTGTGGTTGTAGTGGGAGCTGCTGTGGTTGTAGTGGGAGTTGCTGTGGTCGTAGTGGGAGCTGCTGTCGTTGTTATAACATCACCTGTGGTTGTTGTGGAAGCGGCTGGGGTTGTAGTGGGAGCCGCTGTGGTTGTAGTGGGAGCCACTGTGGTTGTAGTGGGAGCAGCTGTGGTTGTAGTGGGAGTTGCTGTGGTCGTAGTGGGAGCTGCTGTCGTTGTTATAACATCACCTGTGGTTGTCGTGGAAGCGGCTGGGGTTGTAGTGGGAGCCGCTGTGGTTGTAGTGGGAGCCGCAGTGGTTGTAGCGGGAGCCGCTGTGGTTGTAGTGGGAGTTGCTGTGGTCGTAGTGGGAGCCGCTGTGGTTGTAGTTGGAGCTGCTGTGGTTGTAGTGGGGGGCGCTGTGGTCGTAGTGGGAGCTGCTGTCGTTGTTATAACATCACCTGTGGTTGTTGTGGAAGCGGCTGGGGTTGTAGTGGGAGCCGCTGTGGTTGTAGTGGGAGCCACTGTGGTTGTAGTGGGAGCCGCTGTGGTTGTAGTGGGAGTCACAGTGGTTGTAGTGGGAGCCGCTGTGGTTGTAGTGGGAGCCGCTGTGGTTGTAATGGGAGCTGCTGTGGTTGTAGTGGGAGTTGCTGTGGTCGTAGTGGGAGCTGCTGTCGTTGTTATAACATCACCTGTGGTTGTTGTGGAAGCGGCTGGGGTTGTAGTGGGAGTCGATGTGGTTGTAGTGGGAGCCACTGTGGTTGTAGTGGGAGCCGCTGTGGTTGTAGTGGGAGTCACAGTGGTTGTAGTGGGAGCCGCTGTGGTTGTAGTGGGAGCCGCTGTGGTTGTAATGGGAGCTGCTGTGGTTGTAGTGGGAGTTGCTGTGGTCGTAGTGGGAGCTGCTGTCGTTGTTATAACATCACCTGTGGTTGTTGTGGAAGCGGCTGGGGTTGTAGTGGGAGCCACTGTGGTTGTAGTGGGAGCCGCTGTGGTTGTAGTGGGAGCGGCTGTGGTTGTAGTGGGAGCAGCTGTGGTTATAGTTGGAGACTCTGTGGTTGTAGTGGGAGCCGCTGTGGTTGTAGTGGGAGCCACAGTGGTTGTAGTGGGAGCCACTGTGGTTGTAGTGGGAGCTGCTGTGGTTGTAGTGGGAGTTGCTGTGGTCGTAGTGGGAGCTGCTGTCGTTGTTATAACATCACCTGTGGTTGTTGTGGAAGCGGCTGGGGTTGTAGTGGGAGCCGCTGTGGTTGTAGTGGGAGCCACTGTGGTTGTAGTGGGAGCAGCTGTGGTTGTAGTGGGAGTTGCTGTGGTCGTAGTGGGAGCTGCTGTCGTTGTTATAACATCACCTGTGGTTGTCGTGGAAGCGGCTGGGGTTGTAGTGGGAGCCGCTGTGGTTGTAGTGGGAGCCGCAGTGGTTGTAGCGGGAGCCGCTGTGGTTGTAGTGGGAGTTGCTGTGGTCGTAGTGGGAGCCGCTGTGGTTGTAGTTGGAGCTGCTGTGGTTGTAGTGGGGGGCGCTGTGGTCGTAGTGGGAGCTGCTGTCGTTGTTATAACATCACCTGTGGTTGTTGTGGAAGCGGCTGGGGTTGTAGTGGGAGCCGCTGTGGTTGTAGTGGGAGCCACTGTGGTTGTAGTGGGAGCCGCTGTGGTTGTAGTGGGAGTCACAGTGGTTGTAGTGGGAGCTGCTGTGGTTGTAGTGGGAGTTGCTGTGGTCGTAGTGGGAGCTGCTGTCGTTGTTATAACATCACCTGTGGTTGTTGTGGAAGCGGCTGGGGTTGTAGTGGGAGCCACTGTGGTTGTAGTGGGAGCCGTTGTGGTTGTAGTGGGAGCGGCTGTGGTTGTAGTGGGAGCAGCTGTGGTTGTAGTTGGAGACTCTGTGGTTGTAGTGGGAGCCGCTGTGGTTGTAGTGGGAGCCACAGTGGTTGTAGTGGGAGCCACTGTGGTTGTAGTGGGAGCTGCTGTGGTTGTAGTGGGAGTTGCTGTGGTCGTAGTGGGAGCTGCTGTCGTTGTTATAACATCACCTGTGGTTGTTGTGGAAGCTGCTGGGGTTGTAGTGGCAGCCGCTGTGGTTGTAGTGGGAGCCACTGTGGTTGTAGTGGGAGCTGCTGTGGTTGTAGTGGGAGTTGCTGTGGTCGTAGTGGGAGCTGCTGTCGTTGTTATAACATCACCTGTGGTTGTTGTGGAAGCGGCTGGGGTTGTAGTGGGAGCCACTGTGGTTGTAGTGGGAGCCGCTGTGGTTGTAGTGGGAGCGGCTGTGGTTGTTGTGGAAGCGGCTGGGGTTGTAGTGGGAGCCGCTGTGGTTGTAGTGGGAGCCGCTGTGGTTGTAGTGGGAGCAGCTGTGGTTGTAGTTAGAGACGCTGTGGTTGTCGTGGGAGCCGCTGTGGTTGTAGTGGGAGCCACAGTGGTTGTAGTGGGAGCCGCTGTGGTTGTAGTGGGGGGCGCTGTGGTTGTAGTGGAGGGCGCTGTGGTTGTAGTGGGAGCAGCTGTGGTTGTCGTGGGAGCCGCTGTGGTTGTTGTGGGAGACGCAGTGGTTGTTGTGGGAGCCGCTGTGGTTGTTGTGGGAGTCGATGTGGTTGTTGTGGGAGCCTCTGTAGTTGTTGTGAGGTAAGATGTAGTTGTTGTGGGAGCCACTGTGGTTGTAGTGGGAGTCGCTGTGGTTGAAGTGGGAGCCGCTGTGGTTGTAGTGGGAGCCACAGTGGTTGTAGTGGGAGCCGCTGTGGTTGTAGTGGGAGCCGCTGTGGTTGTAATGGGAGCTGCTGTGGTTGTAGTGGGAGTTGCTGTGATCGTAGTGGGAGCTGCTGTCGTTGTTATAACATCACCTGTGGTTGTTGTGGAAGCGGCTGGGGTTGTAGTGGGAGCCACTGTGGTTGTAGTGGGAGCCGCTGTGGTTGTTGTGGGAGTCGATGTGGTTGTTGTGGGAGCCTCTGTAGTTGTTGTGAGGTAAGATGTAGTTGTTGTGGGAGCCACTGTGGTTGTAGTGGGAGCCGCTGTGGTTGTAGTGGGAGCCGCTGTGGTTGTAGTGGGAGCCGCTGTGGTTGTAGTGGGAGCAGCTGTGGTTGTAGTTGGAGCCGCTGTGGTTGTAGTGGGAGCCACAGTGGTTGTAGTGGGAGCCACTGTGGTTGTAGTGGGAGCCGCTGTGGTTGTAGTGGGAGCCGCTGTGGTTGTAATGGGAGCCGCTGTGGTTGTAGTGGGAGACGCTGTGGTTGTCGTGGGAGCCGCTGTGGTTGTAGTGGGAGCCATTGTGGTTGTAGTGGGAGCCGCTGTGGTTGTAGTGGGAGCCGCTGTGGTTGTAGTGGGAGCCACAGTGGTTGTAGTGGGAGCCGCTGTGGTTGTAGTGGGAGCCGCTGTGGTTGTAGTGGGAGCCGGTGTGGTTGAAATGGGAGCTGATGTGGTTGTAGTGGGAGCTGCTGTGGTCGTAGTGGGAGCTGCAGTCGTTGTTATAACATCACCTGTGGTTGTTGTGGAAGTGGCTGGGGTTGTAGTGGGAGCCGCTGTGGTTGTAGTGGGAGCCGCTGTGGTTGTCGTGGGAGCCGCTGTGGTTGTAGTGGGAGCCACAGTGGTTGTAGTGGGAGCCGCTGTGGTTGTAGTGGGGGGCGCTGTGGTTGTAGTGGAGGGCGCTGTGGTTGTAGAGGGAGCAGCTGTGGTTGTCGTGGGAGCCGCTGTGGTTGTAGTGGGAGCAGCTGGGGTTGTAGTGGGAGCCACTGTGGTTGTAGTGGGAGCTGCTGTGGTTGTAGTGGGAGTGGCTGTGGTTGTAGTTGGAGCAGCTGTGGTTGTAGTGGGAGCCACTGTGGTTGTAGTGGGAGCCGCTGTGGTTGTAGTGGGAGCCGCAGTGGTTGTAGCGGGAGCCGCTGTGGTTGTAGTGCGAGTTGCTGTGGTCGTAGTGGGAGCCGCTGTGGTTGTAGTTGGAGCTGCTGTGGTTGTAGTGGGAGTTGCTGTGGTTGTAGTGGGAGCTGCTGTCGTTGTTATAACATCACCTGTGGTTGTTGTGGAAGCGGCTGGGGTTGTAGTGGGAGCCGCTGTGGTTGTAGTGGGAGCCACTGTGGTTGTAGTGGGAGCCGCTGTGGTTGTAGTGGGAGTCACAGTGGTTGTAGTGGGAGCCGCTGTGGTTGTAGTGGGAGCCGCTGTGGTTGTAATGGGAGCTGCTGTGGTTGTAGTAGGAGTTGCTGTGGTCGTAGTGGGAGCTGCTGTCGTTGCTATAACATCACCTGTGGTTGTTGTGGAAGCGGCTGGGGTTGTAGTGGGAGCCACTGTGGTTGTAGTGGGAGCCGCTGTGGTTGTAGTGGGAGCGGCTGTGGTTGTAGTGGGAGCAGCTGTGGTTGTAGTGGGAGTCACAGTGGTTGTAGTGGGAGCCGCTGTGGTTGTAGTGGGAGCCGCTGTGGTTGTAATGGGAGCTGCTGTGGTTGTAGTGGGAGTTGCTGTGGTCGTAGTGGGAGCTGCTGTCGTTGTTATAACATCACCTGTGGTTGTTGTGGAAGCGGCTGGGGTTGTAGTGAGGTAAGATGTAGTTGTTGTGGGAGCCGCTGTGGTTGTAGTTGGAGCTGCTGTGGTTGTAGTGGGAGTTGCTGTGGTTGTAGTGGGAGCTGCTGTCGTTGTTATAACATCACCTGTGGTTGTTGTGGAAGCGGCTGGGGTTGTAGTGGGAGCCGCTGTGGTTGTAGTGGGAGCCACTGTGGTTGTAGTGGGAGCCGCTGTGGTTGTAGTGGGAGTCACAGTGGTTGTAGTGGGAGCCGCTGTGGTTGTAGTGGGAGCCGCTGTGGTTGTAATGGGAGCTGCTGTGGTTGTAGTGGGAGTTGCTGTGGTCGTAGTGGGAGCTGCTGTCGTTGTTATAACATCACTTGTGGTTGTTGTGGAAGCGGCTGGGGTTGTAGTGGGAGCCACTGTGGTTGTAGTGGGAGCCGCTGTGGTTGTAGTGGGAGCGGCTGTGGTTGTAGTGGGAGCAGCTGTGGTTGTAGTTGGAGACTCTGTGGTTGTAGTGGGAGCCGCTGTGGTTGTAGTGGGAGCCACAGTGGTTGTAGTGGGAGCCACTGTGGTTGTAGTGGGAGCTGCTGTGGTTGTAGTGGGAGTTGCTGTGGTCGTAGTGGGAGCTGCTGTCGTTGTTATAACATCACCTGTGGTTGTTGTGGAAGCGGCTGGGGTTGTAGTGGGAGCCGCTGTGGTTGTAGTGGGAGCCACTGTGGTTGTAGTGGGAGCAGCTGTGGTTGTAGTGGGAGTTGCTGTGGTCGTAGTGGGAGCTGCTGTCGTTGTTATAACATCACCTGTGGTTGTTGTGGAAGTGGCTGGGGTTGTAGTGGGAGCCGCTGTGGTTGTAGTGGGAGCCGCTGTGGTTGTCGTGGGAGCCGCTGTGGTTGTAGTGGGAGCCACAGTGGTTGTAGTGGGAGCCGCTGTGGTTGTAGTGGGGGGCGCTGTGGTTGTAGTGGAGGGCGCTGTGGTTGTAGAGGGAGCAGCTGTGGTTGTCGTGGGAGCCGCTGTGGTTGTAGTGGGAGCAGCTGGGGTTGTAGTGGGAGCCACTGTGGTTGTAGTGGGAGCTGCTGTGGTTGTAGTGGGAGTGGCTGTGGTTGTAGTTGGAGCAGCTGTGGTTGTAGTGGGAGCCACTGTGGTTGTAGTGGGAGCCGCTGTGGTTGTAGTGGGAGCCGCAGTGGTTGTAGCGGGAGCCGCTGTGGTTGTAGTGGGAGCCGCAGTGGTTGTAGCGGGAGCCGCTGTGGTTGTAGTGCGAGTTGCTGTGGTCGTAGTGGGAGCCGCTGTGGTTGTAGTTGGAGCTGCTGTGGTTGTAGTGGGAGTTGCTGTGGTTGTAGTGGGAGCTGCTGTCGTTGTTATAACATCACCTGTGGTTGTTGTGGAAGCGGCTGGGGTTGTAGTGGGAGCCGCTGTGGTTGTAGTGGGAGCCACTGTGGTTGTAGTGGGAGCCGCTGTGGTTGTAGTGGGAGTCACAGTGGTTGTAGTGGGAGCCGCTGTGGTTGTAGTGGGAGCCGCTGTGGTTGTAATGGGAGCTGCTGTGGTTGTAGTAGGAGTTGCTGTGGTCGTAGTGGGAGCTGCTGTCGTTGCTATAACATCACCTGTGGTTGTTGTGGAAGCGGCTGGGGTTGTAGTGGGAGCCACTGTGGTTGTAGTGGGAGCCGCTGTGGTTGTAGTGGGAGCGGCTGTGGTTGTAGTGGGAGCAGCTGTGGTTGTAGTGGGAGTCACAGTGGTTGTAGTGGGAGCCGCTGTGGTTGTAGTGGGAGCCGCTGTGGTTGTAATGGGAGCTGCTGTGGTTGTAGTGGGAGTTGCTGTGGTCGTAGTGGGAGCTGCTGTCGTTGTTATAACATCACCTGTGGTTGTTGTGGAAGCGGCTGGGGTTGTAGTGAGGTAAGATGTAGTTGTTGTGGGAGCCGCTGTGGTTGTAGTTGGAGCTGCTGTGGTTGTAGTGGGAGTTGCTGTGGTTGTAGTGGGAGCTGCTGTCGTTGTTATAACATCACCTGTTGTTGTTGTGGAAGCGGCTGGGGTTGTAGTGGGAGCCGCTGTGGTTGTAGTGGGAGCCACTGTGGTTGTAGTGGGAGCCGCTGTGGTTGTAGTGGGAGTCACAGTGGTTGTAGTGGGAGCCGCTGTGGTTGTAGTGGGAGCCGCTGTGGTTGTAATGGGAGCTGCTGTGGTTGTAGTGGGAGTTGCTGTGGTCGTAGTGGGAGCTGCTGTCGTTGTTATAACATCACTTGTGGTTGTTGTGGAAGCGGCTGGGGTTGTAGTGGGAGCCACTGTGGTTGTAGTGGGAGCCGCTGTGGTTGTAGTGGGAGCGGCTGTGGTTGTAGTGGGAGCAGCTGTGGTTGTAGTTGGAGACTCTGTGGTTGTAGTGGGAGCCGCTGTGGTTGTAGTGGGAGCCACAGTGGTTGTAGTGGGAGCCACTGTGGTTGTAGTGGGAGCTGCTGTGGTTGTAGTGGGAGTTGCTGTGGTCGTAGTGGGAGCTGCTGTCGTTGTTATAACATCACCTGTGGTTGTTGTGGAAGCGGCTGGGGTTGTAGTGGGAGCCGCTGTGGTTGTAGTGGGAGCCACTGTGGTTGTAGTGGGAGCAGCTGTGGTTGTAGTGGGAGTTGCTGTGGTCGTAGTGGGAGCTGCTGTCGTTGTTATAACATCACCTGTGGTTGTCGTGGAAGCGGCTGGGGTTGTAGTGGGAGCCGCTGTGGTTGTAGTGGGAGCCGCAGTGGTTGTAGCGGGAGCCGCTGTGGTTGTAGTGGGAGTTGCTGTGGTCGTAGTGGGAGCCGCTGTGGTTGTAGTTGGAGCTGCTGTGGTTGTAGTGGGGGGCGCTGTGGTCGTAGTGGGAGCTGCTGTCGTTGTTATAACATCACCTGTGGTTGTTGTGGAAGCGGCTGGGGTTGTAGTGGGAGCCGCTGTGGTTGTAGTGGGAGCCACTGTGGTTGTAGTGGGAGCCGCTGTGGTTGTAGTGGGAGTCACAGTGGTTGTAGTGGGAGCCGCTGTGGTTGTAGTGGGAGCCGCTGTGGTTGTAATGGGAGCTGCTGTGGTTGTAGTGGGAGTTGCTGTGGTCGTACTTGGAGCTGCTGTCGTTGTTATAACATCACCTGTGGTTGTTGTGGAAGCGGCTGGGGTTGTAGTGGGAGCCACTGTGGTTGTAGTGGGAGCCGTTGTGGTTGTAGTGGGAGCGGCTGTGGTTGTAGTGGGAGCAGCTGTGGTTGTAGTTGGAGACTCTGTGGTTGTAGTGGGAGCCGCTGTGGTTGTAGTGGGAGCCACAGTGGTTGTAGTGGGAGCCACTGTGGTTGTAGTGGGAGCTGCTGTGGTTGTAGTGGGAGTTGCTGTGGTCGTAGTGGGAGCTGCTGTCGTTGTTATAACATCACCTGTGGTTGTTGTGGAAGCGGCTGGGGTTGTAGTGGGAGCCGCTGTGGTTGTAGTGGGAGCCACTGTGGTTGTAGTGGGAGCTGCTGTGGTTGTAGTGGGAGTTGCTGTGGTCGTAGTGGGAGCTGCTGTCGTTGTTATAACATCACCTGTGGTTGTTGTGGAAGCGGCTGGGGTTGTAGTGGGAGCCACTGTGGTTGTAGTGGGAGCCGCTGTGGTTGTAGTGGGAGCGGCTGTGGTTGTTGTGGAAGCGGCTGGGGTTGTAGTGGGAGCCGCTGTGGTTGTAGTGGGAGCCGCTGTGGTTGTAGTGGGAGCCGCTGTGGTTGTAGTGGGAGCAGCTGTGGTTGTAGTTAGAGACGCTGTGGTTGTCGTGGGAGCCGCTGTGGTTGTAGTGGGAGCCACAGTGGTTGTAGTGGGAGCCGCTGTGGTTGTAGTGGGGGGGCGCTGTGGTTGTAGTGGAGGGCGCTGTGGTTGTAGTGGGAGCAGCTGTGGTTGTCGTGGGAGCCGCTGTGGTTGTTGTGGGAGACGCAGTGGTTGTTGTGGGAGCCGCTGTGGTTGTTGTGGGAGTCGATGTGGTTGTTGTGGGAGCCTCTGTAGTTGTTGTGAGGTAAGATGTAGTTGTTGTGGGAGCCACTGTGGTTGTAGTGGGAGTCGCTGTGGTTGAAGTGGGAGCCGCTGTGGTTGTAGTGGGAGCCACAGTGGTTGTAGTGGGAGCCGCTGTGGTTGTAGTGGGAGCCGCTGTGGTTGTAATGGGAGCTGCTGTGGTTGTAGTGGGAGTTGCTGTGATCGTAGTGGGAGCTGCTGTCGTTGTTATAACATCACCTGTGGTTGTTGTGGAAGCGGCTGGGGTTGTAGTGGGAGCCACTGTGGTTGTAGTGGGAGCCGCTGTGGTTGTTGTGGGAGTCGATGTGGTTGTTGTGGGAGCCTCTGTAGTTGTTGTGAGGTAAGATGTAGTTGTTGTGGGAGCCACTGTGGTTGTAGTGGGAGCCGCTGTGGTTGTAGTGGGAGCCGCTGTGGTTGTAGTGGGAGCCGCTGTGGTTGTAGTGGGAGCAGCTGTGGTTGTAGTTGGAGCCGCTGTGGTTGTAGTGGGAGCCACAGTGGTTGTAGTGGGAGCCACTGTGGTTGTAGTGGGAGCCGCTGTGGTTGTAGTGGGAGCCGCTGTGGTTGTAATGGGAGCCGCTGTGGTTGTAGTGGGGGGCGCTGTGGTCGTAGTGGGAGCTGCTGTCGTTGTTATAACATCACCTGTGGTTGTTGTGGAAGCGGCTGGGGTTGTAGTGGGAGCCGCTGTGGTTGTAGTGGGAGCCACTGTGGTTGTAGTGGGAGCCGCTGTGGTTGTAGTGGGAGTCACAGTGGTTGTAGTGGGAGCCGCTGTGGTTGTAGTGGGAGCCGCTGTGGTTGTAATGGGAGCTGCTGTGGTTGTAGTGGGAGTTGCTGTGGTCGTAGTGGGAGCTGCTGTCGTTGTTATAACATCACCTGTGGTTGTTGTGGAAGCGGCTGGGGTTGTAGTGGGAGCCACTGTGGTTGTAGTGGGAGCCGTTATGGTTGTAGTGGGAGCGGCTGTGGTTGTAGTGGGAGCAGCTGTGGTTGTAGTTGGAGACTCTGTGGTTGTAGTGGGAGCCGCTGTGGTTGTAGTGGGAGCCACAGTGGTTGTAGTGGGAGCCACTGTGGTTGTAGTGGGAGCTGCTGTGGTTGTAGTGGGAGTTGCTGTGGTCGTAGTGGGAGCTGCTGTCGTTGTTATAACATCACCTGTGGTTGTTGTGGAAGCGGCTGGGGTTGTAGTGGGAGCCGCTGTGGTTGTAGTGGGAGCCACTGTGGTTGTAGTGGGAGCTGCTGTGGTTGTAGTGGGAGTTGCTGTGGTCGTAGTGGGAGCTGCTGTCGTTGTTATAACATCACCTGTGGTTGTTGTGGAAGCGGCTGGGGTTGTAGTGGGAGCCACTGTGGTTGTAGTGGGAGCCGCTGTGGTTGTAGTGGGAGCGGCTGTGGTTGTTGTGGAAGCGGCTGGGGTTGTAGTGGGAGCCGCTGTGGTTGTAGTGGGAGCCGCTGTGGTTGTAGTGGGAGCCGCTGTGGTTGTAGTGGGAGCAGCTGTGGTTGTAGTTAGAGACGCTGTGGTTGTCGTGGGAGCCGCTGTGGTTGTAGTGGGAGCCACAGTGGTTGTAGTGGGAGCAGCTGTGGTTGTCGTGGGAGCCGCTGTGGTTGTTGTGGGAGACGCAGTGGTTGTTGTGGGAGCCGCTGTGGTTGTTGTGGGAGTCGATGTGGTTGTTGTGGGAGCCTCTGTAGTTGTTGTGAGGTAAGATGTAGTTGTTGTGGGAGCCACTGTGGTTGTAGTGGGAGTCGCTGTGGTTGAAGTGGGAGCCGCTGTGGTTGTAGTGGGAGCCACAGTGGTTGTAGTGGGAGCCGCTGTGGTTGTAGTGGGAGCCGCTGTGGTTGTAATGGGAGCTGCTGTGGTTGTAGTGGGAGTTGCTGTGATCGTAGTGGGAGCTGCTGTCGTTGTTATAACATCACCTGTGGTTGTAGTGGGAGCCGCTGTGGTTGTTGTGGGAGTCAATGTGGTTGTAGTGGGAGCCACTGTGGTTGTAGTGGGAGCCGCTGTGGTTGTAGTGGGAGTCACAGTGGTTGTAGTGGGAGCCGCTGTGGTTGTAGTGGGAGCCGCTGTGGTTGTAATGGGAGCTGCTGTGGTTGTAGTGGGAGTTGCTGTGGTCGTAGTGGGAGCTGCTGTCGTTGTTATAACATCACCTGTGGTTGTTGTGGAAGCGGCTGGGGTTGTAGTGGGAGCCGCTGTGGTTGTAGTGGGAGCCACTGTGGTTGTAGTGGGAGCCGCTGTGGTTGTAGTGGGAGTCACAGTGGTTGTAGTGGGAGCCGCTGTGGTTGTAGTGGGAGCCGCTGTGGTTGTAATGGGAGCTGCTGTGGTTGTAGTGGGAGTTGCTGTGGTCGTAGTGGGAGCTGCTGTCGTTGTTATAACATCACCTGTGGTTGTTGTGGAAGCGGCTGGGGTTGTAGTGGGAGCCACTGTGGTTGTAGTGGGAGCCGTTATGGTTGTAGTGGGAGCGGCTGTGGTTGTAGTGGGAGCAGCTGTGGTTGTAGTTGGAGACTCTGTGGTTGTAGTGGGAGCCGCTGTGGTTGTAGTGGGAGCCACAGTGGTTGTAGTGGGAGCCACTGTGGTTGTAGTGGGAGCTGCTGTGGTTGTAGTGGGAGTTGCTGTGGTCGTAGTGGGAGCTGCTGTCGTTGTTATAACATCACCTGTGGTTGTTGTGGAAGCGGCTGGGGTTGTAGTGGGAGCCACTGTGGTTGTAGTGGGAGCCGCTGTGGTTGTAGTGGGAGCGGCTGTGGTTGTTGTGGAAGCGGCTGGGGTTGTAGTGGGAGCCGCTGTGGTTGTAGTGGGAGCCGCTGTGGTTGTAGTGGGAGCTGCTGTGGTTGTAGTGGGAGCAGCTGTGGTTGTAGTTAGAGACGCTGTGGTTGTCGTGGGAGCCGCTGTGGTTGTAGTGGGAGCCACAGTGGTTGTAGTGGGAGCAGCTGTGGTTGTCGTGGGAGCCGC
Organism: Oncorhynchus kisutch; assembly: GCF_002021735.2. Taxonomy (NCBI): domain Eukaryota; kingdom Metazoa; phylum Chordata; class Actinopteri; order Salmoniformes; family Salmonidae; genus Oncorhynchus; species Oncorhynchus kisutch. The sequence continues at coordinate 10,285,877 of NC_034180.2, forward strand.
TGTGGTTGTTGTGGGAGACGCAGTGGTTGTTGTGGGAGCCGCTGTGGTTGTTGTGGGAGTCGATGTGGTTGTTGTGGGAGCCTCTGTAGTTGTTGTGAGGTAAGATGTAGTTGTTGTGGGAGCCACTGTGGTTGTAGTGGGAGTCGCTGTGGTTGAAGTGGGAGCCGCTGTGGTTGTAGTGGGAGCCACAGTGGTTGTAGTGGGAGCCGCTGTGGTTGTAGTGGGAGCCGCTGTGGTTGTAATGGGAGCTGCTGTGGTTGTAGTGGGAGTTGCTGTGATCGTAGTGGGAGCTGCTGTCGTTGTTATAACATCACCTGTGGTTGTAGTGGGAGCCGCTGTGGTTGTTGTGGGAGTCGATGTGGTTGTTGTGGGAGCCTCTGTAGTTGTTGTGAGGTAAGATGTAGTTGTTGTGGGAGCCACTGTGGTTGTAGTGGGAGCCGCTGTGGTTGTAGTGGGAGCCGCTGTGGTTGTAGTGGGAGCCGCTGTGGTTGTAGTTAGAGACGCTGTGGTTGTCGTGGGAGCCGCTGTGGTTGTAGTGGGAGCCACAGTGGTTGTAGTGGGAGCCACTGTGGTTGTAGTGGGAGCCGCTGTGGTTGTAGTGGGAGCCGCTGTGGTTGTAATGGGAGCCGCTGTGGTTGTAGTGGGAGCCGAAGTGGTTGTAGTGGGAGCCGCAGTGGTTGTAGTGGGAGCCGTTGTGGTAGGACCAGCAGTGGATGCTGTTACACCAGCTTTTGTTGTTGCTATGGGAGCAGTTGTAGTGGGAGCTGCTGTGGTTGTAGTGGGAGCCACAGTGGTTGTAGTGGGAGCTGATGTGGTTGTTGTGGGAGCCGATGTGGTTGTAGTGGGAGCTGCTGTGGTTGTAGTGGGAGCAGCTGTGGTTGTAGTGGGAGCCGATGTGGTTGTAGTGGAAGCTGATGGGGTTGTAGTGGGAGCCGATGTGGTTGTAGTGGGAGCTGCTGTGGTTGTAGTGGGAGCTGCTGTGGTTGTAGTGGGAGCCGATGTGGTTGTAGTGGGAGCAGCTGTGGTTGTAGTTGGAGCCGCTGTGGTTGTAGTGGGAGCTGCTGTGGTCGTAGTGGAAGCTACTGTCGTTGTTATAACATCACCTGTGGTTGTTGTGGAAGCGGCTGGGGATGTAGTGGGAGCCACAGTGGTTGTAGTGGGAGCCGCTGTGGTTGTAGTGGGAGCCACTGTGGTTGTAGTGGGAGCAGCTGGGGTTGTAGTAGGAGCCACTGTGGTTGTAGTGGGAGCCGCTGTGGTTGTAGTGGGAGCTGCTGTCGTTGTTATAACATCACCTGTGGTTGTTGTGGAAGTGGCTGTGGTTGTAGTGGGAGCCGCTGTGGTTGTAGTGGGAGCCGCTGTGGTTGTAGTAGGAGCCGCTGTGGTTGTAGTAGGAGCCACAGTGGTTGTAGTGGGAGCCGCTGTGGTTGTAGTGGGGGGCGCTGTGGTTGTAGTGGAGGGCTCTGTGGTTGTAGTGGGAGCCACAGTGGTTGTAGTGGGAGCCGCTGTGGTTGTAGTGGGGGGCGCTGTGGTTGTAGTGGAGGGCGCTGTGGTTGTAGTGGGAGCAGCTGTGGTTGTCGTGGGAGCCGCAGTGGTTGTTGTGGGAGCCGCAGTGGTTGTTGTGGGAGCCGCTGTGGTTGTTGTGGGAGTCGATGTGGTTGTTGTGGGAGCCTCTGTAGTTGTTGTGAGGTAAGATGTAGTTGTTGTGGGAGCCACTGTGGTTGTAGTGGGAGCTGCTGCGGTCGTAGTGGAAGCTACTGTCGTTGTTATAACATCACCTGTGGTTGTTGTGGAAGCGGCTGGGGTTGTAGTGGGAGCCACTGTGGTTGTAGTCGGAGCCGCTGTGGTTGTAGTGGGAGCGGCTGTGGTTGTAGTGGGAGCAGCTGTGGTTGTAGTTGGAGCCGCTGTGGTTGTAGTGGGAGCTGCTGTGGTCGTAGTGGAAGCTACTGTCGTTGTTATAACATCACCTGTGGTTGTTGTGGAAGCGGCTGGGGATGTAGTGGGAGCCACAGTGGTTGTAGTGGGAGCCGCTGTGGTTGTAGTGAGAGCCACTGTGGTTGTAGTGGGAGCCGCTGTGGTTGTAGTGGGAGCCGGTGTGGTTGTAATGGGAGCTGATGTGGTTGTAGTGGGAGCCACTGTCGTTGTTATAACATCACCTGTGGTTGTTGTGGAAGCGGCTGGGGTTGTAGTGGGAGCCGCTGTGGTTGTAGTGGGAGCCTCTGTGATTGTAGTGGGAGCCGATGTGGTTGTAGTGGGAGCAGCTGTGGTTTTAGTTGGAGCCGCTGTGGTTGTAGTGGGAGCTGCTGTGGTCGTAGTGGAAGCTACTGTCGTTGTTATAACATCACCTGTGGTTGTTGTGGAAGCGGCTGGGGTTGTAGTGGGAGCCACAGTGGTTGTAGTGGGAGCCGCTGTGGTTGTAGTGGGAGCCACTGTGGTTGTAGTGGGAGCAGCTGGGGTTGTAGTGGGAGCCACTGTGGTTGTAGTGGGAGCTGCTGTGGTTGTAGTGGGAGTGGCTGTGGTTGTAGTTGGAGCAGCTGTGGTTGTAGTGGGAGCCACTGTGGTTGTAGTGGGAGCCGCTGTGGTTGTAGTGGGAGCCGCAGTGGTTGTAGCGGGAGCCGCTGTGGTTGTAGTGGGAGTTGCTGTGGTCGTAGTGGGAGCCGCTGTGGTTGTAGTTGGAGCTGCTGTGGTTGTAGTGGGAGTTGCTGTGGTCGTAGTGGGAGCTGCTGTCGTTGTTATAACATCACCTGTGGTTGTTGTGGAAGCGGCTGGGGTTGTAGTGGGAGCCGCTGTGGTTGTAGTGGGAGCCACAGTGGTTGTAGTGGGAGCCACTGTGGTTGTAGTGGGAGCTGCTGTGGTTGTAGTGGGAGTTGCTGTGGTCGTAGTGGGAGCTGCTGTCGTTGTTATAACATCACCTGTGGTTGTTGTGGAAGCGGCTGGGGTTGTAGTGGGAGCCGCTGTGGTTGTAGTGGGAGCCACTGTGGTTGTAGTGGGAGCTGCTGTGGTTGTAGTGGGAGTTGCTGTGGTCGTAGTGGGAGCTGCTGTCGTTGTTATAACATCACCTGTGGTTGTTGTGGAAGCGGCTGGGGTTGTAGTGGGAGCCGCTGTGGTTGTAGTGGGAGCCGCAGTGGTTGTAGCGGGAGCCGCTGTGGTTGTAGTGGGAGTTGCTGTGGTCGTAGTGGGAGCCGCTGTGGTTGTAGTTGGAGCTGCTGTGGTTGTAGTGGGAGTTGCTGTGGTCGTAGTGGGAGCTGCTGTCGTTGTTATAACATCACCTGTGGTTGTTGTGGAAGCGGCTGGGGTTGTAGTGGGAGCCGCTGTGGTTGTAGTGGGAGCCACTGTGGTTGTAGTGGGAGCCGCTGTGGTTGTAGTGGGAGTCACAGTGGTTGTAGTGGGAGCCGCTGTGGTTGTAGTGGGAGCCGCTGTGGTTGTAATGGGAGCTGCTGTGGTTGTAGTGGGAGTTGCTGTGGTCGTAGTGGGAGCTGCTGTCGTTGTTATAACATCACCTGTGGTTGTTGTGGAAGCGGCTGGGGTTGTAGTGGGAGCCACTGTGGTTGTAGTGGGAGCCGCTGTGGTTGTAGTGGGAGCGGCTGTGGTTGTAGTGGGAGCAGCTGTGGTTGTAGTGGGAGCTGCTGTGGTTGTAGTGGGAGTTGCTGTGGTCGTAGTGGGAGCTGCTGTCGTTGTTATAACATCACCTGTGGTTGTTGTGGAAGCGGCTGGGGTTGTAGTGGGAGCCGCTGTGGTTGTAGTGGGAGCCACTGTGGTTGTAGTGGGAGCTGCTGTGGTTGTAGTGGGAGTTGCTGTGGTCGTAGTGGGAGCTGCTGTCGTTGTTATAACATCACCTGTGGTTGTTGTGGAAGCGGCTGGGGTTGTAGTGGGAGCCACTGTGGTTGTAGTGGGAGCCGCTGTGGTTGTAGTGGGAGCGGCTGTGGTTGATGTGGAAGCGGCTGGGGTTGTAGTGGGAGCCGCTGTGGTTGTAGTGGGAGCCGCTGTGGTTGTAGTGGGAGCCGCTGTGGTTGTAGTGGGAGCAGCTGTGGTTGTAGTTAGAGCCGCTGTGGTTGTCGTGGGAGCCGCTGTGGTTGTAGTGGGAGCCACAGTGGTTGTAGTGGGAGCCGCTGTGGTTGTAGTGGGGGGCGCTGTGGTTGTAGTGGAGGGCGCTGTGGTTGTAGTGGGAGCAGCTGTGGTTGTCGTGGGAGCCGCTGTGGTTGTTGTGGGAGACGCAGTGGTTGTTGTGGGAGCCGCTGTGGTTGTTGTGGGAGTCGATGTGGTTGTTGTGGGAGCCTCTGTAGTTGTTGTGAGGTAAGATGTAGTTGTTGTGGGAGCCACTGTGGTTGTAGTGGGAGTCGCTGTGGTTGAAGTGGGAGCCGCTGTGGTTGTAGTGGGAGCCACAGTGGTTGTGGTGGGAGCCGCTGTGGTTGTAGTGGGAGCCGCTGTGGTTGTAATGGGAGCTGCTGTGGTTGTAGTGGGAGTTGCTGTGGTCGTAGTGGGAGCTGCTGTCGTTGTTATAACATCACCTGTGGTTGTTGTGGAAGCGGCTGGGGTTGTAGTGGGAGCCACTGTGGTTGTAGTGGGAGCCGCTGTGGTTGTAGTGGGAGCAGCTGTGGTTGTAGTGGGAGCTGCTGTGGTTGTAGTGGGAGCCGCTGTGGTTGTAGTGGGAGCAGCTGTGGTTGTTGTGGGAGCCGCTGTGGTTGTAGTGGGAGCAGCTGTGGTTGTAGTGGGAGCCGCTGTGGTTGTAGTGGGAGCCGCTGTGGTTGTTGTTGTGGGGGCAGCTGTGGTTGTTGTTGTGGGGGCAGCTGTGGTTGTTGTGGGGGAAGATGTGGTTTTCGGAGCTGCTGTAGGTGTTGTCGGAAAAGATGTGGTTGTTGTCGCCTCTCCCCAGTCCGTTTGGGAGTTGCAGTGATGAGACAAGAATGTAACTACCAATTGGAAACCACGAAATTGGGGAGAAAAAAGGGTATAAAAATATATATATTTTTAAAATTAGTAGTTTTTTGGGGTATCTGTACTTTACTTGATTATTTATATTTTTGACAACTTTTACTTTAACTTCACTACATTCATTTTTTCTCCATACATTTTCCCTGACACCCAAAAGTACTCATTACATTTTGAATGCTTAGCAGGACATAGAAATGGTCCAATAACACACTTATTAAGAGAACATCTCTACTGCCTCTGATCTGGCGGACTCACTAAACAGTGTGCCCCTGGTTGTGTGTGGCTATTCATATGTAAATTAAATAAATTACAAGAAAATGGTGCCATCTGGTTTGCTTAATATAAGGAATTAGAAATGATTTATACTTTTGATACTTAATAATGTTTAGCAATTACATTTACTTTCGATACATATATATTTAAACCCAAAAAACGTTTAGACTTTTACTCAAGTAGTATTTTACTGGGTGATTTTCACTTTTATTTGAGTAATTTTCTATTAAGGTATCTTTATTTTTCTCAAGTATGACAATTGGGTATTTTGTCAACCACTTTGCCCAGGACCTCATCCAATATGTATTGAGAAGGAGGTAAGGAGGGAGGACACATTGATATTTTCCCAAGTTTAAATGTTGGGACGCGTTCGGGTCTTGTGTCCCTGGCAATAACTTTCGCTTTGCATCCATTTATTTTAGTGCTGTGTTAAATGGCATAAATATAATATTTTAATACAGCCATGTTTTCTATAAATAACCAAGTTTTGATGCCTGACGTGTGATATGCTGAGCCAGCAAGTCCATTTAAAATAAAAAAAACTTTTACCACTTATTTCAAGGTATGTAGCCAAGGCGGTGAAATTATGATTCAATGCAATAATTGCATGCACGCAGGTGCGGCGTGCCACAGACAAGTTTGGTTGGTCCGTATCTAGTTTGTGTGGGAACATTATGACAGTTTTCCCTTGCTTCTTGTCTTACTGCACTGTATTTCTGGATTCCAGGACTGGACAGCCAGCCATGCATTGTTGAAGCTGTCTGCTGGTAATTGGCTAGTAGTATTCAATAATGACAAGACAAACGTAATTGAAAAGCCAACTGACATTTACTCCTGAGGTGCTGACCTGTCGCACCCTCTACAACCACTGTTATTATTTGAGCCTGCTGGCCATCTATGAACGTTTGAACATCTTGGACATGTACTGTTATAATCTCCACCCGGCACTGCCAGAAGAGGACTGGCCACCCCTCTGAGCCCGGTTTTCTCTTTAGGTTTATTCCTAGGTTCATAACCTTTGTAGTACAGAGGTTACATTCTTGAATTCAAAGTTGTATATTAGTAGAGCCGTAGCAAGGATTAATTATCCAACCAGTTAAGATGATATAAATATGTTTTAAACCTAAAACTGTAGCATCTTGAAGCAAAAATAAATATGAAAGCTTTCTGAAGCTTTCTATACCTTTTGTGGTCATTACTAAGGTTAACAATGGACAAAACGTAATTGATGACATAAACTTGCTTTCCTCCATGGTGAACAACAGGCTTGTGGAATAATTATAATTTATTGTTTGTTGTTTGCCATAGGGTGTCCTGAGTGGTCTGGACATGACTAAATCGAATGAACAATATAGTAGAAAGATTAGTTATTTTGACCGAAAGAGTTATAAAAACCAGTCAGTGAAAAGAGACAAACTTCCAATAAATACTTTAACAACCATATTTCATGATGTTACAGTGGGGCAAAAAAGTATTTAGTCAGCCACCAATTGTGCAAGTTCTCCCACTTAAAAAGATGAGAGAGGCCTATAATTTCCATCATAGGTACACTTCAACTATGACAGACAAAATTAGGGAAAAAAATCCAGAAAATCACATTGTAGGACTTTTTTATTAATTTATTGGCAAATTATGGTGGAAAATAAGTATTTGGTCACCTACAAACAAGCAAGATTTCTGGCTCTCACAGACCTGTAACTTCTTCTTTAAGAGGCTCCTCTGTCCTCCACTCGTTACCTGTATTAATGGCACCTGTTTGAACTTGTTATCAGTATAAAAGACACCTGTCCACAACCTCAAACAGTCACACTCCAAACTCCACTATGGCCAAGACCAAAGAGCTGTCAAAGGACACCAGAAACAAAATTGTAGACCTGCACCAGGCTGGGAAGACTGAATCTGCAATAGGTAAGCAGCTTGGTTTGAAGAAATCAACTGTGGGAGCAATTATTAGGAAATGGAAGACATACAAGACCACTGATAATCTCCCTCGATCTGGGGCTCTACGCAAGATCTCACCCGGGGGGGCAAAATTATCACAAGAATGGTGAACAAAAATCCCAGAACCACACAGGGGGACCTAGTAAATGACCTGCAGAGAGCTGGGACCAAAGTAACAAAGCCTACCGTCAGTAACACACTACGCCGCCAGGGACTCAAATCCGGCAGTGCCAGACGTGTCCCCCTGCTTAAGCCAGTACATGTCCAGGCCTGTCTGAAGTTTGCTAGAGAGCATTTAGATGATCCAGAAGAAGATTGGGAGAATGTCATATGGTCAGATTAAACCAAAATAGAACTTTTTGGTAAAAAATCAACTCGTCGTGTTTGGAGGACAAAGAATGCTGAGTTGCATCCAAAGAACACCATACCTAGTGTGAAACATGGGGGTGGAAACATCATGCTTTGGGGCTGTTTTTCTGCAAAGGGACCAGGACGACTGATCCGTGTAAAGGAAAGAATGAATGGGGCCATGTATCGTGAGATTTTGAGTGAAAACCTCCTTCCATCAGCAAGGGCATTGAAGATGAAACGTGGCTGGGTCTTTCAGCATGACAATGATCCCAAACACACCGCCCGGGCAACGAAGGAGTAGCTTCGTAAGAAGCATTTCAAGGTCCTGGAGTGGCCTAGCCAGACTCAACCCCATAGAAAATCTTTGAAGGGAGTTGAAAGTCCGTGTTGCCCAGCAACAGCCCCAAAACATCACTGCTCTAGAGGAGATCTGCATGGAGGAATGGGCCTAAATACCAGCAACAGTGTGTGAAAACCTTGTGAAGACTTACAGAAAACGTTTGACCTCTGTCATTGCCAACAAAGGGTATATAACAATACTTATTTTCCACCATAATTTGCAAATAAATTCATTCAAAATCCTACAATGTGATTTTCTGGATTTTTTTTCTCATTTTGTCTGTCATAGTTGAAGTGTACCTATGATGAAAATTACAGGCCTCTCTCATCTTTTTAAGTGGGAGAACATGCACAATTGGTGGCTGACTAAATACTTTTTTGCCCCACTGTTTATGTAATTTTACATGCTTTGAGACATTAGAAGAATTGTTTTAGTAGCACAAAAATGACCGAAATGACAAGGCTCGTCTGATACTGACAACCAGAGATAAATAAAAACAGCCTTGTCTTGAATGCAACCAATACTAAACCAATACTAAAATAAAGATATGTACAATTTGTATGGAGAACAAACACTACACTTTAACACATTTAACACATAATTGGAGTCAGGAGTCAGCTAACCTTAAGTCCAATCAATGAGACGAGATTGAAGATGTTGGTTAGAGCTGCCCTGCCCTATAAAAACCCACCCATTTTGAGTTTGCTATGCACAAGAAGCATTGCCTGATGTGAACCATGCCTTCCAGAAAGAGATGTTGGTTGTTTCTCAGATAGAGCTGATGGTTATGTCCTGTATTTTGGTTAGTGTTGCTGAGAGAGATGATTAGTGTGTACTATGTTAGTTGCTGCTAAGGAGCTTTTTGGTAGGTCCTATGTTTGTTGCAGAGAGAGCTTATTAGTATGTCCTGTGTGTAAATAGGACGCAGTGTTTTGATTATTGACATGATTATTCTGTTTTTCTTCCCAGGGGGGAAGGGGAAGGCACCTTGGGAGTGCTTAGGCAAGAGGCCTGCAGGCATACATATACCCGTAGTATATACTGTCTATGCACACTAGGTAAGACCTGAGTGGACCATCCCCTTTATTTTGATTAGTGCACCAGGTGGTGTTAGTTAGGTAAGTAGTGGGTAGGCAGGTAAGGTAGGAGCGGGGGCTTTGAGATTTACTTTCTTTGCTTTGGTTCCGTTCAGCCCCTTTTCCCCAACATTACCATGTGACGGAATAAATTCCTAGTAAACGGTAAATTCTCTGCCTTTTGTCATCCTTACTCGCACCTTTACAGTCCTGTACCTCTTTCACTCCACGGGGAGTTGCGTTGTAGCAGGGTGTTGCGTTCCCTCTTCCTACAGGCGTACTTAACATAATGGGGGCTCATCCGGGAATTCATGAAAAGGCTTAGGCTTGTCTGAGGAAAAGCGGCCTGAACGAGGCACTGGTGACGTAATCGTTCGGCCTTCAAAACGAGGCGCACCAAAGACAGTCTTGTGTGTCAAAGCGTACTCATCTGCCAAACACTGCTGCCTGGGCCAATGTCGCCACTTTCTGTTCATTTAAATGAACAACAATTCTATCAGGGAGTTTGCTGTTAAAATCCTCCAACAGCATCAACTCCCGAATATCAGCGAATGTGTTAGCTTTGCTGGCTGAACACCAGCGATTAAACAGAGACTCTTTGTCCCTTGCAAACTCAACAAACGTACGGTGAGTGGGTTTCTTGTGGTTCCTGAAGCGCTGCCTATAAGCTTCAAGCACCAGCTCATGAGCCTGCAACACGGTAGTTTTAACTGTATCATAGTGTAAACTGTCTTCCAGGGAGAGAGCAGCTACTACTTCCTGGGCTTTCCCAGACAATTTACATTGCAACAGGAGCAGTCAAATCTCGAGTGGCCAATGCAGCGCTGCGACCACGGCTCAAATGCAGAGAAATAGGAATCAACTTCCGGTCTCTCGAAATGGGAAAAAAGCTATATTTCTACTCACATCGAAGTGGGCTTGGAGATGCACTGGAGCCAGTGTCTAGCGCCAGTTGTCGGATCCTCACCTCCTTGTCGATTTCCATTCTAATTTCTAGATCATACTGCATCTGTCTATCTTTTTGCTCAATTTTTAAACGGGCCAGCCTCACCTTTAGCCTCGCGGTCCCGTCTGAACGACCCGACGCAGAAGATAAAGGGTAAAATCGGGGCAATGTAAAGGGGGTACGAGCATCCCCTTCCTACGCCATCAAAGGAGCGGTTCACACCAGATACCCCAGGAATATTTCTGAACTGACAGTTTTGTAAAGAGGAATGGTCCAACATTCCTCCTGACCATTATGCAGGTCTGATCCGCAACTACAGAAAACATTTGGTTGAGGTTATTGCTCCAAAAACGAGGGTCAACCAGTTCAGGTTCACATACCTTTCCCAACCTGCACTGTGAATGTTTACAGTGTTCAAGAAAGACATGAAAACGTATAATAGTTTGTGTGTTATTAGTTTAAGCAGACTGTGTTTGTCTATTGTTGTGACTTAGATGAAAATCAGATCAAATGTTATGACAAATCCACATCAAATTTTATTTGTCACATACACATGGTTAGCAGATGTTAATGCGAGTGTAGCGAAATGCTTGTGCTTCTAGTTCCGACAATGCAGTAATAACCAACGAGTAATCTAACCTAACAATTCCACAACTACTACCTTATACACACGTGTAAAGGGATAAAGAATATGTACATAAAGATATATGAATGGGTGATGGTACAGAACAGCATAGGTAAGATGCAGAAGATGATATAGAGTACAGTATATACATATGAGATGAGTAATGTAGGGTATGTAAACATATAAAGTAGCATTGTTTAAAGTAGCTAGTGATATATATTTACATCAATTTCCATTATTAAAGTAGCTGGAGTTGAGTCAGTGTGTTGGCAGCAGCCACTCAATGTTAGTGGTGGCTGTTTAACAGGCTGTTTAACAGGCCTTGAGATAGAAGCTGTTTTTCAGTCTCTCGGTTCCTGCTTTGATGCACCTGTACTGATCTCGCCTTCTGGATGATAGCGGGGTGAACAGGCAGTGGCTCGGGTGGTTGTTGTCCTTGATGATCTTCATGGCCTTCCTGTAACATCGGGGGGTGTAGGTGTCCTGGAGGGCAGGTAGTTTGCCCCCGGTGATGTGTTGTGCAGACCTCACTACCCTCTGGAGAGCCTTACGGTTGTGGGCGGAGCAGTTGTCGTACCAGGCAGTGATACAGCCCGACAGGATGCTCTCGATTGTGCATCTGTAGAAGTTTGTGAGTGCTTTTAGTGACAAGACACATTTTTTCAGCCTCCTGAGATTGAAGAGGCGCTACTGCGCCTTCTTCACGACACTGTCTGTGTGGGTGGACCAATTAAGTTTGTCCGTAATGTGTACGCCGAGGAACTTAACTTACTGCCCTCTCTACTACTGTCCCGTCGATGTGGATAGGGGGGTGCTCCCTCTGCTGTTTCCTGAAGTCCACAATCATCTCCTTTGTTTTGTTGACGTTGAGTGTGAGGTTATTTTCCTGACACCAGACTCCGAGGGCCCTCACCTCCTCCCTGTAGGCCGTCTCATCGTTGTTGGTAATCAAGCCTACCACTGTAGTGTCATCCGCAAACTTGATGATTGAGTTGGAGGCGTGCATGGCCACGCAGTCGTGGGTGAACAGGGAGTACAGGAGAGGGCTCAGAACGCACCCTTGCGGGGCCCCAATGTTGAGGATCAGCGGGGTGGAGATGTTGTTACCTACCCTCACCACCTGGGGTGGCCCGTCAGGAAGTCCAGTACCCAGTTTCCAGTACCCAGTTGCACATCTATGCAGAAATCCAGGTAATTCCAAAGGGTTCACATACATTTTCTTGCCACTGTATATACTGTATTCTATACTATCTATTGCATCTTAGTCTATGCCACTCTGACATTGCTCATCCATATACTGTATGTACATATTCCTTTACTTAGATGTGTGTGTATTAGGTATTTGTTGTGAAATTGTTAGATATTGCTGCACTGTCGGAAGTAGAAACACAAGCATTTCGCTACACCCGCAATAACATCTGCTAAACACGTGTATGTGACCAATACAATTTGATTTGATTTGAGGAACTAATTCATCTCACAGAAGTTTAATGCAATGCATAAGCCAACTGTAGCTGCCTTGGTACAACAGTCACCACCACTCTTTAACTATGGAACTAAACCCCAAAGTTTTCGAGCATGTTCTGTTCTCATTTCTTACCTGTTAGACATAGCAATGTAGCGCTCCATCTCATCTTGATTTTGGCCATATCTCCACCACCTAAGAGAGAGAGATGATATCAGCATTTCTACACATGTTGGAACTATAACTATAATTTGATATTCTGCCTCGTACAACATATGTACATTTTTGCATGTGGATCTGTTTACACACTTACAACAATGGTTGTCGATACCCTGAGATATCAAATATTTCATTCCATATCTCACATACAGTCATGATGGAAATGATTTGCACCCTTGATAAAGATGTGCATAAAATATACTGTATAAAATAAATAATAGAAATACTCTCATGCTCTTTTATTATTCTATAATATTAATACTACTAGAATTGCTCAGATATTTTAAGTTTTTTTTTGTTGTAATTTTTTCTCAAAAAGATAGGGGTCAATATTATTAGCACCCCGGTGTTCAATACTCCGGCACCCTCCCTTTGCGAGAATAATTTATGAGATTGGAAAACACATTGGGAGGGATCATAGACCATTCCTCCATACAGAATCTTTCCAGATCTTTGATATCCTTCATCTGCAATTATAGACTGCCCTTTTCAATTGAAACCCCAGAATTACAATGGGGTTCAAGTCTGAAGGCTGATGGCCATTGCAAAATGTTTACCCTTACAGAAAAACCGAATGATTTCAAATTCATGAAATCACATTGTCACGTGTACCCACTGGGCACAGACGTCAGTTCAATGTCGAGGTAACTATTAAAACATTTCCTATCCAGAAACCGTGGACTGATGGCAGCATTCGCGAACCACCACTTTTAATCTTGGCAAGGCAACTGGAAACATGACCGAATACAAACAGTGCAGCTATTCCCTCCGCAATGCAATCAAACAAGCAAAGCGTCAGTATAGAGACAAAGTAGACAGGCCACCCCAGGTGCTGATTGTAGGAAACAACATCTCCACCCCGCTGATCCTCAACACTGGGGCCCCACAAGGGTGCATTCTGAGCCCTCTCCTGTACTCCCTGTTCACCCATGACTGTGTGGCCATGCACGCTTCCAACTCAATCATCAAGTTTGCAGACGACACTACAGTGGTAGGCAAGATTACCAACAACGACGAGACAGCCTACAGGGAGGAGGTGATGGCACTCGGAGTGTGGTGTCAGGAAAATAACTTCTCACTCAACATCAACAAAACAAAGGAGCTGATCGTGGACTTCAGGAAACAGAAGAGGGAGCACCCCCCCCCCCCCCCCTCCCCCATCCACATTGATGGGACAGTAGTGGAGAAGGTGGAAAGTGTTAAGTTCCTCAGCATACACATCACGGACAAACTGAAATAGTCCACCCACGCAGACCGCCTCCAGGAGTCTGAAGAAATTTGGCTTGTCACCTAAAATACTCACACACTTTTACAGATGCACAATCGAGAGCATCCTGTCAGGCTGTATCACCGCCTGGTACGGCAACTGCGCCTCCCTCAACCACAAGGCTCTCCAGAGGGTAGTGCAGTCTGCACAACGCATCACCGGGGGCAAACTACCTGTCCTCCAGGACACCAACAGCACCCGATGTCACAGGAAGGCCAAAAAGATCATCAAGGACAACAACCACCCTAGCCACTGCCTGTTCACCCTGCTATCCTCCAGAAGGTGAGGTCGGTACAGGTGCATCAAAGCTGGGACTGGGAGACTGAAAACCAGCTTCTATCTCAAGGCCATCAGACTGTTTGTTAAACAGCCATCACTAACATAAAGAGGCTGCTGTCAACATACAAACTCAAATCTCTGGCCACTTTAATAAATGGACTTCACTTTTTCACATATCCTACATTACTCATCTCATATGTACAGTATATACTGTTCTATACCATCTACTGCATCTTGCCTATGCCTATCATTAGTCACTTTAAATAACGGCGCTATAATAATGTTAAATGCAAACAAACACTATATAGCCTCAAAACATGGTTATTAAAACCATACTTTTAATAACATGGATGTTCATTCCATAGCTCTGTCTATGAATTTGAGTGGTTACATTTCTCCAGCCTTTCACCTAAACAGGGGCGGGGACTTTCTTTGTTATTGTTTCAACTGCTGATTACCACTTTGAAAGGAAATATGTATTTATTGTAACACAGAAAGCTCAATCATTATGTTCCATAATTTTAACACTCTAAGAAAAAATAGTTCAAAAAGGGTTCTTCAGCTGTCCCCATAGGATAACCTTTTCTGGTTCTAGATAGAACCCTCTTTGGTTCCATGTAGAACTAATTTGGGTTCCATGTAGAACCCTCTGTCTACAGGGTTCTTCAATGAACTCAAAAAGGTTCTACCTGGAATCAAAAAGGGTTCTTCTATTATGAATTATGAATTATGAATTGTCCATGCGTGCCCATTTAGATCCCTGCATGAGACCAGTAATACTTTTGGAGATTGCTGTTGATGGAAATGATTAATCCAGTTTAGCTTGATCCTTGTTGAAGATACAAGTGAACCCTTATCATCATTTCAGAATTAGGCACAATCCTTGACTGTTGGTTCTCTGTTAATAAAATACAAAATTCATAGTGCGCAAGGTGCAGAAATACAGTAAACCTCATTGTAATCTCGCTGTGTGATTTCATTTGAAACCTTTCTTCAACATTGCGCCTTGTATAAGACATTTAAAATGAGTGTGTGAAGTTCTGTGCTGCTCTTTGAAGAGGCTGCACGACCGAACGTAAAACACCTTGTCCCATCACCTGGAAGCCTCTTCCTCAGAGCTAAAGAACTGACTCACCTTTTGTGCATGTGTTACTTTACACACTCTAATTAGGGCCTACATCTCTGACTCATGTTTCTGAACAGCTTAAACATAAACACTGGGGCGACATTAACTAACATTCCTAAAATATACATCTTAATTTAGGATGTAGGCTACAACCTTCTCTGTCTGTTGTAGTTAAGGATATTGCAGTAGTAGCACAAGCAGGTCGCAGTCTACACAACAGGAGGCTGGAATGGAATGGTATCAAACACATGGAAATCATGTGTTTTATATGTGTGGTACCATTCTATTTATTCTATTCCAGCTATGAGCCCATCCACCCCAATTAAGGCGCTAATGGCCGCCTGTGCCATGTTTTATATTGGGGGAAAAACGATCTGCTTTTTAACCACAAATAGCAAGTGCTATTTGTCTTCTCAATGGTAATGTAAGTACTGCATGATTTGATAGTCACATGATTGAAATTTGCCAGAGTAGCCTGTGCCCAGGGGCGGACATCCCAGCTAACAATTCTAGGGAGAGAGAATGTTTTTATCATTTTACCCATATTGTTACCCTACTGTTAGCAATCTCCGTTAGCAAAAACCTTCTGACAACCTTTTTAGCATGCCTTGGTGTTACAGTTAGGAGAAAATTCCCTTAATGTCAAGCAGAACTTATATAGAACGTGGTTGCAATGTTCTCAGAATGTAAGATATCAATGTTCTAGACACGTTTGTTGGGAAAGTTGCAAGAACATTTCTGTGTATCGGTTGTCAGGACGTCGCCTGATGGTCCCAAAGAAACATTCATTACACATCAGGCCGTGTTACTGTTGTCAAGCCTATCAAGGTCCTGATTGGTGAACCGCTCTTTTTGTCTGTCGGCAAGGTTAGGGACGCACACACACACACACAGTGCTTTAAGCCTTGTCTCATGCGAATTCTAATTGACCTTTATTTAACTAGGCAAGTCAGTTAAGAATAAATTCTTATTTACAATGAAAGCCTACCCCGGCCAAACCCTAACCTGGACGACACTGGGCCAAATTTGCGGCGACCTATAGGACTCCAAATCACCGCCGGTTGTGATACAGCCTGGAAACAAAACAGGGTCTGTAGTGACGCCTCTAGCACTGAGATGCAGTGCCTTAGACCGTTGCGCCTTGGAGCCCAAAATTCACGGCGTTGGCTAACTCGTTTCCAATAGGCTATCGTAAAGCCAAAAATCAAAGAAAGATGGCGGCTGTTTTGTTACCCCGCTTAACATTTTCCTTGTGGAAATGCTCCCATTATGTTAAGTTAATTGAGGAGAAAGAGAAAAGCATTTTAGTCAAATGCAAACTCTGCAATGGCAGTATTGATCTCTTTGTCCAGAAACACATCTGGAGGATATGTACAAAGTTCCAGAAATGTGTGAAAGAGGCGAAATCTATATTCATTATAAAGATGCATAAATAATATTTCTAAGTGTAACGAAATGTTCTAGTAAAAAATCGAAATGTTTTATAAACACTATTCAAAATGACAAGAATGACATTAAGATATATTAGCACCCAGGCCACCAGCGCCTATGAGAAATCCCCAAAACACTGTCTCAATAAGGGATATCTCTAGGGCACGTGCTTATTGGGCCAGTATAGTTAGATCCTGTACAGAATAAACCCTAACCCCTCCCTAGGCACTTGTGTAGATCTGAAACAACTTGATAGGTGTACACAATACGGTAAGTACACTGATCATAGTGATTCAGGAATATCATTAAAACGGATCAATATGCCCCGCTAACAGTAGACAGCTATACAGAAAGTAATTTTATATTGCTGAAATAAGTACAGAAAATCAATGACAAGAAAATAGTCAGATTAGCTAACAGGGACATAGTGGTGTAGTAGGAAAAACAGAGTACCGTGAACCAAGAGGTAGTCAGTTCAGATCCCAGGTGAAGACAAGTTGAGAAAGAATTACTTTATAAATTAGCATGCACAATGTAATCATGTATGACAAACATTTAATATTTTACGTTCTGAGAACACGGCAACCATGTTCTGTGTATATTTGGTGGGATGTTGATGGAATATTCTCTTAACCCATAGAAAATTGGACACATGAATGTTCTTGTAAGCACCTTCTGGGTAAGTATATTTGACATTAAGGGAATGGTCTCTTGGAAAAATTCCTTGCACATCACGAGAGCATTCCTATGAAAATGTTAGCTAATGACCTAATGGCACTCTTAAGGGAACATTCTTTTTATGTTGTAGGAACATTTGTTGTTAGCTGGGTTACCTTTCGGCAACTAAGGCAAATGCCTGGGGCGTCACATCATCAGGGGACTCGTGAACTTGGCATAAGTTTCTTTAAAAATATATTACATCTATTACCTTGCCTTTCTCCTCCACTTGAATTCCTCCTCCGCTTGTGAGTAATCTCCAATTTGCACATTTAAAGTGGTTGTGACAAACAATTGGTTTCTGTTTTCTTCCTCTGAATTTAGCTCTGGATTTTGAACAATTGGGGCAGTGCATTCGGAAAGTATTCAGACCCCTTGACTTTTTCCAAATTTTGTTACATTACAGCCTTATTCTAAAATGTATTAAATTACTGTTTTCTTAATCAATCAATCTACACAAAATACCTCATAATTAACCTTTACGATGAGACTCGAAATTGAGCACAGGTGCATCCTGTTTACGTTGATCATCCTTGAGATGGTTTCTACTACTTGGAGTCCACCTGTGGTTAATTCAATTGATTGGACATTATTTGGAAAGGCACACACCTGTCTATATAACGTTCCACAGTTGACAGTGTTTGTCAGAGCAAACACCAAGCCATAAGGTCGAAGGAATTGTCCGTAGAGCTACGGGACAGGATTGTGTAGAGGCACAGATCTGGGGAAGGCAACAAAAGAAATTGCAGCATTGAAGGTCCCCAAGAACACAGTGGCCTCCATAATTCTTAAATGGAAGAAGTTTGGAACCACCAAGACTCTTCTTAGAGCTGGCCGCCCAGCCAAACTGGGGAGGTGACCAAGAGCCCAATGGTCACTCTGACAGAGCTCCAGAGTTCCTCTGTGGAGATGGGAGGAACTTCCAGACGGATAAACATCTCTGCAGCACTTCACCAATCAGGGCTTTATGCTAGAGTGGCCAGATGGAAACCACTCCTCAGTAAAAGGCAAATGACAGCCCGCTTGGAGATTGCCAAAAGGACTCTCAGACCATGAGACCAGATTTTCTGGTCTGATGAAACCAAGATTGACTCAGTCAAAATAACAAATATTCGGACTAATTTTGTTCATTTGAGTCAGTAATGCCGGGATCACGCAAGAACCCCTACTAGAGAATAATGAATTGAAAACTCGAAATAGTCATGATTCAACAAGCATCTTGTTCACATGTCATTCACCATTAGGGGCTTATTGGGGCTGTCATTTTTGACAGAGACCTTTTAAAGGTTAATTTAAACAATTTACATTTGTTGATTGCTAGGCAATGCAAATAGTCCGGGTAGCCATTTGATTAGCTGTTCAGGGGTCTTATGGCTTGGGGGTAGAAGCTGTTAATGAGCCTTTTGGACCTAGACTTTGTACTCCAGAACCGCTTGCCGTGCGGTAGCAGAGAGAACAGTCTATGACTAGGGGGGCTGGAGTCTTTGACCATTTTTAGGTCCTTCCTCTGACACCATCTGATATAGAGGTCCCGGATGGCAGGAAGCTTGGCCCCAGTGATGTACTGGGCTGTACGCACTACCCTCTGTAGTGCCTTGCGGTCGAAGGCAGAGCAGTTGCCATACCAGGCAGTAATGCTCTCGATGGTGCAGCTGTAGAACTTTTTGAGGATCTGAGGACCCATGCCAAATCCTTTCAGTCTCCCGAGGGGGAAAATACTTTATAGTGCCCTCTTCACAACCTTCTTGGTGTGTTTGGATAACGATAGTTTGTTGGTGATATGGACACCAAGGATAATCAATTAATTACATTAACTATTGCACCTTCTCTGCATTAATACTTTTTCTTCTCTATGCTCCCAGCAGCATGGTCTATTTTGCCTACACACATATATGATAGACAGTGATAGACAGAAGTAACCGGAGGAGCCGTATTAATCCTGCTGTAGAATTAATTGCGGCCAGCAGGTCAAATGAATTACTAAAATGAAAGAATCACTCAGAAAAATGTATCATGACACTCTAGTCAGTAAAAATAGTAGTTAAAAAATAATGAATCGTTCACAAACTGCACATCACTACTGCACAACATAGCAACTTGGTTGCAGTTTGTATCTGTGCTATAACGGTTAAAATGTTCATAAAATGAAGAAGAAGAAAAAACAAATATCGATATTGGTCGATATTACAAAGAAAATATCAGATATACGTACTGGCCCAGAATTTACACATCATAAATCCCTAATTGAAAGTGCAAAAACGGATGGAAAAATATGTAGAAATTATATTGGACATTAATCTTAAAACAGCTGCCCTGTTTCTGAACTGCAAATGGCCCATCCCTGTTCTATATGGTGATGCAAATACCTTAACTAAGGAAGGGAAAGTGACGTTTTTTCAGTTGAGCTTTTCATTCAGCTTCGTTCACCTGAAGGAGTTGGCTCTGAACAGCTCTTTGTTCAGTAGCCATGATTATGTTAAATAAAAATGGGCTGAGGCCTGAGACTGGGCTCTGCCTAGGGCTGTTACAATGACTGTATTACGAACACACTGGCAGTAATGAATCATGACCGCAGTAAAGATCAACATGACATTGAGTCACGGTAACTTCCTCTTATGCACTCTGGATTTGCTAATGATCATCAGGTCGCTAATGTCCTGAGACTAAGGGAATTATTGTCCCTCTAACCACTCTCTCACGTCAATGCAAATGCAATCAACATTATATCAAACAGTATGTGCTTTTAAAACTCACTTTACTGTGATTGATCCATTTGAAGCAATAAGTTCCCACTCTCATCCATATAAATATTAGAGCTTATGCATAAGCATAGGCCTATAAACTGTATGAGCCCAAGCCCGAAAGGAAACCTGAAATAAAAGAATGATTGTGCAATTACACAATACATAGCCAACCCGCATATTATGCACAGCAAAAAAAAGTTAGCCTACAACTATAGTGAATTTGTATTTGATTTTGAATAGCCTAGCAATAGGGCATTTTTCATATTTTCATAATTAATAGGCTGATCACATTACCTTTAGCTACAGAATATTCTCATCACTGTGCATTTCCATCTCCTCTGTCTCCCTCTTTATTTTCTCAAGTGTGCAAAGATAGGGGCTGTCAAAAGTTGAATGAAATATGTTTTGTTGTGATAACATGTTACTATCGATGTCCCCTAACAGATTTCACTTGGTTTCCTAAATTAAGCACTAGCTGTAGGAATGGGGTTGGAGAGCCAATTGCATACAGAGTTTGGGCGGAATATATCCTGTCACTCAGCGAGAGGCTGCATGCTCCCCAAACAGTGGTTGATGCGTGCAGTGAAATTACCGGACTAGCCTATTTGACACATTTGCTATTCAAGCGCGTATGGATTATGTATTTTTCTTCTCCTGCACCTGCCCATTTGACAATGGGCCATTCTAAATCAAAACTAATTTTACATATTAGTAAAGACAAGATTCAATTGAGAATTGCCTAATGAGTGGAAATATGTTCAGAAGGCAAGCTTTTTTTTGCTACTTTCTCAAATCATCAATAGCCTATAGTTGCATCATACAGACCATTATATCTTGATTTCTAAGGCATTGTGTACCATTCACAACCAACGTTGCCAAATAACTCTAAATCTAGTGTTTAGGACCTGTTTCAAATAATCACTTTTACGCTCAACATAGCCACTTCATATGTGCACCCACATATCCTTTCTATTTTATTCAGGTAAGTTCAACTATACTTCTTCTTACTCTAAAATAAAATAATATAAAATAATGGCACAGGACTTATAAGAATATCTAGTCTGCTAATAACATCCAGTAGGCCAACTCATATTCTGTTCTTCTGAAATACATTTTCTTCATATTATAGTGTTTCTTTAGACCTGCCAAAAATAAATCATGGATTTATTGTGATGGTGTATATTCAATTGATTTAATAGACTTTTAAAAATATATAGATGTTTAAAAGGATATTACCGTGTATGCGTGGAGGCCTGGAGATGGTCTATATGCTTATGTTAATTAACGGTCAATTACTGTGAGACCGGCAACATTTTGCATGACAATAACCGACTGACAAAATTTCATGACAGCCCTAGCTCTTCCTTGTAGAACATTTCAAAGTTTGTAGGCTACAACAAATGTACTTAGAAGCTGTTGTTGTTTAGAGTCAAGAGAATTTGACAGTAAATTCTCAAGAGACATAACTTTATACTTTGTTTTATGCTCTGATTCTCTGGTACAGAGCCCCGGCTGAAATGCTCTGCCATTGTGACCTCTTTAAAGAGTGAAGGAGCAGTTGCATATTGCTTGCACATTTCTGTGCAAGTTGATATTCTCGCAAACAAATTTTCCTTGCTCAGGATTTTTTGTTGTCAAGCAGGTGTGTAGTTTTTTTTTTGTTGCATTTTTTTAGATGGCCACCCCCTTTCCCACACTATTGTAGGTATGTTTGCATTGCTCTGGGTAGGTACCCATCAACCAGATCTAGGATCAGTGTATACTTCCCAAATCCTAAAGTTATCTTTGATAGGGGATAAAAAGACTGACCATAACAGTAACCATAGCTTCCAGAGCCAACCTCATTCTGATGATTTCTCAGAAAGTTCCAGGCTGATGGTATAGGTGTTGTCAATAAACTTCCTCCGCCTTCAAAATAACAATAAAAACATTTATCAAGATTCATGGTGATGGAATTTGTTGTTTCTCTCGCTTATACTTTGCTATCAGACATACACTGCCTTTCGAAAGTATTCACATCCCTTGACTTTTTCCCCAAAAATATTCTGTTACAGCCTGAATTACAGCCTAAAATTTTTATTTTGTTACAATGGCCTACACACTACCCCATAATGTCAAATGGACATTATGGAATTATGTTTTTAGACATTTTTACAAATTGATAAAAAATGAAAAGCTGAAAAGTCTTGAGTCAACAGGTATTCAACCCTTTTGTCATGGCAAGCCTAAATAAGTTCAGGAGTAAACATTTGCTTATCAAGTTACATAATAAACGCATGGATTTACTGTGTGCAATAATAGTGTATACATCATTTTTGAATGACTACTTCATCTCTGTACCCCATACACACTTATCTGTAAGGTACCTCAGTCGAGCAGTGAATTTCAAAATAAGATTCAACCACAAAGACCAGGGAGGGCACCTACTATTGGTAAATGAAAAAAATAGAATTAAAAAAGTAATCTAAAATCCTTAAGAGTCTATTGAATGTGTCAATCTAAGTAACGTGAAAAAAAATCCCCATCAAAGTCTGTCAGTGTAAGCTAGCGATATCACATCCGGCTATGTTGGATTCTGCATATGCAGTGGAAGGTGGCCAAGCTACAGCGGTGTTCGTCAGACCATGAGACATTGCGAAAATTGGTTTTCCCACGAAAACGTCTGTAGTGTCGATTTGGCCTACAAACTAATATGACCACTCTACAACCTTTACAAGTGTCATGGGATTCATCTGAAGGTAACCCATACAAAGAAATTGAAGTATGGAGGTAGTTTTGTGACAACAAAGGGGTAAAAATAGGTTAAAAAATATATATTTCCTGAGCTTTCTTATTTCTCCTAGATGTAGGACAGACACTTCAAAACCTTATTGTCTTTTTGACATTTATGAATGTGTTATTTAATGTGATTCAATGGGCTACAGTAGTAAAGGTCAAATTCAATATCTTATCAAATTATTTTTAAATATGTTTGTTTTAAACCTAAAGAGGTCCTAAATTTGTTATAAAAATGTGGCCTTGACATGATGAAGTTATTAATTCCACTTTGGATGGTGTATCAATACACCCAGTCACTACAAAGATATAGGCGTCCTTCCTAACTCAGTTGCCGGTGAGGAATGAAACTGCTCAGGGTTTTCACCATGAGACCAAAGGTGACTTTAAAACAGTTAGTGTTTAATGGCAGTGATAGGAGAAAACTGAGGATGGATCAACAACATTGTAGTAACTCCATAATACTAACCTAAATGACTGGAGGGAAAACAAGGAAGCCTGTGCATAATATTCCAAAACATGCATCCTGTTTGCAATAAGACACTAAAGTAAAACTGCAAAACTTTATGTCCTGCATACAAAGCATTATGTTTATTGCAAATCCAACACATCACTGAGTGACACCTCATATTTTCAAGCATGGTGGTGGCTGCATCCTGTTATGGTTATGCTTGTCATCGGCAAGGACTAGGGAGTTTTTAGGGTAAAAAGAATTGGAATACAGCTAAGCACAGAAAAACATCCTAGAAGAAAACCTTGTGCAGTCTGGTTTCCAACAGACCCAGGGTGGCAAATTCACCTTTCAGCAGGACAATTACCTAAAACACAAGGTGAAATATACACTTGTTGCTTACCAAGACAAAATTGAATGATCCTGAGTGGCCTGGTTATAGTTGACTTAAATCATCTTGAAAAATCTATGGCAAGACTTACATAAATATATAAATATTGCACATTCCAAATTGTACATTCCAGGTGTACAGACTTACCCAGAAAGACTCACAGCTGTAATCGCTTCCAAATATGATTCCAACATGTATTGACTCAGCAGTGTGAATACTTCGGTCAATGACCAATATTTGCATTTCCTTTTCAGTAAATTAGCAAACATTTCTAAAAACATGTTTTAATTTTGTCATTGTGTGCAGATGGGTGTAGCACAACAAAATGTGAAAAAAAGTCAAGGGGTATGACTACTTTCTGAATGCACTGTATAATGATATAGTTCTGCTATGTCTGATGTCCTTTCTTGAACAGACTTGGTAACCTTCTTGATTGATTTGGCAGATATACATGCATGATGTTAGGGGCTCAGGTCTACTTGGTGGCAAGATCATTTCATGTGATATTATTGGATTGGTGAATTAACACCCACTGATTTTGAGAGGAATTTCGATGTTTGAGTCTATTGTTTTGTCATTTCAAACGAAATTCTGTCAAGTACCTATTTTGATGGCAAAGTGATTAAATAACTTGATATTAAGAATTGTGTTTATTTTTCAACCATTTGTTTTGATGGATTTTAAATGTGGAACTGCTATTTTTGAAGTTCAGTGTGTTTAAAGTTTGCACATACAAAAACTATTGAGTTTAAAATGATGAAATGCACACACTATCATAATTGGATAATGATAACTTTATACAAAATTCAGTATCTTGCACGCCAATTTCCACTCACCTGAACTTCTTGAAATAAATAAACATCGAAATTCCTCTCAAAATCAGTGGGTGTTAATTCACCAATCCAATAATATCACATGAAATGATCTTGCCACCAAGTAGACCTGAGCCCCTAACATCATGCATGTATATCTGCCAAATCAATCAAGGTTACCAAGTCTGAAATCAAAATCCTCTGAAAATCCTTGCTTAAACAAAATTCAGTATCTTGCACGCCAATTTCCACTCACCTGAACTTCTTGAAATAAATAAATGAAGTCCACTTGAAATTGTACTCCCAAAGGGGCACAAGGTTATGGTCAACCAGGTATACAGGTCCAAAAGTATAACGTCTTCTCTCTCTATCACCTCACGATCAGTAATGTCAGTACGACAGGAGAAGGCAGGTATGTTCAATATGAATCTCAGACCATATTTACAGCCTTAATATGGCAATTGCTGATCAACTGGTTGGGTGGCTCAATGTCACCCCTTTTGTGTTGTTAGGCCCTCTTTCTAGTTCATAACCTTTCTAAACATTCCTCCACCCCGGCAAATCCATCTATCCTACCCCACTGTTTAGACATCATCAATGCCATCCGCCTATCAGTTGTTTCTGTTCATTGTCTGATTGCAAAAGAGGGTCAAAACGATTTGCCATACCGGTTATTCCACAACTCACAGATAACTGCTTTCTCAGAGACACGTGCATAAATGTCTTCATGTAGACGAACAGACCACAATGCATTCCACTGAACAAAAATATAAACACAACATGCAAGAATTTCAAAGAATGTAAAGTCCAGAGACTGGAATGGTCTTAACGAAACAGATTAACCCTGCTCATGGATAATTAATTGACTTCCAATCAAAACTAAAGATTTTCAGTTTCATTGAAATGTCTTCAAATATTTGTGAACTACTGAATGGTTCATCTGCTTTTGAAAAGGTACAATCTCTGATATTATAATCCCACATTGTAATATAAAAACACAAAGTCCTTTATTTACCTAACCTGAATCTGTCCGATGCATCTGTATTCATTATTATGGTTCTTATTATTAAGATTTTTATTTTATTCATTTATTTTATATACTGAACATAAACATAAACGCAACATGCCAGAATTTCAAAGATTTTACTGAGTTACAGATCATATAATGAAATCAGTTCATTGAAATAAATGCATTAGTCCCTAAATCTATGGATTTAACATGACCAGAAATACATACAGTGGGGATAAATAAAATAAAATGCAAATTGATGACTTAAAAATCATACAATGTCATTTTCTGGATTTTTTAAATGTACCTATGATAAAAAATTACAGACCTCTACATGCTTTGTAAGTAGGAAAACCTGCAAAATCGGCAGTGTATCAAATACTTGTTCTCCCCACTGTATATGCATCTGTTGGTCACCGATACCTTTAAAAAAAGGTAGGAGCGTGGATCAGAGCATCCCAAACAAGCTCAATGGGTGACATGTCTGGTGAGTATGCAGACCATTGAACTGGGACATTTTTATCTTCCAGGAATTTTGTAGAGATTCTTGCGAAATAGGACCGTGCATTATCATGCTGATACGAGGTCATGGCAGCAGATTAATGTTACGGCAATGGGCCTCAGGATCTTGTGTTCATTGTCCGTAGATAATGCCAGCCAATACCATAACCCCACCATCACCACGGGGCACTCTGTTCACAATGTTAACACAATGTTAACATTCTACACAAACTGTCAGAAACCGCCCCATGTTGCAAAGTCATCTACACAATTCCTGGAAGCTGAAAATGTCCCAATTCTTCCATGGCCTGCATTCTCACCAGACAGGTCACCCATTGAGCATATTTGCGATGCTCTGAATCGACGTGTACGACAGCGTGTTTCAGTTCCCGCCAATATCCATCACCTTCGCACAGCCATTGAAGAGGAGGGGGACAACATTTCACAGGCCACAATCAACAGCCTGATCAACTGTATGCGAAGAAGATGGGTAGTGCCGAATGAGGCAGATTATGGTCACACAAGATACTGACTGGTTTTCTGATTTCTTTTTAAGGTATCTCTGACCAACAGATGCATATCTGTATTCCCAGTCATGTGACATAAATAGATTAGGGCCTAATTTATTTATTTCAATTAACTGATTTCCTTATATGAACTGTAAGTCAGTAAAATCTCTGAAATGTTTGCATGTAGCGTTTATATTTTTGTTCAGCGCATAAATAAAACACAATTATGTTTTTGACTGCACTGGGCCTTTAATAAAAACAGTACATTTTTTTTACCATTGCACACCCAGAGAAAATTGGTGCTGCCTGATGGAGAATAAACTATAAGCTATGAAAATAAATAAAGAGAGTCGCACACTCAATATATTAGCTCCCAGTAATTTATTGGATAAAGCACCAACGGGGATATCGGATAGGATTAAAAGCATTGAAATATAATAAACAGAAAGGATGAATCGTGAAGAGGGTACGACAAAGCCTATTCCCCCTCAGGAAACTAAAAAGATTTGGCATGGGTCTTGAGATCCTCAAAAGGTTCTACAGCTGCAACATCGAGAGCATCCTGACTTGCTCGGCCTCCGACCGCAAGGCACTTCAGAGGGTAGTGCGTACGGCCCAGTATATCACTGGGGCAAAGCTGCCTGCCATCCAGGACCTCTACAACCAGGCGGTGTCAGAGGAAGGCCCTAAAAATTGTCAAAGACCCCAGCCACCCCAGTCATAGACTGTTCTCTCTACTACCGCATGGCAAGTGGTACCGGAGTGCCAAGTCTAGGACAAAAAGGCTTCTCAACAGTTTTTACCCGGACTATTTGCATTGTGTTCCTCCCACCAACGCTGCTGCTACTCTCTGTTTATCTTATATGCATAGTCACTTTAACTATACATTCATGTACATACTACCTAAATTGGCCCGACCAACCAGTGCTCCTGCACATTGGCTAACCGGGCTAGCTGCATTGTGTCCCACCACATGCCAACCCCTCTTTTTACACTTCTGCTACTCTCTGGTCATCATATATGCATAGTCACTTTAACGATACCTACATGTACATACTACCTCAATAAGTCTGACTAACAGGTGTCTGTATATAGCCTTACTACTCTTTTTTCAAATGTCTTTTTACTGTTGTTTTATTTCTTTACTTACCTACACACACACACACACCTTTTATTTTCCTGCACCATTGGTTAGAGCCTGTAAGTAAGCATTTCACTGTAAGGTTTACACCTGTTGTATTCGGCGCACGTGACAAATAAACTTTGATTTTATTTGATTTTGAATTATTGACCTGAATGGGGATACCCGTTCTATTCATTCTATTTATCTCATCCTATCCGATAGCAGTAATGCGGATAGATAACTTTTGGAAAACTAGGCCCGGCCTCATACCAGTGTCTACATGTGTGAAAATGGTGCGTTTCTATGATGTGTGGTTAAAAATAATAAAAAGCAAGATCCTACAAAATGCTTATCTGTGACATCACAGGGCAGCAAGTAACAAAAACAGTTATTTTCAAAACCTGCAACTAGTTTCTAGCTATGGGGAGGGGAATTATCTTGCTCCACACATCACTGCTAATCTCATAGTGTTTTAAAATCATTTTTGAAGATGTCATCGGGTATAACTTTTTTACCTTCATTTTTTTCTCTCTCACAAAACATAGAAATTCATTGTTTTCACATATGTAAACACTGGACATAATGCAAACAAGGTTTAAAAGTGGTGGAGTTGTCCTTTAAACTTCCAATTATTACCAGAAAAATGGCTGCTGGTCCACACACCATGGAACGTCAACTTAAATGGGGAAAGTCTATTCAATTATCTATTTTTCTATTATTTAAATAAAGGTTTCCTATGGAAGATTGACAGTTGAATTTAAAACAATGAATATGCTCACTCAAGTAAGCATTTTCTGATGTGTAGACATCCAACCATCTTTTTGGTACCATTTCAAAGTTCAAATGTAATTACATTTTATTAACATTTTAGTGAATTTATCAGCCAAAACATGACACCCACCCTGTATTCAAGAGCATAATGTGACTCAACCGATGATGGGCACTCTCCAAACACCTATGAATTTAATCGGAGAGTATACATACAAACGTTTATCTTTTTCAGTGATGAAGATATGGATGTCTCATTGTAGGGTATGTAAAATTCGATATTAGTACAAAAATGTAGTGTCAAAATTCTGTATAGAGTGTAAACAGGATAATTATGACTCATTTCAGGGAACTAGGCGTATGTCACAGGTCACTACTTCACAGGAGAGCCATTTGAAGGTAAACGTTTTATCAAAATGTGTTTTTTTTGGCAGAAATGCCTTCTGGGACATGTGAACTTTCATGTGCCTTAATAAGGAACGTGAATGCCACCAATAAATATGAATAAAATTGTTAAATTACGAGCCTAGTTGGTTTAGCCACAGAAAAAGAGCGCAACCTTCCCGTTAGCCAAGATTATCTCAGCCAGTGAGTGGGATGGACATGCTGAGAGATGAGTTCAGATTGGTCTGCCATATAGCACACTTCTTTCTATTTGAGCTGGTCGAACACGTACCACGCTGCGCTTTGGTCCTCACCTTCTTCCACCAACGGCCGTTACACACTGAGCATTTTTTACTTGAGAAATACAGCACCAAACACCTTCGCTAAACTAAAACGTTCTTGTCAAAAACACCCAAATTAATTACAGATATCTTCGGGGGAAGTGATTGTGGCTTTGATACTATAGTGTCTCATGGGGGACAAACTTTTTTTTATTGTTTTTATTGATCCTTTATTTTACCAGGTAAGTTGACTGAGAACACATTCTCATTTGCAGCAACGACCTGGGGAATAGTTACAGGGGAGAGGAGGGGGATGAATGAGCCAATTGTAAACTGGGGATTGTTAGGTGACCGTGATGGTTTGAGGGCCAGATTGGGAATTTAGCCAGGACACCGGGGGTTAACACCCCTACTCTTACGATAAGTGCCATGGGATATTTAATGACCTCAGAGAGTCAGGACACCCGTTTAACGTCCAATCCGAAAGACGGCACCCTACACAGGGCAGTGTCACTGCCCTGGGGCATTGGGATATTTTTGTAGACCAGAGGAAAGAGTGCCTTCTATTGGCCCTCCAACACCACTTCCAGCAACATCCGGTCTCCCATCCAGGAACTGACCAGGACCAACCCTGCTTAGCTTCAGAAGCAAGCCAGCAGTGGTATGCAGGGTGGTATGCTGCTGACAACTTCAGTAACTGCCACATAAAAACCAAAGACTGAAATCTTGTTTTTCTTAATGAGCAAAATATTTTAAGAATGCGGAATCATTGTGGTTAAGTCACTCTTTAATGTTTTGGCATTCAGGTCCAAAAAGTTTATTCCTGACCACTTCTAACATTGGAGGAAGGTTTTGTTCAAATCAAAAGGGTGCAGTCAGAAAGTGGTTGAAAGCCTTGGGAACAACCCTGATGATAGTTATTCTAATATGTTACTTATGCTCATTGTTCACTTCTGAGCCTTATGTGAACAGCTCCCTACACTTCCAAATGTAGACATTAGACTATTGATAAAGACCAAAAGAGGTAACACTTTAGATTACAGTACGGGTTCAAGTAGTAACTATATGGTAATACTAAATTACATGCAACATGGTAACAACAACATGTAATTGTAACAATGGAAATATTACTTTTACTTATAGTATAATATAAATACTAAGTAATGTTTTATAAAAAAATAACCATCGTTTCATAAGCTTTACATTTTTTTTTTTAAACTTCTGTTGACTGTATGGTTGCAATAACATTTGATTGTATAAATAGCCTCTACCTGCAACGTCAATAGCAGGCGTGTATGGTATCTATTTTGCCTGCTTCAATGATCCTTTAGCCTATTAAAGCCCTTTTTCATTGTGAACAATAAAAAGCTCTGTGATAGCAGCATTGAGGCATGGAAGTCAACCTGTTTGGCTGCAATCTTTTCAACAGCTGTAGTGTTCTTCAGCATTAACACAAAATAAAATAGAAGCAACAAAAGAGTGAGTGACTGAGCAATTACCATCACATAACATCCTAGTCACAATGCGCACAGCTCCATGTTAAAGGACCCATGAGCAGCATTGTGATTTTCATAGGATCATCTTCGTGCCGTGGGGGAGATCGTGCCGTGGAGAAGATCTTCGTGGGCTATACTCGTCCTTGTCTCGGGGTAGTAAGTTAGTGGTTGAAGATATCCCTCTAGTAGTAGTAGTGCTTAGGAAAAGAGGGTGGGGTTATATCCTGCCTGGTTGGCACTGTCCGGGGGTATCGTCGGACAGGGCCACAGTGTCTCCCAACCCCTCCTGTCTCAGCCTTCAATATTTATGCTGCAAAGGTTTATGTGTCGGGAGGGCTAGGGTCAGTCTGTTATATCTGGAGTATTTCTCCTGTCTTATCCGGTGTCCTGTGTGAATTTAAGCATTCTAACTCTCTCTCTCTCTCTGGACATGCTACCTTGTCGCGGACCTGCTGTTTTCGACTCTCTCTCTACCGCACCTGCTGTTTCTAACTCTGAATGATCGCTAATGAAAAGCCAACTGACATTTACTCCTGAGGTGCTGGCCTGTTGCTGTCACGAGTCGGTCCCTCTCCTTGTTCGGGTGGTGTTCGGCGGTCGACGTCACCGACCTTCTAGCCATCACTGATCCTGTTTTTCATTTTCATTGGTTTTGTCTCGTCTTCCTTCCCACCTGGTTCCAATCCCATCAATTACATGTGTATTTAACCCTTCGTTTCCTCTCATGTCCTTGTCGGAGATTGTTTTGATTGTATGTGATGTGCTATGTAGTGCTATGTAGTGCGATGGGTTTTGTACCCACTTTGTTATTTTGTACATTTTGGTTGTTTTGGAGTTTTTCTACACCTGCATTGTTTTCTGTTTGGGGTTTTAGGCTGGGTTTCTGTATAGCACTTTGTGACATCGGCTGATGAAAAAAGGGCTTTAGAAATACATTTGATTGATTGATGTCAAATCGGGTGTTAAATGAGGGCCCTGGGCATCATTTATAACATTGCTTAACTCTTACAATAAATATCTCCACTGCAGATGGCTATATCGGTCCGCTAATACAGGACAAGTAAAGGACCAGTGCACTACTTTAGTGAAAAAAGGAAAACAATGTTGTCATTTTTTTTGTAATATACACACACGACTACAACATCATTATTAATTTAGCTTATTTCACGACCGTGGTTGGCCTGATCACTGATGGTAATGAGATAGCCTATAAGCAGGAGGTCATTGACCTGGCAATGTGGTGCCAGGACATTAACTGCTCCCTCAACGTCAGCATGACAAAGAGCTGATCGCTGACTACAGTAAACGGAGGGCCGAGCACATCCCCATCCACACCGAAGGGGCTGTAGTGGAGCTTCAAGTTCCTCAGTGTCCACATTACACAAAGCAACACAGTTGTGAAGAAGGCACGACAATGCCTCTTTCCCATCAGGGGGCTGGAAAGATTTGTCATGGGCCCACAGATCCTCAAAAGGTTCCAGAGATGCACCATTGAGCGCATCTTGACTGGCTGTATCACCGCTTGGTATGGCAACTGCTTGGTACATCACTGGGGCCGAGCTCCCTGCCATCCATGACCTTTATACCAGGCAGTGTCGAAGACTCCAGCCACACAAGTTATGGACTGTTCTCTCTGCTACCGCATGGCAAGATGCACCAAGTCTAAAATCAACAAGACCCTGAACAGCTTCTATCCCCAAGCCATAAGACTGCTAAATAGTTAGTCCAGTTAGCTATTTGGTTAACTATCTGCATCAACCTTTTTTGCTCCTCACATACGCTGATGCTACTGTTTATTATCTATCCGGTTGCCAAGTCACTTTATCCCCATTTATAAAGTGCTGTGAAAAAGTATTTGCCCCTTTTAAAATTTTCTCAACATGTTATCAGATCTACAACCAAAACCTAATACTAGATAAAAGGAAGATGAGTGAACAAATAACACAACAATGACATACTTATTTCATTTATTTCATAAACAAAGTTATGCAACACCCAATGCCGCTGTGTTAAAAAGTAATTACCCTTTTACATTCAATAACTGGTTTTGCCACCTTTAGCTGCAATGACTCGAATAAAATGCTTCCTGTAGTTGTTGATCAATCTCTCATATCACTGTGGAGGAATTTTGGCACACTCTTCAATAGAGAACTGCTTTAACTTAGCGACATTTGTGGGTTTTCAAGCATGACTTGCCAGTTTCAAGTCATGCCAAAATATGTCAATTGGGATTAAGTCTTCGCTTTGACTAGGCCATTCCAAAATGTCAAATGTGTTGCTTTTTAGGCATTCATGTAGACATGATTGTGTGTTTTGGATCATTGTCTTGATGAATGACCGAGCTGCTCTTCAGCTTCAAATCACAGATGGAAAGCCTGACTTTCTCCTGTAGAATTCTCTGATACAGAGCAGAATTCATGGTTCCTTCTATTAAGGTAAGTCGTCCAGGTCCCGAGGCAGCGAAGTATCCCCACACCGTCACACTACCACCACGCTTGACCATTGGTGTAAGGTTCTTACTGTGGAATGCAGTGTTTGGTTTTCACCCGGCATAATGGGACCCGAGGAAATCCCAAGACCTTCATTTTTTCACTCTCAGACACCTCCTCCACCCTACAGACTCTGGCCCTCACGAGACATCAACTGTACAATTTTAAAGATTTGCAGAGTTTGAAAGGCTAAAATCAAAACCATCCGACAGGGTTAGGCTATACTCCAACCTTAACCCCACTCTGTTCTTACTCCATCACCCATATCTGCCCCAACACACAGGTGTACATTAAAACAAAGCCTAACACAACATCTGCTCTGTCAACATTGTCCAACTGTCTGGAAGAGGCAAAATATTGGACCCAGAACAACTTCCTCCAATTCAACAGCAGCAAAACAGAGGCAATGCTAATAGGCAACCCCCAGCAGATCACCAACTCCAGCAGCATCCTGTCATAAATTCCCACATCATTCCCCTCTCCTCAGTCATCACTAATTTGAGTGTGAAATTCAATTCTGCTCTCTTTTATTTCTTTTTTTTTTAACCTTTATTTAACTAGGCAAGTCAGTTAAGAACAAATTCTTATTTACAATGACGGCCTAGGAACAGTAGGTTAACTGCCTGTTCAGGGGCAGAATGACAGATTTGTACCTTGTCAGCTCGGGGGTTTGAACTTGCAACATTCCAGTTACTAGTCCAACACTCTAACCACTAGGCTACCCTGCCGCCTCTCTCTTTCAATTGCCACATTAGTCCGGTCTGTAAAACATTCTTTCACCTGAGCTAATCCATGCATTAATCTTCTCCAGAGTTGAATATGGGAAAGCAGTACATGGGGGACCTGCCTGCAAATTCAATTCCTAAACTACAGCTCATCCAAAACAGTTCCGCAAGGATTGACACAAACAAAAATGTTTGGACGCACCAACTAATTTCAGGGTTTTTTCTTTTTTTACTATTTTCTACATTGTAGAATAATAGTGAAGACAACAAAACTATGAAATAACACGTGGAATCATGTAGTAACCAAAAAAAAGTGTTAAACACTCTTCGCGTACAGTACATCTAAGTTCCACAACCAAGACATCTCGGAAAGTTGATTGCCTTCCAGCTGTATGACTGATTGCCCGAAAGGGGTCTCCCTCTATCCTACTACGCTCTTCTACTGTTGTTCACTCTGAAAGATAACCAGCCATGTTGATGGTTCCCATTGGTGATGAGCGTATTAGGATCGTCTCAATTAGATTAGATTTTCTCTATATCTGACTTAAAGACAGATAATCAGCTGTACCAGTGATGGTCTGTGAGCTTCTCGCCTCTTCCTCGGGTAGATAGTCAAAGTTCCAAACCACTTTGCGTGTGGGACAGAGGAAGAGCAATTTTTACACTATTGTTCTAAATTCAATCACCCTCTTCTACTTCATCCTCATCATTCAGTTGATTCAAATTAAATTGTGAAGTTGTGCACAATTATCAGTTTCTATTTGGTATATATATTGCCCATTCATTGACAGCATTCATTCAGGTAGAGACACAATAGCGCCTTGCGATCAACACTTTACACTGTACCCAAAAGCTAAATCAGCGCTCTACCTCCCCCTTGCTGTGGTCTGGCGCAATGAAGCAGTGACGCAGAGTAGTGTACTAAACCACAAATTACCTCAATGTCCCGTGGCATAATCTCAAAACCTTTAATTGAAGAACCACTTTAGGCAGACTATTCCATGAAAATGTAGCTCCATAGGAGACAGCCCTGCCTCCAGCTGTTTGCTTAGAAATTCTAGTGACAATAAGGAGTCCTGCATCTTGTGACCATAGCGTAGGTGTAGGCATGTACAGCAGGACCAAATCGGAGAAAGAGATAGGCTTGCTCCTATGTAATGCTTTGTAGGTTAGCAGTAAAACCTTGAAATCAGCCCCAGCCTTAACATGAAGCCAGCGTAGAGAGGCTAGCACTGGAGTAATATCATCACATTTTGGGGTTCTAGTCAAGATTCTAGCAGCTGTGTTTAGCATTAACTGAAGTTTATTTCGTGCTTTATCCAGGTAGCTGTAGAGTAGGCCATTGCAGCAGTCTAATCTAGAAGTGACAAAAACATGGATTTGTTTTTCTGCATAATTTTTGGACTAAACATTTCAGAGTTTTGCAATGCTCCGAAGATGGAAAAAAGCAGTTCTTGAAATATTCTTGATAAGTTTCTCAAAAGACAAATTAAGGTCCAGAGTAAAGGCAAGGTTTTTCACAGTTTTGTTTGAAAAGACTTTACAACCATCAAGATTAATTGTCAGATCGAACAGCTGATCTCTTTGTTCCTTGGAACCTACTAGCATCTCTGTTTTGTTTTGGGTTTCTAATCTCTCCAAAAGAAGATGGTGATTGATGATGTCAAAAGCGACAGTAAGACCTAGGAGCACGAGGACAGATGCAGAGCCTTGGTCTGACGCAATTAAAAGGTCATTTGCCACCTTCACGAGTGCAGTCTCGGTGCTATTATGGGATCTTCAGGCAACAGCTTTTTCTAAAATGTTTGAGATAAATGGGATATTCGATACAGGCCGATAGTTTAAATAACATTTCTAGGTCAAGGTTTGGCTTTTTCAAGTGAGGCTTTATTACTTCCACATTTACCAAGTTCAACATAGGAGGGACAAGCACAGGAAGTAGCTCTTTCAGTAGTTTAGTATGAATAGGGTCCAGTATGCAGCGTGAAGGTTTAGAGGCCATGATTATTTTCATGAATGTGTCAAGAGATACAGGATGAAAAAACTTGTGTCTCCATTGATCCAACTTCCTGGCAGTTCTGTACAGACTCAGGACAACTGAGCTTTGGAGAAATGTGCAGATTGAAAGAGCAGTCTGTAATTTTCTTTCTAATGATCATGACCTTTACATCAAAGAAGTTGATGAATTCCTCACTGCTGAAGTGAAAGTCATCCTCTCTTGGGGAATGCTGCTTTTAAGTTAGCTTTGCGACAATATCACATTTTTGGGAGGGGATTGTTCTTATTCTCCTCAATTAGTTTTGGGAAGAAAATAGGATAATTGAGCAGCAGTGAGGGTTCTTCGATATTGCACTGTCCTGTCTTTCCAAGCTAGTCGGAAGACTTCCAGTTTGGTGGAGCGCCATTTTCATTCCAATTTTCTGGAAGCTTGCTTCGGGGCTCTGGTATTTTCTGTATACCAGGGAACTAAAACAGGGAGCTAAAACAAATGTTTTTTGTTTTTAGGGGTGCAACTGCATCTAGGGTATTACGCAAGGTTACATTTAGATCCTCATTTAGGTGGTTAAGGTATGTCTGTATTCAAACGTCCTTGGGTAGGTGGAGGGCAGTGGAGGCTGGTGACTTGAAGAATTGAGCAGGATGGGAGACCCATGGTATAGGCGCTGAAGGCACGGAGACAGCAAAGTGTATTTCAAAAATCGTCAAAGACTAATTATTTTAACCTAAAGACATGTATAGTACAATATTATGGGGAATGGGAATGAGAGGGATACTTACACAGTGTTGGAAAGAGATCACAGCAGTGATTGAATCAGGGTGTGAGGCATGTGTTGAGGTGTTCAGAGGCTTGACCATTGCAGGACAGGATTTGACTGGGGAAGACAAAAAACAATAATACACTACAAAGTTAGACAAAAGAGCTAAGAATTAGTTAGTCCAAGCAAGGAGTAAAATCGTTGATGTGTAGTAATGTGATTGTTTTTGTGTATGTGATTGACTCTACATACAGTAATGAGAGGAAAATGATATGAGTACTCGCAGTGCTTGGAGAGGAAACATTTAATGTGCGATGAGCGGGCACATGAGATATGGCTTCGGTTCAACTCATGAGAGAGTTGACAATGGTAGTGGAGTGGTCATCACCTCTTAAATCAGGGAACAGGAGGGGACTTAGCTGTAAATACAAATAGCAGATACATTCTATTACAGCCGTGCCATCATAGGTTTGGACAACGAGTTTCTCTATGAAGTCAAACACATACTGCGCATCTCACCCACTTGACACATCAAAGTATCCCAAGAAATGGGGGTGGCAGGTAGCCTAGTGGTTAGAGCGCTGGACTAGCACCCGAAAGGTTGCGAGATCGAATCGACAAGGTAAAAATATGTCGTTCTGCCCCTGAACAAGGCAGTTAACCCACTGTTTCTAGGCTGTCATTGAAAATAAAATTTTGTTCTTATCTGACTTGCCTAGTTAAAAAAACACATAAAAAACATTCCTGAATAAAGCCCTGATCATCCACATACCATAGTGATAAGTGACAATACCAAGCAGAATGGCAGCACCATAGGTCCCAGAGAAGTGGGGCAATTTTTACCCCCTAGGGCCTGGAGTTTTTCCTTATATGTTAACCTAACTAGGAAAACTCTGGACCCTATAAGGTATGACAGTGATTAATCAGTTGTAAAAAGCTTTCATATGGGCTATGATGGGACCCGTTTTTCCTAATCAGGTCACATGGTTTGAAAAAAAACTCCTGGCCCTGGGGGGGATGAATCCACTGTCAAACTGAAGCTACCTTATATTTGTTCATATAAATTATTGTATTGAAGGGGATTTCCTCTACCCAGACACAGAACTCACAGGGCTGAGCTTGCTTTATGCATGTTGGCATCATGCAGGCCTATGCAACTGTAGGCCTTATAAAACATTTACTCACATCTGTCATCACCATTGTCGACTGATTAATAATAATTTTGGATTAAAAACGTATAGGCAGCCTGTCACGTCTGCTCCCGCTCTCCTCCCCTCGTCACACGCTTCAGCATTATTGGACTCACCTGGACTCACTTATCTGTTTATTACCTCCCCTATATTTGTCAGTTTCCCTGCTGATGCATAAATTGTTTTTGGTTTGTGTTACTAGTTTGCTGACGCTGTTCCTGTCTCGTTCTTTATTAAATGTTTAACTCGCCGTACCTGCTTCGTCTCTCCAGCGTCAACTCATGTGACACAGGCTTGCCAGCCCAATTTTGAATGTAAACTAAAATCTGATCACATTCACATTTTATCCTGACACATAAATACATAACGTTACTCAGGGCGCATAGGATGTAACGTTATCCAGCTACCCGTATTAGTAGCCTACAGTTGATCAGAAAAAGTAGTCTCATTTTCATCACATACAGCAATGTCAGATTTCTAATGTTTCGGTGTAGTTTTTGCTTTGGTCTGTCCGGAGTGATTATGTGTTATCTTTGCTAAATAAATACCGGAGGAAAGTGGAAAGCCAATTTGAGCTTTCAACCTCTCTCGTTAATGTACATTTTAATGGATGATGCGATGGAAGCTATCAATCTTATTTGATCGAAAAGTCGGTATGTATATGCTCCCTGCGTTTGGTTTGCCGTTTAGCTGAACAATTGATGTTCTTCAGTTCACTGTACCCACCTTTCGACTAAGGCTCAGACTTTCCAAAAAGCAGGCAAGGCCAGCAATACAGGCGGCTTTATGATAGGCTCCCTGTTAACCAGCTATACTTTTGATACCAGTTGATATTGAACGCCCTCACCCTTTCATCCTTCGTCATGAAACTGATCTCAGGCAGAGGTCGACCCTCGCTTTTAATTCGCACTTTTTCTGTGTACCCCAGAGAATGAAAGGGGTTCTTCAACAAAAAGTCCACAACATTTTCGGCAGAATTGACCATTCTGGCGGAGAAAACTGCACATTCGCGCTGGTAGCTAGCTAGCTACTGAAGTTAGCAAGGCTAACTTTAAACAATTTGTTATAAATTGCACTAAATGAACACAAAAATAATGTTATAAAACCAAGAAAACTATTTATAATAGACTTCTTCTGTCTCCTGTAATTAAAAAAAAATCATTTGAATTGAATAATATCCCCAAAAAATTCAACTATCACTCTTAATCTCTATACAACAATGTCAGCAAGTTTCTCAACACAGAAACCCCATAATGCTCTGTGGCACAATCCCAGTACAACACACTAGGTTCATTTTCTGATCCTAATTCTATGATTGGATGGACAACATGTCAGTTAATACTGCAAAAGCTTTGATTGGTTGGAGGAAGTCCTTTGGAAGTGGTCATAATTACCATGTATGTCTATAAAAGAGGGTGAGGCCTACGAGCCTCCTAAATTTTGTATTGAGGTCAATGTAGCCAGAGGATGACCGAAGCTAGCTGTCCTCTGGCTACACCATGGTGCTACCCCAACACAGTGCTGTTAAAGTTACTGTATACCTTCATTGCAAACCAGTGTATTTTAATCCATTATTTTGTGAAATATGAATATATGCAGTATAATTTTATCTACAAAATTATCACCTAGTTTAGTTTGTGTTTTTATGAAATTTCACTGAGGATGGTGCTCCCCTTCCTCTGAGGAGCCTCCGCTGGTGGAGGGCATCTAGGAATCGTTGGGTTGTCCTAGAATTTGTGGAAAAAGACATCGTTATACTAGTTATGTTTGAATAATGTTGATACTGTTTGAATAAGAAAAACCCTAATTAAGATCTTAATACAGTATGTCTAATATGGAATAATAAAGGCCTTTAAGACCACATTATAATATATAGGAGATATTGATATGCATTGGAGTGCGTTCTTACCTTGTCCATAGACTGCATAGAGGGTAAGGAAACCAATGTTGTTTTTTAAAGGGGAGCTGAACTGAGTTTCTCCTCCTCATAAAGAAAATTGAGATTTGCGTCTTGGGAGTGTGGTTTGATAGTTGTTTGTTCCTCGTCCCTCACCGTTGTTGAGGAGCCACCGTTCTATGATTTTGGTTAAGGAATGACAGTTGTGCATGCGATGCTAACGCCAGCCCACGAATATGTGGATGTTTGAGTTGGGGGCGAAACCAAGCTGTTTATAAAGAACATGTCTCGCTCGTTCAAAGCAACATTGGCGATGATGTATTACTCAATTGGTTCTGCTGTCTGTAAAGAAATGTGAGGACTGTAGGAGGAACCTGCTGCAGCACACATGCAGCCATGCTCCAATGATTTGGGTGATGCCAAGCAGTGGTCCTGTGTTAGTGGGCATGTGGGCAGGTTTGAAATCTAAACCCAAAACAAGGAAAACGGTGACATCCTTGATCCCTTAAATCTCACAAAATCAGTTTAGGAAAATACTGAAATTATGACCACAGTTGTACAGCTCACACTTTTTTTGTGTCCATTTTGGGAATAATCTTGATGTTAATGACTACTATCAAAGACACAGCTCCTCTTTAAATGGGTGAACTATTCCTTTACATTTTAAAGAGATCGTTAGGCCAAAATGTATGTTTGGGTCAAATTCCTCTTACCTTGAGTTGTGTCTGTAGGCCATTAGTGGCAGGATCCACAATAATCTGTTGTTTACTTTTGTCACAGTCAGTAGTTAGTACGATTAGCCTGGTCCAAATGTTTATGTTATACAGTATATGCTGAATGTCCCTCCTAGGACTAACATAGGGGTACAGGAGATCTGGGAGGACGGCTTGTTGCCTTTGAAGTCCAAAGTGGACCAGCTTAAACAATCATATGTTTGACACCTTAAATGATCGTGCCCCAGGTTATATGGAAAAACACAGATATGGTCTATAACCAGCACAGTTACAATACCACAGCTAGTTTTATGTCTTGTAAAATCCCAAGAGTAAACAATACTGCAATACTACTTTCAACGACAGGGACTGGGAGACTAATCAGGATCGAGGGAAAGATGAATGGAGCAAAGTACAGAGAGATCCTTGATGAAAACCATCTCTGGACCTCAGACTGGGGCAAAGGTTCACCTTCCAACAGGACAACGACCCTAAGCACACAGCCAAGACAATGCAGGAGTGGCTTCAGGACAAGTCTCTGAATGTCCTTAAGTGGCAAAGCCGGAGCCTGGACTTGAATCCGATCTAACATCCCTGGAGAGACCTGAAAATAGCTGTGCAGCGTTGCTCCCCATCCAACCTGGGCTTGGGAGGATCTGCAGAGAAGAATGGGAGAAACTCCCCAAATGCAGGTTTGCCAAGCTTGTAGCGTCATACTCAAGAATACTCGAGGCTGCAATCGCTGCCAAAGGTGCTTCAACAAAG
Source organism: Oncorhynchus kisutch (assembly GCF_002021735.2). Lineage (NCBI taxonomy): Eukaryota > Metazoa > Chordata > Actinopteri > Salmoniformes > Salmonidae > Oncorhynchus > Oncorhynchus kisutch. The sequence goes on from NC_034180.2 coordinate 10,326,641, forward strand.
TACTGAGTAAAGGGTCTGAATACTTATGTAGATGTTATATTGAAGTTTGTTATTTTGCTGTTGATTGACGAGGGGGGAAAACAATTTAACAATCATTATTTTTTATTTATGATATTTTCTGTTGGCCACAAACGTTTTCAAGCAGGTATTACTGTGCATCACTTGGGGCAAAAGATACATACCCCACATAGGCCTAAATGTAAGAAAATAAATGTGCCATGTGACTTACTATGTTCTGAAATGGCATGTAGAGCTGTGGTGGAAGTCATCAAAACTATGCAAAGATGCCAAGAAACAACATTTAATTTAGATGTGTGGAATGAAACATTTTGTGATATTATATACAGTTGAAGTCGGACATTTACATACACTTAGGTTGGAGTCATTAAATCTTGTTTATTAACCACTCCACACATTTCTTGTTAACAAACTATCATTTTGGCAAGTCGGTAAGGACATCTACTTTGTGCATGACACAAATAATTTTTCCAACAATTGCTACAGACAGATAATTTCACTTATAATTCACTGTATCACAATTCCAGTGGGTCAGAAGTTTACATACACTGAGCCTTTAAACAACTCGGAAAATTCCAGAAAATGATGATATGGCTTTAGAAGCTTCTGATAGGCTAATTGACATAATTTGAGTCAATTGAAGGTGTACATGTGGATGTATTTCAAGGCCTACCTTCAAACTCAGTGCCTCTTTACTTGACATCATGGGAAAATCAAAAGAAATCAGCCAAGACCTCATAAAAAAATGTTGTAGACCTCCATAAGTCTGGTTCATCCCTGGGAGCAATTTCCAAATGCCTGAAGGTACCACGTTCATCTGTACAAACAATAGTACTCAGTTAAAAACACCTTGGGACCACGCAGCCATCATACCGCTCAGGAAGGAGACGTGTTCTGTCTCCTAGAGATGAACATTCTTTGGTGCGAAAAGTGCAAATCAATCCCAGAACAGCAGCAAAGGACCTTGTGAAAATGCTGCGGGAAACAGGTACAAAAGTATCTATAACCACAGTAAAACAAGTCCTATCTTGACATAACCTGAAAGGCCACTCAGCAAGGAAGAAGCCACTGCTCCAAAACCACAAAAAAAAAAAAGCCAGACTACGGTTTGCAACTGCACATGGGGACAAAAATCGTACTTTTTGGAGAAATGTCCTCTGGTCTGATGAAACAAAAACAGAACTGTTTGGAGGGAAAAGGGGGAAGCTTGCAAGCCGAAGAACACCATATCAACCGTGAAGCACGGAGGTGGCAGCATCATGTTGTGGGGGTGCTTTGCTGTAGGAGGGACTGGTGCACTTCACAAAATAGATGGCATCATGAGGGAGGAAAATGATGTGGATATATTGAAGCAACATCAAGACATCAGTTAGTGCTTGGTCGCAAATGGTTCTTCCAAATTGACAATGACCCCAATCATACTTCCACAGTTGTGGCAAAATGGCTTAAGGACAACATTGTCAATGTATTGGAGTGGCCATCACACAGCCCTGACCCAAATTTTCCTATAGAAAATTTGTGGGCTGAACTGCAAACGCGTGTGCGAGCAAAGAGGCCTTCAAACCTGACTGAGTTACACCAGCTCTGTCAGGAGGAATGGGCCAAAATTCACCCATCTTATTGTGGGAAGCTTGTGGAAGGCTACCCAAAACGTTTGACCCAAGTTAAACAATTTAAAGGCAATGCTACCAAATACTAATTGAGTGTATGTAAACTTCTGATCCACTGGGAATGTGATGAAAGAATATTGGAATATTGTCCCACTCCTCTTCAATGGCTGTGTAAAGTTGCTGGATATTGGTGGGAACTGGAACAGACTGTCATACACGTCGATCCAGAGCATCCCAAACAGGCTCAATGAGTGAAATGTCTGATGAGTATGCAGCAATTTTCAGCTTCCAGGAATTGTGTTCAGATCCTTGCGGCATGGGGCCTTGCATTATCATATTGAAACATGAGGTGATGGTGGCGAATGAGTGGCAAGACAATGGGCCTCAGGATCTCATCACTGTATCACTGTGCATTCAAATTGCCATCAATAAAATGCAATAAACGCTGTCTGCCATCTGCCCAGTACAGTTGAAAGCGGGATTAATCTCAGGTGAAGAAGCTGGATGTGGAGGTCCTGGGCTGGCGTGGTTACGCATGGTCTGCAGTTCTAAAACGATGTTGGAGGTGGCTTATGGTAGAGAAATGAACAGTTATCAATTATCTGGCAACAGCTTTGGTTGGCATTCCTGCAGTCAGTATGCCAATTGCACACTCCTCCAAAACTTGAGACATCTATGGTATTGTCATGTGTGACAAAGCTGCACACTTTAGAGTAGCCTTTTATTGTGCCCAGCACAAGGTGCACCTGTGTAATGATCATGTTTAATCAGCTTCTTGATATGCCACACCTGTCAGGTGGATGGATTATCTTGGCAAAGGAGAAATGCTTACGAACAGGGATGTAAACAAATTTATGCACAACATTTGCGAAATTTGCTTTTGTGTGTATGGAACATTTCTGGGCTCTTTAATTACATCACATGAAACATGGGACCAACACTTTACATGTTGCATTTATATTTTTGTTCAGTGTAGCAGACCCTTTCTCCGAAGTGACTTAGAATAATGCATCCATACACTTTACATATTGATGCTCATAACCCATATTGGTGCTGTAAATATATTTAGAAAATGTATTTCAGTCTGATATGAGTTTCCATAACTCCGCATCACTTGCACTGTGCAGTATATAAACAATATATATATATGTTTTACTGACAAATTGATTGACAAAAATAAACAATTCATTATATTACATTGGACCGGTCCCGTCCCTTGACCCTTCCCCCAACCCTACAGCGTGGGTTACATGTCAATGTCACCTCTCAGCAAATTCCTGTCACTCAGTCAGAGCCTGTAGTATAACAGAGTAAATATGGATATACAGAACTTATTCTGAAAGAGAGCAAGTTGAGCATGAGCAGTAACAAACAGTGCCGGTTCAAAGATAAAACTTTAAAATTGTTGCACATTGTGTTTTTCTGAGTTACAGTTCATATAAGGAAATCAGTTAATTGAAATAAATTAATGAGGCCCTAATCTATGGATTTCACATGACTGGGATACAGATTTGCATCGGTTGATCACAGATACCTTAAAAAATAAAGTTAGTGGCTTGGATCAGAGCATTCCAAACAAGCTCAATGGGTGTCATGTCTGGTGAGTATGCAGGCCATGGAAGAACTGGGACATTTTCAGCTTCCAGGAATTGTGTACAGATCCTTGCAAAATGGGGCCTTGCATTATCATGCTGAAACATGAGGTGATTGTGATGGATGAATGGCACGACAATGGGCCTCAGGATCTCGTCACGGTATCTCCTTGCATTAAAATTGCCATTGATAAAATGCAATCGTGTTCATTGTCCATATTTTATGCCTGCCCATATCACAATTCCACCGCCACTATGGGGCACTCTGCTCACAACGTTGACGTTCGCAAACCGCTCAATCAAACAATGCCATACATGTGGTCTGTGGTTGTGATGCCGGTTGGACGTACTGACAAATTATCTAAAACAACGTTGGAGGCGGCTTATGGTAGAGAAATTCATATTACATGATCTAGCAACAGCTCTGGTGGACATTCCTGCAGCCAGCACGCCAGTTGCACGCTCCCTCAAAACTTCAGACATTGTGTTGTGTGACAATACTGCACATTTTAAAGTGCCCTTTTATAGTCATGCTGATTAATGAGCTTCTTGAAATGTCACACCTGTCAGGTGCGTAGATTATCTTGGCAGAAGAGAAATAATCACTAACAGGTACGCTTTTTTTGCATATGGAAAATTTTGGGGATCTTTAATTTCAGCATGAAACATGGGACCAACAGTTTACATGTTCCATTTATATTTTTGTTCAGTGTAGTTATTTACTGAGATTCAATCTGTGACACTGATTTTATCCTAAACGTGAGGTTCAGTTTTAGAACCTATACATTTCATAATGATTACAGCGCAATACCCTTGAATTCAACCTACCCTATAGACTTCACGACATCCATAACCTTTAATCGTTGTATTATGATGGTCCTTACACTGGTTGTGTACGTCTATAAGTGTAACGGCTGTCGGTGGTAGAAGGTGAGGACCAATGCCCAGCGTGGTACGTGTTCATCTTTTTAATAAAGTAAACTGAACACTGAATAACAAAACAACAAAGAAACAACCGGAACAATTCTGTCTGGTGTAGACACAAAGACTGAAAACAACCACCCACACAATGGAAAACACAATGGAAAACAGGCTACCTAAATATGGTTCTCAATCAGGGACAACGATTGACAGCTGCCTCTGATTGTGAACCATACCAGGCCAAACACAGAAATAGAAAATCATTCACAAACTAACATAGACAACCCACCCAACTCACACACTGACCATACTAAAACAAAAGACAAAACAAAGGAACTAAGGTCAGAACGTGACAATAGGTAACTCAAGGGAGTGCTCAGGAATGCATGCAATGTTTTCCGTCACACCTCTTGGGACTAAATGATGCAGATCACGACTCTTCCTTCTTCTGATAAATAGAAACTGGAATAGCCTGGTTTTTTTGGCATACATCAGATAGTAATACTATGACATAAGTCATGTGAAATTCAAGTCTTGGTAACCAAATCTCAAGCGATATTGATTCTTTGGAAACGATTTATAACTTTCACGATAAGCCATTATGCTTATACATGTTTACCACTACCATAAATACTGATAAATGTTTTATAAATTGTTGTAAATGTTATGTGCTAATGACTTGTAATGTTTATAATGCTTACAAGTGCAATGCTTACAAATAATGAAATGTCCTACTTAACCATTAACATTTGCAAAAGCTTATTATTGCTTGTTTATGGTCATTCTATATGAATTAAATCACTTTGACTGACCTTCCATATGTTTTCCCATGGTAGAAGTGATCAGATAGTGACTGTTTCAAAGTGCACCCATTTGCACACCCCACCCGACCAAAACAAAAAAAGCTACTAAGCAACATTTTTCTAAAACTGTCCTGGAGAGGAAAACTGAAAACTAGCTGTTATTGACTGAGAGGTTTGGAACTCTTTCTTATTGGTCTATTAGCTCATTTACCTCCTGGTGATGTCACCAGGCAGGCCAAAACTCCATACCACCAAAACATGCGTTATTTTAGGGATGACTGCTAGCCTAGCAGTTAACAATGTTGGGTCAGTAACTGAAAATTCACTGGTTCGAATCCCAAGCCAACTAGGTGAGAAGTCTGCCAATGTGCCCATAACCCTAATTGCTCCTGTAAATCGTTCTGGATAAGTAAATTACCACTGCATTATTCAGTGTTATTCAAACTTCATATTGTGGGAATATACTGAACAAAAAAACGTATTTAAATGTTGTGCTCAAATTTGACATCCCTGTAAGTGATTATTTCTCCTTTGTCAAGATAATCCATCCAGCTGATAGGTGGGGCAAGAAGCTGATTAAATAGTATGATCATTGCACAGGGGCACCTTGTGCAGTGGACAATAAAAAGGCCACTCTAAATGTGCAGTTTTGTCACAGAACACAATGCCACAGATGTCTCAAGTTGAGGGAGCGTGCAATTGGCATGCTGACTGCAGGAATGTCCACCAGCTGTTGCAAGAGAATGTAATGTTCAATTCTCTACAATAAGCTGCCTCCAACATCATTTTAGAGAATTTGGCAGTATGTCCAACTGGTCTCACAGCCACGCGGGGTCGTCTAAGACCAGCCACTCGGACAGCTGATGAAACTGTGGGTTTACACAACCGAAGAATTACTACACAAGCTGTCAGAAACCATCTCAGGGAAGCTCATCTGCGTGCTTATCATCCTCAACAGGGTCTTAACCTGACTGAAGTTCGGCGCCGTAACCGACTTCAGTGGGCAAATACTTACCTTTGATGGTCACTTGCACGCTGGAGAAGTGTACTGTTCACGGATTAATCCCAGTTTCCCAGTTGGCAGTAAGGTTGTGGTATGGGCAGAACACACTGGCAGTAACAGACTGCCCAGCAGCGCAGCTGATCAGACTTTGATTACATATGACAACACTTTGAGCATGTTTTTACTTGAGAAATACAGCACCAAACACCTTAACTAGATGTTAAACTGTGCAAATTATATCCTACTCGTCTAAAACATCCAAATTAACTTCAAATATCTTGAATCTTTGATTCATTTTGACTATTTGGAGGAAGTGATACTGGCTTTGATCCTATGGGGTCTCATGGGGGACAAACATCAGTAACTGCCACATCAAACCCACACCCAAAGACTGAAATCTTGTTTTTCTTAATGTGCAACAGAGATACACATGAGGAATCAGTGCTTTCCGTCGCTTTTTAATGTTTTGGCATTCAGGTCCAAAAAGTCACTTTCTCACCACTTTTAACATACGTGGAAGGTTTTGTTCAAACAAAAAGGATGCAGTCAGAAAGTGATTGAAATCATAGGGAACAACCCTGATGATAGTTATTCTAATGTGTTACTTACTCAATGTTCACTTCGGAGCCTTATGTCAACACTTCCACATTTAAATATTAACCTATTGATAAAGACCAGAAGAGTTAACACTTTACATTACAGTATGGGTTAAAGTGGTTACTACATGGTAATAGTAAATTCCTTGTAACATGGTAACAACACCTAGATACCATGGACATATTATGTACACCATATTTTAGAACAATGAACAACAAACAATTATTGTTTCATGCTATAAGCTTCACATTTTTGGTGTGTCTGTTAAGTGCATGGTTACAATAGCATTTCACTGCATCAATAGCCTGTATCTGAAATGTCAATAGGATGCATGTACAGTGTGGTATCTATTTTGCCTGCTTCAAATGTGTCATTGACCTATGAAAGCCCTTTTTCATTGTGAACACAGAAAGGCTCTGTGACAGCGGCATTGAGGCATGGAAGCCAACCTGTTTTGGCGGCAGTCTTTTCAACAGCTGTAGTGTTCCTTGGCAATAAAACAAAATAAAATAGAAGCAACAAAAGAGTGAGTGACTGAGCAATTACCATCTCATAACATCCTAGTCACAATGCGCACAACTCCTGTTTCTCATGGCATGGGGACTCAGCCTTGCTGTTTGATCAACATCAGGCAATTTGATAGGAGAAAAAGTAAGCAGAAGAGTTTATCAATTTGCTTTGCCCAGCCTTGTACTTATTTTTAGCTTCTTGAATAACATTTGCCTATATTTCAGATTGTAACCTCAGCCTCAGGGGGCCTATGGCCCTTTTACTACCCTTCCAAAATGCAAAAATATTTGGATAATAAAGAGGCATTTCCATGTAAAGGACCCATGAGCAGCATTGTGAAGTTCGTAGGATCATGTCAAATCGGTTGTCAAATGAGGGCCCTGGGTATAATTTATAACACAGCTTAACTCACACTAAATATCTGCGCTACAGGTGGCTATATCGGTCTCCTAATACAGGACAAGTAAAGGACCAGTGCGCTACTCTTGTGAAAAAAAGGAAAACAAATGTATTTTTTTCTTGGGGTACTGCAGCATCCTCCGCATGCCTAGAACACATTCTTATTTACAATGACGGCCTACACCGGTCAAACCCGTACGACACTGGGCCAATTGTGCGCCGCCCTATGGGACTCCCAATCATGGACAGGTCGTGAAACAGCCTGGAATCAAACCAGGGTGTCTGTAGTGACGCCTCAAGCACTGAGATGCAGTACCTCAGACCGCCACTCGGGAGGCTATGACTAGGCCTAGTGGTAACCTATACATTTCAATGTAAACTGTCTGTAAACTGTCTGTTCACCTGTAAATTCTACTGTATGTTATAAACCGCACACCCTTTCGGAATGCACAGATCAAAAACGTTAAATTATAATGGCCCATCTAACAGGCCCAATTGGCTAGTTTTCAGACCCCTTCCCTTTTTGCACATTTTGTTAAGTTACAGCCTTATTCTAAAATGTTTTAAATAAACACATTTTTATTACGACACAGGGCGAGACCCAGACACAGGAGGCATATTGGTTTGAGTCTCTGATATTTATTGAAGTACAAGGGGCAGGCAATAGGCAGTTCGAGGACAGGCAGAAGTTCATTAACCAGTTCAGAGTCCGAAAGGTACAGGGGGGCAGGCAGGCTCGAGGTCAGTACAAGCTGAACGGTCAGGCAGGTGGTCTCAGTGTCAGGGCAGGCAGGACAGGTCGGAACTGGGAGGGCTAGACAACAGACACTAGGAAAAACATGCTGGTAGGCTTGACAAGACAAGACAAACTGGCAACATACGAACAGAGAACATGGGTATAAATGCACTGGGGATAATGGGGAGGATGGGCGACACCTGGAGGGGGGGGGGGTGGAGGTGAGCACAAAGACAGGTGAAACAGATCCGGGTGGGGTAGAGACAAGCACAGACAGGTGAAACAGATCAGGGTGTGACAATTTTCCTCATCAATCTACATTCAATACCCCGTAATGGCAAAGCGAAAACAGCCCTTTATACATTTTTGCAAATGTCTTTGCATAAGTATTCAGACCCTTTGCTATGAGACTCTAAATCTAGCTCAGGTGCATCCTTTGTCTATTTATCATCCTTGAGATGTTTCTACAACTTCATTGGAGTCCACCTGTGGTAAATTCAATTGATTGGCCATGATTTCAAAAGGCACACAACTGTCTATATAAGGTTCTACAATTGACAGTGCATGTCAGAGCAAAAACCAAGCCATGAAGTAGAAGGATTTTTCCGTAGAGCACTTAGACAGGATTGAGTCGTAGCACAGATCCAGGGAAGGGTACTAAAACATTTCTGCAGCATTGAAGGTCCTCAATAACACTGCGGCCTCCATCATTCTTAAATGGCAGAAGTTTGGAAGAACCAAGACCAGGGCTGCCCAACCCTACCGTCCTGTGGGTTTTCAGTCCAACCCTCTTCCCGGAGATTTACCGACCTGTGGGTTTTCAGTCCAACCCTAATATAACACACCTGTTCTACTAATTAGCTGCTCAACAAGACCTTAACTAGCTAAATCAGATACACTTAATTAGGGTTGGACTGAAAACCTACAGGACAGTGGATCTCCAGGAAGAGGGTTGGGCTGCCCTGACCAAGACTCTTCCTAGAGCTGGCCGCCCGGCCAAACTGAGCAATCGGATAAGGACCTTGGTCAGGGAGGTGATCAAGAACCCGATGGTCACAATGACAGAGCTCCCCAGTTCCTCTGTGGAGATAGAACCTTCCAGATGGACAACCTTCTCTGAGGCACTCCATCAATCAGACCTTTATGGTAGAGTGGCCAGACGGAAGCCACTCCTCAGTAAAAGGCACATGACAGCCCACTTAGTGTTTTCCAAAAGGCACCTAAAGGACTCAGACCTTGAGAAACAAGATTCTCTGGTCTGATGAAACCAAGATTTTACTCTTTGGCCTGAATGCCTACCGTCACATCTGGAGGAAACTTGGCACCATCAAGGGAAAGATGAACAGAGCAAAGTACAGAAAGATCCTTGATGAGAACCTACTCCAGAGAGCTCAGGATCTCAGACTGGGGCGAAAGGTTCACCTTCCAACAGGGCAACAACCCTAAGCAAACAGCGAAGATAACACAGGAGTGACCTCGGAAGTCTCAGAATTGAACCCAATTGAACTTCTCTGGAGAGACCTGAAAATAGCTGTTCAGCTACTCTCCCCATCCAACCTGACAGAGCTCAAGAGGATATGCAGAAAATAAATGGGAGAAACTCCCCGAATACAGCTGTGCAAAGCTTGTAGTGTCATACCCAAGAAGACGAAAGGCTGCAATCATTGCCAAAGGTGCTTCAACAAAGTACTGAGTAAAGGGTTTGAGTACTTACGTAAATGTGATATTTCAGTTAATGTTTCATCAATTTGCACACGTCTAAAAACCTGTTTTTGCTTTGTCGTGATGGGGTATTGTGTGTAAATTGATGAGGGGGGAAAAACTATTTAATACATTTTAGAATAAGGCTGTAATGTAACAAAATGTGTAAAAAGTCAAGGGGTCTGAATACTTTCCGAATGCACTGTAAATGAGATACGCATATGGTAGTTTGTCATATGGCTTATTCAGGAATATATACTCATCATGGGCAGAAAGGGTGAGGAATGTATTCTGCAATGGTTATGCTATACTGTATTATGTTTCTAAATTAAATATTGTCTACAAGTAATTTGACATTTATAATACGTAGCCTACAAACATCATTGGAAAAGGTGAACCGTCTGTTCTACAGTTACAATGCGCTTCAGATCAGATTGCAAAGAGTAAAATACTTGAAATATCTTACCTACTGTATTTATCACTGTGAAGTGGGTCCAATTAAATGAGATGAGATGAATGATAGCCTAACCTAACATGTTGTTGACCTGTAGGCTATTTTGCGAGTCTGAAACTATCAGAGTCGGAAAAGGTGGGGAATTTATTCTGCAATGATCATGGATATTAAAAATAATAGGAAATAGATTTTTTATGAATACGAGTGTCATCATATATTCCTCCACAATGCTACCTGGCTACTTTGACTGCTTGATATTAACAACTTCTATATTGGCACAGGGCGAGACCCAGATGCAGACACAGGAGGCAGATGGTTTGAGTCTGATATTTATTATAATCCAAGGAGCAGGCAAGAGAATGGTCGTGGATAGGCAAAAGATCATAACAAGGTCAGAGTCCAGGAGGTACAGGGTGCTAGGCAGGCTCGAGGTCAGGTCAGGCAGGCGGGTTCAGAGTCGAGGCAGGCAAGGGTCAAAACCGGAAGGACTAGCAGAAACAGAAAAAAGGAAAAACAGGAGCCTGGAAATAACACGCTGGTTTACTTGTCAAAACAAGAGAGCTGGCAAGAGAATAAGTACTCAGGGACTAATGAGGAAAACGGGTGACACCTGGAGGTGGGTGGAGACAATCACAAAGACAGGTGAAACAGATCAGGGTGTGACAACTTCAACCACTATAAAATGTGCATATGCCTGGTCTGAAGTGTGCACATTCTCAAGTCAAGTTCAGTTTTTATAGATGCCAACTTTTATATAAAACTGGCACAGCATGTTTTGGGGCATATTTTGTGCTCATGCAATGTTCATAAATGAGAACTCAGGGGCTTAATTTATAAACGTTGCATAAATTTCACATTAAATATCTGCGTACCCCATTTCTGAAAATAATACATAAGTCTAAATATACTGAGATTCATAAACTTGGTGCACGCCATACATAGCCTACGCATGTTTCCCATTATAAATCAGATCTGTCATAAAATTGTGTGCGTGAATAAGCATTATAACTCCACCTCAGAAACGCCCATCCTTAACCTTTTATGGTGACAATCACGCCCTTGTTTGCTGTATACTTTGAAAATAGGCCAATACAGTATCTAAAGGAAATAGTAATGGGGAACTTCATCAAATGTCTTTATAGGTTTCGGCAGAATGTTTTCTTTTGCAGTGACATTTGCTGTATCTGACCATTTGTGAAAGACAAAAACAATTGCAACCTGTAAACAGATCATTTGAATGCAATAAAGTTATCTACTTGAAAATGTATAAATTGACCAATTTGGCACATTTGAGCAAACTCTTGGCAGTATTGATGCAAAATATTGTGTATTGAGGTAATTATTCACTGGAACAGTCTGAAACTTTGCACACACACACTGCTGCCATCTTGTGGACAACATCTAAATTACACCTAGGCTCCTGTCTTAATGTATGGCCTTTCTCTTGCTTTTCAAAGATGGAGCCTACAAAAAAATAAAACACATGTTTTTTTATTTTGTATAATCTTTTACCAGATCTAATGTGTTATATTCTCCTACATTCATTTCACACTTCAACAAACTTCAAGGTGTTTCCTTTCAAATGGTATCAAGAATAGGCATATCCTTGCTTCAGGCAGTTAGATTTGGGTACATAATTTTAGGCGCAATTTTTTTTTTTAAAGGGTCCGATCCTTATTAAAACAGTTACAGAGTTTCATAGTTGTGATATGAGAAAACTGAGGATGGATTAACAACATTTGAGTTACTCCACAATACTAACCCACAGTTGAAGTCGGAAGTTTAAATACACTTAGGTTGGAGTCATCAAATCTCATCAAGACTCCACAAATGTCTAGTTAAACTTCTTATTGCTTAGATCCCGCTAACGGGATCGATATGACAACAGCCAGTGAAAGTGCAGGGCACCAAATTCAAACCAGAAATCTCATAATTAAAATTTGTCAAACATAGAAGTATTTTACACCATTTAAGATAAACTTGTTAACCCACAACAGTGTGCGATTTCAAAAAGGCTTTACGACGAAAGCACACCAAATGATTATGTTAGGTCTGCACCTAGTCACAGAAAAACACAGCCATTTTTCCAGCCAAAGAGAGGAGTCACAAAAAAAGCAGAAATAGAGATCAAATTAATCACTAACCTTTGATGATCTTCACCAGAAGACACTCATAGGACTTCAGGTTACACAATACATGTATGTTTTGTTCGATAAAGTTCATATTTATATCCAAATATCTGAGTTTACATTGGCGCGTTGTTAATTAAGTAGTTCCAAAACATCCGGTGATTTTGCAGAGAGCCACATCAATACTCATCATAAATGTTGATGAAAATACAGGTGTTATGCATGGAAATTTAGATACAGCGGTTGCATTACGGAGAAGTGTATCAGATTTCAAAAAAGCTTTACTGAAAAGGCACACCATGCAATAATCTGAGTACAGCACTCAGACAACAAAACAAGCAATATAGATATCCGTCATGTTATGGAGTCAACAGAAGTCAGAAATAGCATTATAAATATTCACTTACCTTTGATGATGTTCATCAGAATGCACTCCCATGAATCCCAGTTCCACAATAAATGTTTGATTTGTTAGATAAAGTCCATAATTCATGTCTAAATACCTCCTTTTTTTCTCCACGCGTTTAGTACACAATCTAAACTCACGAGGCGCGGGCAAGTCCAGGTGAAAGTTCAGACGAAAAGTCATATTACAGTTCGTAGAAACATGTCAAACGAAGTTTGGAATCAATATTTAGGATGTTTTTATCATAAATCTTCAATAATGTTCCAACCGGAGAATTCCTTTGTTTGTAGAAATATAATGGAATGCAAGCGAACTCTTACATGTGTCACATTCGTTGAATGGAGGAGACCAAGGCGCAGCGTAATTTGAATACATCTTCTATTTATTAACGAAGAACACTTAAACAAACTTACAAAAACAACAAAACAACCGTGAAGCTATATATGATAAGTGCAGACACAGGCAACTAACACATAGACAATAACCCACGAAATACCCAAGGAATATGGCTGCCTAAATATGGTTCCCAATCAGAGACAACGATAAACAGCTGCCTCTAACTGAGTACCAATCTAGGCAACCATAGACATGCATAACACCTAGACTAGTAAACACCCATAAACACCTAGACTGGTAAACACCCATAGACATACAAAACCCCTAGACAGGAACAAAAACACATATATCACCCATGTCACACCCTGACCTAACCAAAATAATAAAGAAAACAAAGAATACTAAGGTCAGGGCGTGACAACGTGAGCAGCTCATGGCACTCTGGCAGACCTCTGACTCATTCAAGCTCCCATTCCCCCCTCCTTCACAGTAGAAGCATCAAACAAGGTTCTAATGACTGTTTACATCTAGTGGAAACCTTCGGAAGTGCAATATGACCCCGTAGACACTGTATATTCGATAGACGATGACTTGAAAAACTACAAACCTCAGATTTCACACTTCCTGGTTGGATTTTTTCTCAGGTTTTTGCCTGCCATATGAGTTCTGTTATACTCACAGACATCATTCAAACAGTTTTAGAAACTTCAGAGTGTTTGCTATCCTAATTTGCATATATTAGCTACTGGGCCTGAGTAGCAGGCAGTTTACTCTGGGCACCTTATTCATCCAAGCTACTCAATACTGCCCCCAGCCATAACAAGTTTTAACAAACTATAGTTTTGTCAAGTTGGTTAGGACATCTACTTTGTGCATGACACAAATCATTTTTTCTACAATTGTTTAGAGACAGATTATTTCACTTATGATTCACTATATCACATTTCCAGTGGATCGGAAGGTTACATACATTAAGTTGACTGTGCCTTTAAACAGCTTGGAAAATTCCAGAAAATGATGTCATGGCTTTAGAAGCTTCTCATAGGCTAATTGATATAATTTGAGTCAATTGGAGGTGTACCTGTGGATGTATTTCAAGGCCTACCTTCAAACTCAGTGACTCTTTGCTTGACATCATGGGAAAATCAAGAGAATCAGCCAAGACCAAAAATTCTAGCCTTCCACAAGTCTGGTTCATCCTTGGAAGCACATTTCCAAATCCCTGAATGTACCACCAAATGGCTTAAGGACAACAAAGTCAAGCTATTGTAGTGGCCCTCACAAAGCCCTGACCTCAATCCTATAGAAAATGTGTGGGCAGAATTGAAAAAGCGTGTGCGAGAAAGGAGGCCTACAAACCTGACTCAATTACACCAGCTCTGTCAGGAGGAATGGGCCAAAATTTACCCAACCAGACTTGTGGAGGTACAGCACTAATTATGTTCAAGTAAAAAAAAATATTGGATTGTATGTCAAAATATCCACCTGAATCATTTTTCACAGTGTGTTGTCAAACTCAGGGTATTAGAATTTAATTAATAAATGACTATTTACTTCATAAGTAAGTTATTTGTACTTTATTAATAACTTTATTTTCATGTGAGGAAACTTATTTTGTGGAGTGATTGTGTCACGCCCTGACCTTAGATTCTCTGTTTTTCTATATATTTTGTTTAGGTCAGGGTGTGACTAGGGTGGGTACTGTAGTTGTTGTATGTCTAGGGGTTTTGTCATCTAGGGTTTTGTATGTCTTTGTTGGCCTGATATGGTTCCCAATCAGAGACAGCTGTTTATGGTTGTCTCTGATTGGGGATCATATTTAGGTAGCCATTTCCCCCATTGTTAGTGGGATCTTGTCTATGTTTCGTTGCTTGTCAGCACTAGTTTGTATAGCTTCACGGTTTGTTTGGTTGTTTGTTGTTTTTGTTCATTCATTAAAAAGAGAATGAACATATACCATGCTGCGCCTTGGTCCGATCTTTATGATGAGCGTGACAGATTGACACGACAATATGCAAATATTAACAAGCAAAGAACAAACAAGTAACATTTGAATAATACATAAAAGACACTAAAGGATGTGACAACACATACAGTACAAAACTTAAAGAGACAATTTAATGCCATTAATTAAGGAGCATGATTGGAGGTTGACAAATATATAGCGTTTTTGGTTTTGATCAAGCGAGATCTACGTCTGTATTTGTAACGGCGTTCTTCGTTTGTTGAAAGAGAGTCGGACCCCCCCCCAAGGTGCGGACTCCCGGACTCCCGGACTCCCGGACGCACCTCAAAACCATAGGGATGGTCCGGGTGGGCGTCTGTCCATGGTGGCGGCTCCGGCTCGGGACGTGGACCCCACTCCATAAATGTCAATGTTCCTCCCCTTCGCGTCCTGGGATAATCCACCCTCGCCGCCGACCATGGCCTAATAGTCCTCACCCAGAACCCCACTGGACTGAGGGGCAGCTCGTGACTGAGGGGCAGCTCGTGACTGAGGGGCAGCTCGTGACTGAGGGGCAGCTCGGGACTGAGGGGAAGCTCGGGACTGAGGGGCAGCTCGGGACTGAGGGCAGCTCGGGACTGAAGGGCAGCTCGGGACTGAGGGGCAGCCCGGAACTGAGGGGCAGCCCGGAACTGAGGGGCAGCCCGGAACTGAGGGGAAGCCCAGTACTGAGAGGAAGCCCAGTACTGAGAGGAAGCCCAGTACTGAGAGGAAGCCCAGTACTGAGAGGAAGCCCAGTACTGAGATGAAGCTCAGGTAGGTAGTAGGCTCCGGTAGATCCTGGCTGGCTGGCGGATCTGGAAGATTCAGGTTGACTAGCAGATCTGGAAGATTCTGGTTGACTAGCAGATCTGGAAGATTCTGGTTGACTGGCGGATCTAGCTGCTCTATGCAGACTGACAGCTCTGACTGCTCCATGCAGGCTGACAGCTCCTTGCAGACTGGCAGCTCTTTGCAGACTGGCAGCTCTGGCTGCTTCATGCAGACTGACAGCTCTGACTGCTCCATGCAGGCTGACAGCACCCTGCAGACTGGCAGCTCCTTGCAGACTGACAGCTCCTTGCAGACTGACAGCTCCCTGCAGACTGGCAGCTCCTTGCAGACTGACAGCTCTGACTGCTCCATGGCGGCTGACAGCTCCTTGCAGACTGGCAGCTCTTTGCAGACTCGCAGCTCTGGCTGCTTCATGCAGACTGACAGCTCTGACTGCTCCATGCAGGCTGACAGCACCCTGCAGACTGGCAGCTCCTTGCAGACTGACAGCTCCTTGCAGACTGACAGCTCCCTGCAGACTGGCAGCTCCTTGCAGACTGACAGCTCCCTGCAGACTGGCAGCTCCTTGCAGACTGACAGCACAGGCTGCTCCGAACAGGCAGGAGGCTCCGGCAGCGCTGTAGAGGAGGAAGACTCTGATAGCCCTGAACAGGCGGGAGACTCCAACAGCGCAGGAGGGAAGGAAGGCTCTGATAGCGCTGAACAGACAGGAGACTCCGGTAGCGCAGGAGAGGAGAAAGGCTCCGACAGCGCTGGAGAAACGGGAGACTCCGACAGCGCAGGAGAGGCGAGGCGCACTGTAGGCCTGATGCGTGGTGCTGGCACTGGTGATACTGGAGCGAGGACACGCACAGGAAGCCTGGTGCGGGGAGCTGCTACCGGAGGACTGGTGTGTGGAGGTGGCACTGGATAGACCGGACTGTGCAGGCGTACTGGAGCTCTTGAGCACCGAGCCTGCCCAACCTTACTTGGCTCGATGCCCACTCTAGCCCGGCTAATACGAAGAGCTGGTATGTTCCGTACCGGGCTATGCACCCGCACTGGAGACACCGTGCGCTCACTAGCATAACACGGTGCCTGCCCGGTCTCTTTAGCCCCCCGGTAAGCACAGGGAGTTTGCGCAGGTCTCCTACCTGGCATAGCCATACTCCCTGTAAGCCCCCCCCCCCCAATAAATTTTTGGGGCCGACTCTCAGGCTTCCATCCGCGTCGCCGTGCTGCCTCTTCATACCAGCGCCTCGCCGCTTTAGCCACCTCTAGTTCTTCCTTGGGACGGCGATATTCTCCAGGCTGAGCCCAGGGTCCTTTTCCGTCCAATATCATCTCCCAAGACCAGAAGTCCTTATATCACTGCTCCTCACGATTAACAGGGAGAGTTGGCTCAGGTCTGACTCCTGACTCTGCCACTCTTTCCCTGAGCCCCCCCCCCCCAATACATTTTTGGGGGTGACTTTCGGGTTTCGCTCTGCGCCGCCGTGTCTGTCTCTCCAACTCCATTCGCCTATAGCCCTCTTCGCACTGCTCTAGCGAATCCCAGGCGGGCTCAGGCACTCTCTCTGGGTCGGCCGCCCACCTGTCTATTTCATCCCACGTCGTATACTCCATGCTTCTGCTGTCCCTAACGTCCTCATAACAGCATCTCGCAAGTGCCTCCTTTCGCTCCTGCTGTCGCTGCCTGTTACCACGCCGCTCGGTCCGTGTGTGGTGGGTGATTCTGTAACGGCGTTCTTCGTTTGTTGAAAGAGAGTCGGACCGAAATGCAGCGTGGTGGTTAATCATGATCTTTAATGAAAATATAGCGAAACACGAAATAACTTAAATACAAAAAAACAACAAACGGAACGTGAAAACCTATTACAGCCTATCTGGTGAAACTACACAGAGACAGGAACAATCACCCACGAAATACAAAGTGAAACTCAGGCTACCTAAATACGGTTCCCAATCCGAGACAACGAGAATCACCTGACTCCGATCGAGAACCGCCTCAGGCAGCCAAGCCTACACTAGACACACCCCTAATCAACCACAATCCCAATGCCTACAAAACCCCCAATACGACAACACAATAACCCATGTCACACCCTGGCCTGAACAAATAATTAAAGAAAACACAAAATACTAAGACCAAGGCGTGACAGTATTGCTCAGAAGCTGCATAGTTCTCATGCGGTGTGTGTGAGGTGTATGACGCTATGTGTTTCTCATTTCATCCTTAACCACTTGCCTTTTATGTATTTGATGGATTCGTGGTCTTTTCCAATGCCACCAAATCATGCTCTTACTTCCTGCTTCTACACCTGCATTGCTTGCTGTTTGGGGTTTTAGGCTGGGTTTCTGTACAGCACTTTGAGATATCAGCTGATGTACGAAGGGCTATATAAATAAATTTGATTTGATTTTGATTTGATTTGGTTAAATTAGGATCCGTCTACACACTTTTCCCTACTGTCGTTGATATCCCCATTTAGTTTTATAGTCCATATGTTGCATTAGCTATTGTATAATTTGAATGACCGTATTGCAAAAACACCTCACACATTTTCTAAACTAACTTGATGTATTATTCATATTGATGGTATCGCTCAGAATATGAACTGGTATATTTCAATTTTGTGTGCAAGTCACCAGTTTCTACTGTGTTTATCAATTGGAACAGTACTTTCTGAAATAAATAAAAAAGTTCATTTAATGTTTAATTCAAAATGTTAATTTAATAGGTATACTGAACAAAAATATAAACGCAACATGTAAAGTGTGCCACACCTGTCAGGGGGATGGATTATATTGGCAAATGAGAAATGCTCACTAACAGGGATGTTAACACATTTTGGGATCTTTTATTTCAGCTCATGAAACATGGGACTTTGCGTTTTATATTTTTGTTCAGTATAAATATATGATTACTGTTCATAACATCATTTTGGGTGCATGCTTGTAAGTTGTTACTCACATGGTAACTCATATTGTAAATGATTAATAAATGAATTATTCAACGCACTTACATGACCCAAAATAGAATTATATTAAAACAGTAATGAAGAAAATGTACTTCTACGTGTTTTACATACTGGATTGAATATTATTAACAAGGTAAGACGTTACAATGTTTTTAAAACAGGGCAGTGGTCCGCATTAGTTCCTCGGGCACTTTGACACTTCAGTGATATGCCCAAAATAACTCAAAGTAAATATCATAAAGGTATTTGGTTTGCAATAGTTAAATGCAGTAGTTAAATATATTAGTTAAATGCAGTAGTTACAAGCAGTTCATCATTAAAAAGGCAACACAAAAGCAAACAAATTATACAATAGGATTTGGATGTCTCATGTTGCAGGAAAGGTTTTCAACTTTTTGTAGTTATTTTCCATATAAATCGAACAGATAAAACATGTGCAAGCTGCAAATAAATAAGTAAATGCATTTGAGAGCCTATATGGATAAGTCGAAATACAGTCACTTGAAAGATATAGGCATTTTACCTTGTCGCATACATTTTAGCATTGGTTTGTCAAAAAAAATCCATACCTTTTGTTTTATCCCTTAATTATCAATACTATGAATATCAATACTCATAAGCAGAAATAAAAACACACAAATTCTTAAGGAATGTCACAAATATCATACTTGACATCAAAAAGTACATTTAGGTGTGTTTTTTGTTTTTTGTGTACTTGGGGGTATGTACATGAAATACATATTTATTTTGTAATTAACACAGGTACAGTCCATTGTGCATTCTTCTGCCAAAGCAGTTCATTCATCTTAAGGGTGTCTCTATGAGAGCTGGAAAATTGGTCAAAATTGGTCAAGTTCATTGGTCAAGCCAATGCCACAGCAGCTATGACACAAGCTATTAGTTAGCCAGCAACTGTACCATTAGCAGTGCCAATGTGAGAGGCAAGGCAGACAGACAGAAGGCAGTGGGTCGGGGAGCACTTCCTGAATTGACTGATGACTCTGAAAAAGTAGGAACAATAAAGATATGGTTCACTGGATGATAAAAGGGGAATGTCTTTTAATGTTTCTGTTCAAATGTTGACTTTGCTCTTACAGATGTGTAGTGTGGTGACGATTAATACTTACCAACACTGACGCTGCCCTGTAGGATGTTCAGGGAGGTGGAACTGCTGGTGAAAGTTGCCTGTGCGCTGGATGCACTGGGAACCAAATATTTGTTACTGAACACGAGTGTCATGTTGGTAACTACGGAGCCACTCCTAGGAAAGAAAATGGACAACCCACAGAAATCATTATCATCATTTCTGTCATCATCAAAGTTTTTAAGTCAGTCAGTAATGAGAATTCATACTTACTTGAATGAGTTGACAATGGAACGATTGAAGCTTAGGGTGTTAACAAAAATCTTGTTCACCTGCATTGAAAGATTTAAATACGATTAGCAAAGCTTAAAATCATTCGCGTAAAAATGTAAACAGGGCCAGAACTCACAGTGGTGGGCCTCCTGAGTGGCGCAGTTGTCTAAGGCGCTGTGCCACTAGAGATCCTGGTTCGAGTCCAGGCTCTGTCACAGCCGGCCGTGACCAGGAGCCACATTTAGAGCGGCAGGGTAGCCTAGTGGTTAGAGCGTTGGACTAGTAACCGGAAGGTTACAAGTTCAAACCCCTGAGCTGACAAGGTCTGTTGTTCTGCCCCTGAACAGGCAGTTAACCCACTGTTCCTAGGCCGTCATTGAAAATAAGAATATGTTCTTAACTGACTTGCCTGGTTAAATAAAGGTAAAAATAAATAAAACATTTGGCAGCGCACAATTGGCCCAGCGTCGTCCGGGATAGGGGAGTGCTTGGCCGGCCGGGATGTCCTTGTCCCATCGCGCTCTAGCGACTCCTGTGGAGGGCCGGGCTCAATGCACGCTGACAGGGTTGCCAGGTGTATGGTGTTTCCTCCGACACATTGGTGCGGCCGGTTTCGGGTTAATCGGGCATTGTGTCAAGAAGCAGTGCGGTTTGGCTATGTCGTGTTTCGGAGGACGCACGATGGGACCAAGTCTGTAACTACCAATTTGATACCAAGAAATTGGCGAGAAAATTCTGGATGTATTTCTGCATTTTAAAAGTTATGTACCTTGAAGACTTGATTACTGACATGCAAAACTGTAAATGTTTCCCATGTTGTGCGCATTGCACTCGCTGTTGCCCATAGCAGCTGTTAGGCAGGCACAAGGGTTCATGTCCACTAAGAAGACCGTAAAAAAGTCTGGATCGGGAGGTCCCAGAGTACGATATATTCATACGGAATAATCTTTGGTTCTATCTAACAATAGGACACCCACTCATATCTAGTCTCTCTGGTGTGGTGTATATTGATGAAAAGGGCTCTGGATACTTACCTCCGAGACCACTGTGCCAGCCAGAGCCTTGAATGCTGAAGAGGACGAGTTGGCAAGATCTGAGGTGAACATCTGGTTGAGGCTAAACCGAAGACTCAGGGTTCCTTCACTAGAAGATGGAGGATCAGTTGATGCGACAGCAGTGGTGGTGGCTGCCGCCGGAGCAGCGTTGGTGGTGGTGGCCACTGTTGGAGGTGGCGTGGTGACAGCTGCAGTTGGAGCAGCAGTTGCTGCAGTTGGAGGAGCAGTTTCTGCAGTTGGAGCAGCAGTTGCTGCAGTTGAAGCAGCAGTTGCTGCAGTTGGAGGAGCAGTTTCTGTAGTTGGAGCAGCAGTTGCTGCAGTTGAAGCAGCAGTTGCTGCATTTGGAGCAGCAGTTGCAGCAGTTGCTGCAGTTGAAGCAGCAGTTGCTGCAGTTGAAGCAGCAGTTGCTGCAGTTGAAGCAGCAGTTGCTGCAGTTGGAGGAGCAGTTTCTGCAGTTGGAGCAGCAGTTGCTGCAGTTGAAGCAGCAGTTGCTGCAGTTGAAGCAGCAGTTGCTGCAGTTGAAGCAGCAGTTGCTGCAGTTGAAGCAGCAGTTGCTGCAGTTGGAGCAGCAGTTGCTGCAACGGTGGTGGTTGCTGCGGTTGGAGCAGCAGTAGTCATTGTAGTAGCGCCTGCAAAATTGCAACATTCAATGAAATGTTTACATATTGCAATAAAGTAGTGTATGAGAAAAAGTAAAGTGATGTGTTGGTGAATTGTCTTACGCGTGACCACAATGGAGGATGAATTGACAGGCAAGGTCAGGCCAGAGGTGTTGGAAGTAATGGCAGTTTGTAAAGTTTGTGCTGCCAGGCTAGTGTTAGGCACTGAGCTGATGTTGTTGAAAATCAACGTAGACTCCACCACAATTGATCCTGACCTGAAAATAATATGATTTTTTAAATATCTTTTGAAAGCGTTAGTTCAGTAAGAACCCGTCCCAAGGCATACTAAATAACAATATTCATAGAAATGTTATTTGTCTTCATCATCCACACTGTTTCAAAGTCATTCAAATTATAATCATGTACCCACCGGAATCTATTGACAACAGTTTGAATAAATCTGGCTCCAAATTCAGCCTTGAACAAGTTATCCAGCTGAAAAAAGTGGATACGGAATTAAAAGTTATATTATATTAACAATTCAACCATGTGTGGCTGGTATCAAGATGCCATATGATGAATTATGACAACGATGATCATGGTTATGATTTTGTGAAGCGCCTTTCAAGAAAACTAAGGGCACTATCTTTGGTAAAATGAAATCAAATGTAAGTTACCTGTGTAGACACTTGTTTAGCCAATGCCAGGAACTCTGGTGAACTGCTGTTGCTCAGAGAGCTAGTAAAGTTAGATGTCAGGCTGAACTGCAGTGACAGTTGAGGGTTGGTCAATGGCTCCTCTGTTGCTGGGGCTGCCTTTGTAGTTGGCACTTGGGTAGTTGGTACTTGGATAGTTGGTACTTGGATAGTTGGTACTGGGATATTTGGTGTTTCGGTCAAGTTGGTTACCGGAGCGGTTGGAGCTACAGTAGCATTTACTACTGTGGTAGTTGGAGGAGCTGTTGCATTGACTACTGGGGCAGTTGGAGGAGCTGTTGCATTTACTACTGTGGTAGTTGGAGGAGCTGTTGCATTGACTACTGGGGCAGTTGGAGGAGCTGTTGCATTGACTACTGGGGCAGTTGGAGGAGCTGTTGCATTGACTACTGGGGTAGTTGGAGGAACTTTTGCGCTGACTACTGGTGTAGTTGGAGGTGCCGTTGCATTGACTACTGTGTTCGTTGCAGGGGCTGTTGTGTTGACTACCGTGTCAACTACTGTGTTTGTAGTTGACACGTTTGAGGGGGCCGAAGTTGCATTCACTGTAATGTGCTGCATTGACATGTTCAAAGGGGCGGACGTTGCGTGCGCGACCATATACGTTGACATTGGAGGCACCGGAGTAGAAGTAGTAGTTGGAGCTGGGGTTGAAACAACTCCTGGAAGACAGCAAATCATCAGACGTCATGATGTACGTATAATAGAAGATGTACTACTCTCAAAGAAAATAGGTCTTCTATAAAACATTAAGCATTGCACACAGCTTCAACAACATCTGATCATTGTTTTAACTATCAGAATTATATTGGAACATGAAAAGATAGAATAGATGGCTTTAATATCCAATCAACAATTGTTTACAGGAATTTGTGTCAGTTGTCATAATGTTCTTATAATGTTGAACAGTTAAGTGATATAGAGACCAGATCAATATAATTAATATAATATAATGAAACATAGAAAAGTCAAATGCAGACATATAAAGATGTGCAGCTGTATGATAACTTGGTATTTTACGAACATGAGGTAGAGAGAGTGCAGGGAAATATTGAGTTACTAAGAGTTCAGAATTTAGAAAATGAAGGTGTCATACTTATTGCCGTGATAGAAGCTGTGTTCACTGGGAGAGAGAAATTAGAGCTGTTGCTTGAGACACTCTCTGTCAAAGTTGTGACCACCGCACTGGACTCAGGGACTGAGCTGGCATTGTTAAATATCAGCTTAGCGTCTACCACAACCGAACCTTTACTGGAAAACAAAATGAAAAACAATTCATATGATACCGTCAGTAAAGCAGATTCATATTTAAATGCTATGACAATTATGAACACTTACACAAATTAATAATTTACCGTAAAAATAATTAATGAATACAATGTCTATCTTAAAATTAATTCCAAGAATGGCCCAAAGTAAAAATACAAACTCAAGAATAACTACCTACCTGAAACCTAGGACCTCTGTGCGATTGAAACGGGATCCATATTTGTTTTGGTAAACTGTGTCCAACTGTAAATGTAATATAACAAATTTTAGCAATTTATCTTGAAAACTTAAATGTTGACATGCACAATTTGAGGGAAAGTGTCTGACATAATGGCAAATATGAAAACTTATTTGGGGGATAATATCCCTCTTTATGAACCTGACAGAAAGTACTACTAAATATGAACAGTAGTAAAGAATATAAAACTGAAATTACCGCTGTAGCCACAATGGTTGCTAATGCATGGAACTCTGCAGAAGATGTATTATTCAAGTCTGCCGTGAAGTTTTGCTCTAATTTGAACTCCAACTTCACCTCCGGTGTTGGAGGTGCCGGTGTTGTGGTAGCTTTGATCAGAGCAGCTGTGGTTGTTGCTGGAGCAGCTGTAGTTGGCTTAGCAGCAGCTGTGGTTGTTGTGGGAGCAGCTGTGGTTGTGGTGGGGATGGCTGTGGTTGTTATTGCAGCAGCTGCTGTTGCTGTTGCTATGGGGGCAAATGTGGTTGTTGTGGGAGAAGATATGGTTGTTGTGGGTGTAGTTGCAGTTGTTATGCGAGCAGCAGTGGTTGTTATGGGAGCAACTGTGGTTGTTGTGGGATCTGCTATTGTTGTCGTGGCAGCAGTTGTGGGGATGGTTGTTGATGTTGCAGCAGCCGTGGTTGTTGTGGGGATGGCTGTGGTTGTTGTGAGAGCTGCTGTGGTTGTTGTGGGAGCAGCTGGGGTTGTTGTGGGGATGGCTGTGGTTGTTGCAAGACCATCTGTGGTTGTTGTGGGGATGGCTGTGGTTGTTGCAAGACCATCTGTGGTTGTTGTGGGGATGGTTGTTGATGTTGCAGCAGCCGTGGCTGTTGTGGGAGATGCTGTGGTTGTTGTGAGAGCTGCTGTGGTTGTTGTGGGAGTAGCTTGGGTTGTTGTGGGGATGGCTGTAGTTGTTGTGGGGATGGCTGTGGTTGTTGTAAGAGCATCTGTGGTTGTTGTGGGGATGATTGTTGATGTTGCAGCAGTCGTGGATGTTGTGGGGATTGTTGTTGATGTTGCAGCAGCTGTGGTTGTTGTGGGGATGGCTGTGGTTGTTGTGAGAGCTGCTGTGGTTGTTGTGGGAGCAGCTGGGGTTGTTGTGGGGATGGCTGTAGTTGTTGTGGGGATGGCTGTGGTTGTTACAAGACCATCTGTGGTTGTTGTTGGGATGGTTGTTGATGTTGCAGCAGCCGTGGATGTTGTGGGAGATGCTGTGGTTGTTGTGAGAGCTGCTGTGGTTGTTGTGGGAGTAGCTTGGGTTGTTGTGGGGATGGCTGTCGTTGTTGTGGGGATGGCTGTGGTTGTTGTAAGAGCATCTGTGGTTGTTGTGGGGATGATTGTTGATGTTGCAGCAGTCGTGGATGTTGTGGGGATGGTTGTTGATGTTGCAGCAGCCGTGGTTGTTGTGGGGATGGCTGTGGTTGTTGTGAGACCTGCTGTGGTTGTTGTGAGACCTGCTGTGGTTTTTGTGGGAGCAGCTGGGGTTGTTGTGGGGATGGCTGTAGTTGTTGTGGGGATGGCTGTGGTTGTTGCAAGACCATCTGTGGTTGTTGTGGGGATGGTTGTTGATGTTGCAGCAGCCGTGGATGTTGTGGGAGATGCTGTGGTTGTTGTGAGAGCTGCTGTGGTTGTTGTGGGAGCAGCTGGGGTTGTTGTGGGGATGGCTGTAGTTGTTGTGGGGATGGCTGTGGTTGTTGCAAGACCATCTGTGGTTGTTGTGGGGATGGTTGTTGATGTTGCAGCAGCCGTGGATGTTGTGGGAGATGCTGTTGTTGTTGTGAGAGCTGCTGTGGTTGTTGTGGGAGTAGCTTGGGTTGTTGTGGGGATGGCTGTAGTTGTTGTGGGGATGGCTGTGGTTGTTGTAAGAGCATCTGTGGTTGTTGTGGGGATGATTGTTGATGTTGCAGCAGTCGTGGATGTTGTGGGGATTGTTGTTGATGTTGCAGCAGCCGTGGTTGTTGTGGGGATGGCTGTGGTTGTTGTGAGAGCTGCTGTGGTTGTTGTGGGAGCAGCTGGGGTTGTTGTGGGGATGGCTGTAGTTGTTGTGGGGATGGCTGTGGTTGTTACAAGACCATCTATGGTTGTTGTGGGGATGGTTGTTGATGTTGCAGCAGCCGTGGATGTTGTGGGAGATGCTGTGGTTGTTGTGAGAGCTGCTGTGGTTGTTGTGGGAGTAGCTTGGGTTGTTGTGGGGATGGCTGTCGTTGTTGTGGGGATGGCTGTGGTTGTTGTAAGAGCATCTGTGGTTGTTGTGGGAATGATTGTTGATGTTGCAGCAGTCGTGGATGTTGTGGGGATGGTTGTTGATGTTGCAGCAGCCGTGGTTGTTGTGGGGATGGCTGTGGTTGTTGTGAGACCTGCTGTGGTTGTTGTGAGACCTGCTGTGGTTGTTGTGGGAGCAGCTGGGGTTGTTGTGGGGATGGCTGTAGTTGTTGTGGGGATGGCTGTGGTTGTTGCAAGACCATCTGTGGTTGTTGTGGGGATGGTTGTTGATGTTGCAGCAGCCGTGGATGTTGTGGGAGATGCTGTGGTTGTTGTGAGAGCTGCTGTGGTTGTTGTGGGAGCAGCTGGGGTTGTTGTGGGGATGGCTGTAGTTGTTGTGGGGATGGCTGTGGTTGTTGCAAGACCATCTGTGGTTGTTGTGGGGATGGTTGTTGATGTTGCAGCAGCCGTGGATGTTGTGGGAGATGCTGTTGTTGTTGTGAGAGCTGCTGTGGTTGTTGTGGGAGTAGCTTGGGTTGTTGTGGGGATGGCTGTAGTTGTTGTGGGGATGGCTGTGGTTGTTGTAAGAGCATCTGTGGTTGTTGTGGGGATGATTGTTGATGTTGCAGCAGTCGTGGATGTTGTGGGGATGGTTGTTGATGTTGCAGCAGCCGTGGTTGTTGTGGGGATGGCTGTGGTTGTTGTGAAACCTGCTGTGGTTGTTGTGAGACCTACTGTGGTTGTTGTGGGAGCAGCTGGGGTTGTTGTGGGGATGGCTGTGGTTATTGTAAGAGCATCTGTGGTTGTTGTGGGGATGATTGTTGATGTTGCAGCAGTCGTGGATGTTGTGGGGATTGTTGTTGATGTTGCAGCAACCGTGGTTGTTGTGGGGATGGCTGTGGTTGTTGTGGGAGCAGCTGGGGTTGTTGTGGGGATGGCTGTCGTTGTTGTGGGGATGGCTGTGGTTGTTGTAAGAGCATCTGTGGTTGTTGTGGGAATGATTGTTGATGTTGCAGCAGTCGTGGATGTTGTGGGGATGGTTGTTGATGTTGCAGCAGCCGTGGTTGTTGTGGGGATGGCTGTGGTTGTTGTGAGACCTGCTGTGGTTGTTGTGAGACCTGCTGTGGATGTTGTGGGAGCAGCTGGGGTTGTTGTGGGGATGGCTGTAGTTGTTGTGGGGATGGCTGTGGTTGTTGCAAGACCATCTGTGGTTGTTGTGGGGATGGTTGTTGATGTTGCAGCAGCCGTGGATGTTGTGGGAGATGCTGTGGTTGTTGTGAGAGCTGCTGTGGTTGTTGTGGGAGCAGCTGGGGTTGTTGTGGGGATGGCTGTAGTTGTTGTGGGGATGGCTGTGGTTGTTGCAAGACCATCTGTGGTTGTTGTGGGGATGGTTGTTGATGTTGCAGCAGCCGTGGATGTTGTGGGAGATGCTGTTGTTGTTGTGAGAGCTGCTGTGGGTGTTGTGGGAGTAGCTTGGGTTGTTGTGGGGATGGCTGTAGTTGTTGTGGGGATGGCTGTGGTTGTTGTAAGAGCATCTGTGGTTGTTGTGGGGATGATTGTTGATGTTGCAGCAGTCGTGGATGTTGTGGGGATGGTTGTTGATGTTGCAGCAGCCGTGGTTGTTGTGGGGATGGCTGTGGTTGTTGTGAAACCTGCTGTGGTTGTTGTGAGACCTACTGTGGTTGTTGTGGGAGCAGCTGGGGTTGTTGTGGGGATGGCTGTGGTTATTGTAAGAGCATCTGTGGTTGTTGTGGGGATGATTGTTGATGTTGCAGCAGTCGTGGATGTTGTGGGGATTGTTGTTGATGTTGCAGCAACCGTGGTTGTTGTGGGGATGGCTGTGGTTGTTGTGGGAGCAGCTGGGGTTGTTGTGGGGATGGCTGTCGTTGTTGTGGGGATGGCTGTGGTTGTTGTAAGAGCATCTGTGGTTGTTGTGGGAATGATTGTTGATGTTGCAGCAGTCGTGGATGTTGTGGGGATGGTTGTTGATGTTGCAGCAGCCGTGGTTGTTGTGGGGATGGCTGTGGTTGTTGTGAGACCTGCTGTGGTTGTTGTGAGACCTGCTGTGGATGTTGTGGGAGCAGCTGGGGTTGTTGTGGGGATGGCTGTAGTTGTTGTGGGGATGGCTGTGGTTGTTGCAAGACCATCTGTGGTTGTTGTGGGGATGGTTGTTGATGTTGCAGCAGCCGTGGATGTTGTGGGAGATGCTGTGGTTGTTGTGAGAGCTGCTGTGGTTGTTGTGGGAGCAGCTGGGGTTGTTGTGGGGATGGCTGTAGTTGTTGTGGGGATGGCTGTGGTTGTTGCAAGACCATCTGTGGTTGTTGTGGGGATGGTTGTTGATGTTGCAGCAGCCGTGGATGTTGTGGGAGATGCTGTTGTTGTTGTGAGAGCTGCTGTGGTTGTTGTGGGAGTAGCTTGGGTTGTTGTGGGGATGGCTGTAGTTGTTGTGGGGATGGCTGTGGTTGTTGTAAGAGCATCTGTGGTTGTTGTGGGGATGATTGTTGATGTTGCAGCAGTCGTGGATGTTGTGGGGATGGTTGTTGATGTTGCAGCAGCCGTGGTTGTTGTGGGGATGGCTGTGGTTGTTGTGAAACCTGCTGTGGTTGTTGTGAGACCTGCTGTGGTTGTCGTGGGAGCAGCTGGGGTTGTTGTGGGGATGGCTGTGGTTATTGTAAGAGCATCTGTGGTTGTTGTGGGGATGATTGTTGATGTTGCAGCAGTCGTGGATGTTGTGGGGATTGTTGTTGATGTTGCAGCAGCCGTGGTTGTTGTGGGGATGGCTGTGGTTGTTGTGGGAGCAGCTGGGATTGTTGTGGGGATGGCTGTAGTTGTTGTGGGGATGGCTGTGGTTGTTGCAAGACCATCTGTGGTTGTTGTGGGGATGGTTGTTAATGTTGCAGCAGCCGTGGATGTTGTGGGAGATGCTGTGGTTGTTGTGAGAGCTGCTGTGATTGTTGTGGGAGTAGCTTGGGTTGTTGTGGGGATGGCTGTCGTTGTTGTGGGGATGGCTGTGGTTGTAGTAAGAGCATCTGTGGTTGTTGTGGGAGCAGCTGTAGTTGTTGTGGGGATGGCTGTAGTTGTTGTGGGGATGGCTGTGGTTGTTGCAAGACCATCTGTGGTTGTTGTGGGGATGGTTGTTGATGTTGCAGCAGCCGTGGATGTTGTGGGAGATGCTGTGGTTGTTGTGAGAGCTGCTGTGGTTGTTGTGGGAGTAGCTTGGGTTGTTGTGGGGATGGCTGTAGTTGTTGTGGGGATGGCTGTGGTTGTTGTAAGAGCATCTGTGGTTGTTGTGGGGATGATTGTTGATGTTGCAGCAGTCGTGGATGTTGTGGGGATGGTTGTTGATGTTGCAGCAGCCGTGGTTGTTGTGGGGATGGCTGTGGTTGTTGTGAGAGCTGCTGTAGTTGTTGTGGGAGCAGCTGGGGTTGTTGTGGGGATGACTGTAGTTGTTGTGGGGATGGCTGTGGTTGTTGCAAGACCATCTGTGGTTGCTGTGGGGATGGTTGTTGATGTTGCAGCAGCCGTGGATGTTGTGGGAGATGCTGTGGTTGTTGTGAGAGCTGCTGTGGTTGTTGTGGGGATGATTGTTGATGTTGCAGCAGTCGTGGATGTTGTGAGGATGGTTGTTGATGTTGCAGCAGCCGTGGTTGTTGTGGGGATGGCTGTGGTTGTTGTGAGACCTGCTGTGGTTGTTCTGAGACCTCCTGTGGTTGTTGTGGGAGCAGCTGGGGTTGTTGTGGGGATGGCTGTAGTTGTTGTGGGGATGGCTGTGGTTGTTGCAAGACCATCTGTGGTTGTTGTGGTGATGGTTGTTGATGTTGCAGCAGCTGTGGATGTTGTGAGGATGGTTGTTGATGTTGCAGCAGCCGTGGTTGTTGTGGGGATGGCTGTGGTTGTTGCAAGACCATCTGTGGTTGCTGTGGGGATGGTTGTCGATGTTGCAGCAGCCGTGGATGTTGTGGGAGATGCTGTGGTTGTTGTGAGAGCTGCTGTGGTTGTTGTGGGAGCAGCTGGGGTTGTTGTGGGGATGGCTGTGGTTGTTGCAAGACCATCTGTGGTTGCTGTGGGGATGGTTGTTGATGTTGCAGCAGCCGTGGATGTTGTGGGAGATGCTGTGGTTGTTGTGAGAGCTGCTGTGGTTGTTGTGGGGATGATTGTGGTTGTTGCAAGACCATCTGTGGTTGTTGTGGTGATGGTTGTTGATGTTGCAGCAGCCGTGGATGTTGTGGGGATGGTTGTTGATGTTGCAGCAGCCGTGGTTGTTGTGGGGATGGCTGTGGTTGTTGCAAGACCATCTGTGGTTGTGGTGGTGATGGTTGTTGATGTTGCAGCAGCCGTGGATGTTGTGGGGATGGTTGTTGATGTTGCAGCAGCCGTGGTTGTTGTGGGGATGGCTGTGGTTGTTGTGAGAGCTGCTGTGGTTGTTGTGGGAGCAGCTGGGGTTGTTGTGGGGATGGCTGTAGTTGTTGTGGGGATTGCTGTGGTTGTTGTAAGAGCATCTGTGGTTGTTGTGGGGATGATTGTTGATGTTGCAGCAGTCGTGGATGTTGTGGGGATGGTTGTTGATGTTGCAGCAGCCGTGGATGTTGTGGGAGATGCTGTGGTTGTTGTGAGAGCTGCTGTGGTTGTTGTGGGGATGATTGTGGTTGTTGTAAGAGCATCTGTGGTTGTTGTGGGGATGATTGTTGATGTTGCAGCAGTCGTGGATGTTGTGAGTATGGTTGTTGATGTTGCAGCAGCCGTGGTTGTTGTGGGGATGGCTGTGGTTGTTGTGAGACCTGCTGTGGTTGTTGTGAGACCTGCTGTGGTTGTTGTGGGAGCAGCTGGGGTTGTTGTGGGGATGGCTGTAGTTGTTGTGGGGATGGCTGTGGTTGTTGCAAGACCATCTGTGGTTGTTGTGGTGATGGTTGTTGATGTTGCAGCAGCCGTGGATGTTGTGGGGATGGTTGTTGATGTTGCAGCAGCCGTGGTTGTTGTGGGGATGGCTGTGGTTGTTGTGAGAGCTGCTGTGGTTGTTGTGGGAGCAGCTGGGGTTGTTGTGGGGATGGCTGTAGTTGTTGTGGGGATTGCTGTGGTTGTTGCAAGATCATCTTTGGTTGTTGTGGGAATGTTTGTTGATATTACAGCAGCCGTGGATGTTGTGGGAGATGCTGTGGTTGTTGTGAGAGCTGCTGTTGTTGTTGTCAGAGTAGCTTGGGTTGTTGTGGGGATGGCTGTAGTTGTTGTGGGGATTGCTGTGGTTGTTGTAAGAGCATCTGTGGTTGTTGTGGGGATGATTGTTGATGTCGCAGCAGTCGTGGATGTTGTGGGGATGGTTGTTGATGTTGCAGCAGCCGTGGTTGTTGTGGGGATGGCTGTGGTTGTTGTGAGAGCTGCTGTGGTTGTTGTGGGGGAAGCTGGGGTTGTTGTGGGGATGGCTGTAGTTGTTGTGGGGATGGCTGTGGTTGTTGCAAGACCATCTGTGGTTGTTGTGGGGATGGTTGTTGATGTTGCAGCAGCCATGGATGTTGTGGGAGATGCTGTGGTTGTTGTGAGAGCTGCTGTGGTTGTTGTGGGAGTAGCTTGGGTTGTTGTGGGGATGGCTGTAGTTGTTGTGGGGATGGCTGTGGTTGTTGTAAGAGCATCTGTGGTTTCTGTGGGGATGGTTGTTGATGTTGCAGCAGCCGTGGTTGTTGTGGGGAGGGCTGTGGTTGTTGTGAGTCCTGCTGTGTTTGTTGTGAGACCTGCTGGGGTTGTTGTGGGAGCAGCTGGGGTTGTTGTGGGGATGGCTGTAGTTGTTGTGGGGATGGCTGTGGTTGTTGTAAGAGCATCTGTGGTTGTTGTGAGGATGGCTGTAGTTGTTTTTGTCGCATCTGTTATTGATGGAGCAACAGTTGTGGTCGTTGTGGGAGCAGATACGGTTGTTTTGGAAGTAGCTGGGGCTGTTGTGGGAGCTGTGGAGACGGCTATAGTTGTTTTAGCCGCATCTGAGGTTGATGTAGAAACAGCTATGGTAAAAAATAAAAGACCGATTATCAACTCAAGGCTGCATAGTTCAATGGAAATGACCTACTCCACCTCAGCTCCCTCTTTGGGACCATATCACACCTCCCACGTTGTGATCTATTTTAATAGAATTGCAGAGCATTGAATTAACCATCCCTTGCGTATGCAAGCTATAATTAACTGATGTATTATAACAAAGTAGTACCAGTGAATCTGTAATGAACAACAAGTGCAAATAATATTTGAGTCCTACTTGTAGCCACAATAGAGTCTGTGCTCACTGGGAGAGAGAAATTAGAGCTGTTGCTTGAAACTGCCTCTACCATCATGACTGCCACAGCACTGGGCTCAGGGACTGAGCTGATAGTTAAATACCCGCTTAGTGGGAAATGAAACAATATTTACTGCTGAAGCCACAGTGGTTGCTAATACAGTGCCACTGACATGGCCCACTACAAAGGACTGTGGGCTATCCTTCTCTGTGGTCGACGTGAGTAAGACATTTGAACGTGTTAACAGTCGCAAGGCTGCCGGCCCTGACGGCATCCTTTGTCGTGTCCTCAGAGCATGCGCAGACCAGCTTGCTGGTGTGTTTATGGACATATTCAATCTCTCCCTATCCCAGTCTGCTGTCCCCACATGCTTCAAGATGGCCACCATTGTTCCTGTATCCAAGAAGGCAAAGATAACTGAGCTGAATGACTATCGCCCCGTAGCACTCACTTCTGTCATCATGAAGTGCTTTGAGAGACTAGTCAAGGATCTTATCACCTCCACCCTACCTGACACCCTAGACCCACTCCAATTTGCATTCCACCCCAATAGGTCCACAGACGATGCAATCGCCATCACACTGCACACTGCCCTATCCCATCTGGAAAAGAGGAATACCTACAGTTGAAGTCGGAAGTTTACATACGCTTAGGTTGGAGTCATTAAAACTTGTTTTTCAACCACTCCACAAATGTTTTTGTTAACCAGCTATAGTTTTGACAAGTCGGTTAGGACATCTACTTCGTGCATGACACAAGTAATTTTTCCAACAATTGTATACAGACAGATTATTTCACTTATAATTCACTGTATCACTTATAATTCACTGTAATTCCAGTAGGTCAGAAGTTTACATACACTAAGTTGACTGTGCCTTTAAACAGCTTGGAAAATTCCAGAAAATGATGTCATGGCTTTAGAAGCTTCTGATAGGCTAATTGACATCATTTGAGTCAATTGGAGGTGTACCTGTGAATGTATTTCAAGGCTTTCAAACTCAGTGCCTCTTTGCTTGACATCATGGGAAAATCAAAATAAAATAAAATGTTAGACCTCCACAAGTCTGAGTCATCCTTGGGAGCAATTTACAAACGCCTGAAGGTACCACGTTCATCTGTACAAACAATAGTACGCAAGTATAAACACCATGGGACCACGCAGCCGTCATACCGCTCAGGAAGAGACGTGTTCTGTCTCCTAGGGATGAACGCACTTTGGTGCGAAAAGTGCAAATCATACCCAGAACAACAGTAAAGGACCTTGTAAAGATGCTGGAGGAAACAGGTACAAAAGTATCTATATCCACAGCAAAAACAAGTCCTATATCGACATAATCTGAAAGGCCGCTCAACAAGGAAGAATGGGAGAAACTCCCCAAATACATGTGTGCCAAGCTTGTAGTGTCATACCCTAGAAGGGTCAAGGCTGTAATTGCTGCCAAAGGTGCTTCAACAAAGTACTGAGTAAATGGTCTGAATACATCAGTTTTGCATTTATTTGACAAAATTTGCAAAAATTTCTAAAAAACAGTTTTTGCTTTGTCATTATGGGGTATTGTGTGTAGATTGATGATTTAAAAAAATCTATTTTAGAATAAGGCTGTAACGTAACAAAATGTGGAAAAGGTCAAAGGGTCTTAATACTTTCCAAATTCACTGTATGTAACTACCATGTAAAGGTATTCGGGACATTTATTGTGAAGTGGGATCCAAAGTAAATTTTGCATGCAAAGATAAGACAAGTACTCCGGCTACCAACTATTTTGTCCAAGTGTTTACGTACTCTTGGTATCTGGTGGCACTCCAGTCATATTCAGCCTGTGGCAATGAATTGAATGCAGGCTTGTTTTTTGTGTGGCTTCGTTTTCTACATTTACCCTAACCACTTGGTAGCATCCCTTTGAGGCATTGTTCGGTAGCTTTGTTAATAATAACTGCATTTTGCAATTCTAAATGTTAGGAAGCAGGGATTTTCGACTGCATCTAGTGTGGTCACATTTATCAATTGGGGTTTCCTTGGAATGGATTGTGTTGAAGTAGTTGGAATGTAGATACATATAAAGGTACATTACCCATTGTTGTTTTGGCCCAAACACTTGTGGTCGTTGCTGATGTCTTCCCTACTAGTCCTGTTAGAAAAAGAAAGTCATAACTATTTCCAACGATAGTGGTAAAAGGTGGCTGTGCAACCCCTCATGAGCAAATAGCTATTTTAACCTGTGAGGTTTAACCCCTGAGGAACATACCCACACACAACCACCCACCCACCCACCCACCCACACACACACACAAAACACACACACTGATGTACGCACACACAACTACCAACACACAGTGTATTACCTGCTAGCAGAAGGAGAATCATCAGAGGTTCCATATCCGCCACGTCCCTGTTGAGGTGTACAACATCAATCCACGCACATCAAATCTTAAATTACATTAACCCATATTGAAGGACTTTCTGCTCCATTACATTTTTTTAAATGTTGAAGATAACACTGTAAAAATACCAGCAAATCAGCTCCAAGTGATTTTAATTTTGGAAATCTATTCCAAAGTATTCCCATGCATAATACAGATATATATGTGTTTGTATACAAATGTAAGCAAGGCTTGAAATTCAAAAATTATATATGTTTGGCCTTTGCAGCCAATTATTAGTAATTATGTAGATTTGTTGATAACTGCATTTTGCAATTCTAAATGTTATGAAGCAGGGATCTGTGACTTCAAGGATTACCAACGGGACTCAACACCTAAGGGTGACAGCTCAAAACTCCAACAGAGAATTCCTGCTGACTACAATTGACAAACCATAGGTTGGTATTTTACTGACAGTAATATACACACACAGTGATGAGTTTATCCAGCCAGATCAGAACTTCAAAACATAACATCCAAACCTGCGCATCCCAATTCTTTGTTACTGTGTAATCTTTGAAGATCCTATCTCAGTGGGTGTCCTGAACGCTGTTACAACTCCTACATTTAAAATACTCTTTAAAACACAAAAGAGACTAGAACTGCAAAGGAGGCCGAAACAGAAATGCTTTTGGTCCATCTCTTTTGCAATCTATAACTGCACTTTCAAACACCCAGTGCTGCTGAAAGATGAGACCCATTTTATAGCCACATTAAAATCTGTTGGGGGGGAATAGTGTGGCATTCGAACAAACCTCACAGAACCAGTCTTGGGAAGATATGTGATAATGCCAAATCTCTCTCTCTCTCTCTTTCTCTCTCTCTCTCTCTCTCTCTCTCTTTCTCTCTCTCTACGTGATAAGACTTGATGAATGGAGAAAATTATCAATCAAATTAAACATTCTACCACATCCTTTTAAATTCTGAGTTCAGGGACATATAAAATAAGTATGTGAAAACTACTTCAAGATGCACAGGAGGCTGTTGAGGAAAGGATGGCTCAAAATATTGGAAGCGCACTACAGTTTCCATAAAATCATTCGATTTTGACCTTACTCCGTGTCACACCCTGATCTGTTTCACCTGTCTTTGTGATTGTCTCCACCCCCCTCCAGGTGTTGCCCATCTTCCCCATTATCCCCTGTGTGTTTTTACCTGTGTTCTCTGTTTGTCTGTTGCCTTTTTGTCTTGTTTGTAAAACCAACCAGCGTTTTTGTGTCAGCTCCTGCTTTTCCCCAGTCTCTCTTTTCTCGTCCTCCTGGTTTTTGACACTTGCCTGTCCTGACCCTGTACCCACCCGCCTGACCACTCTGCTTGCCCCTGCCCCTGACTGCCATCCTGTACCTTTGCCCCACCTCTGGATTACAGACCTCTGCCTGACCTGACCCTAAGCCTGCCTACTGTCCTGTACCTTTGCCCCTGTTGCTGTTGCTGTAATGAACATTGTTACTTCGACACGGTCTGCATCTGGGTCTTACCTTGAAATCTGATATTCCAATTAAGCAAAGTAAAGTGTTTAAATCACTATTTCCATACTGCAGTGAACAAAAATATAAATGAAACATGTAAAGTCTTGGTCCCATGCTTCATGAGCTGAAATAAAAGATCCCAGAAATGTTCCAGACGCACAAAGATATTATTTCTCTCAAATTTTGAGCACCAATGTGTTTACATCCCTGTTAGTTAGCATTTCTCCTTTGCCAAGATAACCCATCCACCTGACAGTTATGGCTTATCAAGACGCTGATTAAACAGCATGAGCAATACACAGGTGCGCCTTGTGCTGGGGACAATAGAATGGCACTCTAAAATGTGCAGTTTTGTCACACAACACAATGGAACTGATGTCTCAAGTTTTGAGTTAGCATGTAATTGGCATGCTGACTGCAGGAATGTCCACCAGAGCTGTTGGCAGATCATTTTATGTTAATTTATCTACCATAAGCCACCTCCAACGTCGTTTTAGAGAATTTGGCAGATCATGTGTAAGGTGTTGTGTGGCCGAGCGGTTTGCTGATGCCAACATTGTGAACATAGTGCTCCATGGTGGCGGTGGGGTTATGGTATGGGCAGGCATAAACTACGGACAACGAACACAATTACATTTTATCGATTAGCAATTTGTATGCACAAAAATACCGCAACGAGATCCTGAGGCCCATTGTGATACCCATTTTTTTTTAAGGTATCTGTAACCAACATATGCATATCTGTATTCCCAGTCATGTGAAATCCATAGATTAGGGCCAATTGAATTCATTTCAATTGACTGATTTCCTCATATGAACTGTAACTCAGTAAAATCTTTGAAAATTGTTGCATTTCTTTTTGTTCAGTATATTTCCATAATCAGTTTATTATCAAATGATTAGTGTGCGTGTAAACATACTTTTATGACCCAATTAAGGACGTTTTCTGAAATATGTGTTTGACCAACAGGAAATACGTCAAAGATGACTGCAGATAGTTATTCTAAATATCTAAATATCTAAATATTCTAAATATCAATTAAACCACAAATATTCCATAGCCTATAAGTGGTTCTCAAACCTCTCCTAGCCTCTCTACATGTTTGCTTGATTCCAGAGCTTGCACACTTGATTTAATTTGTCAACTAATCATCAAACCAGTTCAGGTGTCCCCGAAGGAGAGGTTTGAGAAACAATGGCTACATCTTTGTGCCCCGCTATTCAAATATCCTGTCAAACAATCCCTCGACAGTTGTACATCCATGGGTTTACCCTGTAGATGCAACCATGCCTTTAATTGCCAACAAAACATATCGAAAGTACATCAGAATGAATTGGCTATGTTGTCTTTGGAAGATGACCCGTTAATAACAGATGGTGCAGATGTGCCAGCTTTCAATTGCAAAGGTAAGTCTACAGGGTCTTGAAACATGAAGATAAAATGCTTTGAAATTTGAACAAGCAATCATGGCCATCAAATTCACTGCAGCTGTATTTTACCTGAGAATAAATCGTCCTATATCCGAGACGTTGTCAGCTAGGACCTGCAGATTGTAGCTTAATGAAATGAGAAATGATGTACAAAGAACGTATCCTCCTCGCTTTCTGTGAACTGAAGATGAACAACTTCTGGGAAGATGGCAAAGAATGACACTTGAAATTTGTCCAACCCAATGAGGTTCTAACCCATTTATAGGCTAGGTTGTTCAGACTTGCAGGACTTGTTTGGCAGCTGCCATTGCTGAGCATCATTCATGCCTGTCAAAAAGCATATCCACTGGGTAGCCTACTATAATCCAGGTAGAGATGCAGTGGCGATGATGAAACATAATAAATATGAGGAACTTCCTCATTCCTCCTGTTCAGACCTCAACCCTTCTCATCAAGTATAATTTTTAGCTTACACATTTCAACAACATGCTGGTTATTGTGGTTTAAACGTTCAATAGCTTTAAAAAAAAATCTCTGGGGTGAACCATTAATTAAAAATATTAGAAATCCCTTTAAAAACAAAGTTGATGTATGAAGAAAAAACGTTTCATTTTTTCTTAATTTGGACAATTTTGGTAAAAAATGTATTCCAGTTTGATGTTATGGCGTATTGTGTGTCAGCCAGAGACAGAAAATATCAATTTAATACATTTTAAAGAGTGATGTGTCTCTAATTTGTCTGTGTTTCTGTGTTGTATTCTAAAATGAACATTGCCTTTGGTCCAGTTATAAGCTCTCCAATCTGTTTGTTTGATTGTCACTCTCTCTCAGGACATGAGGCATGTGTACTAATTTTGCGGCTTATCGTATGGCATGCTATATGCCGAAAGTATGATGGCATCACAGGATGGGGGGGGGGGGGGGGGGGGGGGGGAGACAGTGCACCCCTTGTCATTGTACATCTGAAGCAGAGAATAGCTCAAATCATACATTGTTTACATAATGTTGAGCTAGCTATATATTGTTGAGCTAGCTATATATTGTTGAGCTAGCTATATATTGTTGAGCTAGCAATGTATATGAGGCTAACCATATTTTATTCAACCTTTATTTGTATTTATTTTTAAACAAATACCAGATTTATGTGCTGACATCCCTTACAAAAATGTATTGAGGTAATCCTGTGGTAATTTTACCACATACAGTAAGGTATTCCTGTGGTACTTCTCCAGTGGTAGTCTTAATGTTGTCTGGGCTATTCAGGTGGTACCTGCCCTGTGGTATTCTTCTGATATCAAGCCATTGTGTGTATTTTGGGACATTTTAGCACAGGAATTTGTTTTTGTGTGTGGTCATTTGGTGGTACCACATTATGTGGTACTTTTTGTGGTATGGGAAAAATTGTGTGGCAGCTATATACCACAAGAAACCAGGTGTAAAGCACCTTTGGAAAGTATTCAGACCCTCCAAAAAGTTTTTTAGAAGAAAAGAAACAGCAATAGTATTCAGACTATTTACTCAATACTTGTTGAAGCACCTTTGTCAGTGATTACAGCATTGGCCTCTCAAGGACATTGAGACTTGTCCCGAAGTCACTCCTGCGTTACCGTGTGCTTACGGTCCTGTTGGACGGTGAACCTTCACCCCAGTCTGAGGTCCTGAGCACTCTGGAGCAGGTTTTCATCAAGCATCACCTCTGTACTTTGCTCCATTCATCTTTGCCTTGATCCTGACTAGTCTCCCAGTCCCTGCAGCTGGAAAACATCCCCACTGCATGATGCTGCCACCACCATGCTTCACCGTAAGGATGGTGCCAGGTTTCCTCCAGACATGACGCGGGGCATTCAGGCCAAAGAATTCAATCTTTGTTTCATCTGACCAGAGAATCGTGTTTCTCATGGTCTGAGTCCTTTAGCTGCCTTTTGGAAAACTCTAAGTGGGTTGTCATGTGCCTTTTACTGAGGAGTGGCTTCTGTCTGGCCACTCTACCATAAAGGCCTGATTGGTGGAGTGCTGCAGCAATGGTTGTCATTCTGGAAGGCTCTCCCATCTTCACAGAGGAACACTAGAGCTCTGTCACAGTGACCATCGGATTCATCGGATTCAAGGACCTTCTCCCCCGATTGCTCAGTTTGGCCGGGCGGCCAGCTCTAGGAAGAGTCTTGGTGGTTCCAAACTTCTTTCATTTAAGAATGATGGAGGCCACTGTGTTCTTGGGGACCTTCAGTGATGCATGCATTTTTTTGTACCCTTCCCTAGATCTGTGCCTCGACACAATCCTGTCTCAGAGCTCTACGGACAACTTTACTGTGTAAAATACGTGGTCAACCATCCATCTGAAGCGCTACTGGGTATGCAGGGTCCTGATCCAGCCCTGAAAAACACCCTAGTCTGCTTATCAAGGTCCTGCTGCGCAGCTCGATTTGTAGAATGTGCTGTGTCAGAGGAGGGCTGGAACAAAAGCCTGCACACCCAGTAGCTCACTAGGAGAATGGTTGGCCACCCTTGAAATAAAACATTGCAACATTACAACCAATACAACAATAGATCATTGAGTAGTAACGTGTGTAGCAGTAAAGGGAGGATGGCCAGAACAGGTTGAACTTCTTATCCGGTCGTAGCAGCTGTCCTCTGTCTCCATCAGCTGCACTCACATGTTTGACCTTTCATACATTTGTATTGCTGTTTAGGTGTTGAGGCATCAATCAAGAATGTGCAGGTACATGAATATGAATCTAATTTTGGACTCAAGTCCCTAGTGACTGCCGCCTGTGATGAGTGACTGCTTTTGTTCTTGTGTCCTCTCTGACCCTTTCAGACAGCCCAACCTAAACTGGTCTTTCTGTCACTCAGTGGGAGGTTTGTTGGGGAATGTGCACTCTGTGAAAAAGAGCTCCGGCTAATGAACTGAGATGATCGGTCAGATAGTGCAAGGCATTCAAAATATGCAGAAGGTGTAAAGGTAACGGAACTAATGATGCTCACAGCACAACAATGCGAAAGAATATTCTAGGTCTAGGACAACACATACACGTATGTATCGACAGAATTGCTTTCTGAGGATAGATGTTAGCTAAATCAGGATTGACAGGGTACATGACATTTTATGGTAGGAATTTCTGTAACCTGAAACCATATGCCAAGTCTTCTTTGCCTCGAGCAAATGGCCCATATTTCTCCCTTGCTGAGGAGTGAATAGACAGAATTGTCTGGATCAGGACAATGTCTTTCACTGAACATGTGGAGAAGGTTGTGCAGCTCAGTGAAAAATTCCAATGAAGGCACTGTAAGATGTTGATCTTTCTGTCTGTCCGTCCATCCGTCTCTGTATGTGACTGTCCACCCGTCCGTCCGTCTATTTTTATTCCGTGAAATACAAGTGGACTACTGTAATATGAAGTATTGTAGGAAGTATATAGTATACTGCTTATATACAGTAACAGTGCACTGTACATTGGTGGACATACCTGTTCTCTCTTCGAAACGTTTGAACTATTGAGGACACGGTTGATCTCCCAATATTGGGCTGCACCCTTTGACCCGCCTCAGCAATTGTAAGGCCATGATTGACAACATGGTCTACAATGGTGGCCCTTATGTCATCAGATATGCGCCTATGTCCTCTTCTACCTCTTCCTCTGTTTTGCCTTCCACCACACATCCTTGCTCCTCTTCTTCCTCCTCTTGGTTGTTGACCATGTTTGTTTCCTGGTCCATCCATTATTGGAAAATTGCAACTCTGTGTTGTGGTCTGTCTATATATGCTTGCCAATTGATTCTTCATGAGATGCACCTTTGAGCAATTTAGACAAGTGGTTGATTGTTGGTTGAACTAACACTTTACATTCCTTCATGAGTGAGGGTCAATTTCACCTGCACAATTCATCAATTCACGTTTTTGTACAAAAGGTCTAATAGAAATGTGTAAAACCATGCTTGACAGTTTATGACAAATAGTTCAACAATTTTGTATGTAATGGCTTATGCAAGGAACTAATGCCTAGCTGTTTTGAGGGGTAAGACTATTCAACAGAGAACCATCTACTATATTTTGATCAACATGACATGAGCAATTGATAATGTGGAAAAAGCTGACACTTGTACATTATCAATTGCAATTTGTTCAAAGGAATAAGAAATTGCTTTAATGATGTGCACAAGTGACTAGATGATTTGGAATTTGTACAAGTAGTATCAAGAATTGCACTTTTAATCTAAGAAATGCACCAAAGCGTCTGAGAAAAACTGTAACATATGGAATGTAGCATGTAGCATGTAGCAACCAAAAAAGTGTTAAACAAATCAAAACAGATTTTAGATTTTAGATTCTTCACTATTATTTTAGTGAAGCTTTGCACACTCTTGGCATTCTCTCAACCAGATTCGCCTGGAATGCTTTTCCAAAAGTCTTGAAGGAGTTCCCACATATGATGAGCACTTGTTGGCTGATTTTCATTCACTCTGTGGTCCGACTCATCCCAAAGCATCTCAATTGGGTTGAGGT
This sequence comes from Oncorhynchus kisutch, assembly GCF_002021735.2. Lineage (NCBI taxonomy): Eukaryota > Metazoa > Chordata > Actinopteri > Salmoniformes > Salmonidae > Oncorhynchus > Oncorhynchus kisutch. The sequence goes on from NC_034180.2 coordinate 10,369,113, forward strand.
CTGGATGGCGGATGTGGATGGCTGCAAACTTTTGACTTTTAAACTCGGACAAAACAGAGATGCTTGTTCTCTGTCCCAAGAAACAAAGAGATCTTCTGTTGAATCTGACAATTAATCTTGATGGTTGTACAGTCGTCTCAAATAGAACTGTGAAGGACCTCAGCGTTTCTCTGGACCCTGATCTCTCTATTGACGAACATATCAAGACTGTTTCAAGGACAGATTTTTTCCATCTACGTAACATTGCAAAAATCTGAAACTTTCTCTCCAAAAATGATGCAGAAAAATTACTCCGTGCTTTTGTCACTTCTAGGTTAAACTACTGCAATGCTCTACTTTCCGGCTACCCGGATTAAGCAGTAAATAAACTTCAGTTAGTGTTAAACACGGCTGCTAGAATCTTGACTAGAACCAAAATATTTGATCATATTACCCCAGTGCTAGCCTCTCTACACTGGCTTCCTGTTAAGGCAAGGGCTGATGTCAAGCTTTTACTGCTAACCTACAAAGCATTACATGGGCTTGCTCCTACCTATCTTTCCGATTTGGTCCTGTCGTACATACCTACACGTACGCTACGGTCACAAGACGCAGGCCTCCTAACTGTCCCTAGAATTTCTAAGCAAACAGCTGGAGGCAGGGCTTTCTCCTATAAAGCTCCATTTTTATGGAATGGTCTGCCTACCCATGTGAGAGACGCAGACTTGGTCTCAACCTTTATGTCTTTATTGAAGACTCATCTCTTCAGTAGGTCCTGTGATTGAGTGTAGTCTGGCCCAGGAGTGTGAAGGTGAACGGAAAGGCTCTGGAGCAATGAACTGCCCTTGCTGTCTCTGCCTGGCCGGTTCCCCTCTTTCCACTGGGATTCTCTGCCTCTAACCCTATTACAGGGGCTGAGTCACTGGCTTACTGGTGCTCTTCCATGCCGTCCCAAGGAGTGGTTCATCACTTGAGTGGGTTGAGTCACTGACGTGATCTTCCTGTCTGGGTTGCCCCCTTCTTCCAAGGTTCTGGCCTTTCTAGGGAGTTTTTCCTAGACACCATGCTTCTATACCTGCATTTGCTTGCTGTTTGGGGTTTTAGGCTGTGTTTCTGTACAGCACTTTGAGATATCAGCTGAAAGGCTATGTAAATGCTTTATAAATTAATTTGATTTGATGATTTGAGGTTGGGTGATTTGAGGAGGCCAGGTCATCTGATGCAGCACTCCATCACTCTCCTTAACACAGCCTGGAGGTGTGTTGGGTCATTGTCCTGTTGAAAAACAAATGATAGTCCCACTAAGCCCAAACCAGATGGGATGGCGTATCGCTGCAGAATGATGTGGTAGTCATGCTGGTTAAGTGTGCCTTGAATTCTAAATAAATCACAGACAGTGTCACCAGGAAAGCACCCCCACATGATAACACCTCCTCCTCCATGCTTTACGGTGTGAAATACACATGCAGAGATCATCCGTTCAACCACACCGTGTCTCACAAAGACACAGCGGTTGGAACCAAAAATCTCCGATTTGGACTCCAGACCAAAGGACAAATTTCCACCTGTCTAATGTCAATTGCCGTATTACTAAATGAGGAGAGTTATAAAACACACACCAGTCAGAGTTACACTTAAATTTCATATTTTAATAATATGAGCTTTTGCAATAGAATTGGACTTTCAACATTTCAGTATCTCTAATGAAAAGTTGAGAGTCTCAACATAATGGCAACTGAGATCTTTTATAGCAAAGATCCACCCCTCTCAACTTACATGACGAACCACAGATCTTAGGAAAAGTATGTATATGGCTAGAGTATCCCATAGCCAAATAGCATTAGCTATAAATTATCGTTCAATTTGTTCTCTGGTACTTCATAGTACAAAAACATTACCTCACTATCTGGAATGCTCTTTAGGCTTTATTGGCCAAAGACATCGTAAATCTCCTCTATCAGTGCTATCTCATAGAGGCCCATCTTCAGTGGAACACACACAATATTCGACAGATTTTATTCTGTGAATAAGACAACCATTCTAATGCAATACAAAGATTATAAAATAATCTTACAAGCACTATAACATAATCTTGCAATTTTCCACGACATCTCCCCATCACATGGTTTAACAGATACATTCACATTGGAAGACACTGTTCAATTCTGACTTCCCCCTTTCTGATATTCTGCATATTACCAGACATGTAAAAGACAAGCCTGACCTCTCCCCTCTCTGGGCCCCAAGTGACTTTTCCCTAGAGAAGAAAGGAAAAATGCAACTGCCGACAGTATGGTCCAAAAAGAGACATTCTAATGACAAGTATCTCAAAGTAAATCAAATATATGTTAAAAAACATATGCGAGACTATATACAGTGGGGTACCGGTACAGAGTCAATGTGAGTGGGCACCGGTTAGTCGAGGCAATATGTACATGTAGGTAGAGTTATTATTAAAGTGTGTCGTAGCTGAATCAGAATTAGTTAGGTAACATATGTGTTTGTGGCGGTCACATCTTGGATGTTGAGAAACCAGCCCTTCCCTGGGAACTTCCAGACATCAGAATGTACACTGCAAACAATGTGTACACCAGTGGCGGTCGGTGACATTAAGATGATGGAGGACAATCATTTTTCTTCTATTACAACATATTGGATTACTGTAATTCCTTTTCCATTCATCCAATAAATGAAAGTTTACAAAGTAGGTGCACAGGTCAAGATATACATTTTAGTAATCAAGGTGACAGACAGTGACACATTCAATAGCATTGCCTTGTCTGCATCTATACCTGACATAGGGTGTAATCATTAGTCCAACAGTTGCAAACGAGAGTTTCTACTGGACAAATGCAGGTATGATAATCCCCGTTTCGTTCTGTTTGCTTCCGTTTAAGGAACGTTTTTCAACCGAATCGGTTGAATGAATACGCCCCTGATCACAAGCAAACACAGTTCACATATTAACAGCATGATCATTTTCCAATATAATTTATTTATAAAGACCTTTTACATCAGCAGTTGTCACAAAGTGCTCATACAGAAACCCAGCCTTAAACCCCAAACAGCAAGCAATACAGATGTATAAGAAAGGTGGCTAGGAAAACCTCCCTAGAAAGGTAGGAACCTAGGAAGAAACCTAGCAAGGAACCAGGCTCTTAGGGATGGCCAATCCTTTTCTGGCTGTGCCGGGTAGAAATTATAAAAGTACATGGCCTATAAGGCCAGATTGTTCTTCAATATATTCAAACGTTCATAGATGACCAGCAGGGTCAAATAATAATCACAGTGGTTGTAGAGGGTGCAACAGGTCAGTACCTCAGGAGTAAATGTCAGTTGGGTTTTATCATAGCCAAGGATGTAGAGGTTTAGACAACAGATGTGGTAGAGAGAGAGCGTTGAAAACAGCAGGTCCGGTGAACAGGTCAGGGTTCCATAGCCGCAGGCAGAACAGAAACTGGACCAGCAGCACAACCAGGTGGACTGGGGACAGCCAGGAGTCATCTGGCCAGGCAGTCCTGAGGCATGGTCCTTGGGCTCAGGTCCTAAGGGAGGGAAAGAGGGAGAGAGAGAGAGTTAGAGGGAGTATACTTAAATTCGCACAGGACACCAGATAAGTGCTCGTTGTATAATTTTTTCTTGTATGTACTAGCTCTCCTCCTCTCACTTTTTCCCTTCGCTTGTGGACTTCAGTGCACAACACATCAGTTGTCTGTGACCAGGCGAACAAAAACATAGTTGTCATCATATGTGACCCGTTTCAAGAAACTAGGCATATGTCGCACTTCACTTCAAAGGAGACGCGTTTGATTAAAAAAATATATATTTTTACCAATCTGCTCAACTGCAACCAATCTTCATTAGCCACAAGTCACAACTGTGGGAAGCATTCGAGTCAACATGGGCCAGCATCATTGTGGAACATTTTCGACGCCTTGTAGAGTCCATGCGTCGGCAACTCAACTAATGTTTGGTTTACTCAGTGTTTTTCAGCTAGCATATCAATTATGAAAAATGTCAAAACAATACCTCTGAAAAATGAATTGTGACCAAAACTCAGCCGGGACTTGCTTTAAATGGTGTAATCCAACTCCTGCCTGAAACAAATGTAGTTCATCACAGGGGTACCCTATTTGGGACTCAAACCCTGTTACCTGTGACTGCCATTCTAAAACCATTACCAAAAGGCAACATTTTCTTGGTGAAGTCGTTAAGTGTTGTTCAAAGGTTACTTAGTATTTTTACAACAGGTTCAACTTTTATTTCGTTTTTTTTTATTCGCTTGCTCGCAATGCTATCAATAATAATGTTAACGAGGATAATCCCACAAAACATCAACATAGTTAACTCTTGTCTCCAGTCCAGACCCCATCTTGAAGAATAGGTCTGACACAGATTTCCTGAACACATGTGACAGTAAGCGACCAACTTCCCTGTTCTGTGAACATCATCATAAGGCAAACAGTGGTGAACAACACCCAGAACTACACAAAGCCCGAATTATCCAGACCGAAAACCCCAGAGGCACGTCCTCCAAAAGCATCTCAGAACCACTTGCATCCTGTTTAGCCACCTTGCTGGGGAAAACGAAAGTTTCCCAGAGGTACCACCCAATTGGCTCTACCCTGTAGGTGCATAACTCAGTGCACGCAGGAAGAGTGTGATCAGAAGAGACGAACCAACACCGAGGCTCAGGGAAGTTGTCGAAGCCATGTGCCGAAAGTTCAAAATTCTTCTACAACAAAAGGAGCTCTGAAAGGTCTCTAAAGTAAATAAAAGAAAGGTTGTACAAACACATGACGTAGTGTGTAACCTGAGAATAAAAGAAAATTTGTTTGATTCACAGTCATTAAGCAGGTGGCATTGTCTGCAGTGCCACCTGCTACCAGTGTTGCCAAGGAGAGAGAGAGAGAGAGAGAGAGAGAGAGAGAGAGAGAGAGAGAGGTAGAAAGATATGTGTTGCTACATAAGACACAAATGACCCGTAAACTGTGGTTCTAAACCTCTCTTTAACTGATGTGGTTCTAACCGTCTCTTTAACTGATGTGGTTCTAAACCTCTCTTTAATTGATGTTGTTCTAACCCTGTCTTTAACTGATGTGGTTCTAACCGTCTCTTTAACTGATGTGGTTCTAACCGTCTCTTTAACTGATGTGGTTCTAACCCTCTCTATAACTGATGTGGTTCTAACCCTCTCTTTAACTGTTGTGGTTCTAAACCTGTCTTTAACTGATGTTGTTCTAACCCTGTCTTTAACTGATGTGGTTCTAACCGTCTCTTTAACTGATGTGGTTCTAACCCTTTCTTTAACTGATGTGGTTCTAACCCTGTCTTTAACTGATGTGGTTCTAACCCTCTCTTTAACTGATGTGGTTCTGACCGTCTCTTTAACTGATGTGGTTCTAACCGTCTCTTTAACTGATGTGGTTCTAACCCTTTCTTTAACTGATGTGGTTCTAACCCTGTCTTTAACTGATGTGGTTCTAACCCTCTCTTTAACTGATGTGGTTCTGACCGTCTCTTTAACTGATGTGATTCTAACAGTCTCTTTAACTGATGTGGTTCTATCCCTCTCTTTAACTGATGTGGTTCTATCCCTCTCTTTAACTACTGTGGTTCTAACCCTGTCTTTAACTGATGTAGTTATAATCCTCTCTTTAACTGATGTGGTTCTAACCCTGTCTTTAACTGATGTGGTTCTAACCCTCTCTCTAACTGATGTGGTTCTGACCCTCTCTTTCACTGATTTGGTTCTAACTCTCTCTTTAACTGATGTGGTTCTATCCCTCTCTTTAACTGATGTGGTTTGAACCCTGTCTTTAACTGATGTGGTTCTAAACCTGTCTTTAACTGATGTGGTTCTAAACATGTCTTTATCTGATGTGGTTCTAAACCTGTCTTTAACTGAGGTGGTTCTAACCCTCTCTTTGAGTGATGTGGTTCTAACCTTCTCTATAACATATGTGGTTCTAAACCTGTCTTTGACTGATGTGGTTCTAAACCTGTCTTTAACTGATGTGGTTCTAACCCTGTCTTTAACTGATGTGGTTCTAACCGTCTCTTTAACTGATGTGGTTCTATCCCTCTCTTTAACTGATGTGGTTCTATCCCTCTCTTTAACTAATGTGGTTCTAACCCTGTCTTTAACTGATGTAGTTATAATCCTCTCTTTAACTGATGTGGTTCTATCCCTCTCTTTAACTGATGTGGTTCTATCCCTCTCTTTAACTGATGTGGTTTGAACCCTGTCTTTAACTGATGTGGTTCTAAACCTGTTTTTAACTGATGTGGTTCTAAATCTGTCTTTAACTGATGTGGTTCTAAACCTGTCTTTATCTGATGTGGTTCTAAACCTGTCTTTAACTGAGGTGGTTCTAACTGCCTCTTTAACTGATGTGGTTCTAACCCTCTCTTTGAGTGATGTGGTTCTAACCTTCTCTTTAACTGATGTGGTTCTAACCCTGTCTTTAACTGATGTGGTTCTAACCGTCTCTTTAACTGATGTGGTTCTATCCCTCTCTTTAACTAATGTGGTTCTAACCCTGTCTTTAACTGATGTAGTTATAATCCTCTCTTTAACTGATGGGGTTCTAATCCTGTCTTTAACTGATGTGGTTCTAACCCTCTCTTTAACTGATGTGGTTCTGACCCTCTCTTTCACTGATTTGGTTCTAACTCTCTCTTTAACTGACGTGGTTCTATCCCTCTCTTTAACTGATGTGGTTTGAACCCTGTCTTTACCTGATGTGGTTCTAAACATGTCTTTATCTGATGTGTTTCTAAACCTGTCTTTAACTGAGGTGGTTCTAACTGCCTCTTTAACTGATGTGGTTCTAACCCTCTCTTTGAGTGATGTGGTTCTAACCTTCTCTTTAACTGATGTGGTTCTAAACCTGTCTTTAACTGATGTGGTTCTAACCCTGTCTTTAACTTATGTGGTTCTAACCTTCTCTATAACATATGTGGTTCTAAACCTGTCTTTGACTGATGTGGTTCTAAACCTGTCTTTAACTGATGTGGTTCTAACCCTGTCTTTAACTGATGTGGTTCTAACCGTCTCTTTAACTGATGTGGTTCTATCCCTCTCTTTAACTGATGTGGTTCTATCCCTCTCTTTAACTAATGTGGTTCTAACCCTGTCTTTAACTGATGTAGTTATAATCCTCTCTTTAACTGATGTGGTTCTATCCCTCTCTTTAACTGATATGGTTCTAACCCTCTCTCTAACTGATGTGGTTCTGACCCTCTCTTTCACTGATTTGGTTCTAACTGCCTCTTTAACTGATGTGGTTCTAACCTTCTCTTTAACTGATGTGGTTCTAAACCTGTCTTTAACTGATGTGGTTCTAACCCTGTCTTTAACTTATGTGGTTCTAACCTTCTCTATAACATATGTGGTTCTAAACCTGTCTTTGACTGATGTGGTTCTAAACCTGTCTTTAACTGATGTGGTTCTAACCCTGTCTTTAACTGATGTGGTTCTAACCGTCTCTTTAACTGATGTGGTTCTATCCCTCTCTTTAACTGATGTGGTTCTATCCCTCTCTTTAACTAATGTGGTTCTAACCCTGTCTTTAACTGATGTAGTTATAATCCTCTCTTTAACTGATGTGGTTCTATCCCTCTCTTTAACTGATGTGGTTCTATCCCTCTCTTTAACTGATGTGGTTTGAACCCTGTCTTTAACTGATGTGGTTCTAACCCTGTCTTTAACTGATGTGGTTCTAACCCTCTCTTTAACTGATGTGGTTCTGACCGTCTCTTTAACTGATGTGATTCTAACCGTCTCTTTAACTGATGTGATTCTATCCCTCTCTTTAACTGATGTGGTTCTAACCCTCTCTATAACTGATGTGGTTCTAAACCTGTCTTTAACTGATGTGGTTCTAAACCTGTCTTTAACTGATGTTGTTCTAACCCTGTCTTTAACTGATGTGGTTCTAACCGTCTCTTTAACTGATGTGGTTCTAACCCTTTCTTTAACTGATGTGGTTCTAACCCTCTCTTTAACTGATGTGATTCTAACCGTCTCTTTAACTGATGTGGTTCTATCCCTCTCTTTAACTGATGTGGTTCTAACCCTGTCTTTAACTAATGTGGTTCTAACCCTGTCTTTAACTGATGTAGTTATAATCCTCTCTTTAACTGATGTGGTTCTAACCCTGTCTTTAACTGATGTGGTTCTAACCCTCTCTCTAACTGATGTGGTTCTGACCCTCTCTTTCACTGATTTGGTTCTAACTGTCTCTTTAACTGATGTGGTTCTATCCCTCTCTTTAACTGATGTGGTTTGAACCCTGTCTTTAACTGATGTGGTTCTAACCTTCTCTATAACATATGTGGTTCTAAACCTGTCTGACTGATGTGGTTCTAAACCTGTCTTTAACTGATGTGGTTCTAACCCTGTCTTTAACTGATGTGGTTCTAACCGTCTCTTTAACTGATGTGGTTCTATCCCTCTCTTTAACTGATGTGGTTCTATCCCTCTCTTTAACTAATGTGGTTCTAACCCTGTATTTAACTGATGTAGTTATAATCCTCTCTTTAACTGATGTGGTTCTATCCCTCTCTTTAACTGATGTGGTTCTATCCCTCTCTTTAACTGATGTGGTTTGAACCCTGTCTTTAACTGATGTGGTTCTAAACCTGTCTTTAAATGATGTGGTTCTAAACCTGTCTTTAACTGATGTGGTTCTAACCCTCTCTTTGAGTGATGTGGTTCTAACCTTCTCTTTAACTGATGTGGTTCTAAACCTGTCTTTAACTGATGTGGTTCTAACCGTCTCTTTAACTGATGTGGTTCTAAACCTGTCTTTAACTGATGTGGTTCTAACCCTGTCTTTAACTGATGTGATTCTAACCGTCTCTTTAACTGATGTGGTTCTATCCCTCTCTTTAACTGATGTGGTTCTATCCCTCTCTTTAACTAATGTGGTTCTAACCCTGTCTTTAACTGATGTAGTTATAATCCTCTCTTTCACTGATTTGGTTCTAACTGTCTCTTTAACTGATGTGGTTTGAACCCTGTCTTTAACTGATGTGGTTCTAACCTTCTCTATAACATATGTGGTTCTAAACCTGTCTTTGACTGATGTGGTTCTAAACCTGTCTTTAACTGATGTGGTTCTAACCCTGTCTTTAACTGATGTGGTTCTAACCGTCTCTTTAACTGATGTGGTTCTATCCCTCTCTTTAACTAATGTGGTTCTAACCCTGTATTTAACTGATGTAGTTATAATCCTCTCTTTAACTGATGTGGTTCTATCCCTCTCTTTAACTGATGTGGTTCTATCCCTCTCTTTAACTGATGTGGTTTGAACCCTGTCTTTAACTGTTGTGGTTCTAAACCTGTCTTTAACTGATGTGGTTCTAAACCTGTCTTTAACTGATGTGGTTCTAAACCTGTCTTTATCTGATGTGGTTCTAAACCTGTCTTTAACTGAGGTGGTTCTAACTGCCTCTTTAACTGATGTGGTTCTAACCCTCTCTTTGAGTGATGTGGTTCTAACCTTCTCTTTAACTGATGTGGTTCTAAACCTGTCTTTAACTGATGTGGTTCTAACCCTGTCTTTAACTGATGTGGTTCTAACCGTCTCTTTAACTGATGTGGTTCTATCCCTCTCTTTAACTGATGTGGTTTGAACCCTGTCTTTAACTGATGTGGTTCTAAACCTGTCTTTATCTGATGTGGTTCTAAACCTGTCTTTAACTGAGGTGGTTCTAACTGCCAATTTAACTGATGTGGTTCTAACCCTGTCTTTAACTTATGTGGTTCTAACCTTCTCTATAACATATGTGGTTCTAAACCTGTCTTTGACTGATGTGGTTCTAAACCGGTCTTTAACTGATGTGGTTCTAACCGTCTCTTTAACTGATGGTGGTTCTAACCCTCTCTTTAACTGATGTTGTTCTAACCTTGTCTTTAACTGATGTGGTTCTAACAGTCTCTTTAACTGATGTGGTTCTAACCCTGTCTTGAACTCTCAGTCATATATTTCTGTCACACAATATGGGATTAGGTGTACAGATGTACACAACGCAGCCATGATGAGTCCTACAACTTTGTATTTACCGATCTCCATTTTAAAAGTCATTGTACTAAATTGAATTGCAGCCAACTCACATTTTCTTCAGAAATTCTGCAACTTTTGCTTTGTGGCGTTGGGCAGTCACTGTTACAGTACCTTCAGAAAGTATTGACACTCCTTTACCTTTTCCACATTTTGTTGTGTTTCTGCCTGCATTTAAAATTGATAACATTTTAGATTTTATGTCACTAATTACACAATACCCAATAATGTCAAAGTAGAATGTTGTTTGTAGAACATTTTCTAAATTAATGTAACGGCTTTCTTCCTGGGAAGGAGAGGAGGAGCAAAATGCAGTGTGGTTAAAGTTCATGGTTCTTTAATAAGAGAAACTAAACATGAACAGAATTCAAAACAATAAACGTGGCAAAACCGAAACAGTCCCAACTGGTGCAGAAAACACAAAGACAGGAAACAACCACCCACAAAAACCCAACACAAAACAGGCTACCTAAATATGGTTCCCAATCAGAAACAATGACTAACACCTGCCTCTGATTGAGAACAATATCAGGCCAAACGTAGAAATAGACAAACTAGACACACAACATAGAATGCCCACCCAGCTCACATCCAGACCAACACTAAAACAAGAAAAACACACAAGAACTATGGTCAGAACGTGACAATTAAAACAAATTGACGGAGCCACTCTCCTCTCTCCCTATGCACTCGAGAGAAAAATGCGTTCTGATCATATAACATTTAAAAATGCAATTGCAGGAAATTCTGGAGTCCTATTTTGACAGTAAAATATAGCAACAATAGTCTAATTGTCAACCCAAAATTCCTCACAAATTCAATCACTGAATTAAGCTGCACATCAAAATATCTTGAATCATGCATTCCTGCTTGGACGTGTTAGATGAAAACGTTTTACTTGAATCAGTAGTCTATATATTATTGTCCTTAATAAAGCACTATGAATGACTTTATAAGATAATTCCAAATCATGATTTGGGTCCAACCAAATCATGGGCTGGTGCCACCAACTGTAAAAGTTTTTGTCACCAGTGACACCAGGGGAAAATGTTAGACTGGAGCCCTGAAATAATAATTTAACACTTAAGGTCAATGTGGTCTCAGGCCAATTTGTAATATTATGTGTGTAAATCTGTGGCAGAACGAATCTTACAGCGGGACAATAACCCCAAGGCCACATCAAAATCCCCAAAATGGTTAATTGACCACAAAATCAAGGCGTCACCAGGAGTCACTACAGACCCTGGTTCGATCTCGTGCTGTATCACAACCAGCTGTGATCGGGAGTCCCATAGAGCAGCGCACAATTGGCCCAGAGTCGTCCAGGTTAGGGGAGGGTTTGGCTGGGGTAGGCCTTCATTGGAAATAAGAATGTGTTCTTAACTGACTTGCTTAGTTAAATAAAGGTTAAATAAATCAAATAAACATTTGGCAGAATAGGCAGTTGCCTCAGGCATCAGCATTGCCAGCAGCATTACCACCCTGCATACCACTACTGGCTTGCTTCTGAAGCTAAGCAAGGTTGGTTCTGGTCAGTCCTTGGATGGTAGACCAAATGCTGCTGGAAGTGGTTTTGGAGGCCCAGTAGGAGGCCCTCTTTCCTCTGGTCTAAAAAGAAATATCCTAATACCCCTGGGCAGTGATTGGGGACACTGCCCTAGGGTGCGGTCTTTCAGATGGGACGTTAAAGCAGGTGTCCTGACTCTCTGAGGTTATTAAAGATCCCATGGCTCTTATTGTAAGAGTAGGGGTGTTAACCCCGGTGTCCTGGCTAAATTCCCAATCTGGCCCTCAAACCATCACGGTTGCCTAATAATCCCCAGTTTACAATTGGCTCATTCATCCCCCACCTCTCCCCTGTGACTATTCCCCAGGTCGTTGCTGTAAATGAGAACGTGTTCTCAGTTAACTTACCTAGTAAAATATCTGATAAATAAAATAAAAATCACATCATCAAGGGGCCTCGTTTGTGAGCGCAGCATAATTGAAAAAAATAATACAGGTAATCTTTTATTTTTTTACATAATTTCTCCACTTGAGGATCCCCATGATCCGCTTGAGGCCCCCCTAACCCTACATATAGTGAGACAGAGGGGTGCTGTTTCGCTCGCTCGGATGCTTTCTCCGGTGAGATAGTATCAGCCACTTGCGAATTGAAGGAAAGTTTGCCCCCGGGCCGGCCTTTGCTCAGGCCTGGGCTGGAGGCAGAACTGAATCAGCTTCATGTAGTACACTGCTCCAAAAATCTTATATTGTATTTTCTTGTATTGACATGCCACCAAGTGGCTGGGAAATGTAGAAAGGTGAGTCATCCATTCAGCATTCCAACAGGTGCCCTTTGTTGAAAAGCATCATACCGATCTCTCTCTCCCGACCGGTTACCAAAGCCGTATAGTGATAAAGATGGTGGTCAACACCGCAGCCCAGTGGTGTTCTTTGGGAATGAATAAGTCATTTATCCAGCCCTCCAACAGGTGCATGTCGGCTCTCATGTCAGAAGATTTTGGATTGATTTAGAATAGTTTATTTTAAGGGAAACCAATTTTAATGTTCATTTGGAAGATTCTGATATTATGTTTTATTTTGACCCAACTGATTGTGACTTTCTTGGAAGATTATTTATTCATAAGATTAAGTTTAAAGTTTTAATTTGTTTAAGGTAGAACTGAAACATTATTTTGAAATGATCAGAAAATGTCAAAACAAAAAAGCAGTACATACCATAAAACGTTTTGACAAATGTAATAGCCCTGTCTAAGTTGATGTACTCTTTCCAGCATATTAACCTTTTTGTATTTTTTGTTATTATCCAGTATATAATTAAATCAATTTAAAAGACTCATTGCAGTCAAAAAAATGTGATTTCCTGTGTTTTACATTTCCACACTATGAGGTTGGAATAATACTATGAAATTGTGAAAATTATGCTAATTCCCTTTAGTATAAAGCCTGTTTTGGTGAGATGGAGTTTTAGCCTGCCTGGTGATGTCACCAGGTGGTAAATTAGTTAATAGACCAATAAGAAAGAGAGTTCCAAACCCCTCTGCCGATAACATCTAGTTTTCAGTTTTCCCCCTCCCCACTCAGACCACTCCCAGACAGTCCTAGCAAAACTCTTTGCTTGAGAAATTGCTCTTCTCTAAGCAGCTATTTTTGTTTCTTTTTTTACAATTTAAATTGAAAACATCACAGTACTTAATTTTTACACAGAAATGATTTGATATTGAGATTTTTAAAAACACGGAGCAAAGATAAGCTAGGCGGGACCAGTGCTTAATTTGTAAATCGGGAGGTCCTGGAACACATTGAGAGAAAAAAAAGTGTCAAACACAACATAGCATCGCAGCAGACAGAGTAAACAACCTACTATCTATGAGGGTGAAATGGACAGCACTCTCCAAGGTGCTGATTAATTCAAAGCATTTTAGACGTCACTGCAGAACACCGGCCATATGTATATGCACACATACTCCGCTGTGGGGCTTCTTCTCATTGAAGCAAGCTCAGCTTCCAAATCATTGCAGGCCAGCTGCCGCTACCAAGGCCTGAGTGCTTGCCGGGGACCCAAACACCGCGCCTATATGTCTTTGTGGGAGACGAGGTATTCCCTATGACGGTAAACCTGATTTGACCATATCCAGGTAAGATATGCTAAATACATGTGACTATACATATGATGTGGAAATTATACCAATGTAGACGTGGTAATTATATGCCTCACATAAGTAATCTGGCATCCCAGTAAGAGGATGGGGGCCTATGTGCAAAGCATAGGCCACACAGTTGTTACGGTGCACATTTGATAGCCTTCGTGTTCCTGTTCAATACTAAATAGCTCATGTACAAAGCGATACAAGTTTACTGAGTAACTGAACAGTCATATTTTATGCCAAAGTACAACGAACCAGACAAATACATTTGCAGATAGATATTCATTTAGGAAAATAGTGCAATGTGAAACACAATGTAATAAACATGTGAGAAGTGTGAATTAAAGGGGGGGGGAAAAAAAGAAAAAAAACAAAGTAACGTGAATTAGGAAATAAGTCAATGCAAAAACATGAAAAGAAAAAAAAAAGAACACAACGCCAGTTTTTAGGGTGAGGCAGAGGGCTCTGTCTCACTCGAGAGTGGACGGAGCGGACACACAGTACTGATCGATGGTCCTGTGAAAGTACATGGCCATGTCCCAGAGAAAAGAGAGACATTGATCAGGAGTAGACGCCATCCATGGTACCATGACATCATAGCCAACCTTTGCTGGACACTGCTGCTGGTTTTTTTTTTTTAACTCATGCTGTCGTGTCTTTAAGTCGTCCACCCACTGCATAATGTCAGTATCCAAAGGATCCTCAGCCGTCTTCCTCTTCCAGCCATTGGTGGAGGTCGATGGGGTTGCAGGGCAGAGAGTAAGGGTGCGCCTGGACGGTGCGGTGCGTTGGGTGTCGATGCATTGGGTATTGGTGAGAAAGGGCCTGGGCGTTGGGGAGATGAGCCGGGGAGGTGATGAACCAGGCCGGAGAGAGAGCTGATTAACCAAGGGGCGATAAACCATCTGTAGATGGGCCCTATGGGCTTAGCGCTGTCTCTGGGTTGTCCAAAAAACGTACAAGCACTTACCTACAACACTTACAAGCAGATAGCCAATACATGAGAATACATTGCAGGCAATTTTAAAACATCTCCATGGGTTGAGTTAAAATGCTTACGCAAAAGAACTGATTTCATAAACAGCTCAATCTAATTAGCACACACACACCACAGTGTCTGTTTCCAGATGTTTTAACTAGCCCTGCTAATCATTATGACAACACAGGCACATAATGCTTCCCACTCACAATTTCTCCCATCCGGAAAAGAGCTGGTTTCACATGTTCTAACTACGTCTGCTAAACATGAGATCACAAACACTGTACAAAAGGACTCTGCTGCATGACGAGTTACCATACCATATCTGGCATATTGGTGTGTTTCTGACGATGTTTCACGTGATCGCAAAGGCAATCCAGTTATTGCACAATCGGTGGGACACACACACACCAGCAGCAGCCTCACTCCTCGTCTCATTCACCATTTTCAGATTGCGAACATACCGGTCCCAAATTGTTCTCCATGTTTCTTTGATACAGTATCAGTATCGATTTTCAAATTTCGTGATATCTCGTGATATCGTGATATCGTGATATCTCCCTCCAGCTGTTTGTCACACCAGCCTTCACTTTGGCTCCCCCCATCCTGTCCAGCTCAGGCGTTCGGTGTCCCTGGCCTTCTAGCTGCTGCCGAACCTGCTGCTGGCAAACGTCCTTCACTCATCAACTCCAGACTTGTCATCATTAGACACACCTGGTTCCAATCCCCACTCTATCACTGTATATATACTCCCTCTGTCATTTGTCTTTCCCGGTCATTGCTTGTTGCTTGGAATCTCTCCCACTATTTCCTGGGTACTTTATTATTTTGCACTTTGGGTTTTGTTCTGCTTTTTATAATTATAGTGCTTTAGTAAACTCAGTAGTTCTAAACCTGCGACTGCCTCCTCCTCACTACACTTGTGACACTGTTGTATTTTGCGCGATTCTCCGAATACAACCAAATTGCACGTATCAATAAAATCACAAAAAAGGAAGCTTACAAGCAGCAGAAGTGAAGTAGCAGAACGTTGACCTCTTCTGAGTTTATACCAGATGTGATGTAGACACAGGTGCGGGTCTTCCTTTGCAAAACTCATTCAATACTACCCCTCATTCTTCTCAAGGAATGCTAATTATGTTTATAAATTAAATATAGTCTACTCGAGAAATGTTTAATTGCAGGAGTCAGGTCTCAGATTCCAGGTAGAAAAAAAACATTGGATGATGTAGCTGCGGTAACCTCCCTATTTGTGTATTCTCTGTAGACCTCTTCAGGCTTCAGACAACCCATCTAATCCACAGCAGGAACATGCATATATGAGCATTGACTGCCGTATTGGAATGCAGCCTTGGCGCAGGAACTCCATATATGGCCCCAGACACCAATATATTAGTAAGGAATTCCATATATGGACATAGAGCCGTGACCATGCCAATCTGCTCAACTGCATCCAATCTTCATTATCCACAAGCCACAACTGTAGGAAGCATTGGAGTCAACATGGGCCAGCATCCTTGTGGAACACTTTCAACACCTTGTAGAGTGCATGCCCCTATAAATTGAGACTGTTCTGGGGGCAAATTAGGTGTTCCTAATGTTTGGTGTACTCAGCTAGCACATCAATCTTGAAAAATGAATTGTTACTAAAAACTCGGCCAGGACTTGCTTTAAATAGTGCAATCCAACTGCTGACACGAACATAGTTAATCACAATACTCTGACTGGGACTCAAACCCTGGTACCTGTGACTGTCATTCTAAAACCATTCCCAAAAGGCTAAAAACTCTTGAAGTTGCTAGGTGTTGTAGGAATGTTGTTTAGCATTTTTACAACAGGTTCAACTTGTATTTTGATTTATTTTTTATTCGCTGGCTCGCAATGCTATCAATAACAATGAGAACAATGATAATCCCACTTATGACGATAAAAGCATAATTGTTTTCAAAACATCAACATAAAAAACTCTTGTCTCCAGTCCGGACTGGAGATGGGGTCCGGCCCCATCTTGAATAATAGGTCTGACACAGATTTCCTAAACACGTGACAGTAAGCGACCAACTTCCCTGTTCTATAAACATCATAAGGCAAACAGTGGTGAACAACACCCAGAACTACACAAAGCCCGAATTATCCAGACCGAAAACCCCAGAGGCACGTCCTCCAAAAGCATCTCAGAACCACTTGCATCCTGTTTAGCCACCTTGCTGGGGAAAACGAAAGTTTCCCAAAGAGGTACCACTCCCTTCCTCCTCCACCCACCACCCCATTGGCTTCACCCTGTAGGTGCATACCTCAGTGCACGCAGGAAGAGTTTGATCAGAAGAGACAAACCAACACCGAGGCTCGGTGCAGATGTCAAAGCCATGTCCCGAAAGGTCAAAATTCTTCTACAACAAAAGGAGCTCTGAAAGGTCTCTAAAAAATTTAAGAAAAGTTCTGCGCAAACACGACATAGCGTGTGACCTGAAATGGAAACATCTATTTGATTCACAGTCATTCCGTCCTGTTTCCTCATCTCAAGTGGTTATACTTGTATTGGAGCCAGGATGACATTTGTCTCGTGATGTAAACCTGGTTTCCTTTTCATTTGTTTTCTTTCACAGTCTCTATTGTTTTTCAAATACACATCCCTAAAATGAATGGACTCTGTTTAATGTGATTTTCTCTGCATAGTAAAATACAGATTGGAGCTGTGCAAACACATGATGTAGCAGGTGACCTGAGAATGAAACAACATATGTTTTATTAACAGTCATTCATCCTGTTTTCTTATCTCAAGTGGTTATAATTGTGTTGTCTGGTACGGTGGCAGTGCCACCTGCTACCAGTGTTGCCAAGAAACCAGGTAGCCTAAGCTACTGTATGTATCAAAGAGATCAAAAACTGTTTTAAATCATTTTAGTCAAATTACATAACATGAGGGAAAGAGAGAATAAAATGGAGAGGCTGAGAGAGAGAGAAAACGCATTTGCTACATAAGACACAAATGACCGGTGAACTGATGTGGTTCTAGCCCTCTCTTTAAAGAGCAGGTTAGAACCACATCCATTAAAGAGAGGGTTAGAACCAAATCAGTTAAAGAGAGGGTTAGAACCAAATCCGTTAAAGAGAAGGTTAGAACCAAATCAGTTAAAGAGAGGGTTAGAATCACATCAGTTAAAGAGAAGGTTAGAACCACATCAGTTAAAGAGAGGGTTAGAACCACATCAGTTAAAGAGAGGGTTAGAACCACATCAGTTAAAGAGAGGGTTAGAACCACATCAGTTAAAGAGAGGGTTAGAACCACATCAGTTAAAGAGAGGGTTAGAACCACATCAGTTAAAGAGAGGGTTAGAACCACATCAGTTAAAGAGAGGGTTAAAACCACATCAGTTAAAGAGAGGGTTAAAACCACATCAGTTAAAGAGAGGGTTAAAACCACATCAGTTAAAGAGAGGGTTAAAACCACATCAGTTAAAGAGAGGGTTAAAACCACATCAGTTAAAGAGAGGGTTAAAACCACATCAGTTAAAGAGCAGGTTAGAACCACATCTGATTGGGGACCGTCGCCGGAGACCCCGGACTGTGGCCCGTCACCGGAGACCCCGGACCGTGGCTCGTCTTTGGAGGTTCTGGACTGGGAACTGTCGCCGGAAGCTCTGGACTGGGAACTGTCGCCGGAAGCTCTGGACTGGGAACTGTCGCCGGAAGCTCTGGACTGGGAACTGTCGCCGGAAGCTCTGGACTGTGGAGGCGCACTGGAAGCCTGGTGCGTGGGACCGGTACAGGTGGCATCGGGCTGAAGACATGCACCTCAGTGCGAGTGCGGGGAGGAGGCACATGACTGTAGAGGCGCACTGGAGGCCTGGTGTGTGGTGGCACCGGGCTGAAGACACACACCTCAGGGCGAGTGCGGGAAGGAGGCACAGGACGTACTGGACTGTGGAGGCGCACTGGAGGCCTGGTGCGTGGGACCGGTACAGGTGGCACCGGGCTGAAGACGCGCACCTCAGGGCGAGTGCAGGGAGCAGGCACAGGACGTACTGTGGAGGCGCACTGGAGATCTGGAGCGTAAAGCTGGCACAATGCGCCCTGGCTGTATGCTCACTTGAGCCCGGCAAGTGTGGGGCGCTGGCACAGGACGAACTGGGCTGTGCAGACGCACCGGAGACACAGTGCGCAGAGCCGGCGCAGGATATCCTGGTCCAAGGAGGTGTATTGGAGACCAGGAGCGCTGAGCTGGCACCATCCGTCCTGGCTGGATGCCCATTCTAGCCCGGCAAATGCGAGGAGCTGAAATAGAGCGCACCGGGCTATGAATGCGAACTGGAGACACCGTGCACATCACTGCGTAACACAATGTCTGACCAGTCACAAGCTCCCCACGGTAAGCATGGGGAGCTGGCTCAGGTCTAACCCCTGACTCTGACAATCTCCCCTGTGTTCTCGAGCTGCCTCTCGGGCTTCCGTGCTAGCCGTGTCCCCTCGTATCGTCGCCGTTTTCTCCACCTGCTTCCATGGCAGGGTCTTGTCCCCTGCCATTACCTCCTCCCAGGTCCAGGATGTCCTCCACTCATCTTTCTCCCGGGCCCAGGATGTCCACTCCACTTGAAAACGCTGCTTGGTCTTTTTGTGGTGGGATCTTCTATCACGTTCGTTATAAGGATCGGACCAAGGCGCAGCGTGGTATGCGTACATTCTTATTTATTTTAAGAATGAACACTGAACAAAATAACTAAATGAACTGTGATGCTATACAAACGAGTGCTGACAGGCAACTACACATAGACAAGATCTCACAAACACCAAAGGGAAATGGCTACCTAAATATGATCCCCAATCAGAGACAACGATAAACAGCTGCCTCTGATTGGGAACCATATCAGGCCACCATAGACATACAAATCACCTAGACCTACAAAAACTCTATACATACAAAAAACCCTAGACAATACAAAAACTAGCGTACCCACCCTAGTCACGCCCTGACCTAACCAAAATATAAAGAAAACAGAGATATCTAAGGTCAGGGCGTGACAGTTAGGCTTTGGATGGTGTATCAATAACGCCAGACACTACAAAGATACATGAGTCCTTTCTTACTCAGTTGCTGGAGATGAAGGAAACTGCTCAGCGATTTCACCATGAGGCCAAATGTGATTTTAAAACAGTTACCAAGTTTAATAGTTTTGATATGAGAAAACAGAGAATGGGTCAACAACATTGTAGATGTTCCACAATACTAACATAAATGACAGAGTGAAAAGAAGGAAGCCTGTACAGAATACACATATTCCAAAATATGCATCCTGTTTGCAACAAGGAACTTAAGTAATACTGGAAAGAATGTGGGAAAGAAATGAACGTTTTGTGGCAAACAGGTTGGGGCAAATCCAATACAACACATCACTGAGTACCATTCTTCATATTTTCACATGTGGTTGTGGCTGCATCATGTTGTGGGTATGCTTGTCATCGGCAAGGACTAGGGAGTTTTTTTTAGGATAAAAGAAATGGAATACAACTAAGCACAGGCAAAATCCAACAGACACAGGGATATTTCAAATGAACAAGACATTTATGCTTAGTTAAAATAAGAATTAGAGTCTTGAAATGCAGAACATTTATGAAGTAACAATTAATTGTTTATTTTTCCTTATTATTTGTGTAAGGAGTTTATTACTTTTTCAATTATTCATTATTCACCTTTCAGCAGGATAATAACCAAATCTACACTAGATTTGCTTACCAAGATGACATTGAACGTTCCTGAGTGGCCTAGTTTCAGTATTGACATAAATCGGCTTGAAAATCTATGGCAAGACAATAAAATGGTTTTCTAACAAATATCAACAACAAACATGAAAGAGCTTGAAGTATTTTTTAAAGAATTATGGGCAAATATTGTACAATCCAGGTGTGAAAAGCTCTGAGACTTACCCCCAAAAGACTGTATCGCTGCCAAAGGTGTTTTTCTAACATGTATTATCTCGAGGGGTGAATACTTATCTAATCAAAATATACTAGCGTTTTATTTTTCAAATATTATAATCTTTCTTCCACTTTGGCATTACAGAAAATGACAATTGAATCAAATTTACTCCCACTTTGTAACACAACAAAATGTGGAAAAAGACAATAACGGTCTGTGTACATAGTCCCAAATTTAGCAACAAGAAACAGGAATAATGGAATAAAGACATTGTTGAAAACTGAGTCATGTACATCACCCTGTAGTGCATTTAAGTAAATCAGGATTAGATATTGTCTCTTTTAGTACATAAATTTGGAGATTTAATTTAACTTAACCAAACCCTTACACACACAGGGGAAGATTGGCAATGGGGCAATTCTGGCAAATGCCAGATCGGCTGGAATTTTTTTTTTTGGGTGGGCTTGTCAAAATTGAAACACACAAAATATATTTTTTTATAAAAATAAAATGATACAAAATTTGAAATTTGTTAAGATGCATTTTTTAAAGATTTTTTTGCGGAAAGGGTGCTTATTAACGTAGAAAGAGCATATTCTACATTGTCAGCTCACTCAAAACGTCCTCTTTTTTGGGAGGCTAAAACCATGATTTGGTCAAACAGTAAAGTGCAATATACTCATGATTCCTGTAATGAAAGTGTCTGCCCTTCCCAATGTGCCTGTGCCCTTCGCTGGGGGCTGCTGCTATGACGGAGCCACTCTCCTCTCTCCCTATGCGCTCAAGAGAAAAATGCGTTCTGATCATACAGCATTTAAAAATGCAATTGACGGAAATTCTGGAGTCCTATTTTGACAGTAAAATATAGCAACTATAGTGTAATTGTCAACCCAAAATGCATCACAAATTCAATCACTGAATTAAGTTGCACATCAAAATATCTTGATATGCATTCCTGCTTGGACATGTTAGATGAAAACGTTTTACTTGAATCAGTAGTCTATATATTATTGTCCTTAATAAAGCACTATGAATGACTTTATAAGATCATTCCAAATCATGATTTGGGTCCAACCAAATCATGGGCTGGTGCCACCAACTGTAAAAGTCAGTGGCACCAGGGGAAAATGTTAGTCTTGAGCCCTGTAATAATAATTAAAAATTAAGGTCAATGTGGTCTCAGGCCAATTCGTAATATTATGTGTGTAAATCTGTGACAGTACGGCCCCCCAACTCTACATATAGTGAGACAGAGGACCGCTGTTTAGTTAGCTCAGATGCTTTCTCCAGTAAGATAGTATTAGCCACTTGGGAATTGAAGGAAAGTTGGCAGGTGCACAGTGCACTGTTCGGATGCTGGAATTTTTGGGATAAACGTGAAGTGATTTGTTTGACAAATCAGATGAAAACATCATGTTTGGTTGTGTTCATGGCACCTTCAAATGTAAAGTTTTTAGTCAAATGACATGTATTTACTATAAAACCCATTAAAAAAATGTAGGAGGGGGGGCCTCAGACTGGCCTCTGCCCGGGGTCTCCAAATCATTATGTCCGTCCCTGTTGAAGAGGGCAGTCCAGATGAAGGATATCAAGGATCTGAAAATATGATTTATGTAAGATCCCTCCCAATGTGTTCTTCAATCTCATAAACCATTTTAAAGTTGGCGGTGTGTGCAGTGATGTGGGCTGGTGTGGATAAACTGCCAGGGACAAATTCTTGTCCAGGTCAGCCCATGCCCAAGTACATTAAGAGGCTGGAGGCAGCACAGAATCAGCAGCATGTAGCGTGCCACTCCAAAAATTCTATATTGTATTGACATGCCACCAAGTGGCTGTGAAATGTAGAAAGGTGAGTCATCCATTCAGCATTCCAACAGGTGCCCTTTGTTGAAAAGCATCATACCGATCTCTCTCTCCCGACCGACCGGTTACCAAAGCCGCATAGTGATAAAGATGGTGGTCAACACCGCAGCCCAGTGGTGCTATTAAGTCCTTTATCTAACACTCCAACAGGTGCATGTCGGCTCTCGTGTCAGAAGATTTTGGATTGATTTAGAATAGTTTATTTTAAGGGAAACCACTTTTAATGTTTCTATGGAAAATACTGACATTATGTTTTATTTTGACCCCAACTGATATGGACCCCGATTCAATTGTAAATTTACTTATTTTTCTAGGAAGATTATTCAGAAGATGAAGTGGGTGGAGAACAAACTGCTTTTTAAGATGTTTAAGGTGGAACTGAAACATTATTTTGAAATGATCAGAAAATGTATAAACTAAAATGCAGTACATACCAAACTTTTTGACAAATGTACATTTTCTTTTGACGTATAATACCCATCTATGTTGAGTTTATGTACTCCTCTCAGTATATTTCAATGTTTAAATGTTTTGTTCATGTTCAATATATAATTAAATAAATACATTTAATGTGAAAGTCCATTTTAAAGATCCAGTGCAGTCAAAAACGTGATTTGTACTTTATTTTTATTATTTGTATTGCAACAATAATAACAATATTACACATCAATACAGTGACATTCCTGTGAATACACTGAAAAAAATCCATAAAATTGATGGTGGGATTGAGTTTGGGCCTGCCTGGTGATGTCACCAGGTGGTAAATTAATTAATAGACCAATAAGAAAGAGAGTTCCAAACCCCTCTGCCAATAACAGCTAGTTTTCGGTTTTCCCCTCCACACTCAGACCACTTCCAGATAGTACTAGCAACCTTTTTGCTTGAGAAATCACTCTTTGCTAAGAAGCTATTTTTGTTAATGTTTTACGATTTAAAATGAAAACATCACAGTACTTAATTTTTACCCAGAAATGATTTGATATTGAGGTAAAAACGTCTGCATATGACCTTTAAACAAGAAAATGTTCCATCACTGGACTGAGAATGACATATGTCATTAGAGATGAAGCCAGCATAACGGCTTTATAATTCACTGTATTAAAGTGTAATACACATTGTATAAATGTAGCCTTTTTCGACTGATAAATTACAAAGAAGTATATGAACAATCTGTCAAAAGAAATATATGTACAACAAGCAAATGTACCAAAGAAAAATGTATTTTTTTGAATACTGTACTACAAAATTAATGAAAGTGAATGGGCTGAGAGGGTGTAGGCCAGGTAGTTGCGATCAGCCAGGTCACCAGTGATACAAGTCACTAGGGAGATTACCTGGAAACTAGCCACTAGGGTCAACAGTGAGCATCCGCCTCTGATTCCAAAGGTTGCAAGTCTGAATCCAGCAATAGAAAGTTGTTTGATATGTTTGTTTTAAGTCTTTAACCCTTCCTTATACATTCGGAGTTAATGCCTAAATTTAACCTTTGAAATGTTATGTTTGAGAAACATGGATGAACGTCTAATTCTGACGTAAGACTGTGAGGGATTGTTGGTAGTGGCTTCCGGACAGCGCCCCCTGTCTGCTACCCACTAATTTTAGAACAGTCGTTTCACTTAAGGCTACACAGCCATCTAGTGGCGGCATACAATAATAATTGTAAAACATTGTATCATTTACAAAGAAAAGACTGGATAACACAATGTACTATTCTTACATTCACTGTACTTTGTGTTAGACTTTACACTCAAAATAAAATAAAATAAAATAGCATGTATGATGTTTGCACTCAGCCTACATTTCCCATGACTAGGAAGGCTGTCTGTGCGTGCGGACTCTTTGCACAGCTCCTGCTCGTCCGATTTCACAGATCTGTAAACACTCGGGATGGGACCAACACGTGCTATGTGTTCTGTATATATAGGTTTTGGGGTGATGATGCTGCGAACGTGTGCAACTGCTGAACAATATGTTGCTTATGCATTTAACCTTGGTTTTTATTTTCGCTTAAAGGAGACGCAACAAAGTGGTAACGCGACATGGCCCGTGCAAATAGTTAGGTTTACTATAGCTTTAAGAATGCAAAATCGTGTCTGGTTCTTTAAAAATGGATATTGGTTTATTATTATAGTAAGAATTAAGAAAGTTTTTTATTTATTATTATTGATCAATAAATGAATGCTTATAATTTGCGGACAAGGCCCGAATTCTGTGAATTATGTCACAGTCGGATTACGGCCTTTAGCTAGCAATCCAAGCGTTTGATCGATGTATCAAATGTAATCATTTTTGTTCCTGTCAGTACAGTATCAGAGAAAGTCATAAATACGATCCGGGGCAAAAGGGTAGGAACCAGGAACACGCGGCGATGGAGCCGCAAATCGGCGATAACAATAAAAGGGAAGAGCCCAAAGACGACAAGGCCACGGTCCAATCCCCGACCTCGAGTGCAGCGGTCACCCCGCGCAGGACTTCGAGAGGCCGCGGAGTCGGCCGGAAGAAGGGGGTTTCTCCTTCGCCGTGTACGAATGGAGCAACACCAGGCACTCCGAGTTCTGGACGAGTGTTACGAGACCGGTCTACACGAACGGTACCAGCTTGGTTGCAGAGCGAGAAGAGTGACGATGCAGAAGAATCGTGCCCCGACAAAGCCGTAAACCGCCGGAGGAAGGCTGCTTGTCCACGACCCAGGAAAAATGCCTCCTCCGCAGCTCCAACAGAGAGTACAGAAGAGGTCGGGAATGACGACAGTAGTCAAGCTCATGAGTACGTTCGTATACGCCTTTAGTACACCATACATTGCAATATAGCATTGTCCTCTGCAATACACGTAACATCTTTAAATGCCTGTGAAATTGTTAGCCAGCAATGTTTGATAATCAACATTTTAATGCCATAAAACCGGTTGAATGCATTGCTGCTAATTGTATTCTCTGAAATGTACGTATTCCAGCACAGTTCCTTTTTATATAAGGGACGAGGAATAGGGAGGGGTAATACCTGGTTTTAATGTCTAATGTACTTTACCTGTTCTCTCCTCACTCCTGGTGCGAGCGGTTTTTGTCAAATTGTGACCTGTATGTAGCAGTCTTGAACGAGATCAACTCATGATGATGTCACATTGCACATAGCTAGATTAACAGAGTTTGCCAAGTAGTTCACTATTTTGATAACTATCTTTCTCTGCAGCTCAGGGGACCCAAAGAAACCCACCGTTCAAGGTAGGTGACCACCCTCATACATTGCTTGATAAACTAGACAGACATGTGTCTACAGTAACAAACGAATAAGACTTGTTGCAGTGTTCTAATTCAAGGTGTGTATGATGGCATTCACTTTGCCACTTCCAGCCCCCCCTTACTCACAGAATGCTCAGGCGCGTGCCAAGGCCCCTTCTGCCCAGGGTGCCAGGGGGTCTGCCAAACCTGTGTGCAAGAGTGAGCCTGGCACCGACACCCCAACCGGTAGGCACACCAACCAGCTAAATTGCATTTGGGATTAAACTGGGTGGGGCTAACAAGGTCTTCGGTTGCATGGACACCTGGGGTTAGATTTCTGGTCGGTTACCTCTATTCTGTCGGGGTTGGGCCGTTCCAGAGACAAAGAGGAATGTGGGATCCTGAAAAGCCCAATTAAATTGTAATTGTTGTATTGGCATTATGTGATTTATTTTTCCAGTGGAGGTGGAGGCAAAGGTAGTCGAAAAGAAGACAGTTGGGATGTGAGTATACACACACATTCTTACTCAGTGTGTGTGTGAGAGGGGCTTGGGTCTGTCTCTCTATGCTACCGTAGTAACACTGCCTCCTCTCGCCTCAGTGAGAAAAAAGAGGAGAATGAGGAAGATGTTCTCTTGGGAGGAGAAGATGAGCCTCCTTTCCAAGATGACCCGAAAGACCTCAGCTTCCAGCCCCGGTCACAGAGGTAATGTTGGCGAGACAGCAGTGTGTGTTGATCAGAATAGGCAATAAGCAATGGTCCACAAATGTTTAGCTAGTTGGAGGTGTGGTAGGATCATTGTGTGTGTGTAAGGCTATGAGTTTGAGCACTGTGGTTGTTGCAGTGGGGAGGAGGTAATCAGCAGTGACGATGACATTCCCTTCAGAGATGACCTCAACGACCAGAGCTACAACCCAGAGGCTGAGACTACTAGGTGTGTGTGTGTGTCTGTCGTAATGCATTCCATTTGTGAGTGTGTGTATGTCAGCTTCAATGAATGATTCCCTTTTTGTGAATAGGGGTGTGTGTGTGCGTGCATATAAATGTTTGTTTTACCCATGTGACCTGTCTGTTGACCTTCCAAATGGATCCTCCGTCTCTCAGGGATGTCCCCAAACCGCGGCGCAAACCCCCTCTGAGACAGAAAGAGAAGGAGCCAGGAATCAAGATAGAGGGCACAGATGTGAAGCTGGAGAATGAGTTCGGAGAGGGGGATGTGCCCAGAAAGTAAGCCCCCCCCCCCCCCCCCCCTCAACCTTCTCCAGCTCTCCCCATCATGTATTTAAAAACTTTGGAAGTGGCTGGCATTTCCACCATTGTTACATCCATAACGGAGAGTGTGCAATTTCAGAGGGTAAAAGAAGTCTGCCCTTGCACACCCTTCCCTTAAAAAGGAAGGGTGTGCAAGGGCAGACTTCTTTTACGTTAATGGACATTTTAATTGGATCTGGCATTGGTTTGGTCTCTTGATTTAACTACTTGCTTGAATAGAGTTCTCAAACTTATTTTATTCTCTCCATTTCCCTCAGAAGAGGCAGGCGAAGGAAAGATGATAAAAGTCCCCGGCTCCCGAAAAGAAGGTAAAGTTGACATTGCTGTTCAACTGCAACAATACGCTATATATATTTTTTTTTATACAGTCAACTAACAAAACATTTGTGAAATTATATGTATAAAAGCCAAATCCTCACTTCTGACATACATGATGATTGACAGTTCTGTCATGTCCCGCCCCCACAGAAAGAAGCCCCCGGTGCAGTACGTGCGTTGTGAGATGGAGGGGTGTGGCACAGTCCTGGCTCACCCTCGCTACCTGCAGGTCTGCCATAGCAACTCTAGTGGTCGCCATGGCGACGATTAAGCACCCAAGCTATTCTAAGATTGCGTTGTGCACGTACAGGGTTGGGGTCGATTTTAAATTCAGAATTTTTTTCAGTGCATGCAATTGAATCTCGATTTCACTTCCTGAATTGGGTGTGGAAATGGAATTGACCCCAACACTGGTGAATAGTATTTAGCTTACCCCCCCCCCCCCCATCCTTCATCTCTCTCTGACTCTCTTTTTCCTGTAATTCCTAGCACCATATTAAGTACCAGCACCTGTTGAAGAAGAAGTTTGTATGTCCTCACCCATCCTGTGGAAGACTCTTCAGGCTGCAGAAACAGCTACTTCGCCATGCCAAGCACCACACAGGTAAACACACGGAGAGATCCACATACACCCACACTGAATACTATGTCTCACTATCCTCACTTAACATTTACACACAGGTACATTATATATATAACCAGCGCTTGACCTGTCGTTGTTTTCTGTGTTGAGCTACTGCTAACTCACTCTGTTCCCTCTCTCAGACCAGAGGGACTACATCTGCGAGTTCTGCGCCCGGGCCTTCAAGAGCTCCCACAATCTGGCCGTGCACCGCATGATCCACACCGGAGAAAAACCACTGCAGTGAGTTTCCATCTCCAACCTCATTTACTTGGTTGTTCATTAATTCCATTTATTTACAGTTGAAGTTTACATTCACCTTAGCCAAATACATTTAAACAAAGTTTTTCACAATTCCTGACATTTAATCCTAGTAAAAATTCCCTGTCTTAGGTCAGTTAGGATCACCATTTTATTTTAAGAATGTGAAATGGAGAATAATAGTAGAGTGATTTATTTCAGCTTTTATTTCTTTCATCACATTCCCAGTGGGTCAGATGTTTACATGCTACCAAATACTAATTGAGTGTATTGCCTTTAAATTGTTTAACTTGGGTCAAACGTTTCTGGTAGCTTCCCACAATAAGTTGGTTGAATTCCGGCCCATTCCTCCTGACAGAGCCGGTGTAACTGAGTCAGGTTTGTAGGCCTCCTTGCTACACATGCTTTTTTTTTTTTGCTCACAAATTTTCTATAGGATTAAGGTCAGGGCTTTGTGATGGACACTACCATACCTTGACTTTGTTGTCCTTAAGCCATTTTGCCACAACTTTGGAAGTATGCTTGGGGTCATTGTCCATTTGGAAGACCCATTTGCAACCAAGCTTTTACTTCCTGACTGATGTCTTGATGTTGCTTCAGTATATACACATAATTTTCCTCCTGATGATGCCATCTATTTTGTGAAGTGCACTAGTCCCTCCTGTAGCAAAGCACCCCCACAACATGAGGCTGCCACCCCCGTTCTTCACGGTTGGGATGGTGATCTTTGGCTTGCAAGCCTCCCCCTTTTCCTCCAAACATAACGATGGTCATTATGGTCAAACTGTTCCATTTTAGTTTCATCAGAACAGAGGACATAATTTTCCAGCATTTTCCAAGCTGTATATAGGCACAGTCTACTTAGTGTATGTAAACTTCTGACCCATTGGAATTGTGATTAAGTGAAGTAATCGGTCAGTAAACAATTGTTGTAAAAATTACTTGTCATGCACAAAGTAGATGTGCTAACCGACTTGCCAAAACTATAGTTTGTGAACAAGAAATTTGTAGAGTGGTTGAAACACTTAGGTTGGAGTCATTAAAACTAGTTTATGTAAAACTTCTGACTTCAGCTGTAAATGTCGCACCTGTCTGCACCTCACCCCCTGAATGTATCCTCCTCCTTTTCTCTCTTACATTCTACTTCACTCTCCCTCTTTCTCTCCCTCACTTCCTGTAGATGTGAGATCTGCGGCTTCACCTGTCGCCAGAAGGCCTCCCTCAACTGGCACATGAAGAAGCACGACGCTGATGCCACCTACCAGTTCTCCTGCTCCATCTGTAACAAGAAGTTTGAGAAGAAGGACAGTGTGGTGGCCCACAAGGCCAAGAGCCACCCGGAGGTGCTCATCGCCGAGGCCCTGGCGGCCAACGCCGGTGCCCTCATCACTACCCCCGCCTCCCTGCTGGAGGCCTCTGGAATGGGTTCTGTCGGGAACCAGGGGGAGCTGGTACGACTGGAGCCCACCCAGCAGATGACTCAAGTGGGGCAACAGGTGGCTCCGCTGGGGCAAGTGACCCAAGTGGGCGAACAAGTGACCCATATGGGGCAACAGGTAGCTCAGATGGGTCAGGTCAGCCACCAGGTGGTAGTAGTGAGTCAGGACCAGGGCCTGCATGCCATGCAGATGCCCCTAACCATCGCCCTGTCCCCCATCGACCCCCCGTCGCCCTCCGACACCCAGCAGCAACCCCACCACACCCTCCAGCTCCAGATGCCCCTTCATTTTGTTCAGCAGCATCAGCAGCAGTCGCAGCAGCAGCAGGCCCAGATCCAGCAACTGGCCCTTCATTCCAGCTCAGTGGTAACCCAGCAGCATCAGCCCCACCAGCTCCAGCAAATGACCCTGCAGTCTTATCAGCAGAATCAGCAGCCGCAGATTCTCCACATGACCTTCCAGAACGTCGATGGGTCACAGACCCATCTCCAGCAGATCCCCCTGTTAGCCACCCCCCAGCAACTCCAAACCCTCCAGAGTAGCTCCCATATTTCTACTGCCAACCTCCCTCTCATGGCCCAGGTTCAACCACAACCTCAGGACATTCAGCTTCAGGACCCAACCACTGTGGGTTGTAGCGAAAGCTACACTCTGGACGATTCTGTTCCCTCTGCCTCCTCTCCTTCCCCTAACACCCTTCAACAGTGTGAGACTGTAGGGGAGGGAGAGGTAGTTTGGGAAGGGGGCGGAGACGGAGTAGAAGAGGGGGATGTCTTGACTGATGCCACAGAAGTACACATGCAACATGTACTTATCTAGACTAGTCTGCGTGGGTGGGGGGAGACTAGTCTGGAAATTCAAACTGAATTCAGCTCTGTTTCACTGTACTATCACTAATTAGGAAAGTGAAATAACATGATTCAGTCTGGATTGAGGTTAGGGAAAACTGCGAACGATGTGGAAAGACAGTAATTAAGGGAGAGGTCTAGCTATGTCCCTCCTAATGTATTGTGGCATCATTTGAAATATATAGGATCACAGAAATATGTATTTATAGTCACTTTTGGTAGCTTTTTAGATCTACCCGCATCAGGGCAGTTGTGTGTGACTTGTTGCCTTTGTACATAAAGTGATGTAGCCATCTAAACCCATCAACTGGCCTTCTGTGTTTGTGTTAGATTAGTGTTTTCATCAGGGGCTGGTGGGAGGAGCTATAGGAGGATGGGCTTATTCAAATCAAATGTATTTATATAGCCCTTCTTACATCAGCTGATATCTCAAAGTGCTGTACAGAAACCCAGCCTAAAACAGCAAGCAATGCAGATGAAGAAGCACGGTGGCTAGGAAAAACTCTCTAGAAAGGCCAAAACTTAGGAAGAAACCAGGCTATGAGGGGTGGCCAGTCCTCTTCTGCCTGGAGATTATAACAGAACATGGCCAAGATGTTCAAATGTTCATAAATGACCAGCATGGTCAAATAATAATAATCACAGTAGTTGTCGAGGGTGCAACAGGTCAGCACCTCAGGAGTAAATGTCAGTTGCCTTTTCATAGCCGATCATTCAGAGTATCTCTACCGCACCTGCTGTCTCTATAGAGAGTTGAAAACAACAGGTCTGGGACAGGTAGCACATCCGGTGAACAGGTCAGGGTTCCATAGCCACAGGCAGAACAGTTGAAACTGGAGCAGCAGCACAGCCAGGTGGACTGGGGACAGCAAGGAGTCATGCCAGGTAGTCCTGAGGCATGGTCCTAGGACTCAGGTCCTCCTCCGAAAGAAAATTAGAGAGAGCATACTTAAATTCACACAGGACGTCATTGTAATGGCTGGAATGGAATTGAGTCAAACACGTTGTTCCCGTGTGTTTGACTCTGTTCCAATATGCCATTACAATGAGGCCCTCCTCCCACCATCCTCCTCTGGTTCTCATGATACCAGTATTACAATACTACAGTCCTGCATTTTCCATGGCAAACAAAGAAAACAGCCGTATGCACTGACATTAAGGGCCTAGATTCTATCAGATCTGTGTAGCCAACACCCTTATAGCGGTGTTGGAACTGCGTTATAGCTGTCCAATCCACAAGCGGCTTACGGCATTATACAAAGAGTTGACACTGGCTGCACAGAGTCACATTGAAAGAAATCCCCGTGCAGCCTTGTTTACAAGTTCGAACACTGGAACTTGAGATCTAGCCCGAACCATGATCAGGTTGATAGAAATTCTCAAATTTGTTTAATGATTTTCAATCCGAGTCTCATTGTTTCTATATACCCTCTACACTTTCTCAGTCTGAACATCTAATGCAAGTGGGACGGGTGTGACTTCGTGACAATGACCCCGTGAGCAGCTGCTCACTGACTCGACAGCTCTAATGCAGTTACACCACCGAAACACCAGCTGAGCGGGTGTCGGCTATCACTTGATCTGATCGAATCAAGCCCGTAGATCAGGCATGAGATGTTTATGGCGATGTTACAGAGGTCACCGAAATCACAAATTCAAAGTAAATGCTGCATATGTCGGCTCAATCGGAAATGACTTCAACCACTTTCGGGAACTTCCACGGTCCACTCTAGATTCCTGGCTTTATTTATCCACAGTAATCA
Source organism: Oncorhynchus kisutch (assembly GCF_002021735.2). Lineage (NCBI taxonomy): Eukaryota > Metazoa > Chordata > Actinopteri > Salmoniformes > Salmonidae > Oncorhynchus > Oncorhynchus kisutch. The sequence continues at coordinate 10,401,310 of NC_034180.2, forward strand.
TTATCACATTTTCAGACATAGATCCTTCTACATATTACATTATCTTACAAATGGTCAATATAAAAGGTAAATGATTAAGTTGATATGTTGTAGTATGACAGCTATCCCCAGCTTCTGAGCAGCACAACATGTAGAGGAATGTTCATGTATGTCTGCCCTCTTGTGGCCACATTGTGTATGGCATGTATAAGATTTCAGGAACGCCTGCCTCCTTGCTTCAGCAAGGAATTGGGTCAAGTACATCGTCATTTGAATCTCAGTTTCGTGTCCGGCGTCTACCAGTGGTCCACAAATAACTCACCCTGTGGGACCCCGAGATAATGTTTAAAGGACACTAAGCTACATCTTCTCATAGGACAGTTTGTGTCCACAGGTGTTACAGACCTTCCTGTAGAGATCCTCCTCTTCATCCACTAGTTCCTCAGGGCCGTGCTGGTGAGCACTGGTGTCCTTTGTCCACACACTGGTCTGTTCACAACAGAGTAAATAACAATCCAATCCATTTAATATGTACAGTAAGCTGAATAAACACAAGTGATACTTGGCAAGCTTAGTGTGCAGGTGCTTTTAAATCAGTAAAGAAACAAAAACTGCATCACCCGCTTCCCACAATCCACTGGAGCTGGTAGGTTTTATCTCTATTAGGTGACTTATGAGTGTCCGTGTGTCGCGAGAGAGGATCAGAAGAGTCGTTCTGTAAAGCCTATTGTCTGTCCCAATCCCAGTATTTAACTTGTGTTTATTAAAGAAAATTCAACAAAAAAAAAGTGTTACTGACCTTTGACCTTTTTGCTGAAGCGTTTCTGCACCTCCCTGTTCTCTCCGGACTCCTTAGCCTCCTCGGAGCACCACTCCTCTAAGGAGCGTTTCTGCTCTCTAGCCAACTGCTTGTGGAATTGTCAGATCAAGAAGACATGGCGCCCAGGCTAACTCACTACTAGTACATTTACATGTGATATTTTAGTCATTTAGCAGATGCTTGTATCAAGAGCAACTTTACAATCAATGCAGAGAATGCTGGGAGTCAGTCAGCCATGGTGCCTTAGTAAAATAAAAACATTTGATTATTGTTGTTACTGATTATCCTATTTCTTGTGACAACCTTGATCATTTTTGGATGTTATCGATATTGAGGGTTCATCCCAAAAAAGCAGGAGCTAAGTGTGTGTGCTTACATTGTGACTGATGCCGAAGTGTGTTGCAACTGATCCAAAAAAGTAACCCTGTGCTGCCTCCTCTTTCAATCGTTCTCTAATCAAAGCAAAACCGTTTAAAATCCACTTTAAAATCAATAATTCTACATTTTCCTAAACTCGATCCATAACTTTATTCGTATCTCCAGTTCCGATTCCCATTCATCATTAAGTGATCACAAACAGAAGTTAAACATTTAAAGCATTTATTTAACAATGATAAATTGTAGCTTATATTTCCAATGGACAGTTTCTTACAGAAAGGAATATACGTTTTCAATGAAACTACAAAAAACGTTTCATGTAGAAACTACCAATCTGAAGTATATGTACTGGACTGAACAGAAGTTTGGAAGTGTGCTATAGGTATCCTATAGAATGCTCTCTGGCTGTGGTCTGATTATCTTCTCTTCTAACAGAAGGTTGCACGTGCTCACTCCATTACAGTGATGTAATCATGGGTAGGGAGAAGTTTAAACCCTATTTTACACCAGTCCATTCCTTTTACATCCATGAGGGGGAGTAAATGAGTGCAGAATAAGGGTACAAAAATTGGAACACATTCCCATTTTCTCTGTCACACACTAAAACGATGTGAACACACACACACACACACACACACACACAGTATTGCTGCTGACAGTATCCCTTTGCAAGTCACTCAGTTCAATTTGACCTGTTCTCTCTTCCTCTGCATTGCATAATTCTTCATTGACCTTTTAGGAGGCACTAGGGTGTTACTCAGCCCTACTCTCCTCTTCCTAGACTGCTGACCCTCCTCTTCAGGGTCTCCTCCCTGGTTTTGGTGAAAGTTCTGGCGACCCATGTATGAAAAGCCCCCCTCGTTGGGGTCAGCTTGGTCCGATCTGGGATCGTCACCCGCAGGGGGGTCATAGTCATTGGGAATGATGGAGCTCTGGAGGTCGCTGTCATGGGCAAACTTGCATTTGATCCCGAACCTGCAGCGTCCGTCCTTCCTGTACGCCACGCACATCCTCTTGCCTCCTATCTGGGAGGGCCGGGCCAGCAGAGTGAGAGGGACGTGCTTCTGCAAGACGTTGAGCCTCTGGTCGGCTTGCGCCTTGAAGGGGTTGGCGAATACGCCACTCTTGGACGAGGCCCCAAGGGGTGGAGGGGGGAGTTTGTGGGAGAGGGAACTAGGGGGTGCGGGGAGGAGAGGGGTCCGGGACTCAGAGGGCGGTGCCATACAGGCAGGAGGAGGGCGTTTAGGTTTTAGTTGAGATACGGGGTCTCCCTCTTCCTCTGGGTCGAAGTCACAGTCTGAATCACTGGAGGCTGACCCGGACTCTAGGAGGAAATTGCGGCCCTTCTTCTGGGTCTCTCCATCCACCTTGCTCTCAGTCCTTCAAATAAACAACATGTATAAATGAGCTGGTATACTAGCTGTAGTGTAAAGATCTTAGCCGAGAATTAACAAAGGATTCAAATATTTTAGCGGTTAACTGTATGGATAAAAGGCAACCTTGTGCTGCCCTCTTCATTGACCTGGCAAAGGCTTTCCATATTTGCGATCACTCACTGCTAATCCAGAGGCTTTCGTCAAAATGGTCTAGACCAGGCTGCATGTAACTGGTTTAAAAATAACTCGTCATGTGTATCTACTTAACGGTGTTAAATCAGGTTTCCCGGATATTAAAGGTGTCCCGCAATTGTCGATTTTGGGTCCTGTACTTTTTACTGTTTACATTCAATTACAACCTGCACTTAATATGCCAATGATGTGTTGGTGTTGTGGTGTTGGGTATGCTACTGCCCCCACGGTTGAGCAGGCTCTGTCTGAACTACAGTCTGCCTTCATTGTACTACAGAAAAACGTGATTGACCTGAAATGAGTAATGAATGCAGGTAAAACTACACTTTTCTAGAGCGCATAAAAATAACTCTGATGATCAAAGCATATGTACTTTGGTTGGTGCCCATATCGCTCGTGTCCCGGCTTACAAATATCTAGGCGTCTGGATAGATGAGAAGCTGTCTTTCAAAAAGCATATCGACAAATTAGTGCAGAAGCGGAGAATAAAAATGGGATTCTTCTATAGAAATAGATGCTGTTCCTATCGGTCCTAGACTATTGGCGACGTCATCTATAGGAACACAGCTGCTACTTCATTAAAGCCGCTAGATGCAGTTTATCATAGCGCACTGCGCTTTATTACGGCCCGACAATTTTAGGACTCATCACTGCATTCTCTACCAGAAAGTTGGCTGGCCCTCGTTTGATGTCACGTAGGTTGATACATTGCTATTTTTTTCATTTATAAAAGCTCTTTTACAAAAAGTCCCACTGTACCTAACCTCTTTACTAAACTTCAGACATGCGAGTTACCACACCTGGTCTCAGGGATGGTTAACCCAGGAAATTCCTTTGGTCTCTACAGAGTACTGATGAATGTGTTTGTTTTTTATGACCATGTCTTTATTTCTGCTTGCATTTTGTGTATATGTTTTGATGTGTGTATTTTCTGTAATTCGGAGAGATCTTGGTCTCAATATGACTCCCTGGTAAAATAAAAGGTTAAATTAAATAAAACTGACTGATACTAGCTCATAGAACAAACCGTATAAGATCTCCTAAACCTGAGTTAACCTTATTTTCTGCATTTATCCACAAACCCTATTCTTTCCCCATAGGAATGGCTGAACGAAATCGGGGTAAAGACGGTTTTATATTCACACATTCAGACATTCAACAGACATTCGCCAAAAGCCATTTAAAATGGTAAAAATCAATAACTAATTTACTGATTGTCACAGAAAAAGAAAAATAGATATGGTTTATTCTATAAATGTCTAGCATACTTTTACAACCTTAGTTTTGAATAAACATTCCAGTTTTGATTTGATAGAAATACATCTATAAAATGCCATTTAAAGAAGTATAAACCAATAACTAATTCACCATTTGTCACAGAAACATCACACTACGCATGATTTACTCTATAAAATGTCTAGCATACTTTTACAACTTTAGTTTTAAGTAAAAATTCAGTCTAGAGGGAATGTGGTCAAAGTTCTAACGACTCTGTTATACCCTATTAGAAGGGGCCGGCATAAAATTCTGCATCTTCAGTCATGTTAAATTAGATTACAGGAAAAAACTACAGGATGAAGGGGTCAGGTCTGACTAACAAAGACAGGTGGTTGGATCAAGAGGACCAAGACAACCAAGAGGATCAACATGGACATTCCACAGTGGAGATAAGGATAACTAAGAGTGAACCAAAACACTAAATTTTTTTTACCTTTATTTAACTAGGCAAGTCAGTTAAGAACAAATTCTTATTTTCAATGACGGCCTAGGAACAGTGGGTTAACTGCCTGTTCAGGGGCAGTGTGTTCCTATAGTTAACCCCCATTGTACCTTGTCAGCTCGGGGGTTTGAACTTGCAACCTTCCGGTTACAAGACCAACGCTCTAACCACTAGGCTACCCTGCCGCCCCTGAACTACTCCACCATTCAAAAGTTGGGGTCACTTAGAAACGTCCTTGTTTTTTTGTCCATTCAAATGACATTAAATTGATCAGAATTACAGTGTAGACATTATTAATGTTGTAAATGACTATTGTTGCTGGAAACGGCTGATTTTTTATGGAATATCTACACAGGCATGCAGAGGCCCATTATCAGCAACAATCACTCCTGTGTTACAGTTGTGTTAGCTAATCCAAGTTTATCATTTCGAAATGCTAATTGATCATTAGAAAACCCTTTTGCAATTATGTTAGCATGGCTGAAAACTGTTGTTCTAATTAAAGAAGCAAAAAACTGGCCTTCTTTAGACTACTTGAGTATCTGGAGCATCAGCATTTGTGGGTTCGATTACAACTCAAAATGGCCAGAAACAAAGAACTTTCCTCTGAAACTCGTCAGTCTATTCTTGTTCTGAGAAATGAAGGCTATTCCGTGCGTGAAATTGCCAAGAAACTGAAGATCTCGTACAACGATGTGTACTACTCAAACCAGAATAGAAAGGAGTGGGAGGCCCCGGTGCACAACTGAGCAAGAGGACAAGTACATTAGTGTCTAGTTTGAGAAACAGACGCCTCACAAGTCCTCACCTGGCAGCTTCATTAAATAGTACCAGCAAAACACGGCGACCCCGGGATGCTGGCCTTCTAGGCAGAGTTACAAAGAAAAAGCCATATCTCAGACTGGCCAATAAAAATAAAAGATTAAGATGGGCAAAAGAACACAGACACTGGACAAAGCCTTTTCTTTGCATCTCTGCCTAGAAGGCCAGCATCCTGGATTTGCCTCTTCACTGTTGACGTTGAGACTGGTGTTTTGTGGGTAATATATGAAGCTGCCCTCTATCAAATCCAAACTGGAATTTTTCATTTTTAAAAAAGATTGTAAAAGTATGCTAAACATTTATAGAATAAATCATACCTAGTTTGATGTTTGTGACAAACGGTGAGTTATTGATTTATACAGCTTTAAATTGCATTTAATAGATTATGTATTTCTATCCAATCAAAACTGGAATTTGTATTCAAAACAAAGGTATGCTGGACATTTATAGAATACATCATATCTAGTTTAATGATTCTGTGACAAACGGTGAATTAGTTCATGATTAGTTCATTTGTAAATGGCTTTTGAAGAATGTCAATGTGTGAATATAAAACCAACTTTACCTCGGTCTGAACGAACCAGAGGTAACTAATTCCCGGGTTTTAGGACAACTTGGCGGGCTCTATGGAACACACGTCTTTTCAATGATTCTTCCACAAATAAATATTTGCTCAATTGTATTCCTGAATTGTAACTTACTTATTGTTGTTTCCAATATCCCCATCGCTGTCAGAATCAGAGGACACGCCATAGCCAACGAGAGAATTCATGTGTCAGCTTGCTGCTAGCCTTACGTTAGCTAGCTAATTAGTATCTATATTTTTCCGTCTCTTCGTCCTTCTTTCGCTTTAATCCAGTCACAAATTGCGGTCTGCGTCTTATGTTTGATTGAACTAGCAGTTATGCTCCGTATGAAGGTGTTTGTTGCTCAATAAATTTATGAATTGTTGTTGTAGCTACAATTTGCTAATCCAAATGAAAGTGTAAGCACCTCTGGGTCACCGAATTTCGAAAAACTTCAAAATAAAAGTTCTCCGCGTACTACTACTTCTTATTCGATTAGATTTAACGGCGGTTGGCATCCAGTTAATGATGCATTACCGCCACCTACTAGACTGGAGTACAACTCCCTTGTACTTTATTTGAAAAAAAAATAAACAAATAACACAGCTCATGCAGGATAACTTATATATCCTAATATCACTTTGTTGGGCAAAGACTGGTTTGGGATGTTTTGGACCGCAGAGTGAAGGAAAAGCAGGAAAACTAGTGCTCAGCATATGTGGGAACTCCTTCAAGATTGTTGGAAAAGCATTCCAGATGAAGTTGGTTGAGAGAATGCCAAGATTGTGCAAAGCTGTCATCAAGGCAAAGGGTTGCTACTTTGAAGAATCTCAAATATAAACTATATTTTGATTTGTTTAACACTTTTTTGGTTACTACATGATTCCATATGTGTTATTTTATAGTTTTGATGTCTTCACAATTATTTTACAATGTAGAAAATAGTAAAAAATAAAGAAAAACCCTTGAATGAGTAGGTGTGTCCAAACTTTTGACTGGTACTGTACACACGCACACTCATCACCACGCACACACCCACCCACCACTAAATTGATGTGCACCTTGATCTTGTAAAATCTCATTTGGAGGATCACATTGTATTTATGTGCTTCTTGTTCTTTTGTTAGCCAACAGTTACAGAATTTCTGTTCTGAGAATATTGATGTTCTGCCTAAGGTACCTAGAATAGCAAGCAATTGGTGGCTTTTAAAATATGTAATAATACCTGTGAATTTAAAAGCACTTTGGGTGGCCATAGCAATACAAATTAAAAAGAAAGTAATGTGCTCGCAATAGTATTACATTGAGAGTTAAAATAATGCACTCCATAAAGCAGTATGAGAAGGAAATGGAGGGCATTCTTCACTCACTACAGAAATATCTGTCTCTACAGTATTTGGCATTACATGGAAAGGTTTGTGGACATTGTTCTGAAATATGAATTTTCAAATCATTGTGGGAATTTCAAAGCTCAGGTAGAGGATGATGATAATAATGATAATGCTTAGTGCTTTTCAAGGACCCAAAGTCACTACAATTATAGAAATGAAAAGACAAATAAATAGGAGTCAAAACATCAGACTATACAAAACATGAATGAAGACGGGTGGGCTCAAAGAGGGCAAAGAGTGATGTATGAGTGTATGGGGAGGGTAGGGTCGGGATTTTGATACGAACCCAGTTTAGGGTAAGGGGCAGGATTGGGGTTAGGACACGAACCCGGTTGTGGGTAAGGGGTAGGTTAAGGGTTTGGTTTTGGTGCGGCTCAGTATGGTGAAGAGAGGAGTAGATGGAAGTAGTTGTAGTCCCTATGTGTGTTTGTTTACGTAAGCAGTCCTATTTGGAGATAACATCAATGAATTCATTCACAACAATATGAGATTTTGTATGAATGATCAGGAAAAAAAATATTATTGCATTAATGTTATGTAAGAATGTGTATATCAGGTTCATTGAGTATAATGGTGATTCCAGGCACTGAGACTTTTGAACAGCTAGGAAATAGACCGTGGGTGAGGATGGCCAGCTATCTGCACTGACTATCTGCACTATATGCCACTCAGGGGTCTCTACCCACACACTCACACATGCACGTACTGATACTCCTGCACACACACTAACACCAACACTCACACACTCATCACCATGCACGCACACACCAGCACATCCACCCACCACTAAAGCCTGTATTTATCTTTGATTGATTAGGAATATTTTGAGGAAGTGTTATGGCAATGTTATTGCTGCGGTGTCTCAAGAGGGACAAACTATAATATTGCATTTTTTTTCTCGTTTTGCAAGCAAATGTACATTTAAGGGATTATGCGAAGCACACACGTTCGCTTCAGCTAGCCAAGTTCTGGTAGGTGCAAACCGAACCTCGTATTAGGGCTCCTTTATGCTGCTGCTATGTTGAATGTTATTATTATTTATCCTGCTACCAGTCACTTTCTCCTTACCTACATGTACCTATCTACCTTAACCATGCCAGTGTCCCTGGTACTGACCCTGTATATAGCTTACTTTCTCATCTTTTTCTTGTTTCTTGTGTGTTTAAAAAAAGATATACTTTATACTATTTGTTATTTGAATACTGCATTGTTGGGAAAGAGCTAGCAAGTCAGCATTTCACTGTACTTGTGCACGTGACAATAAAACTTGAAACTAATTTGAAACCTGTGTAATTGTTGATCAATTAGATTAATTAATAACGTCATTGTAATATTTTATGAATAAAGTATACTTTTTTGGACCTAATTTACTTGCATCTCTCTTGATTTTCTAAATAAACATATTGTATGTTGTATTTTTTTTCTTAAGTTTCCACCAAAAGGAAGATTGTAAGATATTTGTCTTTTGCGTTTTACAGTATTTGGGTATGACAATATACTATATGCATCCTATGTCACTGTGCTATATTTGAACCGTATAGTGTCCAGGCACCCCATTTTAGCTGTTTGACCTGCTAAAAGTCCAGCAACACTTCTTATGACATAGCTTTTTGCTCCAACTCAACACTATTGAGTGTTTTCCACCCCACTTTAGCTGAGACAGGTAGTTGACAGTCCAATACAGTGAATTGCATATAGGAGGCTATGAACGGGGCAGAGTAAAAAGCTAGCAACAGCCTGTAGGGCACAGTACCCTTGCAAAATTAAGCATATTCGGTTAGTAGAGACCCTACTGAGTCTTTAGGTGAGACAGGTAGTAAACTTTTTCCTCTACAGTCAAATATGTATTCCAGTCAATTGATATTTTCTGTTGCATGGGTAAAATAGTCACAAGATTAAATTTTCTCTGATGTAGTTTTACATGTGAAACATCATTTTAATATTATGCACAATGTGAAGCCGCAATTATTTATTTTTTCGTTATCATACACATTGCGTTTTACTGCAAACTTTGATTTTGAAGGCAAAAGCGGAAACGCTGTAAGTCTTAATGTTGCTGGTGGGACGCTAATGTTGACGAAATGACGCTAATAAGGAACTTGTCCGTATAGTAACGTTAAGTAGCCTAGGTTAATTTAGCTGACCTTCAATTGTGGGAATTCAGCAGAGTTCTCTGAGACATTTTTACAACTCATACAAACTCTGAAAATAAATACATGGGCAAATGTTACCAAACATGATAATAATAGGCCTGCATTACGGTAGGCAGCTCATTGTTACCTTGGAAGGCCACCGTCTCTGCGCTAGAAAGACGCGTCCATATAAACCAAAATGGCTTCTCTGTGAATTGGACACTATGTCACCCTGAGTATCGAAGTGGTATTACAATTTGGAACATACCTGAATGATGCAAGTCGAGACACATCTGACATTTTGGAAGGAATAAAACGTCTGACATTTTAGTTAATACATTTAATCCTCAAAATTTCCCATTGAACTGGTTTAGCGTGATTTTAGCTTAAGAATTACACTGAAATAGCGCACCTCAAGGTGTTATCTTTCACACTCAAGGCCTCAAGACAATATATGTATTTTTATTATTTTACCTTTATTTAACTCGGCGAGTCAGTTAAGAACAAATTCTTATTTACAATGACGGTCTATATAAAGTCGATTTCACCCTTGGCCTACCAAAACTACATAATCAACTGTTCCATTATTAGAAACTATTTATCACCTATCATTTAAAAAATGATTCGTTTGTTTCTGGCTGTAGGCTATTATTGCGAACGCATTCTAGATGTTTACAGACCTTGAGCCCTCGTTATTTCTCTAATGCATTGACACAACAGGCTTCCTCTATCCCCCGCGATTGACAACAATGTTACTAATCCCGTCCGGGCAGCAGTATAGAACGTTCCGGGAAAGGGAAAAGAAAAACGCGCACTCAACAGTTCAGAAATGTTATTTTTTAAGCCTATGCATATTAGCCTATGATAAATCTTGCGAGCCATGAGGCCCGATGCTATGGTTAAAAAACCACTTTCCCGTCTATTGACAAGCAATAACTATAGAGCCACACAATAACCTAACAATAAAGACTACTTGATCATCAAATCAACTGAGTTACTAATTTAGGCAGTAACCTGTGACGGACTTCCCCCTGATGTAGCCTATGCCTAGTTAAACAAAGATTTTTTTTTTTTTTATGTCGCGTTCAAGTGCTAGTCGGAACTAGGAAACTCGGAATGCCAGGCTTGCTAACTGGTTGAACGCGGGACGTGTATAACTACAACCAATTAGCAAGTCTGACATTTCCGAGTTTCCCAGTTCCGACTAGCGCGTCAACGGGTCACTAGTCTTGTTGAATAGATTCGTCATTATGTCAGGCTAATTCGTTTAAACTCGTCATGAATAAATAATAGCTTACCAACGTGCGACTCCTCCCATTCCTATGCCTCCGCTTGAGTTATCCGGTTAAATTCCACATGCCTGCCTGACATAAACCTACCGGGGGAAGGGGAGGTGTGGCACTAGACAAGGATATTTAATACTGTAACATAGTAACACAACGGGTAAAGTTGTGGAAGTAAGGGAAGGAATTCGTACACAGAACGGTATTGAATTAACGGGCTTTGGTTGAAGCCTGAGAAAGGGCGGAGACGCGCTTCTTGATGGCTGTCTAACTTTGAGCACTATGAAACAGGAAAACTAGCAGACATTAGGGAAAATTTTAAAAAATATATAAAAAAACCTTATTGCTATTCGGTGCCTGTCTGTTGCTTCTCTACTGAATATGGCAGGGACACGTACAAGAAGAGTGGCTGGTTCGGAACAGTCCCGAACTGCGAGGGCAGCTGCTCTTGCTGAGGAGTTGCACCATGAATGCACTCTCTTATTGGAACTTTATGTAAGTATTTCGTCTAGTGTTGAGTCTGGACAGGCTATTGCATTCTGCTTCGCAGTAATTAACCTGTTATTAGGCCTACTGGTTGCTTGACAAAACATGTTATTTAGCCAGTAGCCTAGCCTATGAAAGGGATATGGAATATTGGGAAATGGAAATGTGTTGATGCACATGATTTGCGATAATGGACATGTATTGATGGATTGATGTGTTTGTGGCATCCGATCCAGGAGTGGGGGTCCAGGAATGTAACTAGATAAGGAGGGGGTGAATATGTGAATACTAATGTACGCCCCATATAACAAGAATGACAGAGGTGGGGGGGGGGGGGGGGGGGTTCTGGCGCACAGGTCGATGTCCGGACATGCACGTTTTTTTCCATGTGCATCTCGTTCTCACTCAATGAATGAACTATGTAAATGATGGGGAGCGAATGATGAAATTCTTCTTGGTTTTCCGCCAAATAGCCATATACAGTATAACCTCCCTCTCATACGCACACATCTCAACCTGCAGCTCCCTTCCTCTTTTGGGAGCGGTTAGGAATGTAACCTTTATCTATTAGCCGACTAATTATACCAATGCTTTTGAATCTCCACCCCGGCAGGTAGCCTAGTGGTTAGAGCGTTGGGCCATTAACCGAAAAATTGCTGGATCAAATCCCCTAGCTGGCAAGGTAAAAATGTCAATTAAGGCATCCTCCACACCTCTGATTTAGAGGGGTTGGGTTAAATCACTTTAGTGATTTTTAGCCGAAGGCATTCAGTTGTACGACTGACTAGGTATCCCCCCCAGTGGCGTTTCTAGCTTGAATGGCTGAATGTTTTCACATTTTTCTTATGGGAGTTTCAAGCTTCTGAATCTGACGGTTCACATTGAGATTGAATTCGTAATTGAAAGGTATTCTCGGCAAGATGACATTGCCACAAACAACACCATATCAGGCGTTTTTGAGTTGTACGGCTAAAGCACCCGACACCCGACACGGCTAAAGCACCCGACAGTAGACGAAAGTCGAGGAGTAAGTCTGGGGGAGGTGCATCTGCGACAAATGAAAGTCGGGCACTAAAGTGATTTTCCAACAGCAAGGCTCAAATCAACATGACAGTGTTGCCATTGATTATAAAATGTTTTCTTCATAATGATGAAATAAACATGTATCTAACCCCCATATCACACAAACTGAAATCATAATATAATATTGTGTGTTTACACATTGTACAATCAATTAGTGAGAGAGAGATTAAAATATCCCATTGATTTTTATATCCACTGTACACATAAAGCAAATTGGTTCTTGTTTTTGGTCACATGGGTCAAACAAAAACCACCTAATGATTGGTTGACAATAGAGCCTTCACAATGCAGTCAATGGCTGCAGGATGAACTTGGTGAAGAGCAACTGCAGCAACTTGCAGTCGATTGCAGTCAAAACGTCATGCCCTTTGATGACATGATTTTTGTCAAGTTTATGCAGTCGACAGGTAGGCTCAAGTCAAACCATTTTTGACCTCAGAAAGCAACACAATTTGAAAGGCGGTGACCAACGATTGTCACCAACTTGACAAAAATGATCCGCTCAAACGTGTCCATTGAGATGAGCATGATGCAAGACTAGTGTCACGCCCTGGTCATAGAGAGGTTTATATTCTCTATTTTGGTTAGGTCAGGGTGTGACTAGGGTGAGCATTCTAGTTTCCTTATTTCTATGTTAGTGTGTTCGCCTCCAGTGATGATCCATGGCACGAAGCCTCCAGTGATGATCCATAGCACGAAGCCTCTAGTGATGATCCATGGCCCGGACCCTCCAGTGATGATCCATGGCCCGGAGCCTGCAGTGAGGATCCATGGCACGAAGCCTCCAGTGATGATCCATGGCACGAAGCCTCCAGTGATGATCCATGGCATGAAGCCTCCAGTGATGATCCATGGCACGAAGCCTCTAGTGATGATCCATGGCCCGGAGCCTCTAGTGATGATCCATGGCCCGGAGCCTCCAGTGATGATCCATGGCCCGGAGCCTGCAGTGATGATCCATGGCACGAAGCCTCCAGTGATGATCCATGGCCCGGAGCCTCTAGTGATGATCCATGGCACGAAGCCTCCAGTGATGATCCATGGCACGAAGCCTCTAGTGATGATCCATGGCCCGGAGCCTCGAGTGATGATCCATGGCACGAAGCCTGCAGTGATGATCTGCGGTCCGGAGCCTCCAGCGACGGTCCCCGGTCCGGAGCCTCCAGCGACGGTCCCCGGTCCGGAGCCTCCAGAGACGGTCCCCGGTCCGGAGCCTCCAGCGACGGTTCCCGATCTGGAGCCTCCGGCGATGATCGGTGGTCTGGTTCCTCTGGCGATGATCTGCGGCCAGGTTCCTCCAGTGAAGGTCCATGCACCAGGGCCACCACCAAAGCAGAGGGATCTACGGGCGGAGGGGGGTCTATGTCCCGCACCGGAGCTGCCGCCGTGAATGGATGCACACCCGGACCCTCCCCTTTAGAGTCAGGTGTTGTGGCCCGAGTCCGCACCTTTGGGGGGGGTACTGTCACGCCCTGGCCATAGAAAGGTTTTTATTCTCTATTTTGGTTAGGTCAGGGTGTGACTAGGGTGGGCATTCTAGTTTCCTTATTTCTATGTTAGTGTGGTTCCCAATCAGAGGCAGCTGTCTATCGTTGTCTCTGATTGGTGATCATATATAAGTTGTCATTTTCCGTTTGGGTTTTGTGGGATTTTGTTTTCTGTTTAGTGTTTTTTCCTGACAGAACTGTTCGCTTTCGTTTTCATCTTTTGTCATTTTGTTTGAGTGTTTTTTGAACATTAAATCATGAACACTTTCCACGCCGCGCTTTGGTCTCATTCCGACGACAGCCGTTACAACTATGCTCATACACAGTCACACATAGTATCTGCGTATTGGCACAGGTGCGCTTCACGCTGCTACAACATGGCAGCTACGGGACTAAAACAGCAGAGATGTTTCGCCTCACTCTTCAGTGCTCCTGGTTGTTGCAAAAATGTTTACTGTTTACTTCGTGCATCTATATTATCTCACTGAGTCTACCTTTTAACCTAACCTAACCTATGACCTGACCCGTCACCTTAGAGCATATCCATCTTAACGGACCCATGAGCACCAACATGTGAAGTTCATAGGAGCATGTCAAATTGGGTGTCAAATGAAAGCCAAGAGTTTTTTTAAATTAAGGTATATATACATTTTTCAACCTAAAAATTTGGCTAAAATAAGCAAAGGCTTTGATTTCTTGTCAAATAGCTGGAAAACTGGTCTTAAACAGCTTCTAACATCTTACAAAAGGTATTAGAAATACACCAATCTACTGTGATCTGCTGTGCTGTACTGTGACATAGACGTCTATGATTGGTTCAGATTTGGTCTGGTCCGGAAAAAACAAACGTGGTCTTGTTTGGGGGCAGAATATATATATATTTTTAAATAAACAAGTTTATGTACAGAGTCGGTGTGCGGGGGCACAGGTTAGTTGAGGTAATTTATGTAATATGTACATGTAGGTAATATGTACAAGTAGGTGACTATTCATAGATAATAAACAGAGTAGCAGCATTGTAAAAATGGGGTGGGGGAGGGGGGGTGTCAATGCAAATAGTCCCGGTAGCCATTTTTTTACCTATTCAGGGGTCTTATGGCTTGGTGGTAGAAGCTGTTATGAAGCCTTTTGGACCTAGTCTTGGCGGTCTGGTACCGCTTGTCGTGCGGTAGCAGAGAGAACAGTCTATGACTTGGGTGGCTGGCGTCTTTGACAATTTTTAGGGCCTTCCTTTGACACCGCCTGGTATAGAGGTCCTGGACGGCAGAAAGCTTGGCCCCAGTGATGTACTGGGCTGTACGCATTACCCTCTGTAGTGCCTTGCGGTCGGAGGCCGAGCAGTTGCCATACCAGGTGGTGATGCGATGGTGCATCTGTATAACTTTGAGGATCTGAGGATCCATGCCAAATCTTTTCAGTCTCCTGAGGGGGAATAGGCGTTGGCGTGCCCTCTTCACGACTGTCTTGGTGTGTTTGGACCATGATAGTTTGTTGGTGATGTGGACACCAAGGAACTTGAAGCTCTCAACCTGCTCCACTACAGCCCCATCAATGAGAATGGGGGCGTGCTCGGGCCTCCTTTCCCTGTAGTTCACTATCTCCTAATATTAAACAGAGTTTTTTGAACATTTTGTTAAATTCTTTGTAAATTGTTCAAACTAGTCCTTGTGCGTAGAATCGTATGGTTTGTTAAACTTTGAGATCAATGTTTTGTTTGGCATGTATTTTAAAGAGAAAAATCTGAGTCACAGCATAATTCCTTTACCATGGAATTGCCCCTTATATAAGGGCACAAGGCAAGACCAAATTTCAGACACAGGAGGCAGATGGTTGAGCTCCAATATTTATTATACCAAAAGGGGTAGGAAAAAAGCAGGTCGGAGACAGGAGAGAGTTCATAAACCAGGTCAGAGTCCAAACAGTACCAGACGATAGGCAGGCTCGAGGTCAGAACAGGCAGAGTGGTCAGGCAGGCGGATATGGCATCCGGACAGGCAAGGGTCAAAACCAGGAGGGCTAGGAAAAGACAGACTGGGAAAAGTAGGAGCTAGGAGAAACGCTGGTTAACTTGGCAAAACGAGATGAACTGGCACAGAGAGACAGGAAACACAGGGATAAATACACCGGGGACTAATGGGGAAAACAGGAGACACTTGGAGGTGGGTGGAGACAATCAAAAAAGACAGGTGAAACAGATCAGAGTGTGACACCTTATGCATTACTTCCCCACAGTTGCAAGAAGTTACATCCCAAAAAACACTGAAACTATACAACACATACATGTCTCCTAGCCTCCCACACATAGGCTTCTTTCTGTCACTAACACTAAAGAAAATATATAAATGTTTTAATAAAACAAGTAAGGTTTATGTAAAAACAAACTAAACTGAATTTAAAACACAAATCTTAAAGCTACTATAAATAAAAAATAAATATAAAAACACAAAACTATAATAATCTTGGTTTAGGTAGATTACTCAACATAATACACACATGCAGTTTACGTAAATTCACTCAAAATATAGCCCACAATTTTCAACTTATCTATTACCGCGTAGTCCTTACTCATAATAAGGTGTTGAAATAGATCATGACAGTCAGATCAAGAGCTTGCTGTCTCCGGTTTGCCTTACCTCTGCCTCTCCCTCTAGACAGGCCGATCTATACAATATCCCTCAAAGTTCATAACCCACTCCACTGCTCCCTGTCTAGTAGCCTATTATAAACCAATATACACATTTACTTGACCATTGCCCTTGTATAAGCAGGGCTGCCTTGTCAATGTTACACGGTAATCATTCTACCACACAGGCACAGAATAATTTTCACGGTGGTCAGAATGTCAGCATCTTGGTATAACTTAACTGGGGGTTAAGTGCTCAAGGGAATCTCAGCTCACTCACTATTCTCTGATCTAGATGCAATAGAATATAATAACTTCCTACCCCACATACACACACACACACACACACACACACACACACACACACACACACACACACACACACACACACACACACACACACACACACGGCACTTGTCACCTGTGATGTCACACATCCTGCCTGTTTTTCCCCCTGGAGTGGTTGGGGAAGGTTGGTTCTGGTAGTTGAACCAGCCATCCCTTTGAACCACTAACCCCCTCTGTTCCAATGGGGCCAGGGCGGATGTTGTCCTAACCGCAATAGGGTTCAAACATTTGCCAGTTGTTGCTCATCATGGAAAATTGCTAGACTATCATCGGAAAATGGGCAAACATGCTCTTTACTGCACAGTCTCTTGGGTCAGCTCTTTTGTACTTCCTTGAACATTCTACGTGCAGTTTGGTTTCAATACTAACTCGGAATGAGTGACTTATTCCACAGCTTCCCATTACTACGGTGTCCATATTCGGACAGACTCATGAGCAGTTAAACGTGGTGTCCATGGTGGTATTTCAAAATACAAAATAGTGGTGTCTTAGAAAGGCTTTTCCAAATGTGTTAAGGCTGTGACTAGCGCTTTCTAATTTATGAACAAAATAGAGTAGTGGCACTTATTAAGCCGTAAACCTTTGTCAATGCCTCGTCTCTTTTAGATAACTGCATTAGCAGTGCTGCCTTTGAGTTGCATTAGCATATTGAGTTTGGTTGCGCACTAATTGTTGTGTTATGGCTGACTTTGGTCATCTGTGGTGATTCCTTTTGCAGTGTAACCGTTTCGTTGTGCAAAAAAAAACACGTTTATTTTTCTCCACTCACTGTCATGGAAATGTACTTTTAAACACTGCTAATGTGTTTTTTCTTTACACGGCATCACCCTCCTCTTCCTCTCCACCTCCATACTCTCTCCATCCCTCCTCCTCACTCCCCACTTCAGAGAAAAAAGGAGACGTTCGCAGAGGAACTCACCGTCGGCGGGGAGCGCCTGGTGACCGTGCCGCCGCTCTCCTCCCAGCTCTCGCCGAATGACAGGTTGTGGCGCCTCTACTCCGCCCTGCAACAGTGCCGGAACCTCCTGGAGCGTGCCATTGGCCTGGAAGAGGGGGTGGGAAACGGCGGGGACAGGGCCGAATACGAAAGCCAGAGGAAAACAGTGAGGGACCGGCTGGGGCACCTGCTAGCGAGCACACGGCTCCTCCTGGAGGACGGAGCTGGAACTGCAGCCTTCACTCCTGATCCGAAGAATACTGAGGTACAGAATCACTGGTGTACGGTAAAGTTGCCCCTAGACACTAATCTGGGGTCAGTTTTGAATTTCCCCCCAAAATGTTTAAGGTTAAGATACAGTACCTACTGGAAACCCTCAGTTAACCCAGCAGGCCTCATTTCAGTACTTGAATACCTGTAAAATCCTACCTCCTTCCTCCTTACTTGGAAGTCATCCTTGATCTGACTGGTGTGATGAACATAATGTAGTGTAAACCCTGATGAAAGCTACTGGCCGAAACATGTTGGTTTTTAACAATAACAAAGCAGTTTATCAACTGACACTGTCTTCCAAGAGAATTGCTGAATTTCCTCTTCCCTTAAGTTTTCTCCTCAATTCATGCACCTAGGTTGCAGAGCAAGGTTCATTTCCCTTTTTAGTGTAAACCAGGGCCACGTATAGAAGACAGATAAGACTGGTGGAAACATTTTGCTTTCAGATATCTATAATATTTCAGATCACTGATGAGTTCAAGGAGGAGAGGAAGAACTTAGGCTTTTGTTATTAAGAACTTATGATATGCTTATAAACTGTTTATGTAAGGACAATACTTTTTAGTTTAAACAAACTGATTATATTATATTGTTTATAAAAATAAAATAAACATTTATTTCACCTTTATTTAACCAGGTAGGCAAGTTGAGAACAAGTTCTCATTTACAATTGCGACCTGGCCAAGATAAAGCAAAGCAGTTGGACACATACAACGACACAGAGTTACACATGGAGTAAAACAAACATACAAACATACAGTGAATAATAATAAAAATAATGGGGTGCAAAGGAGAAAAATAAATAAATAAAATAAATACAGTAGGGAAAGAGGTAGTTGTCTGGGCTAAATTATAGGTGGGCTATGTACAGGTGTAGTAATCTGTGAGCTGCTCTGACAGTTGGTGCTTAAAGCTAGTGAGGGAGATAAGTGTTTACAGTTTCAGAGATGTTTGTAGTTCGTTCCAGTCACTGGCAGCAGAGAACTGGAAGGAGAGGCGGCCGAAGAAAGAATTGGTTTTGGGGGTCACCAGAGAGATATACCTGCTGGAGCGTGTGCTACATGTGGGTGATGCTATGGTGACCAGCAAACTGAGATAAGGGGGGAGCCAGTGGGTTTGGCGACGAGTATAAAGCGAGGGCCAGCCAACGAGAGCGTACAGGTCGCAATGGTGGGTAGTATATGGGGCTTTGGTGACAAAATGGATTGCACTGTGATAGACTGCATCCAATTTGTTGAGTAGGGTATTGGAGGCTATTTTGTAAATGACATCGCCGAAGTCGAGGATTGGTAGGATGGTCAGTTTTACAAGGGTATGTTTGGCAGCATGAGTGAAGGATGCTTTGTTGCGAAATAGGAAGCCAATTCTAGATTTAACTTTGGATTGGAGATGTTTGATGTGGGTCTGGAAGGAGAGTTCACAGTCTAACCAGACACCTAGGTATTTGTAGTTGTCCACGTATTCTAAGTCAGAGCCATCCAGAGTAGTGATGTTGGACAGGGGGGCAGGTGCAGGCAGCGATCGGTTGAAGAGCATGCATTTAGTTTTACTTGTATTTAACTTCTTGCGTTGAGCAATCCCTTATCCGGGAGCATAATCATAGCCTCAAGCTCATTACCATAATGCATAACGCACTATTCATCGCAAATGAAATGAAAGAAATATATTCACTCACAAGCTTAGCCTTTTGTTAACAACACTGTCATCTCAGATTTTCAAAATATGCTTTTCAACCATAGCTACACAAGCATTTGTGTAAGAGTATTGATAGCTAGCATAGCATTAAGCCTAGCATTCAGCAGGCAACATTTTCACAAAAACAAGAAAAGCATTCAAATAAAATAATTTACCTTTGAAGAACTTCGGATGTTTTCAATGAGGAGACTCTCAGTTAGATAGCAAATGTTCATTTTTTCCCAAAAGATTATTTGTGTAGGAGAAATCGCTCCGTTTTGTTCATCACGTTTGGCTAAGAAAAAAAATAAAAAATTCAGTCATTACAACGCCGAACTTTTTTCCAATTAACTCCATAATATCGACAGAAACATGGCAAACGTTGTTTAGAATCAATCCTCAAGGTGTTTTTCACATATCTATTCGATGATAAATCATTCGTGGCAGTTGTGTTTCTCCTCTGAAGCAAATGGAAAAATACACGCAGCTGGAGATTACGCAATAATTGCGACGGACCACACCAAGCGAGCACCTGGTAGATGTAGTGTAAAATGGTCAATCTTCCAATGATATGCCTACAAATACGTCACAATGCTGCAGATACCTTGAGGAAACGACAGAAAGTGTAAGCTCATTCCTGGCGTATTCACAGCCATATAAGGAGACATTGGAACACAGCGCCTTCAAAATCTGGGGCACTTCCTGTTTGAAATTTAATATTGGTTTCGCCTGTAGCATCAGTTCTGTGGCACTCACAGATAATATCTTTGCAGTTTTGGAAACGTCAGAGTGTTTTCTTTCCAAAGCTGTCAATTATATGCATAGTCGAGCATCTTTTCGTGACAAAATATCTTGCCTGGAGCATTGTTAACACAGTGTCCAAAGAAGGGCCAGAAGTATACAGAATGGTGTCGTCTGCGTAGAGGTGGATCTGAGACTCACCAGCAGCAAGAGCGACATCATTGATGTATACAGAGAAGAGAGTCGGTCCAAGAATTGAACCCTGTGGCACCCCCATAGAGACTGCCAGAGGTCCGGACAGCAGACCCTCCGATTTGACACACTGAACTCTATCAGAGAAGTAGTTGGTGAACCAGGCGAGGCAATCATTTGAGAAACCAAGGCTGTCGAGTCTGCCGATGAGGATGTGGTGATTGACAGAGTCGAAAGCCTTGGCCAGATCAATGAATACGGCTGCACAGTAATGTTTCTTATCGATGGCGGTTAAGATATCGTTTAGGACCTTGAGCGTGGCTGAGGTGCACCCATGACCAGCTCTGAAACCAGATTGCATAGCAGAGAAGGTATGGTGAGATTCAAAATGGTCGGTAATCTGTTTGTTGACTTGGCTTTCGAAGACCTTAGAAAGGCACGGTAGGATAGATATAGGTCTGTAGCAGTTTGGGTCAAGAGTGTCCCCCCCTTTGAAGAGGGGGATGACCGCAGCTGCTTTCCAATCTTTGGGAATCTCAGACGACACGAAAGAGAGGTTGAACAGGCTAGTAATAGGGGTGGCAACAATTTTGGCAGATAATTTTAGAAAGAAAGGGTCCAGATTGTCTAGCCCGGCTGATTTGTAGGGGTCCAGATTTTGCAGCTCTTTCAGAACATCAGCTGACTGGATTTGGGAGAAGGAGAAATGGGGAAGGCTTGGGCGATTTGCTGTGGGGGGTGCAGTGCTGTTGACCGGGATAGGAGTAGCCAGGTGGAAAGCATGTCCAGCCGTAGAAAAATGCTTATTGAAATTCTCAATTATAGTGGATTTATCAGTGGTGACAGTGTTTCCTATCTTCAGTGCAGTGGGCAGCTGGGATGAGGTGTTCTTATTCTCCATGGACTTTACAGTGTCCCAGAACTTTTTTGAGTTAGTGTTGCAGGAAGCAAATTTCTGCTTGAAAAAGCTAGCCTAGGCTTTTCTAACTGCCTGTGTATAATGGTTTCTAGCTTCCCTGAACAGCTGTATATCACGGGGGCTGTTTGATGCTAATGCAGAACGCCATAGGATGTTTTTGTGTTGGTTAAGGGCAGTCAGGTCTGGGGAGAACCAAGGGCTATATATGTTCCTGGTTCTAAATTTCTTGAATGGGGCATGCTTATTTAAGATGGTTAGGAAGGCATTTAAAAAAAAAACAGGCATCCTCTACTGACGGGATGAGATCAATATCCTTCCAGGATACCCCGGCCAGGTCGATTAGAAAGGCCTGCTCGCTGAAGTGTTTCAGGGAGCGTTTGACAGTGATGAGTGGAGGTCGTTTGACCGCTGACCCATTACGGATGCAGGCAATGAGGCAGTGATTGCTGAGATCTTGGTTGAAGACAGCAGAGGTATATTTAGAGGGCAAGTTGGTTAAGATGATATCTATCAGGGTGCCCATGTTTAAGGCTTTGGGGAGGTACCTGGTAGGTTCATTGATCATTTGTGTGAGATTAGGGGCATCAAGCTTAGATTGTAGGATGGCTGGGGTGTTAAGCATGTTCCAGTTTAGGTCGCCTAGCAGCACGAGCTCTGAAGATAGATGGGGGGCAATCAGTTCACATATGGTGTCCAGAGCACAGCTGGGGGCAGAGGGTGGTCTATAGCAGGCGGCAATGGTGAGAGACTTGTTTTTAGAGAGGTGGATTTTTAAAAGTAGAAGTTCAAATCCAGACCTGGATAGTAGGACAGAACTCTGCAGGCTATCTTTGCAGTAGATTGCAACACCACCCCCTTTGGCAGTCCTATCTTGTCTGAAAATTTTGTAGTTTGGGATGAAAATTTCAGAATTTTTGGTGGTCTTCCTAAGCCAGGATTCAGAGACAGCTAGAACATCCGGGTTGGCAGAGTGTGCTAAAGCAGTGAATAAAACAAACTTAGGGAGGAGGCTTCTAATGTTAACATGCATGAAACCAAGGCTATTACGGTTACAGAAGTCATCAAAAGAGAGCGCCTGGGGAATAGGAGTGGAGCTAGGCACTGCAGGGCCTGGATTCACCTCTACATCGCCAGGGGAACAGAGGAGGAGTAGGATAAGGGTACGGCTAAAAGCAATAAGAATTGGTCGTCTAGAACGTCTGGAACAGAGAGTAAAAGGAGGTTTCTGGGGACGATAAAATAGCTTCAAGGTATAATGTACAGACGAAGGTATGGTAGGATGTGAATACAGGGGAGGAAAACCTAGGTATTGAGTGATGATGAGAGAGATATTGTCTCTTGAAACATTGAAACCAGGAGATGTCATCGCATGTGTGGGTGGTGGAACTAATAGGTTGGATAAAGTATAGTGAGCAGGACTAGAGGCTCTACAGTGAAATAAGCCAATAAACACTAACCAGAACAGCAATGGACAAGGCATATTGACATTAAGGAGAGGCATGCTTAGTCAAGTGATCAAAAGGGTCCAGTGAGTAGTGAGGTTGGTTGGGGTCACGGCGATTTAGACAGCTAGCCGGGCCATCGGTAGCAAGCTAGCATAGGATAGAGGTCTGTTATTAGCCACCTCGTGCGTTTCTGTCGGTAGGATTAGTGGGGTTCCGTGTGGTAGAGGGGATGAATCCAATTCGCAAAAACAAAAACAAAAAAACTATAGATATAGTTATAGAGGCCCAAGAGAAAATAAAATAAAATGTAAAAAAATTATTGTCTGATAGGTCTATTCAGATAGCAGCCGATAAGACAGCTAACGGTTAGCGGACCGCAGATGGGCGTTCAGGTAACGTCGCGACGGAGGAGCCAGCCGGATAACTCCCTCGGGTAGATAACGTCGGTAGTCCAGTTGTGAAGACCCGGTGGGGCTCCGCGTTGGCAGTAAAACGGGTCCGGATAGGTGATTGTAGCCCAGGAGGGACTGATGGAACTCTTCAGCTGGCTAGCTCCGGAATAATTTATGTTTGCTCCGGAATCGACGAAAGCCGATAGTCACACGGATAGCAGCTAGAGTTAGCAGTTGAAATCCGGGGACATGGAGAGAAAAATAGGCCCGGTATGTTCCGTACAAAACTGGCAATAGGTTTTCGAGCTAAAGGATAGCTGATGACCACAAACCGTGGTTAGCTGAATACTAACGATTAGCCAGTAAAGAAGCTAACTAGCTTCTGATTAGCTTCAGGCTAGCTTCTGGCTAGCTTCTGGCTAGCTTCTGGTTAGCTTCTGGTTAGCTTCTATGGAGGATTACAGATTTGAGATAAATAATTCTTTCTTTTTTTTAAATATAAATTGGTGAGGCGGGTTGCAGGAGAGTGTTTTGAAGATGAGTTTATGGAAAATAAAATACAAATATATAAAAAGGTATGCGAAGAAAGTTGTAAATATATATACGGGACACGACAAGACAAAAGACGTCTGAACTGCTATGCCATCTTGGAGTGATCAATTAATCATAGTTTGTTAATAATTATTTATATAGGATTCGGTCAAATCAGTTGTTTATATGTACTGTATACAGTTGAAGTCGGACGTTTACATACACCTTAGCCAAATACATTTAAACAATTTTTTTCACAATTCCTGACATTAAATCCTAGTAAACATTCCCTGTCTTAGGTCAGTTAGGATCACCACTTTATTTTAAGAATGTGAAATGTCAGAATAATAGTAGAGAGATGTCCCGACTTCCGCCGAAGTTGGCTCCCCTGCCTGTTTGGGCGGTGCTCGGTGGTCGTCGTCACCGTCCTACTAGCCGCTACCAATCCCTTTTTCGTTAGTCTGTTAGTTTTGTCTTATTAGTTTCACCTGTGTGTATTTTGGTTTAATTAGCTTCCCTATATGTAGTAGTTTGACCCGCCCTTAATTTGTGCGGGATTGTCTTTTTTTGTGTAGATATTAGGTCATGATGTATTTTATTTTCTATACTGGACACCCTGTGGTTTTGGGTTGTCTGGTATAGTGTCCTGCAATAGTAAAGCACTTTACTCCGTTACTCTCTCTCTCTGCGTCTGATTCCTGCACACACACCTAGTCCCGCGTGACAAGATAATGATTTATTTCAGTATTTCTTTCTTTCATCACATTCCCAGTGGGTCAGAAGTTTACCTACACTCAATTAGTATTTGGTTGCATTGGCTTTAAATTGTTTAACTTGGGTCAAACATTTCGTGTAACCTTCCACAAGCTTCCCACGATAAGTTGGGTGAATTTTGGCGCAATCCTCCTGACAGAGCTGGTGTAACTGAATCAGGTTTGTAGGCCTCCTTGCTTGCACATGCTTTTTCAGTTCTTCCCACACATTTTCTATGGGATTGAGGCCAGGGCTTTGTGATGGCCACTCCAATACCTTGACATTGTTATCCTTAAGCCATTTTGCCACAACTTTGGAAGTATGCTTGGGGTCATTGTCCATTTGGACAATTGGACAATGACCCCAAGTCCGCTCTTGTAGCACTGACCCGTGGATCATCGCCAGAGGCTCTGGACTGCGGATCCTCGCCGTAGGCCCCGGGCTGGGGTCCCTCGCTGCGTGAATCATTGCCGGATGTTCTGGACCAGGGGCCGTCGCTGGAGACCCCGGACTGGGGACCGTCGCTGGAGACCCCGGACCATCGCTGGAGACCCCGGACCATCGCTGGAGACCCCAGACCGGGGACCGTTGCTGGAGGCCAGGACTGTCGTTGGAGACCCCGAGCTGGGGACCGTCGTTGGAGGCTCCAGACTGTGGCCCGGATGGCTGATGTCCTTGATGATCTTTTTGGCCTTTCTGTGACATTGGGTGCTGTAGGTGTCCTGGAGGGCAGGTAGTGTTCCCCCGGTGATGCGTTGGGCAGACCGCACCACCCTCTGGAGAGCCCTGCGGTTGCGGGCGGTGCAGTTGCCGTACCTTCTCCACTGCGGTCCCGTTGATGTGGATAGGGGCATGTTCCCTCTGCTGTTTCCTGAAGTCCACGATCAGGTCCTTCGTTTTGTTGACATTAAGGGAGAGGTTCATTTCCTGGCACCTCTCCGGCCAGGACCCTCACCTCCTCCCTGTAGGCTGTCTCGTCATTATTGGTAATCAGGCCTACTGCTGTTGTGTCGTCTGCAAACTTGATTATTGAGCTGGAGGCATGCGTGGCCACACAGTCATGGGTGAATAGGAAGTACAGGAGGGGGCTGAGCACGCACCCTTGTGGGGCCCCTGTGTTGAGGATCAGCAAAGTGGAGATGTTATTTCCTACCTTCACCACCTGGGGGTGGCCCGTCAGGAAGTCCAGGACCCAGTTGCACAGAGCGGGGTTCAGAACCAGGGCCCGAGCTTAATGATGAGCTTGGAGGGTACTAAGGTGTTTAAGACTGAGCTATATTCAATGAACAGCATTCTGACGTAGGTATTCTTTTTGTCCAAATGGGATAGGGCAGTGTGCAGTGCGATGGCGATTGCATTGTCTGTAGATCTATTAGGGTGGTCTGCAAATTGTGGGTCTAGGTTGTCAGGTAAGGTAGAGGAGATATGATCCTTAACTAGCCTCTCAAAGCACTCCATGATGATAGAAGTGAGTGCTACAGGGAGATAGTAATTTAGTTCAGTTACCTTTGCTTTCTTGGGTACAGGAACAAGGATGGACATCACATGTCTTGCCCTTGTCCCTGATGTCTCTCTGTAAGGAGATCCTCATCCTGAGCTCATCTACTTTATTGTCATGAGACTGAACATAAACAAGTAATATACTCGGAAGCAGTGGATGGTGTGCACGCCTCATTATACCTCCTCCTTAAGTCCACTCCGAATACCTCTTCTCCACCGGCGGCGTCTTGGAGCAGCCTTTGGGATAAGTTAAATTGCCCTGGGGGGTACAAACAAAGGATCCAATTCTGGAAAGTTGTATTCCTGGTCGTAATGCTGGTGAGTTACCGCCGCACTGATATGCAAAAATTATTTCCGTCTGTATGTAATAACACAAAAAAACATTCTGGGCTGATAATGTAATAAATAACACACAAAAAAATCATAATACTGCAAAGTTGCTTAGGAGCTAGAAGCAGAGCTGACATGTCTGTTAGCGCCATCTTGCTAAACCATTGAAAACCTGTGGTTTGAATAGAAGAGGGCAGTTTATAAGTGCAGACTAAGGATATCAATGAGGAATGGTCTAAGATCATTCCTCATTGGAGGAAAAATATTACTTGTAAAACAAAATCTCTTTCTCTGAGCAATTGTATTATTATAAAATAATGTATTTTCCCCGTTTTTTTTTAGGTTACAATATAGCTCAGTATTTGAATTACTTATTTTATACAGACATGTATGATCATCTTTATCAATAATTTCAGACCCCACTGTATGTTCTAGTGCAGTGTTTCCTAATCTATTCATGGTGCACGTCCCGGGGTTGACCAGGCGTTAGTTAGTCCACCAGCTGAATCGGGTGTGCTAGTGCTAGAACAAAAATATTACAGCCATCGGGATCTCCGGAAAACAGAAATACTGTCCTAACACATCTCTCTCTCTCTCTTCCTCTCTCTTCCTCTCCCTCTCTCTGTCTGCCCCCCCCCCCCCCCCCCCCCCTGAGTAGACAGCTAGTCTGGTGAACGGCAGCCCGTTTGCGCTAAAGCTCTGGATCTACCGCATCTTCAGCGAGCTGGAGCACTGGACCCTCACCACCTCCAGGACCCTGAAGGCCCTGCAACCCGATGGAGCCACCTCCAAGGAGAGCAGAACGAGGGGGAGGCCAAGAGGGAGGAGGACCCGGAGATGAGATAGTAGAGATTGGAAAGAGTAGCCTGTGAGTGAGGAACGAGAGAGCAGGGGAGAGAGAGGTAGCGATGGAAAGAATGGGAGAGAGATAGAGAGGTAGCTTGAGAGGATGAGGTAGGAGGGTCTGATGTGGAAGAAGAAAGAGTAAAGGCATGCAGGAGTCTGAAAGTCTGAGAGAGAGATGGAAACAAGAGGAGAAGGGAAAGAGTGACAACAGCCAGTATAAAGATTCTGTGAAAAGAGGGAGAGGAATATATGTTTAAGTTAATAAACAAATATATACAGTGGTGACAAGGACATAAGAGAAAGCATGAGAAAGTATATTACTACATACTGTACAACCAATGTGTGACATAACAGTGTTGATTTTGAAGCAATTTTGGTCATTCAAGACATACTTTTCTAACAAGGGCCCTGCGCTGTAGCTCCGCTTGCTGCTAACAGACATAGGACACTGGGTGACACGTAGCCTAGCGGTTAGAACGTTAGGCTAGTAACTAGCTAAAATGTGTCAATAACAAACAAAAAATCGCTGTAGTTCAACACGGTTTGATGCAGTAAAAATCAAGTAAAGTTATTACAGAAGATGTTTGCGGTTTACACCTGGTATCAAGATGTGTTCTCTGCCTGGTTTTACAGCCTACAGTCAAAGTATTCAACCATGACCTTCCTTTGGCCTACTCCAGACATACAAGGAACAGTATTTCAGAACATTTAATTTAGTCTCCTCCCACTGGGCACACACTAGTTGAATCAACGCTGTCTTCACGTCATTTCAATGAAATTACGTTGAACCAACGTGGAATAGGCGTCGAACTGACATCTGTGCCCGGTCGGCTGTTCTCTCTTTATGCTAACTGAAAGGCAATATTCATATGTCATGTGGTCATTAATATAAGCATGATCTTGATTGTAACATTTGGTGTGGTTATTGTAAGAGATTTGGTTTGGCATTGCCTTACAATTTCCAATCTGATTAGGGAAACAGAATTTGATACAACACAGGATCATTTTGATATGGATTAAATGTTCTGATAAACTGGCCCCTTGATCCCAAAACAATCCCACAAATGAGATGTAATGTTGGTGACAGCTACAGGATCCACTTTGATAATGGAGTGTAGATTTCCGGTTCAAGACGATGGTTTATGTGATATTAATTTCCAGTCCTTGTGAGCAAGGACCAGCATTAGATGGAAATCACCACAAATTGTTTCACATTTAAGATGCATCCCAATAGTCTTAAATGGCTTCCTACCCATTTAGAGACTACAAACAATGGAACATTGGTCATTTTGGGGTTATGACAAGGTATGAGAAAGGGTAGGCGATTTCATTGGGTGTAGTTGCCCTTTAAAGCCGATCTTGGATCAGTTTTGCATTTTTCCCCACTAATGGTTAAGGTTAGGAATGGGGAGCGGAAGTTGATCCTAGATCTGTACCCAGGGGAAACTTCGTCCCAGAACTTTTCATTACTGGTGGATGGTAATCTCACATATTGTGCCTTGAAGTGATGTGATGAGTTTAGCTGTCCAATACAGACTGTGCCCTGCCCTCTAGTGGTGAGTAGAGGAACCAAAACAAAACATCCCAGCTGTGCAGCTCCTCCTACTGGAGAACCACTGAGAATGCAGGCGTTTGCTCCAGCCCTGCTCTAACACCAGACTCTGCTAATCCAGTTCTGAACCTGTTAAAGCTAGAAAAAAACGATATATATATATATATATAGTACCAGTCAAAAGTTTGGACACACCTAATTATTCAAGGATTTTTAATTATTTTTACTATTTTTTACATTGTAGAATAATAGTGAAGACATCAAAACTATGTAGTTTTGATGTCTTCACTATTATTCTACAATGTAAAAACACACCAAAAAAGTGTTACACAAGTCAAAATATAGTTTATATTTGAGATTCTTCAAAGAAGCCACCCTTAGCTTTGATGACAGCTTTGCACACTCTTGGCATTCTCTCAACCAGCTTCATGAGGTAGTCACCTGGAATGCGTATCAATTAACAGGTGTGCCTTGTTAAAAGTTCATTTGTGGAATTTCTTTCCTTCTTAATGCTTTTGAGCCAATCAGTTGTGTTGTGACAAGGTAGGGCTGGTATACAGAAGATAGCCCTATTTGGTAAAAGACCAGGTCCATATTATGGCAAGAACAGCTCAAATAAGCAAAGAGAAACGACAGTCCATCATTACTTTAAGACATGAATGTCAGTCAATGTGGAAAATGTTAAGAACTTTTAAAGTTTCTTCAAGTGCAGTTGCAAAAACCATCAAGCTCTATGATGAAATGGGCTCTCATGAGGACCGCCACAGGAAAGGAAGACCCAGAGTTACCTCTACTGCAGAGGATGAGTTCATCAGAGTTAACTGCACCTCAGATTGCAGCCCAAATAAATGCTTCACAGAGTTCAAGTAGCAGACTCATCTCAACATCAACTGTTCAGAGGAGACTGCGTGATTCAGGCCTTCGTGGTCGAATTGCTGCAAAGAAACCACTACCAAAAGGACACCAATAGTAAGAAGAGACTTGCTTAGGCCAAGAAACATGAGCAATGGACATTAGACAAGTGGAAATCTGTCCTTTGGTCTTTTGAGTCCAAATTTGAGATTTTTGGTTCTTTGTGAGATGCAGAGTAGGTGAACGGATGATCTCCGTATGTGTGGTTTCCACCGTGAAAGCATGGAGGAGAAGGTGTGATGGAATGGGGGTGCTTTGCTGCTGACACTCAGTGATTTGTTTAGAATTAAAGGCACACTTAACCAGCATGGCTACCACAGCATTCTGCAGCGATCCACCATCCCATCTGGTTTGCGCTTAGTGGGACTATCATTGGTTTTTCAACAGGACAATGACCCAACACACCTTCAGGCTGTGTAAGGGCTATTTGACCAAGAAGGAGAGGGATGGAGTGCTGCATCAGATGACCTGGCCTCCACAATCACCCAACCTCAACCCGATTGAGATTATTTGGGATGAGTTAGACCGCAGAGTGAAGGAAAAGCAGCCAACAAGTGCTCAGCATATGTTGGAACTCCTTCAAGACTGTTGGAAAAGCAGTCCAGGTTAAGCTGGTTGGGAGAATGCCAAGAGTGTGCAAAGCTGGCGTCTAGGCAAAGGGTGGCTACTTTGAAGAATATAAAATATATTTTGATTTGTTAACACTTTTTGGTTGCTACATGATTCCATATGTGTTATGGAACCCTTGAATGAGTAGGTGTGTCCAAACTTATGACTGGTACTGTCACACACACACAAATATATATATTTTAAACCCAATCATTACTATATGACCCCCGTTGAAACAGACCCTTTTAATATAATTCCGTAGCCGTCAAATTGGTAGGGCTGGGCGGTGGGATGTTGTTAAACCATGTTCGCAATTCAAATTAGAGCGGATTGAGCAGCTGATCAGTAGAATTAGGTATGTTCGTGCAGGGTTGGAGCAAAAGCCTGCAGACAATAGCTCTCCAAGCGGAGGGATGGCCATCCCTATTCTTGTGTATGTGACTTTGAAGGAAAATTGAAATTGCCAGACTGGATTGTTTTTAGTACATTTGTAGACTGAGATGCACTGTAGCAAAGTCTCCTCCATTTTTACGCTGAGTTGAGTACACACGGTTGCTGGAGCAACTAGCCCTTTTCCATGACCTCTTGGTATAGTGCCAGTTGCCCGTAACCACAGATCTAGGATCAGATGACCTTATCCCCAATCCTAATTTTAACCAGTAGGAGGATGCAAACGGATCTAACCCTGTATCCTTTGGTTAGGCACATTGATGAGATTGAGAGACAGTCGTTTTTTAAAATGTATTTAACCTTTATTTAACCAGGAAGGGCTCATTGAGATTTGAAATCTCTTTTTCAAGAGTGTCCTGGTCAAGATAGGCAGCACCAAGTCATTACACAATTACAGACAGACAACATGAAAGACTACAGGTAATCTAGTAAAACAACATAGATTTCACAAGAGTATAACAAAATTATAAAACAGCGAATTAAAAACATTGACAGGTCAGGGAATCCTCCTCAAAATCCTTCATCAATGATTTACAAACACAAATTGGGACAAGTTCTTCCAGTTTGAAAGTATTTTAAGGCGTTCCAAGACGATGGCGCAGAGTACATAAAAGCCCTTTTTCCAAATTCAGTTCAGAAATTTGGAACAGTTAGCAGGATAAAGTCCAGCGAACGAAGAGAGTGCTCACCACATTTCTGAACAATAAAAAAGCACAAATAAAATGTTAGTAAACCCAAAAATGACTTTGTAAATTAAAGTTTACCAGTGACTGAGCCTATGAGTGACTAGAGAAGGCCAGCCAACCCTGGTATATAAAGTAGTTAGACATAGGACTGATGGATACTTTGTTAACTCACTCCAAACTAATCTACTAACATTTCCTGTTGCTGATTTTCTTTTGATGTGTTTCATATTAACTCTGGTGTGGTGTGGGAAGATATAGAAACCATATTTATTATTCATGTATGACTTTGAGATATGCAGAAAGGATGAAATAAATGTCTGTGGATTATATTTTGAATTGTCTCTTGGATCTGTTTGGCTTAAGGACTGGATGGCTTACGAACATTCTCGATGCAAGTGATGAGTAGTGTGTGTGTGTGTGTGTATGTGTGGGGGTGGATTTGTGTGGGTGAGTGTGTGTGTGTGTGCGCATTAATGATTTTGGAGCAGGAGGGAGAGGGAGAGGCTCATGTAAGAAAAAAAAGGCTGGGTTACATTTGAGTTTGTGTATGTGTGTGTGTGTGTGTATGTGTGTTGATGTTTAACTTTAAAGGAAAGACAGGATGTATGTTTGGGTAAAATAGGTGGGGTGTGTGTTTTAGGGGTGTGTGTGTGTGTGTGAGAGGGGGGGGGGTGTTTGTGTGCACAGATAGTAGGGGGAATGTGTGTGTGTGAGTGTGTGGTTGTTAGAGAAGGAGTGGCAGCCAGGATGCCTGTGGAAGGGGGGGGGGGGGGGGGGGTGAGAGACAGAGGTAAGGAGAGAGGAGGAGAGAGTAAAAGCGAGCAAGAGAGAAAATGTGTGTGTGGAGAGAGATAGAGAGAGAGAGAGAATGTATGTGTGTGTTGTGAGGGAGGGAGGGGGAGCAAGCAGGAGAGAAAATGTGTGTGCGCATACATGTGTCTGCATGTGTTTGTGTGTGAGGGAGAGCAAGCGGGAGAGAGAATGTGTGCATGCGTCTGTGTGTGAGTGTGTGTCTGTACGTGTGCTTTTGTGTGTGTGTGTGTGTGTGTGTGTGTGTGTGTGTGTGTGTGTGTGTGTGTGTGTGTGTGTGTGTGTGTGTGTGTGTGTGTGTGTGTGTGTGTGTGTGTGTGTGTGTGTGTGTGTGTGTGTGTGTGTGTGTGTGAGTGCGCATGCGGTTGTGTGTGTGTGCCTGGATGTGTGTGCCTATGTGTGTGTGTGCCTATGTGTGTGAGAGTGAGGGAGAGATAGAGAGAGAGGATGTGTGTGTATGCGAGTGAGTGAGAGAGAGAGAAAGGACATGTGTGTGTGAGAAAGAAAGGGGGATGGGTGTATGAGAGAGCTGTGTGTGTGAAAGGCGAGAGAGGGAAACGTGTATGTGTGTGTCTGTCTGGCTGTGTGTGTGCGTGTGTCTGTCTGTGCGCTTGCGTAGGAGGGAGAATGAGTGTGTCTGTACGTGTGTATTTGTGTGTGTCTGACAGAGATAGAGGGGGAGAGAGGAGCTCTGCAAATGGCGTGTGTGTGTGTGTGTGTGTGTGTGTGTGTGTGTGTGTGTGTGTGTGTGTGTGTGTGTGTGTGTGTGTGTGTGTGTGTGTGTGTGTGTGTGTGCGTATCCGTGTGTATGTGTGTATCCGTGTGTGTATTCGTGTGTGTGTTACAGTGCAATAATATCTGTACTGTATGTCAGGGAAAATATGTGTGTAGTGTGTGTTTGTGTGTGTTACGGTGCAACAAAATGTGCCGGTGCCTTTTGTAGGAAAATTATGTTAGCCTACTCTTCTATTATAAAGGTTTGTGTGTGTGTGACTATTGTTTGACGTGTGTGTATGTGCACGTGGATGAGAGCACACCGTGAATTTTCTCATCTTACAGGAGGCTACACACACCACTGCTTACAAATTAAATATATTAGCTTACAAATGAAATATGTCAATCCAAGCTGACAAATATAAAGTGGTCAGTGTGACTTTTCAACTTTTTAGAGACCTGAATTCACCTATTATTCACTTGTATTTTTTTATTCAACCTTTATATAGGCAAGTCAGTTGAGAAAACATTATTATTTACAATTACAGCCTACCCCAGCCAAGCCCTAACCCAGACATTGCCGTACCAATTGTGCGCCGCCCTATGGGACTCCCAATCACGGCTGGTTGTGATAGAGCCTGGTCTGTAGTGACGCCTCTAGAACTAAGATGCACTGCCTTAGACCGCTGCACCACTCAGGAGCCCTAAAAGGGATAGCAGAGGATGGTTACGGGAGCCTACGTCCATCTTCAATGGTAATTGTAACCAGTGGCGACCCGTCATTCAGGGCAGGTGGGGCAGAGTCACACCTGTTTTGAGCCCCACGTTTTATGCAAAAAGTGTTTGTTTTTTATTGGGGGGTGGGCTTGCCTGTTTTGCATGTTATTTTGGCATTAATATGTGTCACATATCAGTTTGCAAATAATGTAAAAAAATTAATATAGAATTGAGTTAATAAAGCCGTATTCAAACATGGTCACTTTTTTGTTTCTCGTGTAAGGCAGCTCCAAAAGTCAGGTGTTTCAGCCTAGCTCAGTGCTTTCTGTGGTGGTGGGGCAAGCCAGCAGAAAATACGGAGTGTTGCCCCGTGATTGGCTCAGTGTTCTATCACTCATGGGGACACTACGTCACTGCCAAGTCTAAGGGTAGACCTTGAAAATTCAAGCCCCTTCGGTGCTGCCATAGAGTTACATTAGAAGTGCCTATCCAAGAAGGCTCAAGGTCACAGGCCACAGATTTGCGCTCCCGAGTAGTGCAGCAGTTTAAGGCACTGCATCTCAGTGCAAGAGGCATCACTACAGTCCCTGGTTTGAATCCAGGCTGAATCACATCTGGCCGTGATTGGGAGTCCCATAGGGCGGCGCACAATTGGCCCAGCATTGTCCGGGTTTGGCCGGGGTAGGCTATCATTGTAAATAAGAATTTGTTCTTAACTGACTTGCCTAGTTAAATCAAAGTTACATAAAAATAAAATAACATAAAATCACGTTATATCTACAATAGATTTAATTGGACTGATCAAGTCAACATTGTACTTTCAAAATCTTAGCTAGCAGTCATCATTATGAATCAAGTCAACAATCTACTGGCAAATCTTTTTTATTCTTTGTCATGAAGAGAAATAATGAAGAGAAATTATAGATAAAACGTATCGGTGCTCATCGGCCGTTGGACATAAACATTACACAACAAGTTGGAAATCGCAAATTCAACAATGAGTGGTTTGGAAGGAATCAGTGGCTAACTGCAAGCATTGCAAAACAATCATTAGCCTGCTATTCAGTGGAATGGCTGTGTGGTCCCAAGTCTAAGATTGAGAGTCTCTTTTCCCAGTTTAAAATTATAAACATTCAACATTGGCCATGCTGTCAACAAAGTATGAAATGTGCTGCGGTCAAAACAATTGTTAACTCGGAACTGCAAAATCTGACTTTAATGAGTTCAAGACAATTGGGAACTCTAGAAAAATGAGCTAAGACTGGGAAACTTTGGGAACTTTTATCCAACTCGCAATTGTAAATCTGGAACTCGGGCCTCTTTCTAGAACAACAACCTGAAGATCACTGATGTCATCATGATTCAACTTTTTGTTGTTGTTCCCAGTTCTTTTGAAAGCACCATAAATCCAGAGAATGGCAGACTTTGATGACAAAGTTTGATGACAAAATTTGCACACGAAGGACTGCCGTGCCACCTTCCTGTTCAAGTGAGCACAGCACAACAAGGTGAGTCCAAAAATGTATTGTATGCTGCTGCATAAATGATGTAATATAACAGGGAGATATGTATACTGTAGCTAAGAAAGTAATTCTAAATCAAAAGTGTATGTTGTGTAGTAAGCTGTTAGTAGCCTGTGTGCCTCACCCTAATAATTGAGTCTATTTTCACCTCTTAATTTTGCCTACTGTTCTGACTTGGTGGTGCACATGTAGCCTATAGCCTGTTTTTGAGAAATATAATCATTGAATATTATAAGAGCTTTCATTGTCTGCTTATATGCCCCCTTTATTTATACTACAGTTCTGACTTGGTGTACAGGGAGAACACTGTAAGAACGGCCCATTTCAAAAGTGCTGAATAAATAGTTCTATTGAAATTATGGATTTCATAATTCACTTATCCGCTTGTTATCCCTTTTATGCCATAGTTTGTACATCTCAACTACATTGGTTAAGCAAGTCAGCCATATCAGCTATGTTTTTTTCAAAGGCAGTAAATGGAGCTGAATTAACTGTTTCACTGCCAGATACGGCTCTGATGATAGCCAGGTGTAGCAGTGGTAAGGTGTTGGGACTCTGCTGTTGGGACAGCTTTATGTAGGCCGTTACAGTTTGTGGGCACCGTTTGTCACCGTTATAGTGCAATTCATGTATTGTTTAGTGTTGTGTTGTGTAGTAGTTTTGCAGGCATGCATCCCAATGTATTATTATTTTTTGCCCCACCAAGATGTACATGCTAAAATCGCCGCTGATTGTACCAGAATAACTCAAACTGGAGATAGGATAGGGGTGCTGGTAAATAACGTTGATGTAGGGTAATAAACTAGATGGCGCTACTGAGCACAATCAAGTTGCCCCAGCAGTTTAATTCAGTTAACTCTGGTGATATCTTGGAGTTCTTGCAGAGGTAATAACATTACTCCCAGCAAGAAAACGTGTTTAAATTCGCTGGTGAATCCAGAAAGAGACCAAGACAGATGCTGTTTCCCCTTCTTCCAGTTACAGTTAACAAGATAATCAAGTCTTCCCATAGAAACGGGTAGTCAGTAGGCAACAACAATTTTTTTTCGTTCTCTCTCCGCGGACGAGTCCATTGCTTATATATGTAGGGTT
The DNA here is from genome assembly GCF_002021735.2 of Oncorhynchus kisutch. Taxonomy (NCBI): domain Eukaryota; kingdom Metazoa; phylum Chordata; class Actinopteri; order Salmoniformes; family Salmonidae; genus Oncorhynchus; species Oncorhynchus kisutch. Next base: position 10,437,594 of record NC_034180.2, read on the forward strand.
GGATCTTTACCGCACTTCCAAAGAATCAGCATTCTAAGCACACTCCCTTTAAACGACACTACTACCACAATGTGTGGATGTTCTTCTTTTTTTAACAGTCACCAACTACGTGTTATATATGAGCTAAACACTATGTGAGCTAAACGTATCGCTTAGTAGCGTGTTGTTGATGTGTTTGTTCATCCCTCCGCTCTGAGGCAATGGGAGTGGCTAGAATAACCTTCGGGTGAGCCAGTCGAGAGAGCCGGAGAGCGAGAAACTGACGGAGAAGACTAGTCGGTTTTTAACATGGCGGAGACCGTACGCTCGCTCTTCGACTACCGGGAGCCACCGACCCTGGACAGCGACGGAGAGGGAACCAAACCGGCGCCGACACCTCGGGGGTGAGGGTTTTAGTCAGTCAGTTAGTTAATTAGTTGCCATGGCGACATTTAAAGGTATTTTTTCTGAGGTGACCGTGTGACAGCGCGAGCGAGATGGCGTGTTTGAGCTAACGCCGTGTTGAAGGAAAGTTGTAATGCGTAACACATTCGTTATTAACGTATTCTGTGCGAGACATTGTGTGAGAAACCAGTATAAATTATAGTCTAGTGTTCATTAGTTGCAATAGTTGCTACCCACTTCACAAAGCAGCTATAAATATAATGGTGTGTGTGTGTGTGTGTGTGTGTGTGTGTGTGTGTGTGTGTGTGTGTGTGCGTGTGTGTGTGTGTGTGTGTGTGTGTGAGCGAGCGAGCGAGCGAGAGAGAGAACTGTACGAGCTATAGTAGCTAGCAAATTTAGCAACTACTGTACTTGTGTAGTTATCAAATTGTGTGTGGTTGTGTGAGAAGAGAGAGCTCACACACAGGGAGAGGAGAGAGCGTGAGAGAAAGGAATGAGCACTGTGTGTGAGATAGAGAGGAGGGAAAGGGGAGTGTGTGTGTGTGTGTTGGAGAGAGGGAGAGTGTGTGCGTGACAGAGACACACAGTGTGTGTGGTGTGTGTATGGCAAGGGGGAGTGGTGTGTGTTGGAGAGAGGGAGAGTGTGTGCGTGACAGAGACACACAGTGTGTGTGGTGTGTGTATGGCAAGGGGGAGTGGTGTGTGTTGGAGAGGGGGAGAGTGTGTGCGTGACAGACACAGTATGTGTGTGTGAGTGGGGGTGCGTGTGGTGTGGAGAGACTGTGTGACAAAGAGAACCAGAGTGTGTGAGAGGAATGAGCACAGAGAGAGAGAGAGAGTGTGTGTGTGTGAGAGAGAGATGGGGGGGGTGCTAGAGGGGGTGGCATGTGTGGATGAATGTGTGTGAGAGAAAGGAGGGGAGGAGTTGTGTGTGTTTAAGAGAGGGTGTGTGTGTGTGTGTATGAGAGAGAGAGAGAAAAAGGAGGGGAGGATTTGTGTGTGTGTGTGTGTGTTTAAGAGAGGGAGTGTGTGTGAGAGAGAAAGGAGGGGAGGAGTTGTGTGTATGTGAGTGTGTGTGTGTTTAAGAGTGTGTGTGTGTTTAAGAGTGTGTGTGTGTAAGGGAGAGGAAGGGGGAAAAGTGAAAAGGTGTGTTTTTCAGAGATTGTGTGAGAGAAAGGGCTGGGGGAGAGCTGCAGTGTGAGGAAAAGGGGAGAGACAAAATAAATAAGGTGTGTTTTTTTGGAGAGTGTGTGTGAGGAGAGAGCTGTGAGAGAGACTGTGAAGGACGTGTGTACGTGATTGTGAGCATATTTGTGTAATAAAGGGGGAGTGTGTGTGTGCGTGTGTGAGGGAGGGATAGAGGGGAAGTGTGTGAGAGAGGTACAGGGAAGGGGAGGGAAGAGTGTGTTTGTGCATACATGTGTGTTGCTTAGTGGGGGAGGGTGTATGAGTGTTTGTTTGTGGTGTGTGTGTGTGTGAGAGGGAGAGAGGAGTGGTCTGTGTGAGGGACTAGTGTGTTTATGTGTAACCAAGAAATGTGTGGGTGTGTGTGTGTTTGTAGAAGGGATAAAGCAAAGGGGATGAGAGAGAGAGAGAGAGAGAGAGAGAGAGAGAGAGAGAGAGAGAATGTGTTTCTGACTTTCCATTAGTGTGTTGTCTTCTAAGTAGAAAGAATAGTTTAGTAAGAGACTAACATTTTGTGGTATCATATTTTGTGTGTGTGAGAGATTTTAGTTTTTGTTTAGTTATTTTAAACTGACAGTGAAGACGGGTGAGGAAAAGTGTGTGTGTCTGTCTTTAAGAAATGGAGGGATAGAGTGTGTTTGTGACGAAGAGAGAAGGGGAGGGTGTGTGTGTTACACACAGAGGGAGAGAGAGGGGGTTGTCTCCCTCTCAGTGTGTGTGTGTGTGTGTGTGTGTGTGTGTGTGTGTGTGTGTGTGTGTGTGTGTGTGTGTGTTTAAAGGGAAGAGCAAGAAGAGGGAGGGTGTGTGTGAGAGGGAAAGAGAAGGGGAGGGTGTGTGATGGAGAGAGGGTGAGGAAGTGTGTGTGTGTGTTTGTGCGTGCGTGCACTTTTGAAACAGAAGGGAGGGAGAATGAGTGTCTGTCTGGGAAGGGAAAAAAAGGCTTTGTGTGTGTGTGTGTGTGTGTGTGTGTGTGAGAGCAAGCAAGCAGGAGAGAGAATGTGTGTCTGTGTGTGTTTGTTCTGGAGGCAGAGGGAGAAGGGTGTGTGTGTGTGTGTGTGTGTGTGTGTGTTCTGCAGGCAGAGAGAAAAAGGGAAGGGTGTGTGTGAAAGGGGGATACAGAGAGAAGGTGTGTGTGTGTGTGTGTGTGTGTGTGTGTGTGTGTGTGTGTGTGTGACACTTAGACAGGGCAGTGTGTTTGCTTGTGTGTACGAGACAGGAAAGGAGAGTATTTATGCATCTACTTTGTTTACGAAAGAGGGAAGGACAGTGTGTGTGTGTGTGTGCGAGTGGGGGGAGGGTGGGAGTGTGCGTGTAGAGAGAATGTTATCCATGGAGGAGGGAGAGTGTGCGAAGAGGATTGCGTGAGTGTGTGCATGCGTGCCTTATGGAGACTCGTGTAGTGTGTGAGAGGATGTGTGTGTATTAAAAAGTACTGTCGTTCATGAGAGAAATAGATGGCTCATGTGTTCTGGAGATTGAGTGTGTGTGTTAGAGTGAGAAAAGAGGTGTATTGCAGGAAAAATGAAGAAGTCTAGGAGTGGGTATGGTGCAGATTGTATGTGTGTGTGCGTTTTGTGTGCGTGTGAGAGAGAGGGAACATGAGACTGTGGGTTTGGATATTTGAGAGAGAGAGAGAGAGAGAGAGTGTGTGTGTGTGTGTGTGTGTGTGTGTGTGTGTGTGTGTGTGTGTGAGAGAGAGAGAGCGAGCATGTGAGCTTTAGAGAGGGGGAGGGGTGTGTGTGCGTGCATGTGAGCTTGGCTGGAGAGAATGTGTGTGTGCCTGAGAGGGTGTGTGTTTGTGTGTGCACATGTTGGTCTTGAGTGAGGACTTGTTTGTATATTTGTGTGTGTATGTGGGTTGGTAAAGGAGGATGGCTGTGTGTGTGAGAGTGTGTTTGTTTGTGGGAGAGGGAGAGATGTTCAGGGATAGGGGAATGGAGAGAATCAATGGTAGGAAGAGAAAGAGATTGATAGAGTGAAGGACAGATGGAATGGAGAAGAGAGACATCTGATTAGACAGTGCTAGAATAGACCACACACACACAATGGACTATCACCAAGAGAAACACTCCTATGGACTTACTTCCTCAATCCTGGTTGGGTTTACATAAACATGTCATGATAAATCCAAGAGACTGGCGATATGCCGTGGTCGTAACTGGTCCCTGGTCAAAAGTAGTGCACTATATAATGTGTGGTCGTAGTGCATTGAATCATGTAGAATTCACAAACACACATAGTAGTAGACAATTTCACACTTGTCCCCCCTGCTGTATTTGAAGACCCTTAAAACCATCAAGGAGATATACGCAAAATTCCATTGGAACATGTTGGTTAGGAAATACATTATATAAACAAAAGTATGTGGACACCCCTTAAAATTAGTGTATTTGGCTATTTTAGCTACACCGTTGCTGACAGGTGTATAAAATCAAGCACGCAACCATGCAATCTTCATAGACAAACATTGGCAGTAGAATGGTCTTACTGGAGAGCTCAGTGACTTTCAACGGTGGTACCGTCATAGGATGCCACCGTTCCAACAAGTCAGTTTGTCAAATTTCTGTCCTGCTGGAGCTGCCCTAGTCAACTATAAGGGCTGTTATTGTGAAGCGGAAAAGGCAAGGAGCAACAACGACTCAGCCGCAAGGTGGTAGGCCACACAAGCTCATAGAACGGGACCGCCGAATGCTGAAGCGCATCCCCGATTGCAACACTCACTACTGAGTTCCAAACTGCCTCTGGAAGCAGTGTCAGCACAATAACTGTTTGTCAGGTGATTCATGAAATGGGTTTCCATGTCCGAGCAGCCACAAACAAGCCTAAAATCACCATGCGCAATGCCAAGTGTCAACTGGAGTGTTGTAAAGCTCGTCGTCATTGGACTCTGGAGGACCCGTGTGGCTCAGTTGGTAGAGCATGGCGCTTGCAACGCCGAGGTTTGCGGGTTTGATTTCCACGGTTGGACCAGAATGAAAATGTTTGCACTCATGCGCTCTGGATAAGAGCGTCTGCTAAATGACAAAATATATTTTTTAAAGTAAAAAATAAATAAAAATAGAAGCAAATCACGCTTCACCATCTGGCGAAGGAAGAATCTGGGTTTGGCGGAAGCCAGGAGAATGCTACCTGCCCCAATGCATAGTGCCAATTGTAAAGTTTGGTGGAGGAGGAATAATGGTCTGGGGCTGTTTTCATGGTTCAGGCTAGGCCCCTTAGTTCCAGTGAAGGGAAATCTTAATGCTCCAGCATATAATGACATTCTAGATGTTTATGTGCTTCCAACTTTGTGGCAACAGTTTGGGGAAGGCCCTTTCCTGTTTCAGCATGCAATGCCCCCATGCACAAAGCAAGGTCCATACAGAAATGGTCTGTTGAGATTGGTGTGGAAGAACTTGACTGGCCTGCATAGAACCCTGACCTCAAACCCGTCGAACACCTTTGAGATGAGTTGGAACGCCGACTTGCGAGCCAGGCGTAATCGCCCAACATCAGTGGCCGACCTCACTAACACTTCGATCACACCGACAGTGTCCTTGCGCCAAATAGTACGCAGCGTCATCTGGATATGTCTGCAACAAAAGTTCAACGTTCATCTTCTGCTACCATTTCTGTCGAGCCACCTATGCATACAGTTTGACGCATAGGTTTGATAAATTCAATGTATGCACCACACCGAACACACTGCAACAGCCTCTGCGACGCAATGCTGCAGGCCAAACGCAGCGTTTCATTGGAAATTAATGAAATTCTGGTGAACCAAATATGCGATGGCGCTGTCGGTGTGATCGAAGCGTAATGCTCTTGTGTCCCCGTAGCAATGTTCCAACATCTAGTGGGAAGCCTTCCCAGAAAAGTGGAGGCTGTTATAGCAGCAAAGGGGGGACCAACCCCATATTAATACCCAAGATTTTGAAATTAGATGTTCGACGAACAAGTGTCCACATACTTTTGGTCCATGTAGTGTATGCAACCTAACGGGAAGAATTGACCAGGCTAGAAAGGCTGTGGTACTGTACTACACACACAGACACACACACACATATATATACACACTATGAACCACGGTACTGTATGCAAATCAATCGTTGCTAATGCCTCTTATAATGTAATTACCTTATACAATGGGGAATGGGTGGAAAGCATTTAAAAGAACGCTGTTACTTTAAGAAAGAGCAACTAGGCCCAAGCTTAGTAGACAAAAGTATGGGCATACATGAGTGACCATGCAGACATACACACTCACACGAGAGAGTGTGCACACAAGAAAGTGCAGGCGAGCACGCACACGCGCACACACACACACGTTATCACGAGTCCAGATGGAGAGCGAGGGGCAGATCAATACAAAGACAGCGAGTCTGGTTGATATCTCTGCTCAAAGAGTCTCTCTCTCTCACATACACCTCTCGCTCCCACACACACATACGCACAAACACACACGCAGTAATGAACACTTGAGAAACCAAGGCACTGTCTTCCTATGGCCTAGTTTTAAGAACGTTCAATGTCATGTAAGGAAAAAATAGAAAGAATTACGGAAAACAGCGTGTGTGTGTGTAAAAAAACTGCCCTAAATCACACTGATCCAAAGCCAGTTTCTAGTGCTTGGATTTGAATGGTTACGGCTAGGCCTAAGGCAAAGAAAGATTAGCTCAGATCAGCTCCTAGTGTATCCTCTGCTCTTACTTACAAGTGGCTTTACGCTATGGCTAGAATCTGCACCGTAGCATAGAGATCTTGGATCAGTTTACCATCCCTGTATCCTGAAGTAGTGGAGTGAAACTCAACACAGACCTTGGATCAGTGTCTTGTATTGTGGCTTGTGATTCACAAATGTCCCTTCAACACCAATTTACCCAGTAAGAATTTGGCCCAATTCTGCCCAAATTCTGTCCAGTCAGCATTCAGCATAGTCTAAATGAATCAAAGATTCCGTTGTTATTGGTTGAAAGTAATTGGATACAGAAATTGAGACTGGGTTCCTATTGGTAATCAGTGTATTGATTGCTTTTCCTACTGGATTGATGTTAAGATTGGTCCGCCTGGGGCATTGATAAAATGATTCTCTGTCTCTCTCTCTCTCTCTCTCTCTCTCTGTCTCTCTGTCTGTCTCTGTCTCTGTCTCTGTGTGTGTGTGTGTTCCACAGACGCGGTTGTGGGAGGAAAAGGAAGGGAACACCGGTGAAAGTGTGCGACCGCGTCTTTGTCACAGAGGATGAGGAGGAGAGCTCCGAACACAGCTACGGTCCAGGTGTGTGTTTGTCCTTTAGGGACGATTCTTCTGTTGACGCGTGTGTCTTATAGTTGTGTAGTGCGTGTCCTTTTGAGTGTGTGTGCATGCGTCTGGGATTGTGCGTGTTATGGGTGGAAGAGGGGCGGGGTGGGGGTGCGTGCTGACCTATATAAATGTTTGTGTGACTGACTGTGTTTGTGTGTGAGTGGTGTGTGATGTGCATATGTGTTTAGGTGGGGAAAGGGTGATGACCTTGTGTGTGTGTGTGTGTCCTTTCGAGCGTGTCAGTGTGTGTGTGTGTGTGCAGTCGTACATGTGTGTCTGTGTGCATTTGCTTGTGTACTCGTGTGTAATCCTTTTATACTCTTCTCTCAGGTGATGGTAAGGGGGCTGCAGAGAACAAACGACCAACCCTGGATGGCCCTTGCTACATCAATGACCCTGTTCAGATCTGGTAAGTGGGATTTCATTTCATGGTGTTATTTTTATGATAAAATGTTTTTTATTTGATAACATTTGTGTACTTTTTATTGTGTGTCATGTATAGTACAATGTGTCGAAAGCGTTCCACAGGGATGCTGGCCCATGTTGACTCCAATGCTTCCTACAGTTGTGTCAAGTTGGCTGGATGTCCTTTTGGGTGGTGGACCATTCTTGATACACACAGGAAACTGTTGAGCGGGAAAAACCCAGCAGCGTTGCAGTTCTTGACACAAAGCGTCTGACACCTACTACCATACCCGGTTCGAAGGCAAACTTTTGTCTTGCCCATTCACCCTCTGAATGGCACACATACACAATTCATGTCTCAATTTTCTCAAGGCTTAAAAGTCCTTCTTTAACCTGTCTCCTCCCCTTCATCTACACCGATTGAAGTGGATTTAACAAGTGACATCAATAAGGGATCATAGCTTTCACCTGGTCAGTCTATGACATGGAAAGAGCAGGTGTTCCTAATGTTTTGTATAGTTGTGCTGTTTTGCTTGGGGTAGCTTTGTGTGTGTGTGTGTGTGTGTGTCTTAGCTTCAGATAGCAGACGCAATTTTTGCTGATTTTGTATGCATAGGTCCACGTGTGCTGATCTATCTACCTCCCTCCCTCTCCTTCTCTCTCTCTTTCCCCATCTCTCTTCCTCTCTCCCCCCATCTCTCTTCCTCTCTCCCCCCTTTCAGCAGTGGGTCTTCAGAGCTGGGTGAGGAGGGATCCAGCGGGGGCAGGGGGGCGGCGGTGATGTACCCCCCTCCTCCAAACTGCCGCATCCGAGAGGTACACTGTGGGAGCCAGGTGCGTCTGGTCGTCATAGCGATCCGAGACATCACCAAGGGAGAGGAGATCACCGTTGACTACAGCCTGACCGAGTGGGGAGACAACACTATGGTGAGTAACCATGGCGACATACCTGTAAGAGCCTAAGTAACTGTTGCCATGGTGAGTAACCATGAGGATGTACCTGTTAGAGCCTAAGTAACTGTAGCCATAGCGATGGCTGGTACCGATATAGCCTGGGATGTAGTGGACCGTAAATGCAAGTCAAGTGCAGGCAACGTACAGCTTACATTTCCGAATCAAAATAACCACAAAATAGTTACATTTTGAATAGACAGTATGCCACAATATCCATGATTTGTTTATCCGAGGCAAGTTGTAAGTACTGCAACTAGCGACTGGATCACGTGCAACACATTTCTGCGCTGTCTACTTTTACTTTGATGAAATGATCCTCTTTTTCCTCGCAGAAGTCGTTGAGTCGTTTTTTTGCGCCGTAATACATATCTGGATCTTTTCACCTGGGCTGACTATTGTATTTGACTGATTATAGTATCTAGTGCTTTTTGAGTAGCTACTGTAATTGGTTTGACCGCCTGATTGACAGCACTGGGGGGGTAATTAATGGATGTTAATGGAGTCTGTATCCCTCCAGGGTTTCCGTGGTACTGTCTCCTCAGGGAGATATGAGTGTATCGCTGACCCTGAGAACAACCGTATCAAAAAGGTACGAAAATACGCCTGTTGCCTACAAACACCTACTATATTTCTACAACACTCAATATTATACTGATGTGCTTGTTTTATATGTGTACCCTCAACGGTTGTAATATACTAGTATTGCTCACTCAATGCTCTCATTGGACACTCCTCATTCAGGCACCCACCATTCACAGTCACTAAACCAGTGGTACTCAACCCTGGTCCCGGGGATCCAAAGGGGTGCACATTTTATTTTTTACCTTAGCACTACACAGCTTATTCAAACGATCAACTCATCATCAATGCTTTAAGCTTTGATGATTTGAATCAGGTGTGCAGTGCTAAGGAAAAACGCAAATATGCACCCCTTTTGGGTCCCCGGGACCAGGGTTGAGAACCGCTGCTCTAAACAGTCTGTCTTATGTACTTGTCTGTACTCTACTCACACAACTGGCTCAAACACCACTCATCTCTCGGTCTCGCTGTCTCTCTCCCTCTCCTTTCTCCCTCATTCTTTCTCTTGTCTCTCTCTCTTCCTCATTCTTTCTCTTCTCTCTCTCTCTACTCTCTCTCTCTCTCTCTCTCTCTCTCAGGAGGAAGAGTCCGGGCTCGTGCCCTCCTCTCTCTCAGCCCAGGACTACCTCACCCCTTCCTGGCCCCTGTCCCCCTCTTCCTCCCCCCTCTCCCACTCCAACGCCAGCGACTCTGATCCCCAGAATGAGGAGGGCGAGGACGAGGGTCAGAGACGCACACCTCGCCGCCGAAAACGCCGCCGGACCACCACACCTTCCAAAAAGAGAACCACCCCTCACCGGACATCCCCGGGCCGCCCTCCCCTCTCCTCTTCATACCGCCCCCTCACCTTCTCCCCCCCTCCCTCCTCCTCCACCTCTTCTCGCTCTTCTCTGTTCAAATCCCCCGCTCCGTTGGGGCCCAACACGACGGCGAACATCAGTATTAACATCGCCAGGGGGGTTGGCATGGGTGTGCCCCCCCAGAAGCTGAGCTGCGCCTACTGCGGCCGCCACTTCCGCTCACTGGGGCGCCACCTGGACAAGCACCATACCAACCAGCCTGAGATCCGCGCCGCGCTCATCGAGCGCTTTATGCCCCACCTGGCGGCCGCGCACGCCACACACCACACTCAGACCCAGCAGCAACCTCGGTCATCATCAGGAGTGGAGCAAAACTCCTACAAGCCACCACTGGGGGGCGCCACCGCGTTCTCCCTGTCTCCTCAACGTCCGGCCGCCCAATCCCCTTCCTCCGCCGTTGGGGGAAACTCCTCCCCCCTGGTATTGACTCCACCCCGAGGGCGCAGTGCGGTGGCCGTGTCCGTTCTGAAGAGAAGCCCGCCTCCGGCGGCTGTGACCCCGCCCAGAAAGGCGGGACTGCGCAAAGTGAAGAAGGAAAAAGAGGAGGAGGAAGAGGAGAACGATCTGGTGGAAGTTGAGGTGGTGAAGCCCAAAGAAGAGGCAGAGGCGGCTTTTCCCCACGTCTTTCAGCAGACGCCCAAGGAGATGGAACGGCTGCCTAAAGAGGATGAAAATGAAGAAGAGGAGGAGGCGAAAGGTATGATGGAAGACGACAGTGGAGCGGAGGATAAGGAGAAGGAGTTATTGAGGTGAGGAACTCCATTAAAGGACTTGTTCACCTAAATGACAGATTCACCTCATCAAATGGATATTGAGAAAGTAGTTGATGGATCAGCAAAGTGCCAGCAAACTGAACTGCTGCTCAGCTTTAGAATTGAGGAATGTGAAACAGCAGGAATGCTTTTAGCATGCTTTAATTAGATGACTGTTTCAGTTGACTGATTTAGACTTCAAATTAACTCCAAACTGCTGATGTGATGTTATCAATATATTAAATGTTATGAGTATAGTACATACTTTAAATAGATGTTTATTTTTTTGTTTTTTGAATAAATTAATAACTGACGCCTGCAATTGAAACTAATCTCTCTCTCTCTCCTTTCTCCCTCATTCTTTCGCTTCTTCCCTCCCTCTCCCTCAGTTCGGGACGTCTCCACATGCTGCCCCTCCTCTCCTCCCTGTCTTCCCTGGTCCTCTACCTCCGCAGGCTCCAGCACTCAGCCTTCCTCTCCCTGTCCCGCCAGCTCCAATCCGCCGAGGCCTGGCGCCTCCTGTGCCACTCCTCCCTCGCCCTGCTCATACTCTACAACCGTCGCCGCGAGTGCGAGGTCTCCAAACTGGCCATAGCCGAATACCGCTCCCGTGTCACCCCCCAGTGCCCCGTGCCAGTGCCCCCCGGCGCCCCGCCCGCCCTCACACCCCTGGAGGCATCGCTTTCGCCCTTTGAGCGTCTCGTGCTTCCACATTTGCCTCGGGTAGGTGTCCAGGGCAAACGAGGAAGAGTCCAACCTCTTATCCTGCCACCGCACTGCGAGCCGTGTCTGGAACTCCTCCTCCAGACCAGGCAAGATGTTGGCGTCGATCCCCAGAACCCGTACGTCTTCGCCCGGCCGTACCACTCCCCAGCCACCCCCCTCCGTGGCACCGACCTCCTCCGGAGCCTGGCCCGCTCCAGTGGCACCCGGAACCCCCGCGCCCTCACCCAGACCCGAGTCCGGCGCCAGGTCGCTATCTTGACGCAGCTGCTATTGCTCGGCGAGGGGGAGGAGCCAGGACAGCCGGGTGGGAACGCCGTAGAGCGCCTGGAACACTTCCTGGAGCGCGAGTACCACGTGATGCAGAGCTGCGGCGGGATTGGCCAGGACCCGGGGCTGATGGGTAGAGTGGGGCGCGTGGTGCTGTGCGGGGAGAGAGACGGCGTGCTGTTCCGTGGGATGAGCCTCCACCACATCTGTCTGGAGCTTGACGGTAAGGAGACACTGAGGATTAACATGTACGTCAGACCTGAATAGTCAAGCTAGAAGTGGAGATATTTTTCTCTCCTTTACTGTGTATTAAGTACGCTTGATTCAACCTGCTTGATATAATGGAACGGATGGAACAAAACACGATGACCCTTAGAGAAAGGTTAGCTGTAGGTCAAACCGATCAGAAGTTTTCGTGAGACGACCAATTTTCAGGATGTCTCATGGTCTGACAAACACCGCTCTGGCTCTGCCACCTTTCACCGCAGATGCGGAAGTGCGACATCGGCGGTTGCGGTGGATTGAAAAAGATATCTCTTAACTTAAACTGACATTTTGATGGGGATTTTTTTATTTATTATGGGTTAAACAGTTTAGCGTCGTCTCATGATGATTGTTCGTTGTAGTTAAAGTTGAGAAACATTTACATGTATTTGACCCTTATCTTTTTCCCCTTACAGTGATGTCAGGCAACTCGGCCGACTCGTACTCGGAGGGCGACTCTGACGGCGAGGGGCGGAAGGAGAAGGGCGAGGTGGCCCCTCCCAGCCTGCTGATGGTGCGGAAGGGCAGGACCAACAGCAGGACGCCGCGTGCCAGGAAACTCAAGGTCACACCCTCCTCCACATCGCCCCTCTCCCCCTCGCTCCCCGGCCGCAGAAGAGGCTCAGGTGGGCCCAAATCAGGTGTGTGTGTGTTCATTCCATACTCAAACTTTGAAAGAGCTGAGACATTCAAGACCAATACAGAAGTGTGTGTGTGTATGTACACAGTAGTGTGTGTGTACTGTATACAGCCCACCACAAAGACATGTCTACACAGATCCATCCCTGTGTGTACTAACCCACCCCCTCCCCGCACAGGAAAACGCGGCGTCCTCAAGCGCCCGTGGTCGGACGCAGAGCGCGCCGCTGTGGAGGAGCACCTGACCTGCAACATCGCCGAGCTGCGCGTGCCTGCCAAGGCCGACTGCGAGCGCTGCCTGCAGAGCTGCCCGCTGCTGGTCACCAACCGGCGCGACTGGCGGGCCATCAAATTCTACTGTCACAACCGCATCCAGCTGCTTAAGAAGAACCAGCGGCGTGAGGACGACGGGACGCCCATCATGGTGTGCTGAGAAGACTGACTGAGAGACTGAGAGATTGATGGACAGACACAACAATAGCTCCACAGTATCCACAATAGCATGCTACTTGGAATGAAGGAAGCCAAAACAGAGGCGTGGTCAACTCCGTAACGTTACAGCAGTGACTGTCAACTCTGTAATATTTTTTTCGCTGGCGGTCCAAAAACAAGAGTTGATGCTTAAGGAAGCAATGTAGTGGGCGTGCCTTTGAAGTGGTACGCTAATGTGGGTATTGGAATGTAGCCTACATCTCATTAAGCAGGTTTCCATCCAACCTTTTTATGTAGTAAAGTACGGGTCAATGTCGGGTCAAAAATGTAGTGACAGGCCTGATGGAAACAACATTTTTCGGTACACTTTCCAAATGTCAAAAAAACGAAATACGCTAGACAAGGTGGGATATTTTGTGTCGGTAAAATGAAGTATGCGAGAAATGTCGGTGGAACTATTGATGTAATAACCATCATATCGAAGTAAACTTGGGGTCGCGCGATGACATGTGTGGCCCTCCCACTACGGCGCGTCAGGAAAGCATGCAGTTTTTTAGGCTACAGATTAAATACATTGGGATGAACTTCACAGGGTGGTGAAAGTGCAAGGTGATGAGCTTGATGCTCCTGTTTAATAAATATCAAGGGTCTTATTTTGGTGATCATCGATGCGTGGCAGCCGTTTGACAAATAAAGAAAACTCGCTCTTTTGGCCATAATAATCTCATGTAGCCTATACGTGTGTTCTAGCCAACAGCACGCACGTGCCAGTACCAGAGTGGGCAGACTCGCTATATAACAGAACAGTTTTGTGGGAAAACCATCTGTAGAGTTGAAAATGTGATGGAAATCCATTTAACTTATTTTTTTTATTTGGTACATGGGAATTTAACAGCAAAAGGTATTTGTATGTGCACCACATCATCACGCACAGTCAATTTGATGGAAACGCGTCTCTGGTGGGAAAATGCACAGATTGTTTTTGTGCGGATTTGAGAATATCTGTCACCAATTGGATGGAAACCTAGCTATTGATACCCTTATATATTGTCCTCTGAGACAAAAAGAGGGAGAGACTGGGGGAGTGAGAGAAGGAGTGACTGTGTAGGAGTGACAACAGCCTGTGTTGTGTATGTGGACGTTTTAATTTAGTTTTCGCTTGAAAACGAGATGAACAATGTTCAGAACGCACCACAGATTGTTTGTATTTCAAGTGTTGTATGGACGTTTCTGAACACACTCAAGTTAACACTATTAGGGTTTGAGGCTGTAGTGTGTGTGTGTGTTTCCAGTGCTGAGAAGATGTTATAGGGTCTCCAACACCCAGTCCTGGAGAGTGCATGCTTTAGTTCCAGTACTAACTCACCCGATGAAACTACACCTGACTGAAAGACCATGGCTAAATCATTATTTAAAACGGGTGTGTTAATAGCGCTGAGCCGGAGCAAAAGCCTGCACCCCAGGAGCGGAGCAAGAGAGCCCCTGGGTTAGAGTGAAGGGGGGGAAGGAAACGCCACCATCAGTGTGTTGTAAATTTTCTTTTTGGACTACCTAAGACACTGTATAGTCAGTTTGGGGCTTTTCCCCGCTCCCTCCTTCAAAATGAACACTACAAGACAGCAGTTGAATACTGCTTTGCCTAAAATACACCAAGTATATTCTTGTTGTTGGCATCTTTCTTTTATTTTGTGCCTGTTGCACGTGTTTTCTTAAAAGCGCTTTGAAAAGGTGCATTAGGCCGCCGGGCCAGTCTTCTGCGACGAGCAGAGTTCTGTATTTAACTTGGCTGTGTTCTTCAAAGTGATTTTGGGGGGGGCAATCTTTCAGAAGAGTGGGAATAGCTGAATACTATGCCACGCTATGGTTATTTTTTACATGCAGTGTTGTTGCGTCATTTATGTTGATTGTTTTGCCTTTTCAGACTGACCAGTGTAGCTCCAGTCTTTTTTCAGCAACTCTGGTTTCTATCATTCACTGCTGTTAGATGATGAGCTGCTTGTAGCTCTAGTCCAGGGTGTTAGTGTGGCTTGCTAACGCTTAGGCTGGCATTCAATCCGATCAGTGGTAGATTTGCATTATAGCGCGCTTGACATTTTTAAAAGTAATTTCCGATTAAGCCGACATATACAGAGTTTGCGGAAACATTGCCTTTAAAAGGTGCATAGCTGACAAAGTGCGGTCGGGTGGAATCCCGGTTTGAGCCTTCACAGCTTTAGCTAGTCGCACTAACGCCCTGGACCAGAGCTAGGCTTCTTTGTAGGTCTGCCGGAGCCCCAAGTAACCCGGCATTATGTCTTATTGGATTAAAACCGCACAACACCTCTTGATAGATAGATGAATTTATTTAACATAATCACATATAATCTTACATTGTTTCATGCTATCATCTTGCCAGTTTCGATGTACATAAAAAAATATGATCATTACGTAAACTGGTTTGTTTGTGCTGTCCGTAGTTTATTTGTTCATTTGCGAGTTGGTATTGTACATAGGTCTATGGTTTTGTAAATATTCACAGAAATGCATAAAGGGGAAAAAAAACTACACAATGGCTTGTTTTTTTGTGTTATGTTTTTATATAAGTCTGAAAAGTTCCAAGTCGTATTTCTGAAGTTTGATTCTTTCAATGTACTAACAATGAGTGCATCCCAATAATATCTGCTTTTTTATGTTTTATTTATTTTTATTTCACCTTTATTTAACCAGGTAGGCTAGTTGAGAACACTTTCTCATTAACAACTGCGACCTGGCCAAGAATAAAGCAAAGCAGTTCGACACATACAACACAGAGTTACACATGGAATAAACAAACATACAGTCAATAATACAGTAGAAAAAAACTCTATATACAGTGTGTGCAAATTATGTAAGATAAGGGAGGTAAGGCAATAAATAGGCCATGGTGGCGAAGTAATTACAATATACCAATTAAACACTGGAGTGATTGATGTGAAGAAGATGAATGTGCAAGTAGAGTTACTGGGGTGCAAGATAAATAAATAAATACAGTATGGGGATGAGGTAGTTGGATGGGCTATTTACAGATGGGCTATGTACAGGTGCAGTGATCTGTGAGCTGCTCTGACAGCTGGTGCTTAAAGCTAGCGAGGGAGATATAAGTCTCCAGCTTCAGTGATGTTTGCCGTTTGTTCCAGTTATTGGCAGCAGAGTACTGTAAGTAGAGGCGGCCAAAGGACGAATTGGCTTTGGGGGTGACCAGTGAGATATACCTGCTGGAGCGCATGCTACGGGTGGGTGCTGCTATGGTGACCAGTGAGCTGAGATAAGGCGGGGACTTTACCTAGCAGAGACTTGTAGATGACCTGGAGCCAGTGGGTTTGGCGACGAGTATGAAGCGAGGGCCAGCCAACGAGAGCATACAGGTCGCAGTGGTGGGTAGTATGTGGGGCTTTGGTTACAAAACGGATGGCACTGTGATACACTGCATCCAGTTTGCTGAGTAGAGTGTTGGAGGCTATTTTGTAAATGACATCGCCGAAGTCAATGATCGGTAGGATGGTCAGTTTTATGAGGGTATGTTTGGCAGCGTGAGAGAAGGATGCTTTGTTGCAAAATAGGAAGCCGATTCTAGATTTAATTTTGGATTGTAGATGCTTAATGTGAGTCTGAAAGGAGAGTTTACAGTCTAACCAGACTCCTAGGTATTTGTAGTTATCCACATATTCTGTCCGAACCGTCCAGAGTATTGATGCTGGACGGGCGGTCAGGTGCAGGCTGCGATCGGTTGACGAGCATGCATTTAGTTTTACTTGCATTTAAGAGCAGTTGGAGGCAACGGAAGGAGAGTTGTATGGCATTGAAGCTCATCTGTCGGTTAGTTAACACAGTGTCCAATGAAGGGCCAGAAGTATACAGAATGGTGTCGTCTGCGTAGAGGTGGATCAGAGAATCACCAGCAGCAAGAGCGACATCATTGATGTATACAGAGAAGAGAGTCGTCCCGAGGATTGAAACCTGTGGCACCCCCATAGAGACTGCCAGAGGTCCAGACAACAGGCCCTCCGATTTGACACACTGAACTCTATCAGAGAAGTAGTTGGTGAACCAGGCATGGCAGTCATTTGAGAAACCAAGGCTGTTTAGTCTGCCAATTTAAGAATGTGGTGATTGACAGAGTCAAAAGCCTTGGCCAGGTCGATGAAAATGGCTGCACAGTAATGTCTCTTATCGATGGCGGTTATGATATCGTTTAGGACCTTGAGGTGCACCCATGACCAGCTCTGAAACCAGATTGCATAGCGGAGAAGGTACGGTGGGAATCGAAATGGTTGGTAATCTGTTTGTTAACTTGGCTTTTGAAGACCTTAGAAAGGCAGGGTAGGATAGATATAGGTCTGTAGCAGTTTGGGTTTAGAGTGTCTCCCCCTTTGAAGAGGGGGATGATCGTGGCAGCTTTCCAATCTTTGGGAATCTCAGATGATATGAAAGAGAGGATGAACAGGATAGTAATAGGGGTTGCAACAATCTTCTGAAGTGTACACTAGTTTAAAAACATTATTGTGGGAGTTTCCACAATATTCACTTTAATCGGTGAAGGAAAGTGAGCAGGTGCACAGTTTGGGAGGAAGAAGACATAATTAGTCCAAAAAGTAAACTTCCCCAGTATTTCCCATGGGCGGAGTGCTTTATTTGTTCCACACCAACTGACTAGACCACTAGGTGGGAGTGTTGCCCTGGAATCAAACAGAACTAGACCCACATTCATATAGCGTCTCGGAGGGTCCTATCCCATGTCATCATTATTATTATTATCATTATGATCTAAAAGGCAAACTGACCCTAGATCAGCATTGCTTCTCTAGGAATTATGAATATGGGCCCTGATTTAGTGCAGCGTTCACCGTGAATGCGGTCTCTGCGACCACGGGAACATTGTCTTTAATTGTCCAACATGCTACAAAGATGAACTTCCACGATACAGATTGAATGGAGCCATTGAAAATGCATACAGTTAGATAAGAAATGTTATTAGCTAAGAATGTTGGGTAAGGTTTTAAAACAAAAACGCAATAGATAAAAGCATAAGTAGTGTGTCGTTTTTAAATGTGTGTACATTTCCTCCATTCCTTGTCTTCTCTCCTCACCTCCTCAAATGCATTGGAGGGAAAGGTCCAAGGGAGGGGCTCTTAGCCATTGCAGTTGTTATGGGGCCTTGCAGTCTACAAAGGCAGCCCAATTCTGATATCCCCCCCACACTAGTTGGTCATTTGATGATCTGATGTAATTAGTCAAAATATTAATTAGTGGAAAACGTATCAGAATTGGGCTGCCTGTGTGAACGCAGCCTAATTGTTTAAGAAAGGCTGTTCAACTGGCCAAACCTAACCCCAATTTCCTATATCTAGTCCCTTACCCTCAAGAGCAAGTGGTCACGACATTCTATGGAATCTTTCCTTATTAGTGCTTGTGACATTCCATGGAATCTTCGCTTCTTTCACTTCTCACATTTCTGTAAGAGCTCCAAAGCAAAAAAATAAAAAATACCAGCATTACTACAAACTTACCAGCTTCAATCGACTTGTCACTTGATTACTAGACATACTTGGGAGTTTAGAAATAAACATACATCTTTTTGGTAGATGTGACCACTACTGCTCTTACACATCTTCGAACCATAATGTACATGGTACTTTCTGAAATAATCCCACTTAGAGTTGACGTTTTATGCGCCCTACTATCCATAATCAGGTAGCCTGCATCTACTACTGCATAACACTGACATAACTACACTCAAACTAGCACACAACCCATATCTGTAACAATGTACAACATTTAACAATAGATTAGCAAGACTGTACTTACCACTCTCCTTGTCCACTTAAAATGACTACAACATAACCATATAGTGCCAGTCGAACATCCCTTCATTAATCCATTGGGGTCCTGAGGACCGAGTTTGGGAATCCCTGATCTAAGCCAAAGTATACTGAACAAAAATATAAACACAATATGCAACAATTTCAACGATTTTACTGAGTTCATATGGAAATCAGTCAATTGAAATAAATTCATTAGGACCTAATCTATGGATTTCGCATGACTGGGAATACAGATATGCATGATGATCACAGATACCTTAAAAACAATAGGTAGGGGCGTGGATCAGAAAACCGGTTAGTATCTGGTGTGACCACCATTTGCCTCATGCAGCGACACACATCTCCTTTGCATAGAGTTGATCCGGCTGTTGATTGTGGCCTGTGGAATGTTGTCCCACTCCTCTTCAATGGCTGTGCGAAGTTACTGGATATTGGTGGGAACTGGAACACGCTGTCATACACGTTGATCCAGAGCATCCCAAACATGCTCAATGGGTGACGTGTCTCGTTAGTATGCAGACTATGGAAGAACTGGTACATTTTCAGCTTCCCGGAATTATGTACAGATCCTTGCGACATGGGGCTATGCATTATTATGCTGAAACATCAGGTTATGGCGGCGGATGAATAGCACGACAATTCAAATTGCAATTGATAAAATGCAATTGTGTTCATTGTCCGTAGCTTATGCCTGCCCATACCATGACCCCACCTTCACCATGAGGCACTCGATTCACAACGTTGACATCAGCAAACCGCTCACCCACACGATGCCCTACACGTGGTTTGCAGTTGTGAGGGCGGTTGGATATACTGCCAAATTCTCTAAAATGACATTGGAGGTGGCTTATGGTAGAGAAATTTACATTAAAATCTCTGGCAATAGCTCTGGTGGACATTACTGCAGTCGGCATGCCAATTGCACGCTCCCTCAATACTAAAGTCTTCTGTGGCATTGTGTTGTGTGACCAAACTGCAATTTTTAGAGTGTGATGATCATGTAATGATCATGCTTTTTAATCAGCTTCTTGATATGCCATACCTGAAATAAGCTTTTTGTGAGTATGAAAAATTCCTGGGATCTTTCAGTTCATGAAACATCGTTGTAGCCGCGTGTGCTAATATAGTAAAAATGTTTGCTTTGGGGAAAGTTGAGCCAATGACCACCATACCCCATTCAAATGATGATTACATTTAGTCAGTTTTTATGCAATGTATCGTGCATATGAATTCAAGCTAGTGCACTTTTATTGTTACAGAGCGGACATTATGCCCCCTCCCTTGAGGTCCTTGATAGAGCAGCCAAGGAAGTAAGAGAAAGCAAGAAGTCCATTCGAGCAGCAGCAAGAGATGTGTATTTTTTATTTGAAATATGACTGAATGACACTGAAGGGGGTACATTGACTAAAAAATGGAAACAAAACATGCACCTGTGTGACAGAGAGGCTGTGAGAGAGCAGCAGAGGCGCAGAAGATCTTATCTGATGACATGGAGTCTGGGCTTGATAAACATATCATTGGGCGTAGTAAGCTCAAATGCAGAGAACTTGCCTACAAACACACCGTGGCACACTGTGGCAGACCGTGGATATTGAACAGAGAGCTCTATATCTGAATGTAGGTATATTTACGATATACAGTGGGGTCTGAAATGATTGACACCCTTGATAAAAATGAGCAACAATGGCTGTATAAAATAAATCATTCAAATACTGAGCTATGTTGTATTCTACATTTTGGGGGGAAATTATGTTATTTTATACAAACTTGTTGGATGGATTTGCAGTTTAGGTTGCGTTTCAGATTATTTTGTGCCCAATACAAATAATTGGTAAATGATGTAGTGTCATTTTGGAGCCACTTTTATGACATTTGACCATCTAATTTTCTCACTCATTATTCTTCACGATTCAATTAGGATTATCTGTAGTCATGGTACATTATTTACAGTAAAAGGGACTCCAAAATGACACACCACATTATTTACCATTAATTTCTAATTTTTCTAATTTGGACACAAAATAATCAGAAACACAACCAAAACAAACTGAAAATGCATCCAATAAGTTTGTAGAGTCACAAGCTTGATGTAGTCATTGCATGCTACAGTAGGAATATGGGAACAAATACTGAACGTTTGACTACTTTATTTACAAAAAAATCTTTAGGGGTGTCAATTTGGACCCCTACCTTTTTGAGATGTTTAACAATAAATAAATAAAAACTCTCAGCAATTGTGTTAGTATAGAATAATAACAGCCACATGTTGAGCATACACTGTAGCTCAGTATTTTAATTACTTATTTTATACAGTCATTATTTCTCATCTTTATCAAGGTGGTCTTTTTCAGACCCCACTATACAATATACCACATCCCCATTCCATATATTAAACTTCAACCTACCAGCACCATCACGGGACACCATCACCCACATACCCCAAGGAGGCTCAACTTATCCCATACCCAGGGTAAATTGTGCCAAGAGACCACTTTTTTTGGACAAGCTATGTTTTTAAAACAATTATGTTTATGTGCATTCTGATTATTTCCAGGGATACACAACATCCTGAAATATATATGTAGATATCTTTGTTAGAAAGTGTACTACATTTCCCTTGATGCAGTGATGCTGAATGTAAAAAACGGCTTACCACACTCTCCCCTATTGGGTTAGGTTTATTTTCTGTCGCCACCCACCAGAACAGTGCACAACTCAGGGAGTCCAACCAATACACAGACTCCCAATGTTGTTTCCCAAAGCTAGTTATAGTATGTTTACGTGAGGGTGTGTGTCTAACTTGGTGTATACATGGAAGGAGAAGAAGCTACTTGAAAGTATTGAGATGTATCCCATGTGAGACTTCCTATTGGAACTTTCCCACTAGTGGGCAGTGAGACCTCAGAAGTGTGTGCGTGATGGCAGCGCTCTCAAAACACATGCCTCCCTTCTCATAGTGCGCATGGTTCATTTGGATATAATCACACACTTGTCAAACTACAAAGCCCTACACATCAGCAATGATTGCCTGTTGATGTGTGTTTGATGAGAAATGCTGAAGTTACAGCCCTATTTCTGTGGGGATGACAGCTGGGTGGGCAGGAAGACTGATGAAGGGTGGGTGGGTGGGAGTATGGATTGATGGATGGATGGATGGGTAAATGGATGTCTTGAGGCAACATGGTTGGGTGGATGAGGATGAGTGGCTGGGGAATGAAAGGCTGAATGTTTGGGAGGCTGGGTAGCAACATGAATGAGAGGCTGAGTGGCTCGGGAATGGAATGCTGGTGGGTTTGGAGGCCAGGTGGCAACATTGATGGATAGTTGGGAGGCAGGGTAGATGGAAAGCTGGGGGCTGAGGAGTGAGTCTAGGGGGAGGGGGGTCTAATATCTTTGGCCCCTCTGCTAGAAGACTGGGAGGCTGGGTGGGTGCTGGATGGCTGGAGGAATGAGGGGTAGAGTGCTACGGTCTGAGTCTGGGGATGTGTAGATAATGGGGTCTAGGGGGGCGAGCCATGGTGTAGCACTGTCTTGTAGGTTCCGGCTCACAGCTCTATGCACTTATTTTGGTAATCCGTTATTTAAGTAGGGAGAGACACAATTTAAACATTGAATTAACCAGAATCCGATGCATCGCACATAAGAGTGACACTAGCTTTAAGGTTTGTCCCTAGATTACTTATACCAGGGAAGGGCGGCTTTGATGGGAGTGGGGGGCCACAATTGTTTAACTCATCATGAGGGGCCACAGTTGCTTGCAGGTCTGCGTACCCACATACATATTTTTCTTTGGTGCAATTCTACACATTTTGCCATGTGGTGGGAGAGAAGATTTTGAAATTTTATAACTCAATTGTACTCATTTTGCCATATAGCAGAGAGGAAAATTAGTTGTTTTTTACAGGGCTTTCCCGAGAGCCATCAAAAGGGGTGCCGCCGCCAGTTGCCCATCCCTGACGAGCACTGAGTGAACAAAACAGTTGGACCATTCTTAATACACACAGGAAACTGTTGAGCGTGACAAACACAGCTGTCTTGATGCACTCAAACCGGTGCGCCTGGCACCTACTACCTAGGATACCCCGTTCAAAGGCACTTAAATCTTTTGTCTTGTCCATTCCCCCTCTGAATGGCACACAGAAGCAATCTCAATTGTCTCAGGGCTTAAAAGTCTAACCTGTCTCCTCCCCTTCGTCTACACTGATTGAAGTGGATTTAACAAGTGAAGTCAATAATAGTATCATAGACTGACCAAGTGAAGGCTATGTCATGGAAAGAGCAGATGTTCCTCATGTTTTGTACACTGTGTATATGGACAATCAAAGTTGGGTACCGACTATGAACTAATTGAGGCAATGTCTTGAGGAAAATCATTTTAGAATATGCATAAGATTAGTCATCCAAAAGAAACAACCAGGGAAATGTTACATCTGTCAAACACTAACCATTTCCAGATTGGCGGTCACTGACAAGCATGACAATTCTTGCATTCTACAACTGAAACTAGTCGCTTCTAGGTCAACCTGGTGATGTTTTTCAGCAATTTCACAGGAAGAAAAGCTATGTATTTAGCTGACGGCGTGTGGTAGCCTGCTGTGCATGCTGAACATTTCCAAGCACATTTGATTTGATTCCAGAGACTTGTTGTGGTTGAGTTCGGGATGGGAAAAGTGCTTTTGAATGTATCGGTGAACATTTACCATAATTGGTAAATAGTTTCCCAACGAAATGTCAGACTGGGTTGCGTCCCAAATGGCACCCTATTCCATTTACAGTGCACTACTCTAAAAGGGACACACTATATTCCATCTCAGGTCTGCTGCGTGTATGATAAGTGGTTATCTTTCCATGCAGTATTTGCCTCAGGGACATACATTCATTGCGAGAGACTGACTCACCTGAGCACCGTTTAACTGAGAAGTGGTGGAGTACCGCTCCAAAGCGCTCTGCTAGTACTACCCCCTAGGGGGCAGTGTGTCATAGAAATACAATCCAATAATCTATTTCTATGGTGTGTGTCTAGCCTAGAGGGGGATTTGTATTCAAATCTGGGGGTGTGTTCCAAATGGTGCGGTATTCTCTATATAGTTCCCCTATGGGACCATGGTCAAAAGTGGTGAACTAATAGGGTGCTATTTGGGACGCATCCTGGGAGTATGGAGAGGTGGAGGTGTGGGGTTTGGGATGTGGGATTTGTGGAGCTTGGGGGCTGGGGGGCTGAGAGGCTGGGGAAGTGGGGATATGGGTCTGCGATGCTTTTAAAAGGTTAACTGACTAATCAGTGGGTATGTTTACATGCGCATTAATAATTAGATATTAAACTGATTATTTCAGTAGGCCGAGTATGGCAATAGTCATGTAAACAATTGACTCTGCTTATCTTAATTGGCATAATGTCAAAATCGAAGTAAGCATACACCGATTACAGCAACAGGTTTTAGAATTATTAAGAAGTGTAAATAGCTTAAATTGGCATCCAGTGGTGTATTTGATCTGCACAAGTCTCCTTCAGAATCAAATTGACTTCGCTAAAATAACATGGTCGCTGTGGTAGATTTTGATTGATTATTTTGATTGCCGATTTTCTGCAGTTATTTATCAGATGTGTCCATGTGAAGAGGATCATTGGGGAAATCGTTCTTCTTGCAAAACATGTAAATGTTTTAAAATAAAATAAACTCAGCAAAAAGAAATGTCCCTTTTTCAGAACACTGTCTTTCAAAGATAATTTGTAAAAATACAAATAACTTCACAGGTCTTCATTGTAATGGGTTTAAACACTGTTGTCGTGTCTTTGGCTATGCCGGATTAAGTGATATGACATCCTATTCTATAAAATAATTTATCCGTAATTAATATTACCTTATTAGGCTAATCATGTAAATGTAATTAACTAGAGAGTCGCGGCACCACAAAATAATATTTATAGAGCTGTTATTTTCCGAATAAACTCTTAAAGACCTAGTAATATTTTACTAGGTCTTTAAGCTTTACCCAAGGACGCTTGACATCACAACCAAGTCCTTAAAAACCTTGCGTCCGCCCTGGAGGACAAGCGAGCTGCCACCAACTCCCTACCACCCCCAGCAGCATCACACCCCTTACGGACGACCTTTGTCCGTGAAGGGGCTAAACCACCGAAGAGCGGCTCTACACCATTAGAGCGAGACCAGCTGCGCTTGACCCGCGACTGGAAAATGCTAGCTGACATTGGCCGGCAACTTGTGTTTCCTCCGGAGATCGCAATCACCACCCTAAGACCTGACATGAGGCTTATGAGCGAAAACATCTGCGCTATGCCGATCTAGCTGCCGAAGCACGGCATCATCGCTGGAACACAGAAGTCCGACCAGTGGAGGTGGGTTGCAGAGGTTTTGTGGCAACATCTACAACCAAACTGCTTAGAGACCTGGGAATTAAGGGCCAGAGCCAGCGTTCGGCAATCAAAGCTGTATCAGAGGCGGCAGAAGGCAGCAGTCAGTGGCTCTGGATGAAGAGGAAAGACCCCAGCTGGGCCCCGAAGTGAGAGGGCCAGGAGGTATGCGGTCAACAATGCTTGACTCAGGGAGGAGGACGCCCCTGCCATTCATAGTCCCATGAGATGTTGGCTATCAACAACAAGGCAACTCCTATGACTAATTGGGAATGGGACGCAAGTGTAGGATTGATCACCCTGTCGCTGGCCGCCTTTGGGGAGGGTGTATAGTGTGAAAGGCCAAAACACCCTAGGAACCAAAGGTACACTACTGACAATGCGCTCCCCAAATTTCACCAGGCTCACTGTTCATGAACTCTTGGAAGTGCTTGCACAAAGGATAGTAACATCTCATTGAGAGTTCTTGGAATCTTACATCAATAGCAGTCCATTTTAATCGTCACCTTAATTCAGTCTCATCTGAAAGTTGTAAATTCTTGGTTATCTGCACGAACCCTGGCTAACAAGTTGAATCAGCAATACAATATTGGGTTGAATTATTTATTTACTAAACATCTAACTAATCACACAGAATTACATATAATTACACATAATTAATCATAACTTGATTACAAATTACGTCATAAAGGAAACCGTCCCTAGCGGGCGGAACAGATATGACAGCTTGTTACACAAAAGAAAAGGGGTGGTTTTGAGTGAAAGAGCAGGAAGACTGAGGAACAAAGGGCGAAGCTGTGCTATCGTAAATACAGTATCTTATGCATTCTAAATTACCGCACATTTGGAAAAGGAAAATGCAATAAATATTTACTCTGGGCTGCGCTTCAGTAGGTTGGTGGTAGATGGAAGGCCGTGTTGCCAAACCGAGTCCTTTGAAGAATGTCTCTGGTTGTCAATTGGATACGTTGTAGTAACGTCATTGTGTGATAGACGGGATACTCTGTCTGTTCCTTCCTAACCCGGGTTTGCAGCGGCTGTTGCTAACTCAACGGCTAGGAGGTATCACTTCTGTAGTGAATAAGAGTTCAAAGTTCATACCATTCACAACCAAAGCTCACGCTGATGTTGGCTTCGTTCTGTAGATATTATCTGAACCTTTCTGACATCGGACCATCGTCCTCACATCCTCGGAACAGGAGGTTATTTTGTCGTCAAGGCTTTATATATGAAGGGAGAGGAGGGCGTTTGAAAAGTTTTATAGCCCATGTCCCTTCACAGGGGCGGGCCACGGATTGAGCATAGCCCTAATCTTATGAAAACCCAAATCTCACATTTTAGAAGCTAAAATCACATTACATCCCATCACGAACAATTTCATATTCAAGCATTTAAATTGAACAACAATTCCATGTGAATCCGATAACTCTGATGTGTAGACTTTCCACTGTAGAGTTTATGTCATCTTATGATTGATGAGAATGTCTCAGATGACAACCGAACTGACATCATATTCATTAAGTACCACTGCATATGTTCAATTGGTCGGATTACCAGAATATAGTTCATTTCCCCCCACCTTCTGTTGTTCCCAGAATCTCTATGTTAACCAAAGGGGTTTGCAAATGTAACATCAGTAGGGTAGAGAGAGGAAAAAGGGGGGGAAGAGATATTTATGACTGTCATAAACCTACCCCCAGACCAACGTCATGACAGTCCCCCAATGTTGGGTTCAATCTTGCGATTAACCTGCATGTTGCAAATCAACATAAAAATGACAGAGGGTTGTCTTGGTTGTGGACCAACAGGATGCCCAACAGGATTCTCTCGATTGTGCATCTGTAAAAAGTGTTTTAGTGTCCAATTTCTTCAGCCTCCTGAGGATGAAGCAGTGCTGTTG
Source organism: Oncorhynchus kisutch (assembly GCF_002021735.2). Lineage (NCBI taxonomy): Eukaryota > Metazoa > Chordata > Actinopteri > Salmoniformes > Salmonidae > Oncorhynchus > Oncorhynchus kisutch. The sequence goes on from NC_034180.2 coordinate 10,464,435, forward strand.
CGCCTTCACCACACTGTCTGTGTGGATGGACCATTTCAGTTTGTCCGTGAAGTGTACGCCGAGGAACTTAAAACTTCCACCTTCTCCACTACTGTCCTGTTGATGTGGATAGAGGGGTGCTCCCTCTGCTGTTTCCTGAAGTCCATGATCATCTCCTTTGTTTTGTTGACGTTGAGTGAGATGTTATTTTCCTGACACCACACTCCGAGGGACCTCACCTCCTCCCTTTAGGCTGTCTCGTTGTTTTTGGTAATCAAGCCTACCACTGTAGTGTCGTCTGCAAACTTGATGATTGAGTTGGAGGCGTGCGTGGCCACGCAGTCATGGGTGAACAGGGAGTACAGGAGAGGCTGAGAGCGCACGCTTGTGGGGCCCCAGTGTTGAGGATCAGCGGGGTAGAGATGTTGTTTCCAACCCTCATCACCTGGGGGCGGCCCGTCAGACAGTCCAGGACCCAGTTGCACAGGGCGGGGTCGAGACCCAGGGTCTCAAGCTTAATGACAAGTTTGGAGGGTACTATGGTGTTAAATGCTGAGCTGTAGTCAATGAACAACATTCCTCTTGTCCAGATGGTTTAGGGGAGTGTGCAGTGTGATGGCGATTGCATCGTCCGTGGACCTATTGGAGTAGGTCTTGGTAATCAGGTAGGGGTTTGGTGATATGATCCTTGACTAGTCTCTCAAAACACTCCATGATGACAGAAGTTAGTGCCACGAGGCGATAGTCATTTAGTTCAGTCACCTTAGCTTTCTTGGGAACAGGAACAATTGGTGGCCATCTTGGAGCATGTAGGCACAACACCAGACAGCTGGTTTGGGCATGCTCTGGGGACGTGGCTAGTGATGATCAGGAGGCCGCTCCCTCTGCCTCTCCTGCGGCGACCGCGTTGTTTTGGGTCGGCCTCTGGGATTAGATCCCATGTCCAGGGTGGAGGTCCGAACAAAGGATACGCTTCGGGAAAGTCGTATTCCTGGTTGTAAATGTTGGTAAATTGACGTCGCTTTTGTATCCAGTACATCTTTCCGGCTGTATGGAATAACACTTGAGATTTTCTGGGCTAACAATGTAAGACATAATACATTGTAAAAAATACTGCACAGTTTCCTAAGGACCTGAAGAGGGGCGACCATCTGTCGACGCCATCAGGATTTAATGTATGGCACAGAGTGTCCATGTCCCATGTTTTGCTCTGCAGCCACTTGCCTACCAATAGAGGACCACAATGGAACATTGATCCTATCATGTTCTACCTTTCCCAACTCTAATTTCATAAGATCTGTCTCCATGGTAATGCCATGTGCACCGTGTTCCTTGACACCCTTCAAAGTCCTTATCCAAACCACAGCAACTGAAGGGCACACACACACACACACACGCACGTGTTGAAATACAAGTTCTCTCTAACCCTAACCCTATTTATTTGAAGTTTTTTAATACATTTGATTATTTGAAGCTACTTTTTAAGCGCACAACGACGAGATACCGGAGCCTTGTGAGTCACTCACTGTTGTGCAGCACATGCCAAGGGATCTATATAGCTACAGTATGGAACTCATAACTAAATGTTTACCAGCTAGATATCTTATAACTATTAAATTAACTGTCTAAAATGTGCTAAATACTCTGTAGTTGTGCATTTGGTTTGCTAATTTAGTAGCTAGTTAGCTATCTAGCTAAGTGCTAAACATCGGATTACAGAGGCTCAGTTGGGTGTGACAATAGCGCAGCTTGTTCAGCGCAGGTATTAGCGGAAGGTCAGTATGAAGGTATCTGGATACCGCCCAATCCTAGTTCTCATGCACGCGTACACAGACATTTTCAAAAACACACTCGCTCTCTCTCACACAAGCACACCAGGGCTTCTGTTAGCCGGTAACAGCTGGCTTTCGTCCGTTTAAAGAAATTCTAAAGTTGATCAATAAAATTGGTCGGGAGAAGAAGAAAAAAATCCCATCGCAACGTTTTATAATATATATTTTTTAATACTTTCTACCCCTTTTTCGCCCCAATTTCATGATATGCAATTGGTATTGAGTCCCATCAATGTAACTCCCAAACGGACTCGGGAGAGGCGAAGGTCGAGAGCCATGCGTACCCCAAAACACAACCTTGCCAAGCCGCACTGCTTCTTGACACACTGCCCGCTTAACCCGGAAGACAGCCTTACCAATTTGTCGGAGTAAACATCGTACACCTGACAAACCAAGTCAGCTTGTGGCCAAACCCTCCCCTAAGCCGGACGACGCTGGGCCAATTGTGCGCCGCCTCATGAGTCTCCCGGTCACGGCCGGCTGTGACAGAGCCTGGGATTGAACCTGGGTCTGTAGTGATGCCTTAGACCACTGGCCACTAGGGAGGCGCAAAATGTTTTTTTAAACTGATTCATTGATTTGACTGGTCATGCTTGTCGGTCTATAGATTAATTAGCTACATTTAGTGGAATTAAATTGGCTAGTGTGTACAGCATACAGATACAGAGCTTTTAAATGGATAATCTGTCAGACACCACCAGTGATCTTCAGGTCTGTAAATCAGAGCTCTAGAAAGAAGCCCGAGTTCCCGATGTTTAAATTCCGACTGTTCAAAATAATTTTTATGAGTCAGAGCTTGTTTTATCTCCCCAGTTATCTTGAACGCACTGAAGTCGGAAGTTTGGATATTTCTGAGTTGCAAATTGTTTTGAACACGGAATCAAACGGCAACGGAAGGCAGGCTTCATCAGTGCATCACACACCACATTGTAATGAGCTGGAGGGAGTAGGCCTGTGCATTTTTTATAAAACATATACTTAAATGGTTGAAACCTGAACGTTTCAATACAATGCATTTGGAAAGTATTCAGACCCCTTAACCATTTTCACATTTTGTTATGTAACAGCCTTATTCTAAAATTGATTCAAATACTCCCCCCCCCCCCCATCAATCTACACACAATACCCCATAATGACAACGCAAAAACTGGTTTTTAGAAATGTTTTTGCAAATGTATTCAAAAAATATATTTTAATAATATCTGGAGCAGGTATTCATCAAGGATCTCTTTGCTCCATTCATCTTTCCCTCTACCCTGACTAGTCTCCCAGTCCCTACCGCTGAAAAACAGCTACACAGCATGATGCTGCAGCCACCATGCTTCACCGTAGGGATGGTGCCACGTTTTTCCTCCAGACGTGACCCTGGGCATTCAGGCCAAAGAGTTCCATTTTGGTTTCATCAAACCAGAGAATCTTGTTTCTCATGGTCTGAGAGTCTTTTAGGTGCCTTTTGGCAAATTCCAAGTGGGCTGTCATGTGCCTTTTACTGAGGAGTGGCTTCCGTTTGGCCACTCTACCATAAAGGCCTGATTGGTGGAGTGCTGCAGAGATGGTTGTCCTTCTGGAAGGTTCTCCCATCTCCACAGTGGAACTCTAGAGCTCTGTCAGAGTGACCATCGGGTTCTTGGTCACCTCCCCAACCGAGGGCCTTCTTCCCCGATTGCTCAGTTTGGGCGGGTGGCCAACTCTAGGAAGAAACTTGGTGGTTCCAAACTTCTTCCATTGAAGAATGATGGAGGCCACTGTGTTCTTGGGCACCTTCAATGCTGCAGAAATGTTTTGGTACCCTTCCCCAGATCTGTGCCTCGACAATCCTGTCTTGGAGCTCTACAGACAATTCCATCAACCTCATGGCTTGGTTTTTGCTCTGATATGCACTGTCAACTGTGGGTCCTTATATAGACAGGTGTGTGCCTTTCCACATCATTTCCAACAATTGAATTTACCACAGGTGGACTCCAATCAAGTTGTAGAAACATCTCAAGGATGATCAATGGAAACAGGATGCACCTGAGCTCAATTTCGAGTCTCATAGCAAAGGGACTGAATAGGTATGTAAATAAGCAAAAAATTATATTTTTATACATTTGCTCACATTTGTATGGGGTATTGTGTGTAGATTGGTAAGGAATTTTTTTTCATATATCATATTCTAGAATAAGACTGTAACGTAACAAAATGTGGGCGAAAGGAAGGGGTCTGAATACTTTCCGATTGCAATTAAAAAACTAGGAGTAGATGCCTAAGTATTGTTGTCCATTGGTTTACTCAAATTAGGGGAGGTAGGCTTGGGGGGAAATAATAAAGAAGTCAAATGTTTTTAAAATATATATGGGGGATGGGAAATGATGACGACAATTACATTGATAGAACCCACAATCTTTCTGCAATATTAAACCTGATCTCCCCTGCGATTACTCTTCAAGGCCAACCTCTGCCTGTTTGAAGTCGGGGTTCTACATGATGTTTGATCACTCAAGGACATTAGGAATCTGTGTGTGTAGGGTTTCCATGTTTAATTTCGAGATGCGAGTTATGCCAAACAGATCTAGCTAGTGCCCATTAGTATCCTGCAACCTTCCGTAGGCTCTGTGGTTTAGTCAAATTTAGATCCCTTACATAGGAAATCTTTGCGATCGACTTCACAAATGCAGCTTGAATGCTTCGTTTGCATGACGTGGCAAAGGGTTCGCCCCCAAATGGCACCCTATTTTTTGTGCAATATTCCCTTTTAGTGCAGAGCCCCATAATGGCTGGTCAAAAGTAATGCACAATAAAGGAAATAAGTTGCCATTTTGGCACACAGACAAGCTTTCTCCTAGCGTAGTTGTGGGATCTGCTACATTAGAAGAGTATCCTGAAGGAAGAACTTTGAAAAAGACAGTTGTGTACTCGAGCAATTTTAGGGATAAACATGTGTCAAGTTTTGAAGTGCTGCTGCTTTGAGAACAGAGGGTATATCTTTTGCATCTCACATTCAAAGCATACCGGTCTCAATCGGAGAAGGAACCAGACGAGGTTCACGTGGAATGTATTGCTCGTTCCAATTTGCACATGCACTATGAAGATTGAAAACGGAGATTTGAACAAAGATGTATTCGTCTTTCCACAGCGAGCATGGATTACAACTTGTCAATGAGCAGCAAAAAGGTTCAGCAGACATTAAACAACGATCAAGTTTGATTTCTTTCAGATTTCAAATGTGCAGTTTTAACATGCATATTCAGTGGTTGCTATCTGAACGAGCACCTTAAAGATGTCGCAGGGCTTCTACTGTTTAGCATATCAGTTGCATCTCACAGTTAAACATGAGAGCAGAGGGCTGTTAGTCCCTCTGCTCTCACTCCAAGGTGAAGTGTCCTTTAGGTACAGATCTAGGTTCAGCTCCCCCCGCAATCCTAACCTTAACCATTAGTGGGGAAAATGCAAAACTGACCCAAGATCAGCATCTAGGGACAACTTCACCGCATTTCTCTGCTCTCACACAGAAACAAACAGGGGTCAAATAGCCATTTTGGGTCATATCTGAGAGGCCTTACCTCAACAGCAGCAGGGTTGTATACACTAGGCCCAAAATGGAAGGAAACGGACAAAAATGGGGATGTACTATCGTAACTTGTCCAATGAGAAACAGTCATTTTCGTTTTCCGTTGCAAAACATTTTGGTACGGTGTGCCCTAATTAGTATGACCCAGGGTCCATTATACATACTGCAGCTGCTCGATTCCAAATCCATTTGCAATCCCTATCCCCTTAGTGCCCAGGCATTTGAAAGGCTAATGGACTGTAGGTACAAACAATCCTTTGTACATAAATACCCAAGGGCTAGGGTTAGGTGTGTGTGTGTGTGTGTGTGTGTGTGTGTGTGTGTGTGTGTGTGTGTGTGTGTGTGTGTGTGTGTGTGTGTGTGTGTGTGTGTGTGTGTGTGTGTGTGTGTGTGTGTGTGTGTGGGAGGAAACAGGACAGTATGAGTGTTGAGTATTTTAACATGGCTGCGCCCACAGATGTACCGCAGAACAGCAGACTCTCCCAGTTCCCATGACAACGGGTAGAAGTCACTCAGATCTTATGTACTTGTAGTTGCACACGCTGTGCACAAAGTAACCCAACTTTTTAAACAGACAGGACAATTATCTTGCGATTGAATTTGCATGAATAAAATCAGCCCCGTCTCACAGACATTGATGGAGCCGTAGAGAAGTTCTGGGGTTTAAAGATATGCTGCTTAAAGGGGGACTGACTGAACACAAGGATTCTGCATTGTGTTTTTCTGGTGATTAATTACCCCAAAAAAACAGGAGATTTGGGTCTTGGGGGAGTGGTTCGATGTGGGTGTGTTGTGTTCGCACATCGTACCCTGGCACTTACTGTTGTGTTGTCCCTCCCGAGTCACCATAGCAACAACAGTCACTCGCTTCCTCCAAATAGAGGAAAATCAAGAAATCTGTCAGTCATTTTGACGCTTTTGCCAAGGTCTTAATAGCACAATTTTACACCTAGCTAAGTTGTTTGGTGCAGTATTTCTCAAGTAAGAAAATGTGCATGAAAAACTAGTCAGTGCCCTGCATACAGTTTATTTGTCAATGAAGCTAGTAGTAGCTAGCAGGCACATTGAGCAGCCAGGCCAGGTCAGCTAAATCAGCTTATCAAGTCACTTGCGAGTGTGCTTCGTGACGTTTTTTTTATTTTTATAACTTTCTCACTATCCAGTGCGTCTGTCTGGCAGTGTTTGATAGAAAATCATGTTACAAAACAGGTCACGACTCGCAAATGGAATATTGAGAAGTGGCAGTGCATCATCTCAATTCTCCTTTTGCCCAAAAAACGCGGCAGACACAATTGATCACTATCAAAAACATTAGTAATTGGCCACCCCATGAAGGGCTTAGAGGCCAAGTGTTCTTTCAGCAACATAACATTGGCGCTGGGTTGTCTTATGTAAACAAAGTCTGTGGCGCTGCGTAATGGGCAGGTCTGTCTCAATAGCAGTGTTCGAGATGCATTGTGGTGACTGACTGCTCTACAAATAATAATGAGTAGTTATTTACGGTGCTAAATGATTTGTAGATCAGTCGGCAGTTGCTTGCACTGTCGTCTGCAATGTCGAACAAGCCCAATGTCTGTAGATTCTGGCTGCTATGATTGGATGGAGCGCAATCAGCGCAGCTGTTTCTCTGTTCATGACTATTCTACCATCTTGTGTTTGTGGGAAAGTGGGCATGATTGTAATCCAAACCCAACCCTCATGTAAAGTCATGACGAACTCCATTACACAAATCTCACAAAACTCTGTTTTGGAATATACTGACTTATATGATCAAAATGATCCTACTTATACTTCAGTCAGTTTTGCCACTGAACGTTTGACTAATATTGATACTACATAGGCCGTTTTCAACCCGAGAAGTTGGTTATTATATTCAGTTGCGCTTTAAAGTTGTGGGTATCCGAATATGTTTTTTGACATTTTTTTTAAATTAGAAGTTAAACTGTCACGCTCAAAGTTGACCCTCAGAGTAGGCTGAAGTTGACCCTAGACACTAATCTTGGGTCAATTCCGCATTTACCCCAATGATGGTTGAGTTAGGATAGAGGGAGGGGAAGCTGATCCTAGATCTGTACATAGGGGAAACGTCACCGGTTTGACTCTCCTTCTGCTTACCTTTAGTGACCTTTTGATGACCATACTTCCGTCCTTTGTAGCACGGCTGGATAGTGACAGGTCTGACTACCCATTTTAAGATCAAATAATAGGTGATCAAGGTGATCTTATCAAAAACAACCACAAGTTGCCATAACATGGGACAGCGCTTCATCCCAAGCGAGTTTGAAACACCGCCGTTCGGGCACTATGCTTTTTGAATTGACTGTGCGCAGGGCATAGGCACACTTTAGACATCTTCTCATGGACATCCGGAGGCAAACAAACATTTGGAAATGAATGCGGTTCTGAATAATGTCCTCAGGTTGGGTTTGGTTAAGCGCTATCAAAATGATGGCCATTATTTTTAAAGGGAGATGGGACATTCAAAGGCATTAAGTGAAAACATACCTGGTCCAATGTATACTGATTGTGTTTGTATTTCTACAGCGAGCACGGATGACATTTGGATGACTAACAAATGAGCTGTAACCATAGCATTAGAATGAATCATTATATTTCTAATGGCCATAACGCTCGACAATCAATTCAATAGGTGAGTTGAATACAGCCCAAATGCTCAGAAACCAATGAGAAACATTACTCCAGCACACACTATTTAGCCTGGAACCCAAACTGATCTGCTTCATTTCACAATGTTAGTCATCCCACCATTGAAACCCATTTGAGCCTGCGTGTGTAATGACGGACAATCAACAACAAAAAAATGTATGTCAGCAATTGGATGAGTTGGATCACCTTCGACCAATCACAAGATGACCTAATCCAAAGTACAGTGTCTGACCGTGTGGGTTTCCATGCTAAAATCTCCCCATTTCTGAGGGGATACTAATTGGACCAGTTCATTTCAACCCATTCCAAGTACACGGATATTAGGATCTGCATCCCAAATGGCACCCTATTCCCTTACATAGTGCACTAGTTTTGACCAGGGAAGGGTCCAAAAGTAGTGCACTATGTACAGAATATGTTGGCATTTGGGACAAATAAAGCGTGCAGAGGACACATAAGAGAAACTGTCATCATACTGATAATTGACATTTCCTCCCAGGACTGCAAAGAAAGACAATGTGGTGGTGTACATGACTGTTCATATGTTCATAAGACACTTCTTGGAACACTGTCTTCTCTTCCATGAAGTCCCCCGGGTAGAGGGAAAGGAGGGCTGATGTGAGGGGGGGGGGGGGTCACCGGAGAGACAGCACGCTGTTACAGTTCTCCGCCATCTCAAACAGGAAGTCATGCGGTCCACTTCGGCTAGTGATTTCACTGGCCTTCTCCTAGCTTTTGCTCTGAAGCTCCGCCTTGATGGAGCACAGCGATAGGAGGAACTCCAGCGTGTGGGCGGAGCCCTGTCCAGGGTGGGAGGCAGCTAGGTGGAGCGCTGTGAGGCCACCGTTGGGCTGGGCATACAACTCCGCCCCTTGACTCAACATGAGGGCTGCAGTGACGACTTGGCCCCAGCGACAGGCGCCGTGTAGGGGCGTCCAGCCGTCGGCAGTGCGGGATTTAACTTCGGTGCCCGCTGGCAGCAGGGTTAGAGGCCCTGGCTGCGTGGCCTCCGTAGGCCGATATGGTGCAACGAAGTATAGCCGTCCTTGTCCTGGCAATGCGCAATCAAGGGGTCAACCGAGAGCAGCCGCTTGACCGTCGGCAGCTTAAAGAGGCAGAGAGAGAGAATATTTGCATTTTAACTGACCTTTATCGAACTCTTCAACATATCATGAAACAGCCGAAAGGCAGATGCATTTCATAAAAATCAAAAAACAAGGCCGGAGCTTAAAATAGTTAAAACCACCCAACATTATCCCACCTACAGATGACAATCAACTCACAACTATTATTCAGCTTGTTCTATGCTAAATCAAACCTCCATCAAGCCGCCAACAAAAATCTGTTCTTGCCTCTGGATTCCCTGAGAGATGGAGATTTAAAGTTATTTCTGCACAGTTTTGACAGGGGGAACAAGCAAGAGCTCTAGAGGATTATCTTTCTCCCTCCCCTCCCTCCTTCCATTTGTTTAAATCTCACCACCTCTCTGGCTGTGGGCGATACCAGTGAGACACATCATGACACACGCACAAACAAGGACACACACAGTAATCCAAAGCTTACCGCGCTGTTCTGTTCCAATCTTAAGCAAGTGATCTCACAGCTCATACTCATTCACTTTTACACCGCAACCACTTTGGATTTGAACAAACCTTTCCATACATATTGGCCCAGTGACGAAGAAAATGGATGTCTCATGATAGGCTGTGGTGTGCAAAATAGGTCAACTATGAGCACCTGATGACCAGCTCCAGGATAGCAGGGTCAACGCCAAAACTTGTTGTACACTTTTATTAAAGCTTTTCACGGTCACAGGTCTTTCTGGGTAAATTGCAAATTATTAAGTAAACATTCATTCATAATTCATACTTGTTTTCAGCACTTTTCTTTCCATGACTGGTCAAAACGTGTTTTCTCCTGGCTCTCTCTTGTCCCTCTGCAGGAGACATATGGTGAGCAATATGTTTAGAATATCAAATCCCAATTAAATCACAGTTTAGAATCAGCAACACATAGAATCGTGCGAATCACAATACATATGATATTGGCACCTAAGTATCATGAAAACATTGTATCGTGAGGTCCCTGGCAATTCCCAGCCCTAGTGCGTCACACTCCCTCTGTTATTCTCCGCCGCCCACAGCATCAGCTCCTCCGGTCTGTCTTTCAGCTTCTCCTCCTTCTGCTGATACCAGTCTTCACCCCCCCCCCCCCCCCCCGTCCTCCTCCTCGTCTCCCTGCCAGAGGCTGCATGCTCCGCAGGGGGATCAGGTGGTCGTGGGTCTTCAGCATTTCCAGCTGGTTAAAGCTCTCTGGGAACTCGTCCACACTGTACTAACTGCCCATGCACACTCACAGTCAACTCAGTGGCTGCTGATATAGAGAGGAGATATCAGGTCATTTGTAATTCATTATCAACAACTTAATTAACTGCAGAGAGAAAGAGAGCGATCGAACAACACATCAATATTTATCAACATCGTAATTAGGCTACTGTGAGAAAGACCGACAGCTACTTTTTAGTAAGGGATTTAATATGACTGATCAAAACAAGTCTGAACAATAATATCAAGGTGTAGGTCCCGTTTCATGAGCTGAAATAGAAGATCAGAGGTTTCACGTTGAACAAAGGAATATGTGAACATGTTGACTTCTGAATCTAGATGTTCGACAGAACACAAGTATAATCACACCAATGTCTGTATCATGTACGGTTCACAGATCGTAGGGTCTTAGAGGAGGAATGTACAGGTCTAAAAAAGGGCCTAAAATTGCCACTTTCATCATGATTTTCCCCCAAACTTGTTTGTGATACATATGTAAAAATGATGTCAAACATCCAATGTTACTATGTGAGAATTGCCAGAACAATCTGACTTAACAAATATATCTTTGGACTATACTGGTGTGGAATTTTTATTTAACTAGGCAAGTCAGTTAAGAACAAATTCTTATTTTCAATGACGGCCTAGGAACAGTGGGTTAACTGTCTTGTTCGGGGGCAGAACAACAGATTTATACCTTGTCAGATTTATACTTGCAACCTTCCGGTTACTAGTCCAACGCTCTAACCACTAGGCTACGCTGCCGCCCCAATTCCCCCAATTCATTCAAAATATTTTGTCCCCCTTTGATGTTTGGGATAGGCCCCTGTAGTCATGGAAATGTTGCATTGAGAGTTGGGAAGCGCAGAGAAAAGATATCAAGTTGTTACTGCTTAAGGACTACACTAAGTGTAGAGCAGTGGTTCCCAAACTTTTTATAGTCCCGTACCCCTTCAAACATTCAACCTCCAGCTGAGTACCTCCTCTACCACCGGGGTCAGCTCACTCTCAAATGTTGTTTTTTGCCATCATTGTAAGCCTGCCACACACACACACTATATGATGTGTTTATTAAACATAAGAATGAGTGTGAGTTTTTGTCACAACCCGACTCGTGGGAATTGACCAAGAGCTCTTATAGGACCAGGGCACAAATATTAATATAATAATAAACAATAATTTTGCTTTTTATTTAGCCATCTTACATATAAAACCTTATTTGTGAATAACTCACCACAGGTTAATGAGAAGGGTGTGCTTGAAAGGATGCACATAACTCTGCAATGTTGGGTTGTATTGGAGAGTGTCTCAGTCTTAAATAATTTTCCACACACAGTCTGTGCCTGTATTCATTGTCATGTTAGTGAGGGCTGAGAATCCACACTCGCATAGGTACGTGGTTGCAAAGGGAATCAGTGTCTTAACAGCGCGATTTGCCAAGGCAAGAAACTCAGAGCTCCCTATCCAGAAATCTGGCAGTGGCTTCTGATTAAATTACATTTTCACAGAACAGCTTGTTGCAATTTTGATGAGGCTCTCTTGTTCAGATATCTGTAAGTGGACTGGAGGCCTGGTATGAAAGGGATGACGAATCCTGTTTGTGTCGTCCGTTTTGGGAAAGTACCTGCGTAATTGCGCATCCAGCTCACTCAGGAGCTTCACTATATCACATTATTTACATTGTCCGTAAGCTTGAGTTCATTTGCACACAAACAATCATACAATGATGGAAAGACCAGTGTGATGTCCTTGTTAATGCAGACAGAAAGGTGCTCCAACTTCTTAATCATAGCCTCAATTTTGTCCCGCACATTAAATGTAATTGTGGAGAGTCCCTGGATTCCTAGCTTCAGATCATTCAGGCAAGAAAAAACATCACCCAGATAGACCAGTCGTGTGAGAAACCATCATGCAAGCGGTCAGACAAGTGAAAAGTATGGTCAGTAAAGCTCGTCTCTCAATTTTAAAAAAAATGTGTCAATACTTTGCCCCTTGATAACCAGCACACTTCTGTATGTTGTAAAAGCGTTACATGGTTGCTGGCCATATCATTGCATAGTGCAGAAAATACACGAGAGTTCAGGGGCCTTACTTTAAGAAAGTTAACCATTTTCACTGTAGGGTCCAAAAAGTCATTCAAGCTGTCAGGCATTCCCTTGGCAGCAAGAGCCTCTCGGTGGATGCTGCAGTGGACCCAAGTGGCGTCGGGAGCAACTGCTTGCAACTGCTTACCACTCCACTATGTCTCCCTGTCATGGTTGTTGCGCCATCAGTACAGATACCAACACATCTTGACCACCAAAATCCATTTGACATCACAAAGCTGTCCAGTACTTTAAAAATATCATATCATGTTGCCCTGGTTTCCAGTGGTTTGCAGAAGAGGATGTCTTCCATAATTGACCCCCCATAAATGTAACGGACATTTACAAAGGAGCTGTGCGTGGCCCGCCACATCTGTTGACTCAGCTGTAACGCATATAATTCACCAGCTTGTAGGTGAAGTAGTAATTCACTGATGCATCGTGAAACAGAGTTGTTTGATGAAGGCATTGTCTGTATAGTTTTTTTTTGCCTTTCTCCCAGCATTGTCCCAGCCATATCCGCAGTAGCAGGAAGAATTAAGTCCTCCACGGTAGTATGGGGTTTGCTTGTCCTAGCCACTCGGTAGCTCACCATATCAGACGCTTCTAGCCCCTTCTTATTAATGGTATCTGTTGCTTTTATACATGTCTTACTACTTGACAGTCATCTTTATTCTCGCTCAAAAAAGTCCCATGGCTTATTTTTCAAATTGTCATGATTCGTTTCTAAATATCTGCACAAGAGTGAACGTTTCCTGCGAGAGAGTAACGTTTAATGTGATTGGATGTTAATTATTTGACTAGGCTTCCTGTATTTGACAATGTGGTGTTATTTCGCTGAACACTAGATGGTTTAATTTTATTTTTCGCAGCGAAACGAGGCTACTCAGGTGAGAGACCTCACCCAAATGTATAGCCCCATTAGAAAATATGAATGTACTGTTTGAAAATGTGAAGATCTTTTTTTTTTATATAAAAAATAAATATATATCGTGTAAAAAGTATGTTTTGGCGTGTCCCCGAAGGCATTTTTGGCTTACCCACCGACGACATTGCGCGTACCCCAGTTGGAGAATACCTGCTGTAGAGAGTGTGTGAGAGAGAAAGTAGAGAGCGTGCGTGTCACGAACGTCGTCAGGGAAATGACCGGACCAAGGTGCAGCATGGTGAGTGTACATTTCTCTTTATTATAAATGTCGCCAACAAAACAAGAAACAACAAAAAACGAACATGAAGCTTACTAGGGCTATACAGGCCACTAAACAAAGTCAACTACCCACAAATACCCAAAGGAAAAAAGGCTGCCTAAGTATGATTCCCAACATAGACAGCTGTCCCCGATTGAGAACCATACCCGGTCAAAACACAGAAACAGAAAACATAGAAATAAAGAAACTAGAATGCCCACCCTTGTCACACCCTGGCCTACCCAAAATAGAGAATAAACGCCTCTCTATGGCAAGGGCGTGACAGTGCGAGAGAGAGAAAGAAAGATCAAGAGAGAGGAAAGAGAAACAGAGAAGAGATGTGCTTGACATAATAATTATGATTTTAAACTAAGATTACTGAAGGTGTGTGTGCGAGAAAGAGAGAAGGCAAGGAGACAATACATCAATATACCTAAACAACTTAATTAGGCTACTGTGAGAAAGACAGACATCTAGAACAAGAGACATAAGAAAAGATAATAAAATATATAGTCCTATTGGGCGATTCCATGCCAGCGTAGCTTAAATTATTTTTTATATCTCAGATTGTTCTGGCAATTTTTAGATAGTAACTTCATTGGGAGGAAGGATGTGCTTTTTTTGTCGGGGGATATTATTTTTGACGATAAAAAAAATGGAGTATGTCCTGATTCTGAAATAAAATTGTTCACATTAATTTAGTCATCATAAAAAAATTATAGTAATATTTCAAAACTACCCTTTTTGATTTTGTTAATTTTAAGATATAATTGTTTGGAGCAATATACTCTACAGGTAAATCATATTTCCAGAGTGGGCTCTCAGCTAATACTGAAGGTATGATCAATTTATGAGCACCACCAACACAGTGAAAGGGAAAATTGATTTAATGGACACTCCCTCTGGTGACTTGCTGAATGTGCAATCTTAAAGGAGGGCTGTGATTGATTAATGACCTATAACTTCAATTTCTATGTATAAAATGTAATTAAACGTACCAGAGAGCCTACTTTGGAAATGTGATATGTTTGAAGAGTATATTGTTACAAACAATGTCGAAAAATAAGCTAAATCAAATTAGGGTTGTTTTAAGATATGAATATTTATAAATGCTGAATAAAGTGATGAACATTTGTATTTCAGAATCAAGACATACTCCATATTTGAGAGAACATTATAAGGAGTATATTGACAGCAAAATGTTGTCTGTGTCATGCATGGTTCACAGATCATAGAGCAGGGTTTCCCATAGTCGGTCCTCGGGTCAAAAGGTGCACGTTTTGCTTTTTGCCCTAGCACATCACAGCTGATTCTAATAATCAACTAATTAAAAAACCAAAACGTGCACCGCTTGAAGGACAGAGTTTGGGGAACGCTGTCATAGAGTCTTACAGGAGACATGGGTCCAAAAACAGACTAAAACGGACACTTTCATCATAATTCTCCAAAAAAAAGTTGGTTGTGATACACATGTAAAAAGCATGTCAAACATCCTTCCTCCTAATGAAGTTACTATGTGAGAATTACCAGAACAATCTGAGATACATATATTTTCATACTCTGCTGGTGTGAAATCGCCCCATTCATTCAAAGTAATCGGTCCCCTTGTGATGTTAGAGAAAGGCACCTGTCGTCATGGAAATGTTGCATTGAGAGATGAGAAGCAGAGAGAAAAGATAATGGCTGTACTAAGCATGAACAACTTGATTACTGAGAGACACTAAAGATATAACCTAGGCCTATTTGGGTCATTTGTCCCAATATTATGTTATCATGTTAATGTACCAATTATATAATCAGAGTAGCCTAGCATAATATCTGAGTTTTCACCCAAATGAAGGCACTACACAAATGGAAATAAAAGCACATTATGTCAAAAAGCCTATCTGATTAGGTTGTTTTAGTGTCTAATGAATTCATTTGAAGCTAGCCACAATAAGGATGAGCCACACAATACTGGGTGGGTTCGTAAAGCCACTCTAGCTATCTACTCTGATTTCAGAGCACTCTCATCCGAGCAGGGTAGCAGGTTTTTGGGCTACTTCTAAGATGCAGTGCAGCCGCAATGGCATTTCTCTTAAAATATGTAGATTTGTATTTAAATATGTAGATATTTCCCTGTGAACTGCTGCTGCCAACTACCAGGCAGTGAGGCAGGCTGCTGCTGAGTGAGTGAGTGGTGGGGAGGGCCGGTGTTGAGAAAGCACTGCAGCAGGCAGCTTAGTCCGCTATTGGCTGAGTCACCTGAGTGAGAGGGGACAGAGCAGCATGCATGCATGTCGTGACAACTTTTTTTTACCAGTTGTCATTATGGAAACACCAATTTTTTTCCATAAAACATTTTAACACTTGTGCATCTGTAAAAGTTTGTGAGGGTCTTAGGGGCCAAGTGGAATTTCTTCAGCCTCCTGAAGTTGAACAGGCGCTGTTGCGCCTTCTTCACCGCACTGTGTGGGTGGACCATTTGGGTGGACCATTTCAGATTGTCAGTGATGTGTTTTCCCCCTGAGGAACATGAAGCTTTCCACCTTCTCCACTGCGGTCCTGTCGATGTGGATAGGGGCGTGCTCTCTCTGCTGTTTCCTGAAGTCCACGATCAGCTCCTTTGTTTTGTTGACGTTGCGGGAGAGGTTATTTTCCTCGCACCACTCTGCCAGGGCCCTCACCTCCTCCTTGTTTGCTGTCTCGTCATGGTTGGTAATCCGGACTACTACTGTTATGTTGTCTACAAACTTTATGATAGATTTATAGGGCAGTGTGCAGTGCAATGGCATCGTCAATTGGGGCGGTAAGCAAATTGAAGTGGGTCTAGGGTGTCAGGTAAGGTAGAAGTGATGTGATCCTTTAATAACTAGCCTCTCAAAGCACTTCATGATGACAGACGTGAGTGCTAAGGGGCGATAGTCATTTAGTTCAATTACCTTTGATTGACATCTTGAAGAAAGTGGGGACAGCAGACTGGGATAGAGAGAGATTGAATATGTCTACTCCAGCCAGCTGGTCTGCGCATGCACGGCTAGAGGACACGGCTAGAGATGCCGTCTGGGCCAGCAGCCTTGGGAGGGTTAACATGCTAAAATGTCTTACTCATGTCAGCCACTGAGAACGCAAGCTCACAGTCCTTGGGAGTGGGCCGCATCGGTGGCACTGTATTATTTTCAAAGCGGGCAAAGAAGATGTTTAGCTTGTCCGGGAGCAAGATGTTGGTGTCCACAGTGATTGAATGTTTCACCAGAGCGAGTACTACAGTCAATGTGTTGATAGAACTTTGGCAGTGTTTTCCTCAAATTTGCTTTGTTAAAATCCCCAGCTACAATAAATGCAGCCTCAGGATATGTGTTTTCCAGTTTGCATAAATTCCAGCGTAGTTCCTTGAGGGCAGTCTTGGCATCGGCTTGAGGGGGAATATACACCGCTGTGACTATAACCGAAGAGAATTCTCTTGGGATGTAAAACGGTCGGCATTTGATTGTGAGGCATTCTAGGTCGTGTGAACAAAAGGACTTGAGTTTCTGTATGTTATCACAATCACACCATGAGTAGTTAATCATGAAACATACATCCCACCCTTCTTCTTCCCGCAGAGTTCTTTATTTCTGTCTGTACGATGAACTGAGAACCCAGCTGGCTGTATGGATGGGGACAGTATATCCCGAGAGAGTATGTTATAGTCCCTGATGTCTCTCTGGAAGGAGATCCTCGCCCTGACCTCGTCTACTTTATTATCCAGAGACTGAACATTAGCAAGTAATATACTCAGAAGCAGTGGATGGTGTGCACGCCTCCTGAGTCAGACTAGAAGTCCACTCCGAATACCTCTTCTCTGCCGGCGGCGTCTTGGAGCAGCCTCTGGGATAAGTTCAATTGCACCGGGGGGTGCAAACAAAGGATCTAATTTGGGAAAGTTGTATTCCTGGTCATAATGCTGGTGAGGGGCTTTAATACCCTACAAATACTACTTGACTTACTGCGCTAATAGTAAAAACAAAGGTTATGTGGTTTGGTAAGAAGAATACCCCTCTTCTCACAGGTGTGATTACTACCTCTGAGGGTTTAGAGGTTGAGATAGTCACCTCATACAAGTACTTGGGAGTATGGCTAGACGGTACACTGTCCTTCTCGCAGCACATATCAAAGCTGCAGGCTGAAGTTAAATCTAGACTTGGTTTCCTCTATCGTAATCGCTTCTCTTTCACCCCAGCTGCCAAATTTAACCCTGATTCAGATGACCATCCTACCCATACTAGATTACGGAGACATAATTTATAGATCAGCAGGTAAGGGTGCTCTCGAGCGGCTAGATGTTCTTTACCATTCGGTCATCAGATTTGGCAGTAATCATCCTTATGGTACACATACATCACTGCACTCTATACTTTTCTGTAAACTGGTCATCTCTGTATACCTGTCGCAAGACCCACTGGTTGATGGTTATTTATAAAACCCTCTTTGGCCTCACTCCCCCCTATCTGAGATATCTACTGCAGCCCTCATCCTCCACATACAACACTCGTTCTGCCAGTCACATTCTGTTAAAGGTCCCCAAAGCACACACATCCCTGAGTCGCTCCTCTTTTCAGTTTGCTGCAGCTGGCGACTGGAACGATCTTCAACAAACACTCAAACTGGACAGTTTTATCTCAATCTCTTCATTCAAAGACTCAATCATGGACACTCTTACTGACAGTTGTGGCTGTTTTGCATGATGTATTGCTGTCTCTACCTTCTTGCCCTTTGTGCTGTTGTCTGTGCCCAACAATGTTTGTACCCTTTTTTGTGCTGCTACCATGTTGTACTGATGCCATGTTGTGTTGCTACCATGTTGTTGTCATGTTGTGTTGCTACCATGCTGTGTTGTCATGTGTTTCTGCCATGTTGTGTTGCTACCATGTTGTTGTCATGTTGCTACCATGCTGTGTTAGCATGGCAGCAACACATGGCATGTTGTCGTCATAGGTATCTCTTTATGTAGTGTTGTCTCTCTTGTCGTGATGTGTGTGTTGTCCTGTATTTTTATTCAATACAATTTTAATCCCAGCCCACAAAAGGCCTTTGGTAGGCCGTCATTGTAAATAAAATTGTGTTCTTCATTGACTTGCCTAGTTAAATAAAGGATAAGTTTTCAAAAATAGCTTCAAACAAAACCCTCCTCGAACAGCGCTTTCCGGGTTTCTCTGGGATATGTTGTCCGTATTTGTTGCATCTAGCGTTGCAGTGCAGAACAGTTTTTAATATATAAAACCACATTTCCCATTTCCAATAACCACTTCGTAGCACATGTGCTAGGAAGTAAAAACACGACTGCTGTTATGTTCCGTGTCGTCTATCGAGTATTTGCGCTGCGGAAGTTATCAAAAGTCTGAGAGAAGCGGCAATAACATGACTTTCATAGCTTATAATATTTTGTAAATGTACGAGAGGTGAGAGAAAAAAACAAGACATAAAAACAAACTACAATCAAATGCAGAACTGTGTATCAGCATATCAGAAATGTAGACTAATTTTGAGTAAGTTGTTGTATGTTTTACATCATTAACCTTATTATTCATTTTCACAGTTTAATGGAAATAAAATAGTTTGCAATATTTCATATAATTGAACATACTAAGTAAGTGGTAATTACATAGCCTGCATTGTGAGTGCGTGGGTGGGTTTGTGTGTCTATCTGCTAAAGCTGGGTCAATGTGTTTGCATTGCCTGTCTTTTGAGGCTAGCACAGAGGCTGGATGTACCTATTAGTCAAAGGGTGTATTCAGTGAGGAGAAATGTTCAGAATATTCCAGGAAAGAAATGTTGTTTTGTCCTATTCTACATGAAAGACAATCATGCCGGTTCTACACATTTCCATCTGAAACTTCTGCAGCCTAACTTTACATCCTCCCGATCCGACCCATAGAATTGCAAGGTTGCACTGAACTACCTTTCCCCAGATGAGGGCACGCATAGGTGGCACACAGTCAGACAGACAAACAAACGTTTTACATACTTGAACATCTTCAGATTCGTGGTAACCATGACTACCTGAAAAAGAAAAGGAGAGCCTCAAACTCTAGGAGCATGCAACCAATGTTTCGACAGAGAAGCTGTCTTCATCAGGTTATTACGAAAAACACTGCAGGTTACTAATTTATATAATTTGGAGGGACACAGGTGTCTGTAATCATGGCTGGGTGTGGCTTGATGTCACTGGTTGATTTAGATATAAAGAGAACATATAAAAAGCATGAATGGATTACATAAGTACAATTTGGCTAGATAGGCCTACAAACATTTATAATGAATAGCAAAATCACAATAATCATAAGAATGGCTTCAGATGGAAGTCCACGCTGAGACCAAAGGGAGCAAGGGTGTTTAAATTAAAGTTCCAGGCAGCCTATCCTTTTAACAATAAATTGTTAAGGTCTCCCCCTCTCCCAGGGCGGGTGATGTGTTTGATGTCGTTATAGATGCCGTTATAGCGAAGGGACGAAATAAAGTGGTTCGCTTCCAAAAAGTGGGCCGCAACTGGGTACGTCAGGATTTTGCACCTTATGGTGCTACGATGCTCCAAGATTTTAATTTTAATTTTCCGCATCAGTTTCACCACAAGGACAAGTTATAAGATATGTGGAGCATGTGAATTTAGGAGAAAGCCCTGCCTCCAGCTGTCTGCTTAGAAATTCTAGAGACAATTAGGAGGCCTGCATCTTGTGACCATAGCGTACGTGTAGGTATGTACGGCAGGACCAAATTGGAAAGATAGGTAGGAGCAAGCCCATGTAATGCTTTGTAGGTTAGCAGTTAAACCTTGAAATCAACCTTTGCCTTAACAGCAAGCCCGTGTTGGGAGGCTAGCACTGGAGTAATATGATTTAAAAAATTGGTTCTAGTCAGGATTCTAGCAGCAGTATTTAGCACTAACTGAAGTTTATTTCGTGCTTTATCCGGGTAGCCAGAAAGTAGAGCATTGCAGTAGTCTAACCTAGAAGTAACAAAAGCATGAATTAATTTTTCTGCATCATTTTTGGACAGACAATTTCAGATTTTTGCAAAAAAAACTGTCCTTGAAACAGTTTTGATATGTTCGTCAAAAGAGAGATCAGGGTCCAGAGTAACGCCGAGGTCCTTCACGGTTTTATTTGAGACGGCTGTACAACCGTCAAGATGAATTGTCAGATTCAACTGAAGATCTCTTTGTTTCTTGGGACCTAGAACAAGCATCTCTGTTTTGTCTGAGTTTAATAGTAGAACATTTGCAGCCATCCACTTCCTTATGTCTGAAACACAGGCTTCCAGCAAGGGATATTTTGGGGCTTCACCATGTTTCATTGAAATGTACAGCTGTGTGTCATCCGCATAGCAGTGAAAGTTGACATTATGTTTTCGAATGACATCCCCAAGAGGGAAAATATATAGTGAAAACAATAGTGGTCCTAAAACAGAACCTTGAGGAACACCAAACTTTACAGCTAATTTGTCAGAGGACAAACCATTCACAGAGACAAACTGATATCTTTCTGACAGATAAGATCTAAACCAGGCCAGAACTTGTCCGTGCAGACCAATTTGGGTTTCCAATCTCTCCAAAAGAATGTGGTGATCGATGGTATCAAAAGCAGCACTAAGGTCTAGGAGCACGAGGACAGATGCAGAGCCTCGGTCTGACGCCATTAAAAGGTCCTTTACAACCTTCACAAGTGCAGTCTCAGTGTTATGATGGGGTCTAAACCCAGACTGAAGCATTTTGTAAACATTGTTTGTCTTCAGGAAGGCAGTGAGTTGCTGCGCAACAGCTTTTTCACAACATTTTGAGAGGAATGGGAGATTCGATATAGGCCGATAGTTTTTAAAATATTTTCTGGGTCAAGTTTTGGCTTTTTCAAGAGAGGCTTTATTACTGCCACCCTTAGTGAGTTTGGTACACATCCGGTAGATAGAGAGCTGTCTATTATGTTTAACATAGGAGGACCAAGCACAGGAAGCAGCTCTTTCTGTAGTTTAGTTGGAATAGGGTCCAGTATGCAGCTTGAAGGTTTAGAGGCCATGATTGTTTTCATCATTGTGTCAAGAGATATAGTACTGAAACACTTTAATTGCTGTATTAGTCTGACCATTTTTGTACACCCTCTCCTTGAATTTTATTTGCATCTCAAACATATTTCTGTCAAAATCTGATTGTTTTTTGCTAACTATTTTAATTAGACAGAATTGGCTGTATGACAAACTGTTTTTCAAGGTAAGCGGGTGACAGCTATCAGCCCTCAACAAACTGTTATGATCAGTAGGTTTCATGTAAAGATCAGTGTGTAGAACATGATCCTCACACAAAATCCAAAGTTCAATAAAGCTGGTTTGATGGGTGTCTGATTGCATAGCAAATATCAAGTGCTCAGAACAGGAGTTAAGAAAAGCATGGAATGCCCGGAGCTGTTTTCCATCACCCCTCCATAAAACAAAAATATAATCAGCATACGTTTCCACATAATAATGTTAGGAAAAAAAAAATACTACCCCTTTAGGGTTAAAGCACAGTAGCCATGACTACCTAAGATTGCAAGTGAAGTTGGACAGGTATTAAAATTTGAAGGTAGCCTACACAATGAGACAATTTTGAAGACATACATTGTTTGTCTACATTCTTGTAAACATGGCATCCCAAAGTGTCAATGTAGGCGATGATTTGAATCCTGTTTTAAAAAGAATGAAGCAATAAAACCATATTTTTGGGGGGGGGCGTTATGATAGAGAAAGACAGTTGTGCTAAGTTCACAAGGTATTTAGAATTCATCATCTTTAAAAATCTAAGGGTAAACGTAAAGAAATGACCATTTAACACATTCCCAGATCCCAGAATGTGCCTTTAAGGCAGATCAATTCAATTTGAAATGAAATCTAAACATAATACCCTTGTACAAGATCTAGGCCCATTATATCGTATTAAGAAATTAATTAAAATCAGTTGCTCTGACTATATCAGAGCAGGTCAGTCTGATCCAAACCTTAGCCACGACATTTTTTAACTTAGCATGGATTTTGCACAGAGGCTTCACTTCCTCACTTAAATTAGCTGTTTTTCCAGAACATTTGCATACTAGTCGGCTATGGTTGATATCCTCAATAAATCAATTCTGTGCAAATGATTTTGTCCACAGTTGAGGCAACAGGGCTCCCTTTCATGCTTCCTATACTTCAGATGAAGAAATCCCTGAATCTCACACATTGGAGAAAAGGATTACCCCTGTTTCCCTAAACCGCTGATCATTTGGGGTCTGCCCCAAAGTGTACGCCTATGTGTACTGCAGTTTATCTCGTCTTTAAAACCGTTACTCATTGAACCACTCGGAACCAGTTCCACTAGTAATAGCTCCTAGCGATAGTAGTCTTGAGGAAGTAGAGGCGCAGATGTGTCAATTGGACAAGCTGGAAGAGATTATAGGTGACTGTGGTTTCATAAGGGGCCAGCCTTGGTCAAAACACAGCAATACAATAAAAACAAAAGATGAATTGAACCAAATAGTTCAAATAACAGAGTGCAAGAATGGTGATGCTAGAAGGTAAGGCTGTCAGGCTGGCATTCTTCAGATGAGGCCTGACTTTGTCATTAGCCATCAGCCATTCTTAGGCACTTATTACAAGACGACGGCTGTCCTGGCTCAACCTCGCCCCCTTATACAACCATTCCCACCTATAATCACCTCCAGCTAGCTTCCAATTAACGGACCAGACCCCTCTACTTCACCTAGACACGAGGAGCTGCCACCATAGTGCATGTGTATAATTTGTCAAATTTTTTCTCATATAGGGGAGAGTGGGGTAAGTTGATCCACCCTTGTTTCTTGGAAACCACACACACAAAATTATTAATTTGACCAAATTATTTAGGAAGAGGTCATCATTTCATGGAATCTTTGAAGGAAAAAACCACGTGGACAACGTGGTAAGCAAGTTAGGTCCAAAAAAAACAGATTTTCACCAAGTCAAATGAATTGATTGTGTCAGAGGTTTCATGATGCTTGTATCTAAACCTAAGTAGATCATTTTAATATTGTTCTATACGTCAGCTGGGGTCTCTATAAGCTTCTCTATAAGAGTCCCAAGATGCTTGTGGGGGTCCTCGAGCAAATCGGAGAACAGCGCTCTGGCTCTGTCACCTTTCACTGCAGATGTGGAAGTGCGACAACGGCGGATGCGGTGGATTGAGCTTACATTGACAGATTTCTCTCGGGGGCTTTTAAACCTGTGTATAAAAATATGCGTAAAATGACTAATAGACAAAAAAGCGATTGTAATTGTGTTGAATTGTGTTTGGGAAATAAAGATGGACATGGCTTTAAAAAGGTAGTGGTAACATTTCATTTATTACAGAAACGTGTAGGCGGCTTTGTGGGCAGATTGGCCACCTGGCAATTCTTGGGTGGGCTGGTAAAGAAAAAAAAAATATATATATATATATATATAAATAATGGACACTGCCAGCGACCCTTGGGCCTCTTTTTTTAATGACTTTTGTGCTATTTTTCTTTTTCATAATCATCTATATTTAGCATTTACCATAGCAGCGGGCAACGGGCGGCCCCTCTCCCAAGATGGACCAGTTCTGACTCTGTCAGTCCCGGAAAGGTGACGGCAAAAAAAGTTTTTTTAGCGACTTATTGGCTAAAGGTTTTGGTTCTGCTGGTCCGAGTGCTGTATGCATGTCTGTAAGAAATGACAAATCAGCTGCTGTGCAGTCAAGGTAGGAAGAGAACAGAAAATGACACATTCACGCACACTGACGCAGCTCTTGTGGCCTACTACTATGCTGCCAGTTAGGCCTAATATTTTGGCTGTATATTGCATGGAATGACAGCCGCAAATCTAACTTCCTGTCGCTCAGGACCTGAAGCAAGGATATGCATATTCTTGATACCATTTGAATGGAAACACTTAGAAGTTTGTGGAGGAAGGGGATGAGGAGAAAGTTGTTGGGTGTCATCCTCATAGCAATGATAGGAGAGACCATGTGAGGATATGATAGAGCTGAGTGACTTGGTGTAAAGCGAGAAGAGGAGAGGGCCTAGAACCAAGTAGTGAGAGTACGTGGTGCAGGCACAGATCCTCTCCATGTCACCTGGTAGGAGCGGCCTGGCAGGTAGGATGCAATCCAAGAGTGTGCGGAGCCTGAGACACCCAGCCCTGAGAGGGGTGGAGGGGAGGATCTGATGGTTCACGGTGTCGAAGGCAGTGGATAGATCTAGGAAGAGGAGAACAGAGGCGAGAGAGTCAGCATTGGCAGTGAGGAGAGCCTCCATGAGCAGTCTCGGGTTGAGTGACTCATCTTGAAGCCTGATTGGTTAGGGTGAAGAAGATCATTCTGAGAGCGATAACTGGAGAGTTGGTCAGAGACGGCTCGCTCAAGTGTTTTGGAAAGAAAAGAAAGAAAGGATACAGGTCTATCGTTTGTGACGACAGTTGAGTCGAGTGTATTACAATACAGGTACATTCGGGGACTGTCTGTGTATTTGAATTGTTTTATCAATGTTTATTGGCTTCTGAATATCAGTCTCTTTAGCCCAGCGAGTGGGTTTAGGAGCTTTAGTGACAAGTGACTCGGATGACATTACATAGCCACAGCACTGATGGCTGGAAAGTCCCACCTATCTCACTCTTATTTCATTTGCTGAAATGCGCGCCATTGTAAAATGGCGTGCACAGATCTGGAAATCTATCCGGATCTACATAAACTAGTCCTGGCACCGTTCTTTGGCAAACACAGAAGGTTGTGTTTGAGAGCAAGAGAGTGAGAGAGAGTGCCAGTTCCTTAAATGTAACCCAAACATTAAGGAACTGTCAGTCTCTCTCTCTCTACTTCTCTCTCTTCTATTGAATTATATATAGCCTAATATTTAAACACTTAGCTACGTGGACGGGGGGGACACTTGACATGAATGAATTTGAAATATGTAGTTGGGCTGTTATAGATGACCACTGGCTTATATAATACCTTAAGGCATTTATTCAGTCATTTTCAAATTTGTTTAATATATATGGTGTTCATTCATTCACAACTAGGATGAGTAACACTTTATTTTAAGGGTCCTTAAAAAAAACATTTTATAAGACATTTATAAATGATTAATCATTACTCCCACTTGTGTTTGCAGTCACCAGTGTACTTTCTCACAAAAAGATGGGCATGACATTGGGTAGGGCATGCCATTGGGTAGGGCATGCCATTGGTAGGGCATACCATTGGTAGGGCATGCCATTGGTAGGGCATGCCATTGGTAGGGCATGCCATTGGTAGGGCATGCCATTGGGTAGGGCCTTTCATTGGTAGGGCATGCCATTGGGTAGACAAAAGGCTGGTGTGATTGACATTCCAGGGCTGACTTGTTGTCCCAGTCCGCCCGGAGTAACTTACACTGTACTGCTGCGGCTCAATTTACCCCAAGAGACCACTTTTTTTTTTGAACAAGCTATGTTTTCAAAACTGCAATGTTTACATGAATTCTGATTATTTCCAGGGATACACAACATCCTGAAACATATGTAGATATATCTTTTTTGAAAGAATAGTATATTTCCCTTGGAGTGATGCTGAATGCTTAAAAAATGGCATAACTCTCCCTTGCCATTCTTAACCTGGACAAGAGGCCAAAAGACTGCAATAGCACAAATGAAAAATAACATAGGAAGTACATGAATCACTGGTTGATTTTGGGCCCATATCATGTCAATATGTGCCTCAGACCTGGGTGAAAGTAGTTTTTGCTTTCTTCTAAATACATTTGTCGACTTTATCTTAGTTCGCCTGGTGTAATGCAACAAACTGAGTAGTCCAAAAAATAGCAAAGCCCGCCCACCCAGCACGTCGGGCCAGCCAAAACAAGCACAACAAACGTGTTGAAAGAAAACAAATCATATTCGAACCACAACTGAAGTGCACCTCCTCCCTTGTGTCTGGTACACATTCCTGCAGTACCTGGTAAAATGCCTGTGTGGCTTAAATTCCAGGGCTGAATTTTTGTCTGAGTCCGCCCCGGGGCAGCTTAATTTACCCCGTGGTTACAATGTTTATCTCTGATCCTCTAATTAATTATCTCTGGCTGAAATGACATTCCTCAGAGCAGGAGAAAATTGCAAGTGAAGCAGTTCACCTCAGTCCCCTCGATAAACGCACACTTTTACACACACACACACGCAAACGAACGAACGCACGCACGAACACACTTATTATGACTGCTGTCGGTCGTATAATTTACAAAATTAGGTTAACATTTATTATAGGTCTAATTGAGTCTTTGCTTTTCTGAGCGTGATTTGGATACCGTGCAGTCGTGTGTCACACCTTCGCATAGCCTACCTTTTCCATGTTTTCAGTACTTGGAAGGCGTTTTAATAAATCCTCCGCTTTTCCCCACATTATGTGACATTTTCCACGGTGTTTACCCTTTAGGTTATTAATGTTCAATGTTTGCGTCCCAAATGGCACTTCAACACGGGAGCCGACAGGGGGCCTTCAAAAGCGGAGTTAATTGGGTTTCCATCGTATTTACAACTCTACTAATGCTTTTCTCACAAAAACAAATGTTGTGTTATTCAGCAAGTGTGCCCACTCGGGTATTGGCACTTGCGCTCTAGCCAACAGCGTGCAGATAGAGTGCCATTGTCTAGAGCGCATAAATGCCACTGCATTTTTCATTGTTCCCTTCAAATTAGGGACTGATTTAGACCAGGGACACCAGGTGTGTGCAATTAATTATCAGGTAGAACAGAAAACCAGCAAGCTCCGGGACTAGTGTAAGAGTTGAGTAGTCCTACCCCTGGTCTACATGATGAGATTATTATGGACTAAAGAGAGAGATTATTTTTATTTGTCAAACGGCAGCCAAGCATCGATGATCATGTCACCAGAATACGATATCATGTCACCCTCAATATGTATTAGAAAGGAGCATCAAGCTCATCGCCTTGCATTTTCAACGCCCTGTGAAGTTCATCATAATGTATTTAATCCGAAACCTAATAAACTGCATGCTTTCCTGGCGAGTCATGGTGGGAGGACCACACAACATGTCATCACATGACTCCAAATGTACTTCGATATGATGGTTATTATATCAATATTTGCAAATTAAAGTGTTTCCAATGACATTTCGCAACACAAAAAGATCCCACCTTGTCTAGCATATTTCGTTTTGTTGACATTTGAAAAGTTTACCGACAAATGTTCTGTTTCCATCAGGCCTGTCATGACAGTTTTTATCCGACATGTACTTAACTTGCCTAAAAAGGTTGGATGGAAACCTGGTTGGCGAAATAGATTATGCAACAATTGAAGTGGAAATACATTTACATTATCACGTATATATAATAACTACCATATCGAAGTAGGCTAAACCTGAAGTCACCCGATAATATTTTACGTTTTTCTACCACCAAGACTTGAAAAAGCATGCAGAGTTTACGGGCAGATAAACTATGATTAACTTTTTTTGAGACATAAAAGACTGTTAAAAACACCAAAAAATCAGACTGACTGGGTGAATCCAGGTGAAAGCTATGATCCCCTATTGAAGTCACTTGTTGAATCCACTTCAATCAGTATAGATGAAGGGTAGGAGACACGTTAAATGAATAAGGATTGTTTAACTGGAATGGCACACTGTGGTATTTCACCCAATAGAATCTGTCTCTCTGACAGACGGTATTTAACACTTTACCTGTGTGTGGGTGGGCTGTCTCAACAATAATAAATGGGTGGCCAATTAATCTTGCAGATTTAATTGTGATTAGCTATCAAGTCCTCTGCCAAGGGGTGGAGACTATCTTTGAATTTTTATGAAATTGCATTTGAATAATTCAGAATCTTTCTAAGGAGCGAGAGAGAAAAACTGAGCTGGACTTCCAACCTCCTGGCATATTAAGACATATTTCCCTCAGATTACACAGACCCACAAAGAATTCGAAAAAACAAATCAAATGTTGATCAACTCTCATATATATTGGGTGAAATACCACAGTGTGCCATCGCAGCAGCAATATTTGTGACCTGTTGCCTCAAGAAAAGGCCAACCATTGAAGAACAAACACCATTGTAAATACAACCCATATTTATGTTTATTTAATTTTCCCTTTTTTTGCATTGATTGCCTTTCAGTCCACCACACTACCGCAACTGTGGTGAAATGTGACAGAGCTTGAACTTGTTCTGTTTTCTCACAAAATCGCCTGTAGCCTCAGAACTATTCTGACCTACCAAGCAAAAAGGCAGTAACTACTCCTAGCGTGGAACTGAGAAGAATGGCTACAACGTTTTTTAATTGTCCAGCCAAATGATTTCAAGGGAAATCGTTGGAGATGTAGTGATCTGTTGTCTTACTATGAGTTAATGTTTTATTCATGTTGACCCTGACCTCTGACATGACCTTTGACCCTTAAACGGCTGTTACTGCCTTCTTTCTTGGCATGATATGTTACAAATTGCAGGGTAATATCAAGGAAAGAGCCGAATCTGACATTATCATTTGGTAGTTTATTATACTTCTCACTTATGCTATTAATAGAAGAGCAGTGTAATTACTGATAGTGTAACAGAGTTGAAACTGCATCCTTTGTGTGTCCTTCCACTAATATACCAGTTGCATTTTCATAGAGATGTAGGTTCTACGTCATTCACATTACATACTGTGTTTTACAAGTAGACCATGTCTTGTTATAAGAATATATGTCAAAAGCAGCACTGCTATTGTTTGAATGACATTAAATGATTACATATCTTGAAGTATGACGTAGGGTAAAACAAATTATAAAATGCAAATTCAATTATTTGTATATATTTTTTATGACACTTACATAGATAATTTTGAATAAATAACAGCTTTTAGAATACATTTGAAACATATTTACATTTTCCTATTCATAAGAGGACACAAATGACATTTAGCTACAATTGATAAATGCTGAAAAGTATCATATTCATTTCTTTTTTAAGGAAAACTTCAGTGCTCTTCCATATCAATCCACATTCCTCAGCAATGCTGTTCACAGCCAAGGCATTCCGGAACTGCCTTCGATTTGCAGGCATCAGAGGACACAGCTTGAGGACAAAGGGAAGCACGGCCGAGAGCTGCCCAGTGACACGAGCCTACCAGACGCGCTAAACTACTTCTATGTTCGCTTCGAGGCAAATGACACTGAAACATGCATGAGAGCACCAGCTGTTCTAGATGACTGTGTGATCACGCTCTCCGCAGCCGATGTGAGTAAGACCTTTAGGACAACAATGACAACAACCTCTCCCTCAACGGGATCAAGACAAAGGAGATGATTGTGGACTACAGGAAAAGGAGGACCGAGCACGTCCCCATTCTCATCGACGGGGCTGTAGTGGAGCAGATTGAGCACTTCAAGTTTCTTGGTATCCACATCACCAACAAACTAATATGGTCCAAGCACGCCAAGACAGTCGTGAAGAGGGCACGACAAAACCCAAAACCTCAGGAGACTTAAAAGATTTGGCATGGGTCCTCAGATCCTCAAATGTTTCTACAGCTGCACCATCGAGAGCAACCTGACGGGTTGCATCACTGCCTGGTATGGCAACTACAGTACATCACTAGGACCTAGCTTCCTGCCATCCAGGACCTCTATACCAGGCGGTGTCAGAGGAAGGCCCTAAAAATTGTCAAAGACTCCAGCCACCCTAGTCATAGACTGTTCTCCGGAGTGCCAAGTCTAGGTCCGAAAGACCTCTAAACAGCTTCTATCCCAAGCCATAATACTTCTGAACATCTAATCAAATGGCTGCCCAGACTGTTTGCATTGCCCCCCCACCCCACCCCACCCACCCACTCCTTTAGGCCACTGCTACTCTCTGTTAATATCTATGCATAGCATAATAACTACCAACATCTACATATTACCTCAATTACCTCGACTAACCGGTGCCCCTGCATATTGACTCTGTACCGGTACCCCCTGTGTATAGTCTCGCTTTTCTTATTTTACTGCTGCTCTTTCATTACTCATTCCTTTTATTTCTTATTCTTATTCATAATTTTTTTAACTGCATGGTTGGTTAGGGGCTCGAAAGCATTTCATTGTAAGATTGTTGCATGTGACTATTATTTTATTTGATGTTCAGCTTCTTGGATTCTTATAGCCCTATTGCTTATTTAGATTGCATGGGTGGACATTGACAGGAATAAAAACATAGTATTGACGTGGTTGTACAGTCCTAATGCACCCTCACTTGGCAACTTTGATCTCCAAAAATACTATAATTATCTACGACACATGGATTGGTGGAAGTCATTTTGGCAAAACATTTTCTTCCCACATTCATGTGATGGAACCAAAGATGACACATTGAGCACACATTTGGCATGCCAAAGGTTTTTGTGCTAATTACATACGCCACCAACAAAGGTGGATACAATTTGGGATTTTAACTTTCCTGACCGGGACAGTCACTCAACACTGGAATATAAAAGAAAACAAGATGCCCTAGACATGTGAGTAGATATATTATTAATGAGGTAGCAATGCTGTATGTGCTCAACCGGAAAACGAGGGTGTGTGGCCTTTGGCAATTCAGTATGGGGTGCACGATGTAGATTTATCTCAGTTCAATCATGTCGACAGTGGAAATGGGCAGAATGGTACATATAATTTCCCACCAGCATCACTAGTCTTTCAGATAGCTTGTTGAAGCATATTATTAATATCCTTCACACACTCTTGCGTTGCAGGAAGCAAACAACACGTTGTTCCACACACTGCTTGTGATGCTCCAAAACAGTTTTTGATGAGAGTCTGAGTGAACAAAGGAAAAGATAAGGACAACATAGGACGAGAGGAAGCGAAGGATGATGAAAGAAGACAAGTGTATGACTCACCAGTAGAACCTGTTCAAATGATCGTGAACCAACTGCCATTTTTGGCCAAAGTCCAAAGGAGGCGTACGACTGAGAAGAAGAACATAAAAAAGAGAAAGGAATACGTCATCTCTCCCACGTCTTATTCGACTAGTAGTTGTCCCCCCCCCCCCCCCCCCCCCCTCTAACTTCCTTAATTTTGTCACTAGCGTCAAATACTTTCTGTGGCACACATCAGAGTCAAATACTTTCTATAGAACAAACTTCACGTCAGCATAGGCAACCAAATGAATAATGAATGTAGGTGTGCTATATTAAAACAGAGGAGGGAGTAAAATGTAGGCAAGCAATAAACATTTCAGAACAACGACTAGTCGAATAAGATGTGGGAGAGATGACGTATTTTGGCAAAGAGATGTATATATAGACTAATACACTTGAAACAAATAGCCAAACCGAAAACCGCAGACATTACTAGTTCCTCCACCACGATCAAATACTTGCCTGCTGAAATTCTCCCCTCCTTCTATCTTGGGACTGCAAGGCCTGACACACTTCAGAATCATTTTTGGTTACCTATCATGCCCTCTGATGTGCGCCACAGGAATTATTATACTCTAGTCACAAAAGGAAGTGGTTATTTCAGCAATAA
Source organism: Oncorhynchus kisutch (assembly GCF_002021735.2). Classification (NCBI taxonomy): domain Eukaryota; kingdom Metazoa; phylum Chordata; class Actinopteri; order Salmoniformes; family Salmonidae; genus Oncorhynchus; species Oncorhynchus kisutch. The sequence continues at coordinate 10,496,553 of NC_034180.2, forward strand.
TCGTTTTCAGAGCCCTCTACTGTTCTCTCTACCCATCCCTCAATCCCCCATCCCATCGTGCTTTTCCCTCATTTTTTTAACCTTTTTCTGTTTTAGTTTTTAAGAATGTAGGTACAGTAGTAATAATAAAATAATAATAACAGTAATAAAACTCAAATGTGTACTCTGGGCGAAAAAAAAAAAAGTTCAAATATATAGGTCCACATGAGTGCATATCCATAATCACAGTAAACTGTTAAAACAATATAATATTTTTTTTATAATAATATAATAAACACAACTATGACTGAATGTGTCTCCATGAAGAGTCCCCTCCCCAATAGGCCCCTTCTCCCTCAATAGGACACCCCCAGCACCTCCACCATCCCCATCAACCTCCCCCCCACCCCTTAACCACAAAACACAATAATGATAATAGAAATGTAAAAATAAATATATACCAAGATATATATATATATATATATATATATATATATATATATATATATATATATATATATATATATATATATATATATATATATATATATATATATACATACATACACATGTTCACATATTCACAGGACACTCATCTTATCTCTTTTCCTACATCAGATATGCAGGTGACATTTCCACCTGGATGACGGCACATAATCAGCAAGATGGAGATGCTCTTCATCCGAGGGAATGCCTGCCTAGTCTCAGATGTTAGATAATACGAGATGATCACATGTCATTTACTTTCCAGCCCTTGTCAGCTCCAGATTTGACTACTTGCTGGAATCCCTGCACTCTCAGATTCCCCTCTGTTATTTATCTCTATATTGTAATCAATAAAGTGTTTCAAAATGCTGTACTTATATTACCATATATGTTAAGATCATCTCTGAGAGAGAAGGCGTGTAATATCTCCAGATGGACGTGTGGTACCCTTCCTCATCCATGCCAACAAGATGTTTCTTCTTGAGGGATCTTTGCCTTGAAAGTAAGTATGAGAGTATAAGTAATGTACAATTGACCTACTGAAAGTGTACTGACTAAAAGGCAAAACAGAACTGTACAATTATATTATAGCTGTGACGTTGTACACTTGCAAATTGGAATCTTAAGTGTAACATAATTTGGTTGGGGAAAACTGAAATACTGGTATATTCAATTTCTAATTTCATAAATTGTAGATAAAAAAACTAACATTTATATGGATCTTTCAAGGTTATCTTTGATCCAACTTCTGACTAGATGACTACTAAAACAATTGTATTTAAATAATGATGTTATAAGAAACCTATACCATTCCCTTGTTCCCTGTTTGCGCAGAAAAATACATGTTAATATGTATAGACTACTTAAAATTATGTTTTGCAAGATGACCTGAGCCAACTGTGCCACTTCTGTGGGGAGGTGGACAATAATGAGGAAGACACTAATTAGGTAATTGCTTGTTCCCTTCTAAAGGCAAATTTTTTAGGAGTACGAATTTGTATAAGCAGTAGTATTTCTAGAGGTAGCATCATCCGCTTTGTCTGATAATGAAAAAAATTGTAATTCAAGAAAATGTATTTAATATTTTAAATATATGAACATTTTTCATCATACATTTCAGATTGGTTGTGACCGCTGCCCACGATGGTTCCACCAGTCCTGTATGAAAACCATCTCATCATTGGAGGATTATGTGTGCGCTGCCTGTCAGGACGAGGTTAGGCTTGAGGTCCAGGCGACAGTATCACCTGGAAAACTTTCCATAAATGTTCAGTCGAGCTGTTGCAGCTATCCAATATTTCGGATTTCGTCAGGCAAGAAAATAGCCTTGCCCGAAATACTTTCTATAGAACAAACTTCACCGAAATGAATAATGAATGTATGTGTGTTATATTAAACATAAAGGAGGGAGTCAAATGTAAGCAAGCAATAAACATTTCAGAACAACTGCTAGGTGAATGGGAGAGATGACGCATTTTGGCAGATTTATTTATAGACTAATACACTTGAAACAAATAGCCAAACCGAAAACTGCAGACATTATCAGCGCCTCCTCGCTATCAAACCAACATAAATAATATCATGAAACGCAGCCGAACATGATCAGAAATCTCAACTAGCAAGCAAGTCGCAACAATGAAGAATTTAGTGCGTGCGAGTTCACGCGAAGAGGGGGAAAATTCTGGCAGGGGGGAGCTTTTCGGCACAACACCTATTCCCGTTGTGTGGGAGAGAGAGATTTAGAGCGAGACAGTACACCTGGTCCATGCAATGTGCCTGTATGCGTCTCATGTGGTACACGCTCACGCACTTCTCAAGCTGATCCAGCGTGTGCATGCATGTGTTGGTGTGATGTAAGTGTTAATGGCTCAGTGACAGACTAAGGTTTGAGTCAAATGGCTGGACTTTTCATGAGCAGATAGTTGTATCAGACACTTCCCTTGATGTACCAGTTCAATTCGCTACCTCAGTTCATCCTCAGTTCAGTTATATCACATATTTCAGTTAGTTATTTCAGACACCATTTATATCAGATATCAGTTCGATGTATCAGCTATTTAAGTTAGTTATTTCAGACACCAGTTATATCAGATACCACAGTTCTTTATATCAGATACCAGTTTGATATATCAGATATTTAGTTATTTCTGATACCCCGTTAGTTGTACCATATATCTCAGTTATAACAAATACTTCCGTTTGTTATATCAGATACCTCAGTTAGTTATTTAAGACATCTAAGTAAGCTATATCACATATCTCAATGGTATAACAGCCTTGGACCAGATACCTTTTATTCAATACATCAAAGTGAAACTATAAGCAAATGTAATTCGATCACAGGCTAAAACATAGGCAAATCAACGTGTCAAAAATATTCACAATCAAAACAGAAGATTCCACTCAGTGCCACATCCTATCATGCTTGAATCTGTGTCAGACTTACAAGGACAACTTTTGACCGGGAAAACGTAAAGATCTGGTCGAAACATTGCTAGAAGAAAAACACACACACATATGGGAAATATCTGGCAGTGTGCTTCATGTTCTATTTTGATTGTGTGTGTGTGTGTGTGTGTGTGTGTGTGTGCTCTCATAAATATGAATAAAACTTGATGGAATACACTTTTACTTGCAAGTTTGGGAATTAATAAAGAATTAACATTTCACTGTCCCTGAATTTCTATAATCAGATCCAACATTTGACTGCGCAAGAGGGATCCCCTCTTGCCTTGCCGTTTCAAAATACTGTATGCATGTGCAAACAAACATCGTATAATGAGCTGATTATCTCAGTCTTAAATGCATAGGTATCTCTCTTTCTCTCTCAAAGTCAGTCTTTCTCTCTGTTAGTTATATTAGATACCAGTTTCATGTCTGTCTGTCTTACTCTCGTCATCCTTTTCATGTGTCCCATTGAGATTTAATTAACGAAAGATGCAAAGGGTCCCTGCACCAAGGGGTAGCGCCATAAATTACCGTGCTACAAATAAGATACAGTAACCCTCAAATCAACAGCTATATACAACAATGACTTTCACATAACACTGCTGTACCTCATTGATCATTGTAAAATTAAACATTTAAGCATTCATACTTTGATTTCTCTCTCTCCCTTCTATCCCACTTCCCTCCACCTCTCTCTATCTCTGTGCTTCTCTCCTTTTCTGTGAACAAATAAAAGCATTGAGCCGCTAATATCTGACAGACCCCCCCCCGCCCCCCCCCCCCACACACACACACACACACTGCGCGCGCATACACGCATGGGTTTAAAAGTGCTGCCAACACACCGTGCGCATCACATCTTCTCAAGTATCTGCGCAGAGAAAGCAATGTCCCCCCTCTCCTCACGCCGCCACTGATACGCGAGAGGGAGACTGATGATTGGACGTCCAGTGCTTATCTTTATAACCCTCCCCAGCAGACATGCGAGTTGCGTGTCTGTGGCTGTCCCTAACCTATTTGGTCACCAACCTCGACGGGTTGGGGGCACGGGAATACAACAACTCAGCCATTTTTGGCGGGGGTTTATTTGTGGATGCAGAAGGGCTGCTGAACCTGTCAGCTCCGTATACGCCCAACCGGACAAATGTCTTCTCGCTTGACCTGGACGACGGCACGCTCGCGGACTGGCGCTCCATGGCAGTTAAGAATTGCTACGGTGGAGAGTCCCATAACCGGACCGTGAAATCCCTACTGGTCCTGGCTTACTCGTTCATCATTGTCATCTCGCTGTTCGGAAACACGCTGGTGTGCCATGTGGTGATCAAGAACAAGCGGATGCACTCCGCCACGAGTCTGTTCATCATTAACCTCGCAGTGGCAGACATTCTTATAACGCTGCTCAACATGCCCTTTACATTGGTGCGAATCGGACCGGGGACATGACAACCTCGCTACTGTCTATGGGCACAGGCACAACAAATATCACTGTACACAAATGACTACACACACACACACACACACACACACACACACACACACACACACACACACACACACACACACACACACACACACACACACACACACACACACACACACACACACACACACACACACACACACACATCATGGTAGATCAGTGATTATCTCCGCGAAGTGGAAGAACGCGTGGGTTTTTAAATACATTTGAACCAATTTTCCACAGGTGGTTTGGATGATGAGAGTGCTTGCAGTGAGGAAGATATGTTCGTGTTAAATCGTTCTATTTAGCACGTATGGATAGGAAGGCTCCAGCTTTTCATCACTCAATCATGCCAGTATAAAACAGCCTTGTCAACATACCTGTGTGGTTTCCCTCAGGTCCGTTTTGTGAATAGCAGCTGGTGGTTCGGGAAGGGAATGTGCCACATCAGCCGGTTCGTCCAGTATTGCTCCCTGCACGTATCCACACTCACGCTCACGGCAATCGCGCTGGACAGACGCCAGGTAGGCTAACTGTCATGCATACAATCGGTGAATATCGTGAATGTCGTGTGTGTGCTTCATCTAATTAAAGGGTTGCAGTTTGCTTAACCTAGTAAAATAAAAGCTGTAAAGGAAAGCTGTAAGGAAATCGTCAGCACTCGAAAGCGCTGGGGGGAGCTGTCCACGCGGTAGTGCTGAAAGTGCCTTAGCTCAAGAGGTTTCTCAAATTGACTCGCTAATTGTCAGCTTGTAACCAGTGAATCACCAATCACCAGGCCTGACAGTTTGATACAGGCAACAAAAGCCAACTATTCTTCTGTTTTGTCCTCTTAGAAATATATATTTTTGGGGTATAGGTCTTTTTCAATGGAGCGTGACAGTAAATTATTGGTTTATTGCCACAGTTTGTGGGACAAGGCAGCTTCCAAGCTATAGGGACAAGTATGTTATTTTCTGCCATCTGCTGTAGTCTATCTTTTCAATTGAAAGAATATTTGACGGTATTCACATTCTGTTGTTCTTCATAGAGTTGTCTTGGATATGAGTGGATATGAGTCTCCTATGTATTTATGAGCTACAGAGCTCAAGCTGAGTTTGAGTCCAATTTTTATCTCAAACTAAAAGTGTGGTTTGTAAGGGAGGAGTGTGGAACAGAGAACAGCAGCAGGTGTGTGTAATGGAGTGTGTGGCATGTAGAATGTGTGCGGCCTGGTGTGTATAATGCGGCCCGATAAAACCACTGTGTGTGTGTGTGCACAGGTCATTCTCCACCCTCTGAGGCCCCGCATGTCCCCGGCTCGCGGTGTTGTGTGTGTGATTCTTATCTGGGTCATGGCCAGCTGCTTCTCCTTGCCTCATGCCATCTACCAGGAGCTCCTAACCTTCGTGTACAGGTACACACACACACACACGCACGCACGCACGCACGCACGCACGCACGCACGCACGCACGCACGCACGCACGCACGCACACACACACACACACACACACACACACACACACACACACACACACACACACACACACACACACACACACACACACACACCTTCGTGTACAGATAACCACACACACACACTAAATTGATAGAACAAACACTTCACCTTTGTGTACACAATAACCACCAGGTATTCTTTTCTCACAGTTCTCTCTTCCCTCAAGCCTCTCTCACTCTCCCTACATTTATCATTCAATGTTTTGTTTGGGGGTTTCCAATGTTGTTGCTGTTTCTCATGTTGACTTTTCATGACTGTATTCTTCTCTGTGCTATACTCATAGCTGGTTATGTGCTCTCTCTCTATCGTACTCCAATCTCCTTCTCACTCTCCCCTATCTTCCTCTCCTTCTCACTCTCCCCTATCGTCCCCTCCTTCTCACTCTTCCCTATCTCCCCCTCCTTCTCACTCCCCCTATCTTCCCCTCCTTCTCACTCCCCCCTATCTTCCCCTCCTTCTCACTCTCCCCTATCTTCCCCTCCGTCTCACTCTCCCCTATCTTCCCCTCCGTCTCACTCTCCCCTATCTTCACCTCCTTCTCACTCCCTCTCCATTTTCTCTCAGTAAGGAGAAGGTGCGCAGCCTTTGTGTCCCCGACTTCCCCGAGCCCTCTGACGTCTATTGGCAGTGCATTGACCTCCTCACCTTCATCCTCCTCTACGTCCTACCCCTCCTCATCATCACCGCCGCCTACTCAACCGTGGCACGCCGCCTGTGGCGCCGTAACGCTATCGGGGACACCACCACTGCGCAGTTCGCTGTGCAGCGGCGGAAGCGGCGGCGCACTCTGGCTATGTTGTTGGTGGTTGTTGGGGTGTTCGCGGTATGCTGGTTCCCTCTGAACTGCTACGTGGTGCTTCTCTCCAGCCAGGCCATTCAGTCATCCAATGCCTTGTATTTCTGTTTTCATTGGCTGGCGATGAGCTCGACGTGTTACAATCCCTTCATCTACTGTTGTCTGAATCCCGCCTTCCGCCAGGAGCTAAGGCTGCTATTGGGCATGTGCCGGAAGAGGGGGCGTGGAGGGGTGGGGCCGGTGCTGGTGGCTCCACCCTCCTGCGCACTCTGCCACAGAGCCGCCTGGCCGGAGAGCCGCACCTGTTCTCGGCCTCTTCACGCCTCTTCACACCCGAGCCGTGCCTCCTCTCGGCCAAGCCACTCCTCGTCCTCTCACCAGCTTCCTAAAGACAGGCATGTCCTTTTCTCTGCTAGACATGCCAATAAAACAGACATCCTATCAGTGGAGCCTATAGTAGCTGTCAGTTAACTACAACTACCAGAATGCACTTGGGTTGGGATTGTGTGAATGATTGAGTTTATTTGACAACTAAAGACATGTAAAGTTGCTGCATTTGGTGGTGAGTCCTGTTGAAGGACTACGTTATTAGCTAAAGACAGTTGGGGTTCTAGAACAGGAAATGTATTATCTTTTAACTTTCATGACAGCGCCACCTTCGGGAAGAAAGGTTTCACATTGATGGGAACAGGGTGTGGTGAGGTCTGGCAACAAATGCAACACCCAAACGAACAACTACTCTGTTAGCACATATTGTGTACACTGTGTACAAAACATTAAGGACACTTTCCTAATATTGAGTTGCACCCCCCCCCCCCCCCCCCCTTTTGCCCTCAGAACAGCCTCAATTTGTCAGGGCGTGGACTCTACAAGGTGTCGAAAGCATTCCACAGGGATACTGGCCCGTGTTGACTCCAATGCTTCCCACAGTTGTGTCAAGTTGGCTGTCAAGTTGGCTGTATATCCTTTCGGTGGTGGAACATTCTTGATACAGGTGGGAGACTGTTGAGCATGAAAACCCCAGCATCATTGCAGTTCTTGATACAAACCTGAGCGCCTGCCACCTACTACCGTACCCCGTTCAAAGGCACTTGTCTTTTGTCTTGCCCATATAACCTCTGAATGGCACACATACACAATCCATGTCTCAATTGTCTCAAGGCATAAAGATCCTTCTTTAACCTGTCTACTCCCCTTCATCTACACCGATTGAAGTGGATTTAACAAGTGACATCAACAAGGGATCATAGCTTTCCCCTGGATTCACCTGGTCAGTCTAAGTCATGGAAAGAGCAGGTGTCCTTAATGTTTTGTGCACTCCGTGTATATTAGCAGAACAGTATTGTCGCGGCATAGACAGTTCTGCTTTTCCTCGGGACCGCGTTGCACCACATCTGTTGTAGTTTCTTTTTGTAAACCTGCCTCTTCTTCTATCTCTTTTCGTTCTGTCACTGGCTAGTTCTTCTGTCTCGCTTTTCAAATAATTCACAGAGAATTATATCGATCATTGGACTTCAAAAGGCAGAGACAGCACCTTGGAGTTTTGCCGTTTCAACAGTTGCGGTTTATTCCATACTCCATTCCTACAAAAAGTCACATTGTCTTCATTCCCACTGATTGACCATGTCTCGCCCACTGCACACACGTTGTTATGTGTTGTGGATCCCTGCCATCTTTTTATTTAGTTTTTAATGAAGATAGAACTTTCTAACCAGTGGGAAATCTTGACTGTGAGTGCGATATTCTGTACCCCGAGTTTCACCGCTGCTGCCGGGGAGTTGCAGGAAGGAGAGGGGCTGATGGAGCTAGAGTTTGAAGCAACAATCTGTAACTTTCACTTCCAGTCGAATGTGCTATCCCTGCACTCTTGTATACTGTGGCGGTGGGTCTCGCTTGGCAAATGTAACCGAAGGTTACCCACAGAATTGAAGTAACTCTGTAGCAGGTTCTGTACATTTGCCAAGATCCACTCCTAAAGTTTACTACAAACAAGTGCAGGGGAAACACTTTTAACCTCTGACTGTAAATGAAAGTAGCAGATCGGACCTTTAACAACTGATTTAGTTCAGGTCCATGGGAAAGAAGAATGTTATGGAGGTGGGGTGAAGATTATTTTGCTCCAGATGTTTCCTCCCTACATCTGCTGGCAGTCCCTGTGTAAGATACAGGTTGAAACATGGACAGCTAGCATGTAGCACATGTGGTGGTAGCTATTAGAGATATTCTCTTGTACTTTTGTGGCCCCCGAAAATGTGAACCACGTCATTGCGGTCTCTCGCTCTGCTGTGTGTGATTTTTGCTAGCTCTCACTCAAATGGCGAGGGGCTGAAGCTCATTGGCCAAAACTCTAATTGCTAGGGGGCTGGCCCACCTGGGGGTAAATGTAAGGAAAATGCCACTGCACAGCTTCCTGAAAACAGTCCCTTTCAACCTAGGGATTTTGTGGCTAATTGACATAAAATAGTAATTCTGCTCATAGATTATTTATGTACTGTATGTATGCATATTGACACATCCAGCCCAAAGTGGGAGGTTATAGAAAAGACTACAAATACTAGTTGGCAAAGTACCAGAGCATAAATATGCATTCAGTTGGATAAATAAATGAAAGTTACAGACCAAACCTTTTAATAACTGATTGAGTTCAGGACTGTGCAAAATAAGAAAGTGGTACACTATACTTGACGGAAGGAACCCTATAGGCCTGGTCAAAAATAGTGCACTAAAGGGGAATAGGGTGCCATTTGGGACCCTTCCTATAAATGAGAAGGCTACTGCTTGAATGCTACATTATGCATTAGCTTGTTGGAAATTAGGCACTCAGTAACCTTGTCCGCAGGCACAATTACAGAGGGAGCCGGCTGGTGGACAAGATGAGGCCCTCAGAGTCAAAGGGTTCTGTGATGCTGTTGGTGGTACTGTTAACCAGACCGTGGATACAATTGTATTTGTTTTCTTTAAAACACTTTATATCCATTTAATTTAGCTGACCAAGAGTGCCAGGTGGGTGGGGTTTGCACTTTTGGGACTATTCTGTTGTAGGGCAAGCTAAAATCAAGCGCACTTAAAGTATGTGAAATAAAACAGGTTCCTCTTTCACCAAGACCTGATGGTGATTTGAACATGTCTGTGTTAATGTTTTGTTCTTAATTCATTTGAATGGTGAGCAGACCAGGTGAAGAGTGTGAGCGTCTGTGACATGATGCTCACGTGTACAGACGACAATGATGGTGGTTTAAACCTGACATTTGCACATGCTTGTGTTGATGTTTGGTTTCATTAAAGTTGTTCTTGTTTTGAATGTTGATGCCAGAGTATGATGTTAGATGGTGGTAACAGCAGGCATGAGCATCTGTAATATTATGGTTTTGTGATGTAAATGTGATGTGGGATCTTAATTGTGAATTCTCCCTCTCTCTATCTGTGCTTTCTGAGATCCATTGCCTTAACTCATAGTGCACATAAACTCAGCAAAAAAAGAAATGTACTCTCACTGTCAACTGCGTTTATTTTCAGCAACTTAACATGTGTAAATATGTGTATGAACATAACAAGATTCAACAACTGAGACATAAACTGAACAAGTTCCACAGACATGTGACTAACAGAAATGGAATAATGTGTCCCTGAACAAAGGGGGGGTCAGTATCTGGTGTGGCCACCAGCTGCATTAAGTACTGCAGGGCATCTCCTCTTCATGGACTGCACCAGATTTGCCAGGTCTTGCTGTGTGATGTTTCCCCACTCATCCACCAAGGCACCTGCAAGTTCCCGGACATTTCTGGGGGGAATGGCCCTAGCCCTCACCCTCTGATCCAACAGGTCCCAGACGTGCTCAATGGGATTGAAAGCCAGGCTCTTCGCTGGCCATGGCAGAACACTGACATTCCTGTCTTGCAGGAAATTACGCACAGAACGAGCAGTATGGCTGGTGGCATTGTCATGCTGGAGGGTCATGTCAGGATGAGCCTGCAGGAAGGGTACCACATGAGGGAGGAGGATGTATTCCCTATAACGCACAGCATTGAGATTGCCTGCAATGACAACAAGCTTAGTCCGATGATACTGTGACACACCGCCCCAGACCATGATGGACCCTCCACCTCCAAATCGATCCCGCTCCACATTACAAGCCTCGGTGTTACGCTCATTCCTTTGACAATAAACTCGCATCCGACCATCACCCATGGTGAGACAAAACCGCGACTCGTCAGTGAAGAGCACTTTTTGCCTGTCATGTCTGGTCCAGCGACGGTGGGTTTGTGCCCATTGGCAACGTTGATGCTGGTGATGTCTGGTGAGGACCTTCCTTACAACAGGCCTATTAGCCCTCAGTCCAGCTTCTCTCAGCCTATTGTGGATAGTCAGCACTGATGGAGGGATTGTGCGTTCCTGATGTAAATCAGGCAGTTGTTGCCATCCTGTACCTGTCCTGCAGGTGTGAAGACCGTATGTACCGATCCTGTGCAGGTGTTGTTACACGTGGTCTGCCACTGGGAGGACGATCAACTGTCCATCCTGTCTCCCTGTAGGGCTGTCTAGGCGTCTCACTGCATGGACATTGCAATTTATTGCCCTGGCAACATCTGCAGTCCTCATGCCTCCTTGCAGCATGCCTAAGGCACGTTCACGCAGATGAGTAGGGACCCTGGGCATATTTCTTTTGGTGTTTTTCAGAGTCAGTAGAAAGAACGCTTTAGTGTCCTAAGTTTTCATAACTGTGACCTTAATTGCCTACCGTCTGTAAGCTGTTAGTGTCTTAATGACCGTTCCACAGGTGCATGTTCATTAATCGTTTATGGTTCAATGGGAAAGCATGGTAAACCGTGTTTAAACCCTTTACAGTGAAGTTTTGGGATTTTTACAAATTAGCTTAGAAAGACAGGGTCCTGAGAAAAAGATGTTTCTTTTTGTTGTGTACATGCCTTTCTCATAACACTACACTTTCCTTTTGAGATATTTATCAATTTGTTAACGAATTATGATTATCCACCAATGATTGTGTTATAGATGTGTCTGTGTTTGTAATATTACATCTAAGTGACTCAGAGTGTAAAATGTATATTTTTTGCTTTACATGGTCAGCCCTGCACCAGCCAGATTGTGTGTGTGTGTGTGTGTGTGTGTGTGTGTGTGTGTGTGTGTGTGTGTGTGTGTGTGTGTGTGTGTGTGTGTGTGTGTGTGTGTGTGTGTGCGTCTGAGTGCGTGTGTGTGTGCTGATGCTTGCATCTGTGGGTCGGTATTGCCAAAGGGCTTGTTCTGGTCTAGCTCTTTAGTAGTGGATTATGAGGCCGAGCAATTGGTCAATATGTTCATTATCCAACCCCCTTGTTGTTTTGAACTTTTTCTCTTTACAAAAGCCATTAAAGTATGCCATGTGACAGCGATGGGTTGGTGTGATTCATAGATAACGGTATGGTTTTGTGCACTATCATTTCTGAACTCCCTTTCTACTTCCAGTAGGTAGGTAGGTAGGTGTGTGTGTGTGTGTGTGTGTGTGTGTGTGTGTGTGTGTGTGTGTGTGTGTGTGTGTGTGTGTGTGTGTGTGTGTGTGTGTGTGTGTGTGTGTGTGTATGCGTGCGTGCGAGCATGCGTGCGTGCGTGTAGGCAATCTTTCTGATCTCCCACTCTGCTACTATTCATAAGAGTGGGAGTCATTCTGTCGAGGGAACGTGAGGTCCAAGGTCAGTTACATAAATGAGTGCAGGGCATTTCATGTACGGCACATGAAACCCCTGAAAGATGGAGAAGTGGCGTCAAAGAAGCACAAATCTGTCTGATGACCTCAAAAGCAAGTCACAAAGTACTGTTGATTAACCTTCTCTGCCCCTTTGCAATCAAAGTACACTTTTAAGATACAGAGGTATTTATGAAAAATTCAATTTCAGTCCTGCTGTGACGAACAGGTGTGTTGACATTTACAATGCCTGCTAGGCTGCTATGCACATTCTATTCCAATTTTGGATTCACACATTGTGGTTGTGGGAGTCAATTTCAGTTTCTCCTTGATGTGTATTCTGAACAAGTCCTCATAAAAATGCAATTACAGTGCTCCTCAGTGGAGCAGCGGTCTAAGGCACTGCATCTCAGTGCTCGAGGCATCACTACAGACCCTGGTTTGATTCCAGGCTGTATCACAACCGGCTGTGATTGGGAGTCCCATAGGGTGACGCACAATTGTCCCAGCGTCTTCCGGGTTAGGGTTTGACTGGAGTAGGCAGTCATTGTAAATAAGAATTTGTTCTTAACTGACATGCCTGGATAAAAAATAAAAAATAAAACAGTGCCTACTGTCACGGTCGTCCTCCTCTTCATCTGAAGAGGAGAGGCGAGAAGGATCGGACCAAAATGCGGCGTCGTAAGTGTCCATGGTAAATCTTTAATAAAGAAAGTACTGACACTGTATACAAAACAATACACAAATGACGACCGTGAAGCTACAACATAGACAATCACCCACAAACAAACAGTGCAACCCAGGCTACCTAAGTATGATTCTCAATCAGAGACAACTAATGACACCTGCCTCTGATTGAGAACCATACTAGGCCGAAACATAGAAATACCCAAATCATAGAAAAACAAACATAGACTGCCCACCCAACTCACGCCCTGACCATACTAAATAAATACAAAACAAAGGAAATAAAGGTCAGAACGTGACACCTACCCAGTGAACGCATAATGTTCTGAGAACTATATGTTTCTTAGACCTTGGTAAGAGCGTGGTTGTCCAATGGTTATTTTGGATACAACCTTCCCATAACCTTTCCTACAGTTAAGAAACAATGTTCTTCTCAGGGAATTTCGGTACTTCTGCATAATATTTTTTTTCCAGTTTCCTCATGGTTATATTTAAAGTCATGTTCTCATAACGTTAAGACAACTTTCCATTAAAACCACAAGAAAACCTTAGTAACGTTCAAAGAACATTATAAGAATATTATTTAAAAACATGTATATTCCGTTCTTGGCATCAACAGAACTCTCTCTGGCCTCTATCTTGTTAAGTGTGTTGAGGTGTGATGGCCATGACCACTAACTGCCCACATTAATTTAATAAAAAAATATATATACAGTGGGGAGAACAAGTATTTGATACACTGCCGATTTTGCAGGTTTTTCTACTTACACAGCATGTAGACGTCTGTCATTTTTATCATAGGTACACTTCAACTGTGAGAGACGGAATCTAAAACAAAAATCCAGAAAATCACATTGTATGATTTTTAAGTAATTCATTTGCATTTTATTGCATGACATAAGTATTTGATACATCAGAAAAGCAGAACTTAATATTTGGTACAGAAACCTTTGTTTGCAATTACAGAGATCATTCTTGACCAGGTTTGCACACACTGCAGCAGGGATTTTGGCCCCCGTTTTTTCATGATTAATGTCCATGTATCCTATGTGTGCTTGGAGTTCAAAACAGTGTACCCAAACTAAGCTAGAAGTATTAATGAATGTTATTTACCTTAAAATAACCTAGAATTTCCATTCTCAGAACGTTAATAAAACCTCCCAGGAAAACTTTCAGGGAACCATAGAGAAACATTCTCAGAACTTCCATGCAACCTAAAAATGTACGTTACCAGAACAGGTGAAATTTTCACTATCGTTCTCAGAACGTTTAGAAAACATTCTGTTTTAACGGTCAAGTAATGTATCGGAAACCAAAAACATACGTTCCCACAACGTCCAAGGAACCAAATGTACTAGCTGGGAAGTGAAAGTCTTCAAATTGTTGCCTTAAAATAAAGTAAAACAAAATCTAAAAGGGATTACATTGCTTAGTTTTTTTTTACACAACCTACTCCACACATTTAAAGTGAAAGAAATAAGGAAGATGTGTTGATTGCATGTCTTCACACCCCAGAGTGTGGAAACAAATTTGGTTGCCATTGCAGCTGTGAATCATTTTGAATAATATTCTACCAACATTGTCCAATTCTTAGGGCAACATATGTCAATTTTTTGGGACAAAAATTGTTCAAGCTCAGTAAATTTGCTTGGGAATCATTCAGAAGACTGGTTAACGAAGGAATTTTAAGCCTAGAGACAATTGAGACATGGATTGTGTATGTGTGCCATTCAGAGGGTGAACGGGCAAGACAACATATGTACTGTAAGTTCCTTTAGACGGTGTATGGTACTAGTAGGTGCCAAGCACACTGGTTTGTGTCAAGAATTACAACACGGCTGAGTTTTTCACACTCAACAGTTTCATGTGTGTGTCAATAATGGTTCCCTGCCTCCCGAGTGGAGCTGTGATCTATGGCACTGCATCGCAGTGCTTTCTGTACCACTAGAGATTCTGGGTTCGAGTCCAGGCTCTGTCGCAGCCGGCCACGACCGCGAGACCCATGGGGCGGTGCACAATTGGCCCAGTGTCGTCCGGGTTAGGGGAGGGTTTGGCCGGCAGGGATGTCCTTGTCCCATCGTGTACTAGCGACTCCTGTGGCGGGCTGGGAGCAGTGCACACTGACACGGTCGCCAGATTCCTTGCAATTCCAATCCTGGAGTTCAAATGTACACTATATTGCGTACAAAAGGGTGTAATCCGTTGTGTAATGGGACAAGAGGTAACAGGTCCAGAGGAACAAGTGGTTCCTGTGTGCGATTGATCAGAGGTCATTCAAATGTACCAATAGGACTTTTAAGTATCTGAGCTGTCAATAACTGTGCCACCCCATTGCCATGGCAACAATCATATTTCTGTTCAGTACAGTGAAACATGCAACAACACAACAGTAAAACTTTATCAACAGATGAAATTTATTTATTAATTGGGACATTTTTAACAGATTTCAGGACACAGCGTTGTACAGTTTCTTCAGTTTCTTGGCAATTTCTCGCATGGAATAGCTTTCATTTCTCAGAACAAGAATAGACTGACGAGTTTCAGAAGAAAGCATTTGTTTCTGGCCATTTTGAGCCGGTAGGCAAGTTCTCATTTGCAACTGCGACCTGGCCAAGATAAAGCATAGCAATTCGACACATACAACAACACAGAGTTACACATGGAATAAACAAAACATAGTCAATAATACAGTAGAACAAAAGAAAACAAAAAGTCTATATACAGTGAGTGCAAATGAGGTAAGATAAGGGAGTTATGGCAATAAATAGGCCATGATGGCGAAGTAATTACAAAATAGCAATTAAAACACTGGAATGGTAGATGTGCAGAAGATGAATGTGCAAGTAGAGATACTGGGGTGCAAAGGAGCAAGATAAATAAATAAATAAATAAATACAGTATGGGGATGAGGTAGGTAGATAGATGGGCTATGCACAGGTGCAGTGATCTGTGAGCTGCTCTGTCAGCTGGTGCTTAAATCTAGTGGGGGAGATATGAATCTCCAGCTTCAGAGATTTTCGCAGTTCGTTCCAGTCATTGGCAGCAGAGAACTGGAAGGAAAGACGACCAAAGGAAGAATTGGCTTTGGGGGTGACCAGTGAGATATACCTGCTGGAGCGCGTGCTATGAGTGGGTGCTGCTATGGTGACCAGTGAGCTGAGATAAGGTGGGTCTTTACCTAGCAGAGACTTGTAGATAACCTGTAACCAGTAGGTTTGGCGACGAGTATGAAGCGAGGGCCAACCAATGAGAGCGTACAGGGCGCAATGGTGGGTAGTGTATGGGGCTTTGGTGACAAAACGGATGGCAATGTGATAGACTGCATCCAGTTTGTTGAGTAGAGTGTTGGAGGTAATTTTATAGATGACATCACCGAAGTGGAGGATTGGTAGGATGGTCAGTTTTACGAGGGTAGGTTTGGCAGCAGGAGTGAAGGATGCTTTGTTGCGATATAGGAAGCCAATTCTAGATTTAATTTTGGATTGGAGATGCTTAATGTGAGTCTGGAAGGAGAGTTTACAGTCTAACCAGACTCCTAGGTATTTGTAGTTATCCACATATTCTAAGTCCGAACCGTCCAGAGTAGTGATGCTGGACGGGCGGGCAGGTGCAGGCTGCGATCAGTTGAATAGCATGCATTTAGTTTTACTTGCGTTTAAGAGCAGTTGGAGGCGACGGAAGGAGAGTTGTATGGCACTGAAGCTCGTCTGGAGGTTAGTTAACACAGTGTCCAAAGGGGGGCCAGAAGTATACAGAATGGTGTCGTCTGCGTAGAGGTGTATCAGAGAATTCTCAGCAGCAAGAGCAACATCATTGATGTATACAGAGAAGAGAGTCGGCTCGAGGATTGAACCCTGTGGCACCCCCATAGAGACTGCCAGAGGTCCAGACAACAGGCCCCCCAATTTGACACACTGAACTCTATCAGAGATGTAGTTGGTAAACCAGGTGAGACAATCATTTGAGAAACCAAGGCTGTCGAGTTTGCCAATAAGAATGTGGTGATTGACAGAGTCGAAAGCCGTGGCCAGGTTGATGAATACGGCTGCACAGTAATGTCTCTTATTGATGGCGGTTATGATGTCAGTTAGGACCTTGAGGGGGGCTGTGGTGCACCCATGACCAGCTCTGAAACCAGATTGCATAGCGGAGAAGGTACGGTGGGATTCAAAATGGTCGGTAATCTGTTTGTTAACTTGGCTTTCAAAGACCTTAGAAAGACAGGGTAGGATAGATATAGGTCTGTAGCAGTTTGGGTCTAGAGTGTCTCCCCCTTTGAAGAGGGGGATGACCGCGGCAGCTTTCCAATCTTTGGGAATCTCAGACGATACGAAAGAGAGGTTGAACAGGCTGATAATAGGGGTTGTAAACATTTTTGCAGATAATTTTAGAAAGAGAGGGTCCAGATTGTCTAGCCCGGCTTATTTGTAGGGGTCCAGATTTTGCAGCTCTTTCTGAACATCAGCTATCTGGATTTGGGTAAAGGATAAATGGTGGGGGCTTTGGCGGGTTGCTGTGGAGGGTGCCGGGCAGTTGACCGGGGTAGGTGTAGCCAGGTGGAAAGCATGGCCAGCCGTAGAGAAATGCTTATTGAAATTCTCAATTATAGTGGATTAATCAGTGGTGACAGTGTTTCCTAGCCTCAGAGCAGTGGACAGCTGGGAGGAGGTGCTCTTATTCTCCATGGACTTTACAGTGTCCCAGAACTTTTTTGAGGTAGTACTACAGGATGCAAATTTCTGTTTGAAAAAGCTAGCCTTAGCTTTCCTAACTGCCTGTGTATATTTGTTGCTAACTTCCCTGAAAAGTTGCATATCACGGGGGCTGTTCGATGCTAATGCAGAACGCCACAGGATGTTTTTGTGCTGGTCAAGGGCAGACAGGTTTGGAGTGAACCAAGGACTATATCTATTCCTAGTTCTACATTTTTGTTAATGGGGCATGCTTATTTATGATGGTGAAGAAGGCACTTTTAAAGAATAACCAGGCATCATCTGCTGACGGGATGAGGTCAATGTCATTCCAGGATACCCCGGGCCAGGTCGATTAGAAAGGCCTGCACGCAGAAGTGTTTTAGGGAGCGTTTGACAGTGAGGAGGGGTGGCCGTTTGGTCGCAGACCCATTGCGGATGCAGGCAGTGATCGGTGAGATCTTGATTGAAAACAGCAGAGGTGTATTAGTTAGGATGACATCTATGAGGGTGCCTGTGTTTATGGATTTGGAGTTGTACCTGGTAGGTTCATTGATCATTTGTGTGAGATTGAGGGCATCAAGCTTGGATTGTAGGATGGCCGGGGTGTTAAGCATGAAGTATGAATGAAGTAAAGGGTGTGCCATATATAAGGCTAGTGACTGGATGTTCTGAAAGTAGTTTGAGGGTTGTAGGTCACATGACCAAGGAGCTATTGAAATTAGAAACATTGAAAATGTCTGTAAAAACGTGTGAGATGAAAATGGACAAACGAAAGTTTGTGCTACTCAGTGGATATTCTGAAAGTAGTTTGAGGGTTGTCCGTCATAAGACTAAGGAGCTATTGAAATTTGAATCATTAAAAAATGATCAGAAAATCTCATGAGATGCAAATGGACAAACAAAAGGGTGTGCAATGTGTATGCCCACTGAGTGTACATTATGAACCCTGTTTGAGGTGTGTGGGTCACATGACCAAGGCGCTATTGAATTTCCCAAATTTAAATAAATAATTTAAATAGTGTGAGACGTAAACCGACAAAAGAAAAGTTTGTGCAATGTGTGTC
This sequence comes from Oncorhynchus kisutch, assembly GCF_002021735.2. Taxonomy (NCBI): domain Eukaryota; kingdom Metazoa; phylum Chordata; class Actinopteri; order Salmoniformes; family Salmonidae; genus Oncorhynchus; species Oncorhynchus kisutch. The sequence goes on from NC_034180.2 coordinate 10,515,345, forward strand.
TATACCATCAGGCTAGCTAGAAACAGTTTTGAAAGTATTAGGAGTAACGGTTAAAGAGCTATTGAAATTCAAAAAATGTGATTTGTCCCTATGTTGACGGTCCCTAACTGCTGTTGGTGGACGAAAGGAAAACTGCAGGCAAATATCCGTTGAGTATCCAACCTGAATCTGTCTTTACCTAGCTTGAGAACCTGGGGAATAGAAGAAGCAGAACTTTTTTTCAATTAAGAGGTAACTGATAACCTTTAATTTCAATTTGAACTAATCTTTTACATAAAGATTATAATAATAGTATAATAGTATAATATAAAAAACATTTGGTTTATTGTGTGATTGATGTTTCGGTTCAGGCAGTAACCTTAGATGACCTACATGTTGACATGATGATCGACATGTCCACACGTCATGTAACCACAGGGAAAATAAATCAGTGAGGTGTGCCCCATCAAATAATGTTTTTTTTTTCCTTACATTCAAACTCTGAATACCAAAGAGATTATTAAAAAAGGCACACCAGTGCAGAACCCTCAAATAAATAGAAGGGAAGGCTCTGATAAATAGAGATTTCTGCTCACCTGCCATTGATTTGTTTTTAGCCAATGACAACACATCACTTTATGAATATTCAGTCAACGTTGCATCAATAACCACGCCCCTTTTCAGCAGGAGAAAGGAAGCTGCTTTTTCGACCTGGCTGAAAATCTTCCCCTAGAAAGGTACATTTCGAAAGCATTCCCTTGACTGTTGTTTTCTATTACATGTTTTTAATGGCTACTGAGATACTTAAACCCATGGAACGCAAATGCATTATGTAACTACTTGCTGCAATCTAACGTTATAGCTATTCACCTAGCTAGATAACGTTAGCTAGCAAGCCTGTTTCACACCGAATGCAAACCAGTCAGCAAACAGCTAGCGTTCTTGCTAAGTAGAGATTAACTAGCTATGAAATGCGCAGTGATCACCGAAGTCGTTGCAATTACAAATTAGGTCACCCGCTAACTAGCTTTGTTTCTGTTAATTGGACTTTGTCTGAAGCGAGATGTCATCTTGTCGACCTTTGGTTCGGTAACTAGTTAGCTAACGTTAGCTTAGCTACCTATCCAACGTTAGTACAGTCGTTTAACGATAGGCTACGACCCGATGAGGTACTGACGTAATGTGCAAAGTTGCCCGCTAAGCCGATGTGGAGAACAGGCACGGTTGTGACACATGTTTGAAACCAGCTGGGCTTGTTCGATTACTAGCTAGCTAGGTAACCTAAGGTCTGGGTCGTTAAGCCATATATTTGCAAACGTCAGTGATCCACTGACAACATCATGACAGCCTGGTCCAAATCTGTACGAGTTAAACAACACCTCAAATCATTGTCATGCCAAACCCAATTGGCCATACAGAACATTCAACATGACTTGCATAGCACACAATGTATTCTGGACCAGGCTAGACTGACCGTGTTGTTGATGAATGTCATACATGATGAACATAACACCATTACTTTCTCTTCCTAGCTCTCAGGGGCCCAGCCCACCAGGAAAGCTGTATAAGCACAGGGTCGACGGGACGGACGGAAGCGGTGCGCCGTCGTACGGGGAGGTCCGTAGTGACGGCGCGATGAGCTACAAACCCATCGCCCCTGCTCCGTCCGGCTCCAACCACACCCCGCCAGGTTTCTGCCAACTGTCAATTGGTTCTTTAGTATCCACTATTATTGCTATCAAGGATGTATAGAAATTGAATTTATATAGATGCACCCTCTACACTGCCCATTGTTGGTTTGGTTTTCACCCATCTTACTGAACTCAACCCTACCACAGTGCAGTGGATTCCATTCAATAGATAAGACTAGCGGCCCTATTCCTGTGACCTGCCCAGGGAACACACTACACATCAGCAACCAACCTGAGTGTCATATACTACCAACCATAATGTAACAATCCCTCTCACCGGAGAAGTATTTATTTTATTTTAATTTGACCTTTATTTAACTAGGCAAGTCAGTTAAGAACAAAATCTTATTTTCAATGACGGCCTAGGAACAGTGGGTTAACTGCCTTGTTCAGGGGCAGAACGACAGATTTTTACCTCAGCTCGGGGATTCGATCTTGCAACCTTTCGGTTACTAGTCCAACGCTCTAACCACTAGGCTACCTGCCGCCCCAGAATGAATGCGCCACCGATGCTACGCAGCATTTATGCCCCTGCCTTCCATTTTAAAGATGATAACTAGTCATAGGGCGCTTCAGTGCGTCTGAATTCTGTCTTTCCTCTGCCTAGGCTCCAGTGTGCCCTCCCCCTCACTCCCCTCCAACTTCAGACCAGCGTTCAGTGATTTCGGCCCGCCGTCGATGGGCTTCGTTCAGGTAGGACAGAACAGCCTGACCCTCATCTCTAACTGCTTTAACTAATGCCTATGATACTTTAGAGTCATGTTAAATATGTTATGTTATTCAGGGTATTTTATCAAACTTTATTGGTCACATACACATGGTTAGCAGATGCTAATGCGAGTGTAGCGAAATGCTTGTGCTTCTAGTTCTGACAATGCAGTAATATCTAATAAATTCACAACCATCTTATACACATAAATGTAAGGGATGAATAATGATATGTTCAAATAAATATATGGATGAGCGATGGCCGTGCGGCATAGGCAAGATGCAGTAGATGGTATAGAGCATTATATACATATGAGATGAGTAATATATGATATGTAAACATTAAAGTGGTGTTATTTAAAGTGACTAGTGATACCTTTGAGTCCATTTACTAAAGTGGCCAGAGAGGGAGGCTGCTGACAACATACAGACTCATATGTTAGTGATGACAGTCTGATGGCCTTGAGATAGCTGTTTTTGTCTCTGTCCCAGCTTTGATGCACCTGTACTGACATTGTGTTCTGGATGATAGCAGTGTGAACAGGCAGTAGCTCAGGTGGTTGTTGTCGGTGATCTTTTTGGCCTGTGACATCGGATGCTGTAGGTGTCCTGGAGGGCAGGTAGTTTGCCCCCGGTGGTGCGTTGTGCAGACCTCACTATCCTCTAGAGAGCCTTGCGGTTGAGGGCAGTGCAATTGCCGTACCAGGCGGTGATACAGCCCGACAGGATGCTCTCGATTGTGCATCTGTAAAAGTTTGAGGGTTTTAGGTGACAAGCCAAATTTCTTCAGCCTCCTGAGGATGAAGAGGTGCTGTTGTGCCTTCACCACGCTGTCTGTGTGTGTTTCCTACCTTCACCACCTGGGGGCGGCCCGTCGAAAAGTCCAGGACCCAGTTGCACAGGGCGGGGTTCGAGACCCAGGGTCTCGAGCTTAATGACGAGTTTGGAGGGTACTATGGTATTAAATGCTGAGCTGTAGTCAATGAACAGCATTCTTCCATAGATATTCCTCTTGTCCAGGTGGGATAGGGCAGTGTGCCGTGTGATGGCGATTGCATCGTCAGTGGATCTATTGGGGCCATAAGCAAATTGGAGTGGGTCTATGGTGTCCGGTAGGGTGGAGGTGATGTGCTCCTTGACTAGTCTCTCAAAGCACTTCGTGATGACAGAAGTGAGTGCAATGGGGCGATTGTCGTTTAGTTACCTTAGCTTTCTTGGGAACAGCAACAATGGTGGCCATCTTGAAGCATGTGGTCACAGCAGACTGGGATTGATTGAATATGTCCGTTAAAAACCAGCTGGTCTGCGCATGCTCTGAGGACGCGGCTAGGGGGGCCGGCAGCCTTGCGAGGGTTTTACTCACGTTGGCTACGGAGGAGGAGAACCCACAGGCTTTGGTAGCGGGCCGTGTCAGAGGCACTGTATTGTTCTCAAAGCAAGCAAAGAAGTTGTTTAATTTGTCTGGGAGCAAGATGTTGATGTCCCCGACGGGGCTGGTTTTCTTTTTGTAATCCGTGACCCTGCCACATGCGTCTCGTGGTTGAGCCGTTGAATTGCGACTACTTTGTGTCTATACTTGCTTTGTATGCTTTGTATGCATCGTGTAAATTTAGTAGCAATGATCCAGAATGCTAGCAGCCCATTCGATTTGCTGATAGAGTTTAGAAAGTCTCGTTCTCAGGTTAGCTTTGTTAAAATCCCCAGCTCCAATAAATGAAGCCTCGGGATGTATGGTTTCCAGTTTACATAGAGTCCAGTGAAGTTCTTTCAGGGCCGACAAGGTATCTGCTTGGGTGGGGGATATACACGGCTGTGACTAATCAATAGGGTCCAGGTATCACTAACAACAAATACAAAGCAGATCATTACTGGTCGATTGAATTAAAATAGATTTGTTGGCGAGTGTTTATTTGTATAACTGTCACTTCGTCATGGCAATTATCCCCCTGTATCGCTACTCTTCTGTACGATATAAAGGGACTGTATCTTGGTCAGGATCAATTGGGATTTCTAGTTGTTTTTGCTGTCTTCCAGCATATGACCTCTGTCTCGTATCCCCCCTCTCTCACACACACACACACGCAGCCAGTGAAAGTGTCTCAGGGCTCAACCTACAGCGAGCTGCTGTCAGTTATCGAGGAGATGAGTCGCGAGATCCGCCCCACCTACGCCGGGAGCAAGAGCGCCATGGAGAGGCTAAAGAGAGGTACTGCAGCCCGATCAGCTAAACGCCACAAATATCCACAAAGCTTGGAGCAAAGGTTGTGGTTGTATTGACAGGGTGTTTATCAGTACTCCATAGAGCTTACTTTCCTTTTCCCGAACCACGCTGCACATACCCAGCAAGCAGGCAGTAAGCACTTGAATATTATATGCATAAACACAGCAACAAGAAATGAACATAAGGCAGTGGATGAAAGCAATGATCAACATTGCATGGCAGCAGCAAAAATAGATCATAATAAAAGCCACATTTTATATGTTAAGGCTTTCGGGCATTCAATAAAACCATCACCGAGCTCAGTCATCCAGTCAATCAATCATCAAAAAGTTTAAATCCACCAAATAGCCAGTCCAATCAGACATTGTCCATTTAAATCCAAAGATGCCTAAATTAGGCTCAGTTCAAATAATATTATGCTATGCGCAAAATGAGAAATGGATTTCACTTTAAAAAAGGATACCAAAATTGTTAAACTTTGAAATCAGTGGTCTTTGTTTGGCATACATTTTTAAAGTGAAAAATCGCAGTCTCGTCATAATTACATTACTGTGGAATTGCCCAAATGCAGGACGCACAAAACTAGTACTTGGTGATTAAATGTAGTCCTAGTTCTTCAGTATGTGAGACGGTCAGTCCCGAAATCCCTATTCCAAGGCTAGTAATCCCAAGGAAAATGTTTCTCTCATTAATACTCTCATTAATTCTCTCATTAATCTCTCATTAATACTGCCATAAATACTTTTCAATGAACCAAACAAACATTTCACCCATTATTCTCACACCACGGCCCTTTGGCTCTCGACTCACATGGTTATCTGGGATCCTTGGGATGTCCCTACCCTAACCTTAACACATTTCAACTTCAATGGGGTGACAGAGTTCGAGTCCCAAGGATCCCATCCCATAGGCCTACTTACTCCATATGAGTTTACTTGGAAATACATGGATTTCAATTCACATTAAGGTTCAATGAGGACACAGTATTTTTCTCCACACATGAAGTAAAAGTTCTAAATCCCAACTTGTGATGTTGTTCATCTGTCTTCTAGGTATCATTCACGCGAGGGCGCTGGTCAGGGAGTGTCTGGCGGAGACAGAGAGGAGCGCTCGCACATAACCCTTTGCAGAATCCCTCCACCCCCCCCCCCCCTCCCTTGTCTTTGTATAGGCCTCATCTATGTGTCCCGTCTTTGTTATCCTGAATTTTTGTCTCTATTGCTCCACTGAACCTGTAACCTTTTTTCCCATATAGTTTCTCACACCGCCTATGGGGTGTGTTCAGAATGTGTAACACATTTTGCAGTTGTAGGACAGTTCGCTCTCAGAACATTCTGTAGCTTATTTCAGTTTCATAGGCATCACGAGGGGCTGGTAGATATTTTCTCATTTTGGTTGTCCTGTTCAGTGGGGGCGAGGGGATAGTGCTGTAAAATATTTGATAGATTTTTGAAAACTATGACACAATGAAATGAGGTTGATACTCTGACTTTCTCTCTTAGCTGCTATACTGACACCACTCTACATCCAAAGGTTTAATTCCACATTGTTTTACAGTAAGCAACACTTAAGCCTTGTTCGCACTGCAGGCCTTAATGCTCAAATCAGCTTTGTTTTTCAAATCCGTTTTGGATTCATTCACTGTCCAAACGGCAAGTGACCAAATTTGGATTTGTGTGTGTTCAGACGGCAGTCATTCGTTGACATGGCTACATGCTACTTGTCATAGTAATGACGAATGTGTGCGTTCCTTCTTCCTATCACTCAGAAGTTATGTGGCAAGCTAATGCCTGCAATGGATGTTCCCCAGTTTGCTTTGAATGTTCAAAATCAGTGAAAAAAACACTTTTAAAGCCGCCAAAGGATAAGGCAATCCAATTTTCAAAACAAGTATTGTTTGGCTAGCCACAGCAGTCAACTAACGAGGTAGCTGTTTATCCTTCTAGCACATTCACTAATTTGTTTGTAAACAACAAGCTAGTTAGTTACCACATATTCTAGCCACACCACGGTGGTTTGAAGTCATCCTATTCCATGTGTTTTTTGGCTGTTCAGACTGCAGGAAAAATAACATTTGAATCAGATATGCAAAAGAAAATGTATTTGATGTGAACAAGGCTTAACAGCATCTTGAAAATATCCCGTTCTCTGTTCCACATGCTTCCACCCTACACACGTTTTCTGCTGTCATGGCACCCTCTATCTGCCACATACAGTCAAGCTTTCCTTGCCCTTCATCCTCCACCCAATTAACTATTACCTCCTCCCTACACACCTGAAATCAGTTTTGTTAGTATGGCAATTTTGTAAACCCAATTTTTGCAGTTCTGTACTTGAATTGAATGAAATTAAAAGTTAGAAAAGTTTTCCAATTAAAAAAGCGAGTGTTTTTCATTTGTATCTAGTGCACAGGAGGTTGGTGGCACCTTAATTGGGGAGGTAATGTCTGGGATAGTATCAAACATGATTTCCATGCGTTTGATTTTCATTTAGTTTTTTCTGTTCCAGCCATTTATCAGCTGTCCTCCCCTCAGTAGCCTTCTGTGATGTAGTGCCTATAGAAAGTCTACACACCCTTGAACTTTTTACATTTGGTTGTCAGTGCCTCAGTTTTTCATTTAAATAAGGATTTTCTTCCACTTATCTACACAACATACTCCACATTTCAGGAACATTTTTGGGTGAAGAAAAATAAGTCTCCACCCAAGTTAATACTTGGTGAAGCATATTTGGCAGCAGTTAAAGCCGTAAGTCTGTTGGTATAGGTCTCTACCAACTTCGCACACCTAGGTTTGACCATTCTTAACTGTTCATGGACAGAAATCTTCAAGTTATGCCACAAATTTTAGATTGGATTTTGGTCGGGGCTCTGACTGGGCCAGTTGAGGACTTTACCTTGTTATTCCTTAGCCACTCCACAGTAGCTTTGGCTATGGGCTTCAGGTCGTTGTCATGCTGAAAGGTGAACTTCCGTCCCAGTTTCAGCTGGTTTTCCTCAAGGACTTTTCTGCACATAGTTTCCCTTCATTTTCTATTCTATCCTGATAAGTCCCTGGCGATGAGAAATATCCCCATAACATGATGCTGCGCAAAATGTAACACTTGGCATTTCGGCCAAAAAATGTAATTTTTTTAATCAGACCACACAACCTTTTGCTACAGAATCTCCTGAGTGTTTTTTGCATACTTAAACCGATTCATGGTGGGCTTCCTTGCCACCCTATATCACATATTTGTGGAAGGCTTGAGTAAATCACAAGCACACTGACCAGTCTTGGCCGTAAGTCTGCTGCTCTTTCAAAGTTGCCATCAGACTCTTGGTAGCCCCTGCTCAGTCATCCAGATTGGAGGGCAGTCTAGGTGGTGCTATACACCTTTCACTTCGTCTTGACCGTGCTCCAAGGGATATTCAAGGCCTTTGAAATCTTTTTATACTCATCCTCTGATCTGGCCCGGGGTTCTTTTGAAAGGTCATGGTTGAGCGTTTGCTTTGCAATTCACTACCCAGCAGAGGGAACCTACAGGAACTGCTAAATGTATCCTGAAATCCTGTGAATCACTACAATTTAACACAGGTGGAGGCCAATTAGCTTGGTGTGTCTTAAGGTGATTGGTTACACTGGAGCTAATTTAGGATTGCTATCCAACCAAGCTATTTCAGTTTAGAATTTTTTTAAATTACTTTTTTCACTTGGAAGTTGTTGGGTAGAATGCAAAGACCAATAATTGTTTTAATGCATTTACATTCCAGGCTACAAGGCAACAAAAGGTGATCATTTTAAAAGGGAGTGTGGACTTTCTATAAGCCCTGTGTGGAGATTTGGTGAACGCTTTGCACAATGAGGCCTAAGTAAGTGTGGGTGAGTGTGCTCATAAGCAAACGAAAACACACCAGTAAGAGTTCTCTTTATTTGGCTTCTCAGTCATAACATGGCAGCAAAAAGCATTCGCTGTCCCGTCGTAGACATTTTATAGAAAGCATAATAAGTAGCCTGGTTAAACCAGATTGAACACTGCTTACCAATGAAATCAATGTTGAGTGTAGTGTTTACTCTGCTTTTTAACCAGGCCAGATGACACCCATTTCATACAACTGACACTTGAGTCAAGTCATGTTGACCCTTTAGATAAAATCCACAAAATACAAGGGACAAATGAGCTAAATGCTGGTATGAGACGTCAGTCATTTGATGTGCAAACCTATGAAAATGAACTCTACAACAAAAAAAAGGCTATCTTGACCTTTTACTTGATGCTTGCCAGTGAGTCATCGCCCCAGTTCCATTACCATCTCCAGCCCTTCAGTGACTACTCCTTCCAGGCCTCCAATAGACTAAAGTGGAGCCTTCACCATATTGCCTTCCCCTATCCAGTCCTTTCAGTTTGTTGAACACAGACCGGGAAGGAGCTAGGGGCCAAAATGATTGTCACTATCCTAAACTACACTCACTGAAGCCAATGACTTGGCAAATCATTAGCTCTGTTCGACTGACCAAAAGGCAAGTGGGGTGGTGTTTGAGTTGAGGGCAAGAGTGTCCATTACAAATGTTCTAGCTTAAAATATACAGGACCACAAAGACAAATTAGCAAATGAAATGTAATACAGTAATAATAACATAGATACAAGTGAAGATAAGAGTAATTAACTTGAATAGTCATATTGAACATTAATAGGGTTAAATAAGGGGTGAACAAGAGGGAAATGGTGGAGACTGCTCTAGTGTCCATAAATATATATCTGTTGATTGTCTCCGAAGTTGATGTCCCAGTCATACTGCCAGAAGTGGAGGATCTCCTGCGTATTCCTGTACTTTTGCAGCATGTGTGTGTGATGTAACTGGCTGTTTGCGTAGTGTTTGCGGTAGGGGAAAGCTGAACTTTGAAGGTCTGTTGAGGGTAGATGTGTGTAATGTCGTTCTATAAAAGATAAAAGTGAATCTAGAAAGAGAATGTGCCATGTGCACCGCGAAAGTGATGTTTCATGGGGAAAGTGAATATGGCTTTGGTGTGTGGATAAAACTAAACGTGTCTGTGTCCACAACTGTTCTTCCTCTTCTTTATAACAAGAATAATGGTCTTCTTAATTCAGCCCTAAAAGGAGTGCATAACAGTTTTAGACATTCAAAAATAACATTACCTAATTAGTAATTCAACACTAAGGGGTAATACTGCCAATTTAAAAAGACAATTAGTGTAAAGACACATGATCATTCATTTCACTAGTAAAATAAACTAAACATTTTCTTTACACCAGGTAATTTGATCCTAGATTTGGGGAAAACACTCATAGCATTCATGTAGGATTGCTGATATAGATTAATTTGGCCTTTTTTATTTTAGGGGGGGGGGGGGGGACCTGATCCTAGATAAGCACTGCTACTCTAAGATGCTGTTTTAATATGGGCCCAGATTTGAAGAAACTTCTAGAAGGTACTCTGCTACTCACCGTGGTAGCGGTGGCCAGGGCGTTGCTGTCGTAGCTGAACAGACTCTTGTAGCGGCCCTTCTCCTCCTTCTCCTTGGAGCGGATCCTCTCCTCCATGGCCCTCAGCTCCTTAGCCACCGAGAGCCCCAGCGACGGGTCCAGCTCCACCACCTTGGCAAAATCCGCCCGCGCCTCCGTCTCGTTCCACACTGCCGCGTGGGCCTTGGCCCGCTTGAAGTAGGCCTTCATGTTGTCTGCGGGGGTGAGAGGTAAGAGTGTGTCAATGGGAAAGAGGCTGGTGTGAGCAGCTGGTAGTAAGCAATAAAAATTCAAAAGGACTTGTCATTCACTTGCAACAGGCCTGCTGTAGACAAAACAGAACAGCAAAAGTAACAAATGTTTATTTTTTTAAAGGGATTGTCTTAAGTAATGACAAATTACACATTTGCTTTCAGAGCATAGCCTATTATGTGAATTCAGCATATTCACTTGATCCTAGGGCAGGGCTACACCTGAATGTATTCAGAAGTTTGTTAATCACCCTCGTATTTGGAGATGATGGAGGAGCAGTGGTCCAGCACCTCGTAATACTGACCCTGGACCAGCTGACACTGGCAGTAGTTCAGCATCAGGGGCGTGATCATGAGGTCCAGCTTGATCCAGCCCTCATCGCCCGGACGCTCCTGATTGGAGGAGGGGCCAAGGATGGGGAGGAGTTAGAAGACTAGCCACTTATTTAGTAGGGTTAAGACGTTCTATAGACAGGGAATGCATAGATCTCATTTGATGCGCAGAATGGCTAGTTAACTAAATGAAAAGTATTTGTCCGCAGTGCTCTAAATGTTACCCTATTAAATGCCAATTAAAGCAAGTCCCCAGGACTAGGTTTGAAGTCATAAATCTTTACCTTCATCTGCAGATTCTTTAGACAGGCGATGGCATTGTGGTACTTCTCGGCCGCCTCCTTCACGTTGCCCTTCTTGTACAGGGCGTTACCTTCCACGTGGATCTGAGGCACCACCTCCAGCTTCTCCTCGTCCGTCATCGCCCAGATGTCCAGTCTGAACGAGCCGGGCGTCAAAACCTGGGAGAGGCGTCAATCATATTATTAAATCAAAATGAATTTACGCAGTGAAATGACAGTGGCATGAGTGCTGCTTGGGTGATAAAAGGGTTAGAAAACATTTTGATGAAGTGCTTTTAACAGAACCAGTTGTCAAAGTGCTTTTACTGTAAGCAGGCCTAGACCCCCAAAGAGCAAGCAGTGGCAAAGGGAAAAACTCTTGAGGACATACACTTTGAAAGGAAGGGTGCCATCCTCCTCTTTGATGTCGTGGTAGAAGTTCAGAGTTCATATAACCATCTAGGCGAGACAGATGTCGATTTTATTTAGAGCAAAGCACCATGAGTGCTTGGGGCGCTAAGAAATAAGCAGTAGCAAGAAAAATTCCCTGGATGGAAAAACTTGAGGAGCCAGACTCCGCACAGGGTGCTTGAACCCCTAATGGAGAATAAATAAGCCCCCCCCTCACCTCCATGAGCTCCAGGGTGAAGACCAGGGGCTGAGGGTTGGCCTGGAGCTGGTCCAGGTCACAGTGGCCCAGGGAGTGGTGTGAGTGGATTTGAGCGATGCCACAGCAGTGTCTCTGGCCCTCCAGGGGGTCCTTCCCTGCACTGATGTTCCTCAGGGACTGGGACACCAGCGGGTACAGGGCTGTGTGCTGTAGGGAAAGAGGGAGAAGGAAAGAGGATGGTTACATTATTCACTGGGACAAATTGAGGGACTGGTGGATTTTAAAGTACAATTAATACAATTCTCTGAAGGGAAACTAACAAAACATATTGACAAACCCAGTCAAATTCCATAATCTATGTTTTTGCCACCAATTGTATGTCTGTGGGTGTGTGCACAAAAGTAACGATCTCTAATCCATCCACATCAACCATGTTAAGTTGGGCGACCCACCTTGACGTCACATGTGAAATCTGCCACTTCTTCCTCCCTCATGGTGGCAATGACTCGCTCCCACACGGCCAGCTTGAACTTCTTTCCCAAGATGAGTTCCATGGGCTTGCTCCGGCCCCCCATGGTCCTGGAGTCATCCAGCACCGTGCCATCACACAGGCTGGAGCGGTAGTGGAATATCACCTGTTGGAAAATTGTGTGGGGGGGGGGGGGGGGGTGGAGTGTTTTTTGAATAGAGAACTGGTATTACACAAGTGAATAAATCATGTAATACACTGAACAAAAATATAAACGCAACATGTAAAGTGTTGGTCCCATGTTTCATGAGCTGAAATAAAAAGATCGCAGAAATGTTCCATACGCACAAGGTTTGACCGGACTGCAGTTAGGCTTCGTAACAGACTTCAGTGGGAAAATGCTCACCTTAGATGGCCACTGGTACGCTTGAGAAGTGTGCTCTTCCCGGATGAATCCCGGTTTCAACAGTACTGGGCAGATGGCAGAAAGCGTGTCTTACGTTGTGTGGGCGAGCAGTTTGCTGATGCCAACGTTATGAACAGAGTGGGCCATGGCAGCGGTGGGGTTATGCTACGGACATCAAATACAATTGCATTTTATCGATGGCAATTTGAACACACAGAGATACTGTGACAAGATCATGATGCCCACATTGTTGTGCCATTCATCTGCCGCCATCACCTCATGTTTCAGCATGATAATGCACAGCCCCATGTCGCAAGGATCTGCAAACTATTCATAGAAGCTGAAAATGTCCCAGTTCTTCCATGGCCTGCATACTCAGACATTTCACTCATTGAGCATGTTTGGGATGCTCTGGATCGACGTGTATGATAGTGTGTTCCAGTTCCCGCCAATATCCAGCAATTTCGCACAGCCATTGAAGAGGAGTGGGACAATATTCCACAATCAACAGCCTGATCAACACTATGCGAAGGTGGCGTGTCGCACTGCATGAGGCAAATGGTGATCACACCAGATACGGAATGCTTTTCTGATCTACAACCCTAGTTTTTTTTTTAAGGCATCTGTGACCAACATATGGATATCTGTATTCCCAGTCATTTGAGATTCATACATTTGTCCCGAATGTATTTATTTAAATTGACTGGATTTCCTTATATGAACTGAAACTCAGTCAAATCTTTAACATTTTTGCATGTTGCGTTTATATTTTTGTTCAGTGTACATGACATACATTGTATTGATGAAACAGAGTTTGTTCTATTTAGGAACAGTAAAAGGTGTAGTTTCTACTTAATCACTTTCCAGCAGGCTGAACATTATTATATACAAAAGTTGGACAATAAATGCTGATAGCGTGAGCGTGTAAAAGGTTTAAAATGCATGTGTTCCACATATTAAAAGACCCCATATCAAACGAAATTCGAGATTTTTTTATCAACAGGCAGAGGCACAAATTCACACTGATTATCCAACAATACGGTCGATCTTGCCGACTATCCAATTAAAACGTAGTAGTAATGTTTACAAGTTGACGGACATCCCCACCGACCAATAAGAGAGACGAAAATCAATGAAGACTTGTCCATCCTGTAAAAGCACCGCCCTCTTACAGTACCACCAAAAAACCTACAATAATTACTTGTTGGCTGATAATTGTTATTTACAGAAATTCTGGTAGACCGAGTTATAGTTGAACTAAAATAAGGTAAAGTATATATCACCACAGAACATGTCAAACCTCGATAATTTCGCTCCATGCTAATGTTAGCAGCTAGCTAGCGAATAATGCTAATCCGTTTAGCCAGCACTACACATACAAAACTACCCTTTGAACGTGGATTAAATTCACTATTTTATAACTCACCTTGGTCCCATCAGGAAACGTTGAAAGCTCGCCTTTGCCTGGACTGACCACTTTCTTCTGAATGCCTTCTGCGAGTAGCTTGATAGCCAGTTCCTCCATCCTTGTTTCCCCCGAGTGTCAAGCCGACTGCCCATCTTCGGGAGAGCTCGCGAGAAATCGACACATCGATTGACGTCACTGCTGACGCCTTGGGACCCTCTACCAGTTGAATCAAATCAAATTGTATAGGTCACATACACAAGGTTTGCAAGCAGATGTTATTGCGGGTATAGCGAAATGCTTGTGCCTCTAGTTCCCGACAGTGCAGCAATATCTAACAATTCCACCACAAATATCTGAAGAATGGAATAAGAATATATAAATATACGGATGAGCAATGTCAGAGCGGCATAGGCTAAGATGCAATAGATAGTATAGAATACAGTATATACATGAGACGAGTAATGCACGACATGTAAACATTATTAAAGTGGCATTATTAAAGTGACCAGTGTTCCATTGATTAAAGTGGCCAGTGATTACAAGTCTGTATGGAGGCAGCAGCCTCACTGCGCTAGTGATGGCTGTTTAACAGTCTGAGACCTTGAGATAGAAGCTGTTTTTTTGTCTCTCGGTCTCAGCTTTGATGCACCTGTACTGATCTCGCCTTCTGGATGGTAGTGGGGTGAACAGGCTGTGGCTCGGGTGGTTGTTGTCCTTGATATTTCCGTCCTTCCTGTAACATCGGATGCTATAGGTGTCCTAGAGGGCAGGTAGTTTAACCTCAGTGATGCGTTGTGCAGACCGCACCGCCCTGTGGTTGTGGGCGGTGCAGTTGCCATACCTGGCGGTGATACAGCCCGACAGGATGCTCTCATTTGTGCATCTAAAGGTCTGTAAGGGTTTTAGGTGACAAGCTGTTGCGCCTTCACCACACTGTCTGTGTGGATGGACCATTTCAATTTGTCAGTGATATGTACACAGAGGAAATAAAAACTTTCCATCTTCTCCATTGCTGTCCCATCGATGTGGATGGGGGGGTGCTCCCTCTGCTGTTTCCTGAAGTCCACAATCATGAAAATGTGATTGTCCATTGATAATTTTTCTCCACTCTACTCTAACATTGATGTGGTTAAGTTTTCCCTACCCACCAACATTATGCTTTTAAAATGCTTATTGTTCCAAAAGTAGCCAAAACACTGCATATAGGATACTCTCTCACTCAGATGTGATGATCTATACACAAGTGAAAACACTCATCATGCCAGTCATTAACATCTTGGGGATGTGGCCCCACCAAACACATCTGAGAGAAATACCTAATACTTTCGGCACCGACCGCATCACAGCTGCCCTAAAATTCCCATGCAGTTTGCATTATTCCAACACCAGCGCTACTAGCAAACACTGACTCATGGAGACCTTTTAAAAGTAATATACAAAAAACAGGTTTATTGTAGTTTCACAGTCACTATTTACTCACGAGACATGACAAACACCGGCAGGGCAAATCAGACTCCTTCTCTTCCATACAGGATGTGCAAGAAGCTTATCGAGGCACGAAGTGGTTGAGTTTGTAGTAGTGGTCAGTATAAAGACAGGGTAAAAAGGTTTTACATAATAAGAAAAAACATAATTGAAAAAAGTACAATCTCAAAATTGGACAAAAAAAAGGTGTAGTGCAATGGGTCATTTTTCAAAATAGGGCAAGTAGAAGAACTTGAAGCCTCGTCTTCCCCGAACCGCACAACTGATGTAAATCACATGGTACACTGAGGGAAAAGGAGAGAAAACAATTACCACACTGTTTTAATCATTTCTGTAGTAAACATATGAAGCCATAGTAATACGCATGTAAACTGTGAAGATTTTATAATGCCTGTGTGTATTTAATCTGCAGATTACTTGTATCAACATTAGGGACCTCTACAGACCATTACAGGATTGTTTAAGTTCACATTCCCACCCACATGCACTGTCCAGACGTTATGATTAAAAAGACAGGAGAAAAGGCTGAAAGACATGTGAAACATGAAATACATTGACAATACAACCAAGTCAAGGTAAAGAGCACTATATACCCCCAGGAATGAAGAGAAGAAATCCAGGGATGAAGAAAATGGCACTTGAGACACCTGTGGGAAACATCAAAGATACCATGTCAAAGCCCACAGTAAAAGACTACCAACAACCAAGAATACAGACATCTTCACTGATATGTGACAACACACCCCACATTCACTGAATCTCTTTCTTACCTGCATCCGGATTCAATTGTATTACGACACCAGTGAAAATGAGAGCTGAGAGAAAGAAAACATGGACATTTAATGAAAAGGCAATATCTCAAGATAACTAACAATAGATATGAGAACACAAGAGGAATTATTCCGAGACAAAGTTCAGTGCCATGAATACATTACAATGGCTGACAATGGGTGGTAAAAAACAAGACATGTCTATAAAATATAAACCGCCGTACACAAAGTAAATGTTAGACTGCAGTGTTTCCCAACCCATTCCTGGGCTGTGTGCACATTTTTTTCCCCTAGCCTAGTAATAACACACAGGATTCAATGTATCAGCAAGCCTTCGGTTAGTTGAATCAAGTGTGTTAGTGCCAGGCTGGTACAAAAATTACTACTTGCGCGTTCCCCCAGGAATGGATTGGTGAAAAACACTGTTGGAAGAGAATCACGGGAGATGTTTTTTTCTTTCAGCAGAGATGGTGTGACTTACCAACTCCAGTGACGAGGAGAAGGAATGAGGAGAGGACCACTCTTCGGTTCTTCTTTACCAGAGGGTGAGACGTCCACCTGAGAAAAACATCAGGGTTTTCGTCAGTCATTGTGGGTGTTTGGGAGTGTGTGTGAAAACATCCTTGATCTTATGTAATATTGTGGGCATGGTTCAGTGTAATGCATTCTTGTGAATGACTATTTGTGTGTGTGTGTGTTTGTGTGCGTAGTCAATTACCCGCAGCAGTGTGCAGAGAGCTGGGTGACAGAACTCAAAGTGCTGAACGACCACTGGGAGCTGCAGTAAGACAGAGTCGCAGGATCACTGAGGGGGAAAAACATTGAAAGTTGAACATCTTTATTGATATCATAGAAAATAAGGAACACACATTTACATTTGAGGGTGCCATTCTCATCTAGGTAATGCCAGATGCAATCACAACACGCCAATGAAGACCAACCTGATTTTGAAGAAGTTATTGAAAGAGGAATTGCCACTGCTGCCCAAGACATCTTCATTTTCCAGATTCTGTGCGAGCAGAGAGAAAGAGAAAAATGTTAGGTCACCACCACACAACATCACTCCCTGATATCACTTCTATGTATGTGTGTATGATGGGGCATCACCTGGTACTTCAGACTGCTGCTGTGGTCGGGGGAGCCAGCCACAGCGGAGGGCGAGTGAGTCTGGGGTTTGGCAAAGGAGAGGGTACCGAACGTCATCTCTCCCCCCTCTCTGTCTTTCTCTCTGCCCTTCCATCCTTCCTTGTCTCCATCAGACACCCCTTCATCCTCTCCCTCCAGCACAAACGCGTCATCGATGCTGAACTTCGTTTCCATAGCTGGTGTTTTCCAATACTCTCACACCTTGCCGCTGCTTTGGTTGATATACACTGTGGGTTGAGGGGGAAATTTAGCAAACAATGGAAATAAAATCAAATGTACAAAAGCAGATTTTCTATCCAAGGGCCATATATGTGGATGTCAACATAGGGCTCTGAACTAGGCTAAACTAATAGCTATAGTTAAGTGGGCTATAGTTAAGCTAATAGTTAAGTGGACTCGTCTTGTGTTAGCAGTTCGACATGTGTGAAATCGATATCATACAGCCAGCCTTTGGGTTAATGATTAACCACATTGAAGCTTAGGCTGCATGTCGTTTTCCAACAAAGAAAATTCGGCAAAGATATTTCTTAGATTTTTTTTCCTTTCGTAGTTGTAACATTCATCTGAATGAAACAGATCTTGCGAAAATCTTTGATAAACCAAATTGTTTACAACTCCATCTCCACTGTACCCTCTCACCCTGCGACTTGCAAACGCGTCTTTCGTAGAGAAGGACATTAAGCTGCATAACGTTACTTGTAACGTTACTTGTAACGTTATCCGGTTGAAACACGTTAGCTAAGTGGTAGAAACAACATAAACAAAGAACGTTGCTAACTAATAAACACAAATGCGTTTACGTCGTTAACGTACATTATTATCTGAAGCTCTTTATGAGATAATTATTGGAAACATTTAAAATCAACTTTTAAATAGCTACTTTAGCTGTTATGTCTACATGGTTTGGTTGCACTGCTCCGCTAACGGCAAGTCAATTATATAAGGAATAAACTTACTCTCTTTTTCAGGCGATTTGAGTTCAATTTCACGTTTCCATGTGCATGTTCACATAATTACATTATTTGCTGTAAGCCTTTGTTTGTAATATGTCATACTAATCAATACTGACTGCAAAAGCTTCCCAAAACTTTAGACTTTCCTTATGCATCCGGTTTCCGATTGGACATGACTGAGTGAAACGTATTCGGATTCTAATACGCCCAAATGAAAAGGCTCTACTAATCGATCGCTGCCTTGCAATCTCGATTTATCATGTACTAAATAAGGCAAAACAAAGTATTATCCATAAAATAACACGAATGTTCATTTTCATTCGTTCATGTTATGTTTATAGCATAACAACAAGCGGCACACAGAAATATTATATTGATGCATATTTGTAAAAAGTTGACCTTATCAATGTTAATCAAGATGAATACACATAACTATTAAAAAATACAAAGATAAACTATACTGAACAGAAATATAAATGCAACATGCAATAATTTCAAAGATTTACAGTTACAGTTCACATAAGGAAATCAGTCAATTTAAATAAATACATTTTGCCCTAAGATCGAATTGTACTACACCTGCTCCGACGCTCGTCGGATGTGGCAGGGCATGCACACTATTACAGACTACAAAGGGAAGAACTGCCAAGAGCTGCCCAGTGACACGAGCCTACCAGACAAGCTAAATTACTTCTATGCTCGAGGCAAGTAACACTGAAACATGCATGAGAGCATCAGCTGTTCCGGATGACTGTGTAATCACGCTCTCCGCAGCCAATGTGAGTAGAACTTTAAACAGGTCAACATTCACAAGGCCCCTGGGCCAGACAGATTACCAGGATGTTTACTCCAAGCATGCGCTGACCAACTGGCATGGGTCTTCACTGACATTTTCAACTTCTCCCTGTCCGAGTCTGTAATACCAACATGTTTCAAGCAGACCACCATAGTCCCTGTGCCCAAGAACACTAAGGTAAGCTGGCTAAATGACTACCGACCCGAAGCACTCACATCTGTAGCCGTGAACGCTTTGAAAGGCTGGTCATGGCTCACATCAACACCATTATCCCAGAAACACTAGACCCACTCCAATTTGCATACCGCACCAACACATGATGATGCAATCTCTAGATGATGCAATCTCTATTGCACTCCACATTGCCCTTTCCCACCTGGACAAAAGGAACACCTATGTGAGAACGCTATTCATTGACTACAGCTCAGCGTTCAACACCATAGTGCCCTCAAAGCTCATCACTAAGTTAAGGACCCTGGGACTAAACACCTCCGTCTGCAAATGGATCCTGGACTTCCTGACGGGCCGCCTCCAGGTGGTAAAAGTAGGTAACAACACACCCACCACGCTAATCCTCAACACGGGGCCCCCTCAGGGGTGCGTGCTCAGTCCCCTCCTGTACTCCCTTTTCACTCAAGACTGCACGGCCACGGCCAGACAAAACCTATTCCCCCTCAGGAGACTGAAAAGATTTGGCATGGGATCTCAGATCCTCAAACGGTTCTACAGCTGCATCATCAAGAACATCCTGATGGGTTGCATCACTGTCTGGTATGTCAACTGCTCGTCCTCCTACCGCAAGGCACTACAGAGGGTAGTGCATACGGCCCAGTACATCACCGGGGTCAAGCTTCCTGTTCGGACCTCTAT
Organism: Oncorhynchus kisutch; assembly: GCF_002021735.2. Classification (NCBI taxonomy): domain Eukaryota; kingdom Metazoa; phylum Chordata; class Actinopteri; order Salmoniformes; family Salmonidae; genus Oncorhynchus; species Oncorhynchus kisutch. Next base: position 10,535,186 of record NC_034180.2, read on the forward strand.
ACCAGGCGGTGTCAGAGGAAGGCCCTAAAAATTGTCAAAGACTCCAGCCACCCCAGACTGTTCCCTCTGCTACTGCAAGGCAAGTGGTAACAGAGCGCCAAGTCCATTAAGCTTCTTAACAGCTTCTACCCCCAAGCCATAAGACTCTTAATCAGCTAATCAAATGGCTAACCAGACATTTGCATTGCCCCTCCCCCCCGCTGCTGCTACTCACTGTTATTATCTTTGCATAGTCACTTTAATAACTCTACCTACATGTACATAATTACCTCAAAGTCGGTGCCCATTGACTCTGTACTGGTACCCCCTGTATATAGCCCCGCTATTGTTATTTACTGCTGCTCTTTAATTATTTGTTATTCTTACGTATCTTTAACTTTTTTTCCAGGTATTTTCTTAAAACTGCATTGTTGGTTAAGAGCTTGTCACCGATACCCTAAAAAAAGGTAGGGGCATGGATCAGTATCTGGTGTGGCCTCATGCATCTCCTTTGCATAGAGTTGATCAGGCTGTTGATTGTGGCCTGTGGAATGTTGTTCCACTCGTCTTCAATGGCTGTGCGAAGTTTCTGCATGTTGGCGGGAACACACTGTTGTACGTGTCTATCCAGAGCATCCCACACATACTCAACGGGTGACATGAATATGCAGGCCATGGAAGAACTAGCTAGTTAATCTATACATTTAATTTTCAGCTTCCAGGAATAGTGTACAGATCCTTGCGACATGGGGCTATGCATTATCATGCTGAAACATCAGGTGATGGCGGCAGATGAATGGCACGACAATGGGCCTCAGGATCTCGTATCATGCAGTTGTATTAGTTGTCTGTAGCTTATGCCTGCTCATATATTCCCTAACAGCTCTGGTGGACATTCCTGCAGTCAGAATGCCAGTTACACACTCCCTCAAAACTTGAGACATCTTTGGCATTGTGTTGTGTGACAAAACTGCACATTCTAGAGTATCCTTTTATTGTTCCCAGCACAAGGTGCACCTGCGCAATGATTATGCTGTTTAATCAGCTTCTAGATATGCCACACCTGTCAGGTAGATGGATTATCTTGGCAAAGGAGAAATGCTCTCTAACAGGGATGTAAACAAATTTGTGCACAACATTTGAGAGAAATAAGCCTCTGAGTATTGAACATTTCATTTTATATTATTTCAGCTTATTTTAACTTTTTTTCCCGGTATTTTCTTAAAACTGCATTGTTGGTTAAGAGCTTGTAAGTAAGCATTTCACTGTACACCTGTTGTATTCTGAGTATGTGACAAATAACATTTGATTTTATATGATCTATGAATTTCAGTTTACATATTGCGTTTCTATTTTTGTTCAGTGTATTATGGGAGCTTTTGCCAAATAACCATGTGATTTTCAGTAAATCAGCCCGTACAAAGTGCAAACACACAAGACCACTAATCAAACAATAAACAGATAAGTCATTATTTTTGGTGAGAGTAGGGAAGAGAAGGACACACACATACTGAACGCACGCAGTAGGACCAGTTATATATATTTTCCAGTTGAGAAAATATATCATCATCTTACTCAGACTATTTCTGATGCTGTAATATTTGCAAGTGACCTGCAGTGTGAGTAAACTTTTTCGATGCCTTTCTAAAGACCTACCAATAACTCAATCATGATAGGCCTACTGTCATAGGGATATCGTGGTTAGTTACTCTAGATATAATATTGCTGATATTGTTTGCCTATGTTGTTATAACGGCAAATGCCATGTCTAATATTTTGATTGTTCCACTGAGATATAGAGCATGAGTGAATGACCAATCGGATTAGGAAAGAGACATGAATATGTGCCAAACTAGTCTTGTTTTTTTGTTCTATTGATTTTTTCATTCCCACTGCCCCTTTGCCCGCTGTGTCCCGCCATCCCTTCCTACCTCTTCTCTCCCCCTCTTATCTTTCTTCATCTTCCCTAGATGGGGATTTCAGTCCTATCGTGTGTCTCCCTCCTGCTTGTCTTTGAGGTAACCACAAAGGGCCAGTTTCCTGGAGAAAGATTAAGAACACTCCTGGACTGAAAAGCATGCTGAACGGAGAATCTCTGTTGAAAATGCTTTTTAGTCCCGGGTCCGTTGTCTGCATTTACAAAGAGTAGGATTGCTGTTCGGCTTTAGCTTTTAGATCATAATGAATATGATAATATGGACAGGGCAGACCTGACGCTAGATCAGCACTCCTACTCTAAGACACTTTTTGAATAAGGGCCCAGGAGTGTAGGCGTAAATCTGGTTCTGGGAAACGGGCCCATTTTGTTTTGTAATATCAAACCCTGGTTTTTAGGACAAATGCTAATGTGGCACAGAGACACTTCATGTACCTTACTGCCTCAACCTTCTTGTTTGGTTGTCCATCTCTGTCTCTCTATCCAGCTTTTCTCTTCTTCCGTTGGGGTCCTGCAAAGTGTACCTGGCTCCACCCTGGTCTTCCCATGTCTCCCTGGCCAAAACCAAAAAAGCTTTGCTGGGGCTAAGATCACCTGGAAATACAACGACTCCCTGGTTCCCGACTACCCAGAATCCTCAAAGCAACTCAAGGCCTCCAAGGATGGCTTCTATCTGGAAATCTCTCCCGTCAGTGTAGCCAACGAGGGGGAATATGAATGTGTGATCAAGCAGAATGATATGGAGTGGCAAAAAGTGCACATAGTCCAGGTTGATGGTGAGGACACATACTGTCACCTCCTATTTTCATCACAACTGCCTGTGACGTGATGTAGGCCTTTCTTGAAATAGACACTCCACCTTATTTAAAAATATATATATTTTTAAATCATGTCACAAGTTAAAACTCAATCACTGGTTCACTTTTCATTATTTGTACAGTGTGCCTACCTTTTTACACTTAGTAATTCATCTTCAAGTCTATGTTGAGAAGAGAAATAGAACAACAACTCTAGCAGAATGTCATGTCTTGGCTATCATTAATGTTACAACGATTGTTTTATCAAATCGATTAACTAATTATTACAATGATTAAATGAATCCTGTAACAATTTACTCGTTACCAATCTTGGGGCACCACGGAAGAAGTTTATTTAACGAGTTACCGTTTTCCGAATTAACTCTCAAAGATATAAAGATCTCTTACATTTCAGTCATCAATCAGTCATTAATTAATTGTTACCTTCTACCAGGTCTCATTCTGAATGTCGCAAAATCCTTGGATATCTGCACGAACCCTAGCATAAATGATGAATCAGAGCTACAGTGGGGCAAAAAAGTATTTAGTCAGCCACCAATTGTGCAAGTTCGCCTACTTAAAAAGATGAGAGAGGCCTGTAATTTTCATCATAGGTACACTTCAACTATGACAGACAAAATGAGAGAATGAATTTATTTGCAAATTATGGTGGAAAATAAGTATTTGGTCAATAACAAAAGTTTATCTCAATACTTTGTTATATACCCTTTGTTGGCAATGACAGAGGTCAAACGTTTTCTGTAAGTCTTCACAAGGTTTTCACACACTGTTGCTGGTATTTTGGCCCATTCCTCCATGCAGATCTCCTCTAGAGCAGTGATGTTTTGGGGCTGTTGCTGGGCAACACGGACTTTCAACTCCCTCCAAAGATTTTCTATGGGGTTGAGATCTGGAGACTGGCTAGGCCACTCCAGGACCATGAAATGCTTCTTACGAAGCCACTCCTTCGTTGCCCGGGTGGTGTGTTTGGGATCATTGTCATGCTGAAAGACCCAGCCACGTTTCATCTTCAATGCCCTTGCTGATGGAAGGAGGTTTTCACTCAAAATCTCACGATACATGGCCCCATTCATTCTTTCCTTTACACGGATCAGTCGTCCTGGTCCCTTTGCAGAAAAACAGCCCCAAAGCATGATGTTTCCACCCCCATGATTCACAGTTTGGATGCAATTCAGCATTCTTTGTCCTCCAAACACGACGAGTTGAGTTTTTACCAAAAAGTTATATTTTGGTTTCATCTGACCATATGACATTCTCCCAATCTTCTTCTGGATCATCCAAAAGTTCTCTCTGGAAAACTTCAGACGGGCCTGGACATGTACTGGCTTTAAGCAGGGGGACACGTCTGGCACTGCAGGATTTGAGTCCCTGGCGGCGTAGTGTGTTACTGATGGTAGGATTTGTTACTTTGGTCCCAGCTCTCTGCAGGTCATTCACTAGGTCCCCCCATGTGGTTCTGGGATTTTTGCTCACCGTTCTTGTGATCATTTTGACCCCACGGGGTGAGATCTTGTGTGGAGCCCCAGATCGAGGGAGATTATCAGTGGTCTTGTATGTCTTCCATTTCCTAATAATTGCTCCCACAGTTGATTTCTTCAAACCAAGCTGCTTACCTATTGCAGATTCAGTCTTCCCTAGCCTGGTGCAGGTCTCAATTTTTTTTTCTGGTAGCTCTTTGGTCTTGGCCATAGTGGAGTTTGGAGTGTGACTGTTTGAGGTTGTGGACAGGTGTCTTTTATACTGATAACAAGTTCAAACAGGTGCCATTAATACAGGTAACGAGTGGAGGACAGAGGAGCCTCTTTTAAAGAAGAAGTTACAGGTCTGAGAGAGCCAGAAATCTTGCTTGTTCGTAGGTGACCAAATATTTATTTTCCACCATAATTTGCAAATAAATTCATAAAAAAATCCTACAATGTGATTTTCTGGATTGTTTTCTCTCATTTTGTCTGTCATAGTTGAAGTGTACCTATGATGAAAATTACAGGCCTCTCTCATCTTTTTAAGTGGGAGAACTTGCACAATTGGTGGCTGACTAAATACTTTTTTGCCCCAGTGTATATACAAATTGTCTTAATTATTTATTTACTAACTAACTAACTAAGCACACAGAAATACATAAACATAAACAGAATAGCTTACACATTGATTACTACATAAAGCAATGAAAGGTCCCAAGGGTAATAAACCGATATGACGGCTTGCTACACAAAATGAAAAGGGAGGGGCATGTAAGAAAGAGCGGGAGAAAAGACAAAGGACTTCACTATCATACGTACAGCTGATAACTACGCTCATGGAAATGCTAATACTTTGCACATGAATGGCGGTTCATTCGAAAATAATTGCAATGTACATATTTACAATTGTATGCCTTTGTTGTCTCTCTGTTGAAATTGCCGGTCCATTTTCTGGAGAGTCAGTTGACAGAAAGTCTCTGGTTGTCCACCAGAGGTCACCATGTCCTTTGCAGTCGTAGCTTGTCCAGCGGCTCGGTTCCTTAGAACAGGGTGGTGAGAGGAAATTGTTCTTTGTCTCTTGTCTTCGGTCGAGTTCCCTAGACTGTTTTTACACATACAGCTGCAGACTGTGAATGTGTAGTCTTTAGTTTTGTAGATTTCTGAACCATTTGTAATGTATTCAGCTGGCGCGGCACATAGCTGGTCTATAGAGTCTAACCATTTGTGTGGTTCTCGTAATGTCTGGACATGTAGAGATTTTCTTCTTCTCTGATGAACGTTTCAGAGTTTCTAGCCATTCCGTACCTTTCAGCTCATGCTGTCGGTCTCGCTGGCCTAACGTACATTTTGTCACGAGTCCTATTTAAGCACTCTGGGAAAAAGGGGCGTTCCCTCATTTTGTCGTAATGTCTGTGCTCATGTGGGTGTGGTCACTGACTGGACTTCATATGAAAAACAAGGCTAACATCACATCTTCTCACAAATAGTTTCATATTTAATCATATAAGTTCTCCCAACATTTGGGTGTGACCCTGACAACTGGGAAATATATACATTCAAAGATACAGTTAGGTTGTTATACTGTCCTTTATCAGATCCCAAAACACAACTGATCTGACATAATTGCTCTTTAAATACCACGGACCATTCCAACTCTTTGGATTACAGAAATATTGTTTCATTCCCCACTTTTGGATAATGGCGTTTTGATGAAGAGAGGAGAGAGAGGGGGGGGGGCGCAATCTGGCACCTATGATCCTCACCTTAAAGGGCAGGTCATGACAAGAGGGTTTACATCAAAATGAATAAGGCATTCAGTCGATTTAAACATACAGCCCCAGAACTTCAGTGTATTCATAGATTGTAATTCTTAAAAACTGGAGAAATATGGGGCAATTCTTTTGTTGCAGTTTAGCAAACTCTACAGGTCAGCAAACATTGCATGCATTTTGAGGTTGGCTCCAGAAATGATTTCTACTGTTGTGCTGTCTTTCTGTCTTCCATCTTGCTCTCTCCCTCCAGTGTCCAGCAGCTACATTCTCAAAGTAATCGAAGGGTCCACTGTGAATTTACCTTGTGATCGCCCACCATCCAGCAAAGACCCGGTCCATTGGTACAGATATGATAAAGGAATGACGAACGGCACACGGAAGCAGTTGAATCCTGCAGAGACTGGAGAAATGGTGGAGGGTGACAGACTAGAATGGCTTTATGGCCCCCTTGAAAAAGATATGACAATCACACTTAATGAGGTCAAAATGGAGGATGCCGGCATGTACTACTGTGAGACAGCTGAGGAGGGCAGAGACAGCAGAAACTTTAATACAATTGAGCTAATTGTGGAAGGTACGTTTAGCTAACCTTCTTCTTCCATTACACTCTCAAACCTTTGCATATATATACACCTTTGTTAATAAATTTGTGTAATTCGCAAATGTAACATCAATTGGTTCCAAATAGCCATAATGCCCAAATGTTAGACTCTCACCTGCAATGTTCAAGACACTGTCACGCTTTTGATTTGTTGAAATTCGAATCTTCGTTTGCTTTAGCTGCGCCCACCGTTCTTCCTTACTCCTGCGTTGGGTTCATGACCCCCTGGGAATCGTGTCAGGACGAGACCAGCAGGTCGTGGGAGGCCATGCTAGGAGAATCCCTCAATGAGTTCTCCATGAAGCTTTATGCCCACCTCAGCCAATCACAGCCCATGAAAAACCTGCTCTTCTCTCCAATCAGCATCAGTGGGGTGTTAACCCACCTGTTACTAGGTAAGAAAGAGAGGGTGGGGTTTCTTTAAAATTGAACATGGGGAGAGGTTGTCCAACTGCACTCATACTCTAGACCTCAGTTATTTTGAAAATAAAGCAACACTTGATATCAACTCTCACTGAATGATTGATGCATGGAAGGCCAAATAAAATACATACTGTTTCACCCTCTCTCTCTCTCTCATTAGGGGCTCGTGGCAAGACAAGGAGAGACATGGAGACGGCTCTCTGTCTGTCTCACGACTTCTTCTGTGTTCATTCCGAGATGAAGAAACTGAAGCTGAAACTTCAGGACACACTGAAGATGGCCTCCCAGATCTACTACAACCCCAGTACTACCAGAGCACAATTAGTACTCATGATAATTATAGCTTGTTCTCCACATATCATTTTGAATTCTCGTCGTATATTGTCAATTTAATCATGAGTCGCCATCCCCCCTTAACTCACTGTCTGTCTGTCTGACCGTCCGTCCATCCGTCTGTCCACCTCTCTGACATTCCCTCTCTCTCCCCCCTCAGATATGAAAGTGAGTGAGTCCTTTACCAACCAATCCATGCAGTTCTACGATGCGGATCCAGTCAAATTGACCAATAGCAGTGAGGTAAACGTGGAAATGATCAACAGTTGGGTTGCAAAGCAGACAAATAATAAAATCAAAGAGCTGGTCGACTCTGTTCCCGCCCACACCGAACTGCTACTCCTCAATGCTGTGTATTTCAATGGTCAGTATCATGTGTGTGTGTTTGTGCATGTGTGTGATCCAAGTAAGCTCTTGGTAAAGCACCGATGCTCAATCTATCTGATAGGATATAGTCTATTTTAGCAGATATGGAGTATATGGATTATAATAATATCTGTTTCAGGTCAATGGAAGATGAAATTTGATGCAAAATCCAAAACGTTTCCATTTGTGAAACTGAATGGTGATACTGTGAAGGTGCCTGTCCTCTACAGTGCCAAATACAAATTGGCTGTGCAATATGTCCCGGCAGTGAAGGCACAGGTAACCATTTTGATTACACACACCCACACTTACATGCACAGATACACTGTAAGCAATCACACACAATCTACGGAACGTTCTAACCTTGTCAATCACCCATAGGTGGCGATGTTCCCTCTCTCTGGTGCAAGTAGCTTGTTCATCTTGCTCCCGCCCACTACCAAGCTCACAGACCTGCAATTGGTGGAGGGGAAGATGACGGACAGGGCAGTGAGCCAGATGGTGGAGCAGATGAATCAGGTGTCTCCCCAGGCCACCGAGGTCACTCTGCCCAAAATCAAACTGGACATCCGGACCGAGATGAACACCCTGCTCAGGAAGATAGGTCTGTCTGTATGCGTGTCTATCTGTCTGTCTTATAGCTTACCTGCTGCCTGACTGTTCGAATTATAAGACTGTGCATTTTGTTGTAGCCACCTGATTCAACTAACCACCAAGCCCTTGATTAGTTGAACCAGATGTTTTTGCTTGGCTACAACAAAAATGTCTTCATCCAGGAGCAGCAATGGATTTCACCGGGTCGTTCTAAATCAACCTAAAACAACAACTCTGGCATTTCTTGATTTGCCTCTCTCACTTCTCTCCCTCCCTTTCTTCTACCTCCCTCTACCTTCTGCCCTTCTCCGCTCTCCTTCTCCATATCTCCCTCCTCTTACTCCCACACCTCTTCCTTCCCTTAGGTTTGTCGGAGCTGTTCGACAGCGCCAACCTGTGTGGCCTCTACTCTGACAACGAGTTGCTCCTGACGGAAGCCCGCCACCGGGCCTTCCTCTCCCTGACGGAGGAAGGTGTGGAGGCTGGGGCGGCCACTTCCCTCTCCTTCTCCCGCTCCTTCTCTTCCTTCTCAGCCCTCAGGCCCTTCCTGATGATACTGTGGAGCGACCAGGCCAAGGTCCCACTGTTCGTGGGCCGAGTGACCGAGCCGTGAGAGAAGGAGGAAGAGAGAGGGAGAGAGGGTAGCATGCATATAGAAAAAAGCCATGTTTGCAAAAGAAAAGGACAACTTCCTTCTATGAAGTTACATGTTCATTGTAACTTCGTAGAATGACTGTCAAAGTGTTTTAAAAGAAATACTCGGGAGGGCTTGCTATAGGTTGTCACAAAATGCATGACTTATCAAATAATAAAAGTTGACATCTCTCCACATGTGGTATGGACATCTTTTTGGACGAATGTGCTATTTAAATCACTCTTCAGTTTATTTTTTTTAAAGTAGTTCCACAAACTCACCACAGGATGTCAATCACATCGTATGTTCCACATAGAGATAGCCATTACGTCAGTGAGTACACAGGGATGCTGTAACAATAGTCCTCCCGCTCCGCCCTGTCTCCCCATTCCCCGACGCTAAAGGTTTTAAAGCAACTGCGGACCGAGTAAAGCGTTAAATTGAGCATCTTACCCTGAATTATCCCTTCTTTTTTTTTTTTACAAACAAAAATTACAAACCAACAAGTACACATCAGCGATGATAGCTCAAACATATTTGATTGATGATACCATGTCAATGATGTCAACCCTAAAGAAATTGCCATTGATCAATGTTAGTCACAATGTTAGTTACATGTGCATATATATGACAATCGTTACACATGCAATTCTTTATTAGAATGTTATGATGCATATGGTTTGTTTATGTCACATGATGAACAAAGTCGAGTTGGCTTTGACCGACAATAAGTAAAAGGCAGAGATACAGAGAATCTGAGTGAAAATAAACCAATCAGATCACCTGGACAAGATAATAAATATCTCCAAGTCCAAGCCTGGCTTCACATGATAAGGAATATCCCGGAGAGGGAAGTACATACATACTAAGTAACTTGTGGAATAGACACCGGCTGGGATGCAGTTTTAACCAATCAGCATTCAGGATTAGACCCACCCATTGTATACATACTCAGTATTGCGTACAAAAAAAACCCATGAATGCATCTTTGACAACATATCACAGAGTGACATCGGAGATGTTTATCAATTGATTATCAACTTCACTGTTGTTGCTGCGTGTGGAGAGGATTTCTGTGTCGTCATTGGTGTGCATAGAGAAGAACAGATTCCGCCCTCTCCACTCCACCACCATCTTTGTCAAGGTCTCTCAACGTGTGTTCTTGGTGACCGCAAAAGACCAGATGAGCTGAACTTCTCACTCGTGGTCTCAGAGTTCAGTCCCTAGCTTTGATGATCCACGATCCGTGTCACATTTGACCTCGAGCCATGTTGAACCATTTTTTTTTTTGCTATCCGTCATGATGCCCTCATTCACACTTTTGTCCAAGTACAGAATTACGAACAGAGAGATCCCAGACAACGATTAGAAAGTAAGAAAAAGTCCAGGAGACTGTTGACTGACTGAGATGTCTAATTCACACTACACGGGCTGACGCAAACCATACTGTGCTGGCCTGGGTAATTTTCTTTTCACATTGTCCTTTTTTCATTCAAACAACTACAGTAGATGAGTTACCAGGCCAGTGCAGTACAGCTTGGCTTGACTTGGCTGTGTTTGGCTCAGTAGTGTGAACAGGGTAATAGTGTGCTTTAGTGGACCAACGTTGGAACTATAAGGTGTCCAAACTGTAGCCAGGGGCCACAGGATTGGGCCTCTGTCCTTAGGGTGGTTAACCCCTCGAGGTCTGTCTCTGGTAAAGGAATCCATGGTGAGAGGTCACTGTCTACATTTATGGCAGTGTTTTTTTTTTGTTGCAAGGGAGGGTGGGGGAGAGGGGTGTCCATGAGTGTGTTCAGATTCAGTGCATGAACACACACACACACACAGACATGTACACAACGCACAAACACACACACTTGCAAGCATGCACACACACACACAAACGTTGTGTCGGTATCCTTTGATCCTGCAGGTATTTTAGTCCATGATTGTCCACACAGTCCAGTGGTCAAGCCTCTGGGAGGGATTGTTGCCATGCTGAGTATAACTCATCACAGCCAATCTCTCTTTCCTCTTGGGAAATCCATCACAAGGCGGGGGGAGGGAGGGGGGGGGGGGGGTCTCTGTTGTCCATCCCCGGGAACTCTGTTGTCCAACCAACCCATAGTAGTTTTTTAAGCTCCATGGTAGTCCTCTCTCAGAAAAACAGCCTGGGTAGTCTCTCTCGCATAGTTTCCCAAACTCCTAGACCGAGACACTACTAGACCTAGACACTTGTAGACCTAGAACTAGACACTTCTAGACCTAAACTCCCAGACCTAGACACTCCTAGACCTAGACACTTCTTGAATTCCCCATCTTAGACATTGATCAAATGTCAAATTAACCTATTCCTTTGGCTATAGATGGAGTTTTTGCCATATTTTTCACACAAATAGTTTTTTTCTTATTTTTTCTCCAAGATGGAACATTTGAATGTCTAAAAGAGACTCACCGAAATTGAAAAAAATCCTGTCATTTATAAATAAAATCTTACCGTAAGGGCGCAGAGAACTAGAAGGAAACTCTCCTTGAGAGCTACTGGGATGTTCATGCTTTTATTCCAGGCCAGCATGAACACACCCGATGACACTTATTGTCGTCCAGACTGCATTAGGCTGGAGCTGGAGCAAAAGCCTGCACACCCAATAATTGTTATTTGATAACCTCTGATAACCCCTCTTTAGAGTAGGGGGCTATAGTTTGTTTGAGACTGCCGCAGAAATCTCTCTGTGCTCTCTGGCTTTCAATTCACTAAAATTCAAAGGTCAAAGGGCACAGAGCAGGGGTCAGAGAATAATTCAGACTGAGGGTTATCTTGTGTGACTGTCACCAAGGAAAATTGACTCACTGGACTGCCAGCCATACTGTTGCACATGTGACAGGACATCAGTTTGTTAGACCATGGGGACAGGGAACATAGGGAACATCCAGGGAACATAGGAGTGAGTCTCGTACTGTAGGAGTGAGTCTCGTCTCTTTTGTTCTGTCTTTCTTCACAGCTCCATGCTTCAGGGTTCACGGATGGAGACATTTGGAGAAGGACGTGACACGCTTACAGTCAAACCCACATGCACACTGAAACGCACGTCCACACACACTCACATTTGTATGCAAAATGTATGCACACACAACAACTCACTCACACACAAAGACACATACTCATACACACAGGAGGATATGGGGAGATACAGACACCCACTGTCATCACGTACAGACATCGGACAAGTACACAGTGACAGTACAGTCAGACGGAACCTTTTGTGCTTCAACGCTATGGTGTGCCAGTTTTCATCAGAGCGACAACCACCATAATAAAAAATCTATAGCAGGTGACTTATCCAACTTGTCCTCATCACTTGGGTACTTTGTGAAGTAAATCAGGGATGCAGAGGAGGGTAAACACATGCTAATGCTTTTAACGCACCTTGGTGAATACTGTTTTCACAACTATTACGCTAAATTAGCACTAGCACTGTTAGCGCTGTTAGTACTGTTAGCATTGCTAGTGCTGTTAGTACTTTTAGCGCTGTTAGTACTGTTAGCATTGTTAGCGCTGTTGGTACAGTTAATGCTAGAACTGAGTCATGGGTAACTGCATACGTGGAGTGTGTCTGAAAGTGGACATGAAGTGGAAAAGAAGTGGTTGGATCAACACAAGTAGGTTAGTGGAAAGTGAATCAGCTAATTAGGCAGATTTGTTGGCGCTAAAGATCGCTTTGCATGGCTGATTGGGCCGCACGAGGAGTGTATAAGCCAGTAAGAATGACTAGTGCACCGTTACTGTTGTATCGAGGTGTCTGCCAACCTGAGGGCGCTTCCCACTAGGCAGCTGTATCAGCTGTGTCGCCAGCAGTAGCTAACACGGCCATTTTTTGCCCTCTCATTATTTTTATTTCAAGTAGGATGGCAACCTACACAATACATAACAAATATTGCTAACTATCTCGGTGTCACATTGATACGGTCTACTCAATAGGGAGGGCATGAACGGCAACAACACCGGGACACAGTGTCCTTTGCTTCCGCTCGCTAAGCACTTTTGTCCCACAAAGGTGTGGGAAGTAGTTACTTATTGTAGCCAAGATCAGGGTGACAGTCACAGTAAGCACACAGATACAACACATACAAGCAACAGTACACCCGTCATCAGTACTTTTAATGAATAAAAAAAAAAAGTTGTCAGTTTTATTCACTGAAAACATACAATTCTTTGTAGCGGTAAAATACAATTTGGACTCATCTTCTGGCTTCAAAACTGAAGTCCAAGCAACGAAGAAACGAGAGAAAAAACAACAACACCGCTCAGTCAAAACCGTCTAACCAATAACAGAGCGCTGATGTCACACCCATCGCTGTCGATCCACCCACTTTATTCGCCACGGCCACTTTCAGAGACACACCAAGTATGCAGTCGCCCACACGTCCTAGAACTGTTAGAGCAGTTAGCATTAGCGTTGCTAGATGCCAATCATCTCTTACCCACCTTTTTCAACTACATCCCTGGTAGAAACAACCTGGCGATTACAACGTTCGTAACAAGACCTTGTTGGGCAATGGGCCCACAGGCGCTCACAGACTGTTCCAGTGTTGGAGTTAGAGTGCAAGTAAGAGGTTCTACACTGTTCATGTACATTTGAATGGCTGAAATGCAAGTGACGTCACAATATTGAGGGCTAAGGTCAAATTGGTTGGCACTTTCACGTTAAACATTTCAATGAGGGACATTTTCACAAATGTATTTACTTAGAAAAAAGCTCAATTGGGATAATTACCCACTATTATTATTTCTATTATAATTAATATTGTTATTATTATATCATTATTATCCATCTCATTATTGCATGTTTTATCACTATTATTACTTTGTTACTTTATTGTTTTGTTCTTTCTTCACCATTCATTGATTATCATTTAATAATTGCGATAAAGTGTGTGTGTGTCAGTCACTGCGGGGGGGGCTCTGGAGGGGCTCCTTGCTGCGTGAGGGCGTGCCAGTACTCGACTTTCTTGCCGATGTGTTTGAGACACTCAAACCAATGTTTCAGCCTCACCCCCTTGGCATTTATGCCCAGTTCAACTCCACCTGTGAGAGAGGGAGGTAGAAGGTGGAAGGGAGAGAGAGAGAGAGAGAGACACACGCAGACAGACCCGCAGAGGGACACACAGGGAGACACACAAGGAGGGAGAGAAAAGCAAGAAAAAGGGGAGAGATTAAGAAAAGGGGGGGGTGATAAATATCGATTAATTGACAGATAGGAAAGGAGAGAGAGAGAGATGAGGAGAGAAAGAGAGTCATCCCTGGGAGGGTCATCTGACAGATAGTGGTTTTCCTAGCTGTGATTGCATAGTTGATGGAGTGTGAAGTTTTAAACACAGTATTTTGCAGACGCCGGCTTTCACAACACCTCAAACACTCTCAATAGCTCATCTGTGGCCCCACTAAGCCTTGGCATTAAACTCAGATACAGTGAGAGGTGTGGGGGAGGTTAATACTGTTCCCTTACGTAACTCACACTCCCTTGGGACCAGACAGACACATATCAAGACAGACACACGCAGTCCTCACAAGTATAAAAATACAAACACACACACATCTCACTGGGCACAGGCGTCAATTCAATATCTATTCCACGTCAATTCAATATCTATTCCACGTTGGTTCAATGTCATTTCAAACACAGACACACACACACACACACAGTTGTACACACACACACACACATGACCTGTTTGCTGAGTTTTTCTAGGCCACTCACGTACCCCCCTAATGACATTCCAATCCCATCTCTCCTTTCCCTTCCCTGACACCCCCCCCCCCCTCCACACACATGCACATATTGCGATACCGTGTTCCCTGAGCCCGGAGGGGTGTGGGTGACAAACGGAGGGTGACAGTGTGACGCGGCGTGGGACGTGAGAAAGAAGGGTGAGAGAGAAACACTAACGGATGGGATGAGATGGATGAGGGAGGACCTGGCGGGGGCCGTCCCACTCCCTCTCTCTCTTTTCCTCCTCTTCTATTCCTCCCCTTCTCCTCCCTCCTCGACACCTCTGTCTTTGTGCGAAACGAGAGGTCCAGTCCGCACATCACTCCCACAAATCAGGGTGGGGACACTGCTACTCTCGCTCCGTCTCTCCTCCTATCTCTCTTCCTTCCATGATTACTCTATTTCTTTCTTTCATTTTTCCATCCCTTCTCCCTTGTCTTCTTCTTCCATCATTCTTCCTGACCTTTACAGAGAGTATTTGACACCTCATTTGTTTCTCCCTCTGCTCTATCCTCTGCTCTCTTTTCCCCCCTCTTGGTCTCTCCCCCCTTTCTCTTTCCCCCCTTCCTCCTGTCTCTCCCGGTATCACAGGCCTTTTCTGCAGTGCTAACAGGTCTACGCCGTCGTGCATGTTGGCCATTACACCACAATGATAACAGTCAACAGTCTTAATAACAGACCAGTGTGTCAGAGCGATGGGCATTTCCCCCTACTCTTCTGACGTGGGTAATAACTCACAAACATTATGGCCCCAGCTCGAGAGAGAGGGAGAGAAAGAGAAATGGAGAGAGAGAGAGAGAGAAAAAAGCATGAGAGAGAGATGGAGGGAGAGAGAGATGACATGAGGGGGTGAGAGAGAGAGAGAGAGAGAGAGAGAGAGAGAGAGAGAGAGAGAGAGAGAGGGGGCATGAGGGAGAGGTTGAGTGTGCGTGTGAAAGAGAGAGCAGGCCTGGGATAAATAGAAAGTGTGAGTTGAGAAAGAGAGAGAGATGGAGGGAGGGAGATATAGAGAGGGCACGAGGGAGACAGTCGGAAAGAGAGAGCGACTCAGCCTGTTACAGGGAGACTCCAGACGGAAGTAAAACACTTTGATCTCAAGGCCCTTCCAGCTCCCTGGGAGGCAATCCATTCTCCTCCAGCTGCCTCCCCACCGGTTCTCCCTCACTCCCCCCCCCCCCGCGCCGAAGCGCCTGCCTCCTGTGATATACAGTACACGCCGGGCCCCGTCAGAGCCGTTTAGTGCCTCACAAAGCCGTGTGAATCCGGCGTTTCACCCCGTCGAGGGTTTGAGGACTCCTTTCTGGCGCTCTCATTTTCATTTCCCAATGCTCTTGCTTCTCCACATACAGTCTTTTTCCTCTTTTCTGCTCGTTTTCATTTCATCCCCCTCTTCAGTTCTTCCATTCATTCACTACTTCTTATCCTCCTTTCACTCCCTCCCTCTCTTTTCCCTATGACATCATTGCTCATCACACTGTGGCCTGCGTTGCTCTCCTCCTCGCACGCCCAAATTCTATTACATTATTTTCTTTAGCTATATTTCTAGCTCTCTACCTCCTCTCCTCCTTTCACTCACTCCCCCGTTCACTTACCTATGAAGTCGTTGCTCATCCCCAGATCGTAGTCCCATACGGAGATCTCCAGGGTTTTCTTCGCCAGCTGGTCGTGTGGAACTTCGTAAACAAACTCCTGTAAGGAATAGAGGTTGAGAGAGAGAGGAAGGTATTCATGTATTCACACTTAGCGGAAAGTTATTCAGATTATGTTTAACATTGAATGTGAAACATGCATTGACTTAAATTCACATTGATGGTAGGGTAGGTAGTTATCCTATATGGGATCGGTGCCCCCCCCCCCCCCCCATGAGGTTATAAGTAACAAGAAAATGTCCCAGGACAGAAATATCTGATATCTGCAGAAAGCTTAAATTCTTGTTAATCTAACTGCACTGTCCAATTTACAGTAGCTATTACAGTGAAATAATACCTTGCTATTGTTTTAGGAGAGTGCACCGTTATGAGCTTGAAAATGTATTAACAAACCAATTAGGCACATTTCGCCAGTCTTTTAAACAGAAATGCAATGGTTCATTGAATCAGTCTTAAACGTTGCCATACACTGCTGCCATCCTGTCGCCAAAATCTAAATTGTGCCTGGGCTGTAATAGAACATTATGGCCTTTCTCTTGCATTTCAAAGATGATGGTGCGTCACTTGAGTGGGTTTAGTCACTGACGTGATCTTCATGTCCGGGTTGGTGCCCCCCCTTGGGTTCGTGCCGTGGGGGAGATCTTCCTTGGCCTATACTCGGGCTTGTCTCAGGATAGTAGGTTGGTGGTTGAAGTTGTCCGTCTAGTGGTGTGGGGGCTGTGCATTGGCAATGTGGGCGTGGTTATATCCGGCCTGTTTGGTATCGTCGGAAGGGGCCACAGTGTCTCCCGACCCCTCCTATCTCAGCCTCCAGTATTATGCTACAATAGTTTGTGTCGAGGGGCTAGGGTCAGTCTGTTATATCTGGAGTATTTCTCCTGTCTTATCCGGTGTCCTGTGTGACTTTAAGTATACACTCTCTAATTCTCTCTTGGAGGAGGAGGATCTGAGCCCTAGGACCATGCCTCAGGACTACCTGGCCTGATGACTCCTTGCTGTCCCCAGTCCACCTGGTCGTGCTGCTGCTCCAGTTTCAACTGTTCTGCCTGCGGCTATGGAACCCTGACCTGTTCACCGGACGTGCTACCTTGTCCCAGATCTGCTGTTTTCAACTCTCTAGAGACAGCAGGTGCGGTAGAGATACTCTGAATGATCGGCTATGAAAAGCCAACTGACATTTTCTCCTGAGGTGCTGACCTGTTGCACCCTCTACAACCACTGTGATTATTATTATCTGACCCTGTTGGTCATCTATGAACATTTGAACATCTTGGCCATGTGTATGTGTTTATTGGAAAAAAATGACAGATATTGGTTTATGTATTAGTGTATTGTGGTGCTCGGAGCGGGTGGAAGGACCTCATTAAACTCGGGATTGAGAGTTTTCTTCTTCACTGTGGTTTTGTACTTCGACTTTTTCCCCATATCAGGCTGCAGCACACTGAGAGAGAGAGAGAGAGGGAGAGAAAATAGCGAGGGGAGAGAGAGAGAGGCATAGTAAGAGAGAGTTAGAGGGCAAGGGAGAGCACAGATGAGAAAGAGAGCAAGCGAACGCGAGATTGAGAGGGAGAGGAAGAGAGAGGTATGAAGGGAGAGCAGGAGAATGAGAAAAAGAGGGAATCTTAATTAGACAGTTGACAGCATGGCGACTGAAAATGTCACTTTCCCCCCATTTTTCTGATGCAGGTCTTTTATTACTTCTGAAACATCAAAGCCAATTATCTGCCATTTTGTCTTCCGCCACGGCGTGACATTATACCCCACTTGAACGAGGGAGGAAAATAGAACAGAGAGAGAGAGACAGAGCGTTAGCAAAATTCTCAAAGCGTGAAAGAAAAAACAGGAGAAAAAAATCAGAGCCGAAAACATTCATACTATTTTTTTTTGGGGGGGGGGGGGGTGAGAGAAATCGCTGATGAGAGAGTCAGAGACTCGAAAGCTCAAGCCAAGAGCGGGACAGACGGCTTCCCAGAAGGCCATTGGTTTTTATTGGAGGAGTCATCAGCATAAATTCAGGCGGAGAAGTCAAGATGTTCTAGCGGGGGAGAGATATCTCACTCCCCAACGCCACCCACCTTCAGCCCAACGTCAATAACACGTGCTCGCTGACAAGCTAATAGATGGGCCGCTAGGGTTGGGGGTTTGTACACAACAACAAGACAGGAGAGAGGGATGAGAGAGAGAAAGATCCAGTATGAGAGAGTTCTCAACCAACCCAGTGAAATGAAAGAAACAAACTGGGTTTGTTTGAGAAGAGGGCGAGAGGGATGTTTAGAGAAAGAAAGAGATAGAAAGATGGAAGAGGACTGGCCACCCCTCAGAGCCTGGTTCCTCTCTAGGTTGCTTCTTTGGCCACGGTGCTTCTACATCTGCATTGCTTGCTCTTTGGGGTTTTAGGCTGGATATTTGTATAAGCACTTTGTGATAACTGCTGATGTAAAAAGGGATTTAGAAAACAAATTTGAAGTTGATTGATTGAGATAGAGTCCTCAACCAACCCAGTGAAAGAAATTGGATAAGAGGAAATTTAAGCTAGGAGAAAAATTAAGACAGAGAGAGGGATGGAGGGAGAGAGACAAGAAAAGAAAAACTGCCAATTTCACATAGAGAAAAAAAGGAGTGACAGAGATAGACAGAGAGAGAGAGAGAGAGAGAGAGAGAGCAAATGAGAGCAAACCAGAGTGAAAGAGTAAAAAAAAAAACAGCCAATTTCACACAGAGACAGAGGATAGAGAAACAGAGTGACAGTTGGACAGCGGGGAGAGCGAGGAGAGAGAGGAGCAAAACTAACTGCCCAGTTCAGAGGCTCACACATCAACACAACAGACTAAGATGACAGTTTGCTCACTCAGCACCAGAGGAACAGGGTTTTCATCCCAAAGAGCACCCTAACCCCTACTTAGTGTGCTTCCTTTGAACAGAACCTTACAGGCCATGGTCGAAAGTAGTGTACTATATAGGGAATGGACTGCCATTTGGGATACAGAAAACTGACATCCTTGTTTCAACTATATCATGTCTCTTTATGGCGTCTGGTTTGAAGCAATTATCACCTGCATTAACAGAGAGAGGAAAATAGAAGAACGGCAAGTAGGCAACACACTAGCTCCTCTGGAGAGGTTTATATTGGTCTTTAAAATGTTGATGGAACGTTGCTCTAATATTTCAGTTGATCTGTGTCCGAGAAGAGAGGAAAACAGAGGAAAGGCAGGCAACCCACCTAGAGCAACTGACCTAGAGGTCAATATTGGTCGGCAAGACTGTAATGTCTGCTTCCAACTCACACTCTCAAACACATAGATCCCCCTGAACGCAGCTCACTCTCCAGATTCCAATCACCTGAATTCTGATCACCTGTTCAAACACCTGGACCTCATTATCACACACTATTTTGTTCAGTTCTTTGTACCCCGTCATTGTGAGGTATTGTTTGTTTTGTGACACACTTCTAGTCGGAGCGCTGGTTTTCCTGTAATTTAATCCTCCCTTGTATGAAAGCTTTTGCCTATTCCCTATCTGTACTTCGTATTTCCTGTTATCAACCTACTGCCTGATCTCCCAGACGACGTTACAAGCCTTTTCCCTGCCTGCACCGTTGCCTTTTTGGACCCCCTGTGTATGACCTTCTGCCTGCCCGTGGACCCAGCTACCTGCCTCTTCCCGTGGTCCTTTACAAATAAACGCCTGCTGCGCACTGTGCTTGGAACCAGCTCTCTGTCTGCCTTCGTGTTCATTACAAAGACATTGATGGAGTAGCCTCTTGGTCATTCTTAACAGGGCCGAAGGGGTTGTGTGGGTGATTGTGATTTTGAAATATGCTTAAGTGAATTGTAAGGTCCAGTAGTAGGCGGCTCCAAGCATACGAGTCAATCATAACTCGGAAAGTATAGGGAAAGGCCCCCTGGACATTTGTAATGAGAAGTTCACTAGCATAGAATTAAGTACAACATAATACATCTCTATGGTTATTATAAGAGTGCCTGAGTCAGGGATCTCCTAGTCCAAGATCATCCATCAAATCTTGGTTGGGTGTGCAGGCTTTTGTTCCGGCCTAGCATATATATATATATTTTTTTTTTTTCTTTTTCTTGTTTTCAAACAGTCAAATGATGATCACACTCTTGTTTAAATAACCTGTGTAGTTGCTACTGACAGTATTGACATTACTGACCTGCTTGATTGACATGAGTGGGACCCTCCCCTGCGAGACCCTCTTCCTACTTAAGGCTCTGACAAAGGCGATTCGTGCCGAAAGGGGATTGTTTCTCCCACCAATGAATCGATCAGATTTACCCAGCAACAGAGGGCTCCTTTTTCTTAATTTTCCCGGATAGTCAACAGTTGAAGTATCCCGGGGTAAGGAATGTGTTTTGGAGTCAACGTTGATTGTTTGAAACTGACATCCTTGTTTCACACAGCTCTGCCCCGTCTTTTTTGGGGGGGGCGGCTTTGGTTGAAAGCCCCTGGACATTTGTAATGAGAAGGTTATTAAGAGTCTGACTCAGGGACTCTGGGAACCCATTTGTCTTGCTTTTGGCTCCAGCTTTTGACTCGCTCATCGATGATTAGCATATACAGTGGGGCAAAAAAGTATTTAGTATCTTAAAGAAGAAGTTACAGGTCTGTGAGAGACAGAAATCTTGCTTGTTTTAGGTGACCAAATACTTATTTTCCACCATAATTTGTAAATAAATTCATAAAATATCCTACAATGTGATTTTCTGGAATTATTTTTCTAATTTTGTCTGTCATAGTTGAAGTGTACCTATGATGAAAATTACAGGCCTCTCTCATCTTTTTAAGTGGGAGAACTTGCACAATTGGTGGCTGACTAAATACTTTTTTGCCCCACTGTATATATTTTTTGTCTCCCCCCTCTCTAAAAATGGCTCTGAAATAGTGTCATGCGTTGACCATTTTGATAATGCTCTGTCTCTTGTTGTTCTCTTTCCTCATGTTAGAGGTGCTAGTGCTGGGTTGGAGCAAAAGCTTGCACACCCAATAGCTTTCCAGGACCAGAGTTGGAGACCCGCAGCCATAAGTTATGCTGTGTCCCAAATGGCACCCTGTCCTCTGTAAAGTTTACCCTATGGGCCCTGGTCAAAAGTAGTTCACTAGACAGGGAATAGAGTGCCATTTGGGATGCGGACAATGTGTAAATTCATGTGAGCCGAAATATTGAACCCTACTTAATCTCTTAACACGTTTTCTGCAGGTGTGTGAAACTGCAGACAGCACACAAATCAACTTCCAGCTTAGTGTACTGTGGGCTATATCTATACGTGCTGATATCACATGCACATATGCACGCGCACAGACAAAGATGCACCCACACACATGCACGTGTACATACACACACGCTAAGTCCCTGACCAGCAGCCAACTACTGCCGTGCAGGTGTGTACGAAGCAATGCATTCTGGGATGCCGGGGCATAGCGGATCTTAGCTGCTATAAAAGTAGGTTCAGCGACACACACACACTGAAACAGAGTGAGAGAGAGAGATAGTGGCATCCACACGCACTGCAGTCACTCTCCTACAGACAGTAGAGAATAAGTCTGACAGGTAAGAATCACACAGGCCGCATCCCAAATAGCACTCTATTCCCTAAAACACTACTTTGCCCCGAGCCATATGGGCCCTGGTGAAAAGTAGTGCACTAAATAGGGAATAGGGTGTAATTTGGGCGTCCCATAGGGCTCTGGGCAAATGTAGTGCACTGTTTAGGGAATAGAATGCCAATTGGGCTGCACATCTTGGCTGTGTTTCAGAGCATCAATTCTGCTCTGTTGCTGATCACTGACTCACCGAGCAGACTGACTGATCGACAAATCACCCTTGCCTCCTAAATAACTACAATAACTGTCATTTGCAGATCAGTCAGTAGATCTAGAATGATACTCTCAAATACAGCCAACGAGTCAGGGTCACAGTTTGCAAGCAAGTGTACACTTATAATTGTAAAAGTTACAGACCGCCATGAGGGGGAAATGATGACTCACCATTCTTATGATGATGAAACGTCAATGCTTTTTAACCGAAATAAACAGAGAGCTGCGCCTTTTCCCACTCATGTAAAACCTTACATTTCAGCTGCACCTCCACTCACTTTTGAGCACTGTCTTTCCCTACAGACTTACAGAGTATGTCTTTGAACCGCCGTCACAAACAGTACAGGCAAATAGTTGCTCCCTTTGAGGAACAACAAAAGAACACAGGCAGGCACGACAGAACTCGTCAAAATAGGATTAACAGGACTCCTCGCTCTGAGGCGATACAACAGCAGCCGCAGTTGCAACACTCCGCTGCTTCTGATTCTACCGACCAGCTTGACTGAACACACTTCAAACAAACACACAGAACAACGAGAAGAGAGATGGCGTCTCCGAACGCAGCTCAGACATAACAGGCTACTAACTAAAAAGCAGCTGGTGAATTTCAAAGAGATTTGAGACTGTGAGAGAAGAGACAGTGTCTCGAACGCAGCTCAGACACAGGCTACTATATAACAGGCAGTGTATGCCAACAAAACAATTCTAAGAGAGTTGAGACTGTACAAGACGAGAGAGCGAGAGGGTCGAACGCAGCTCAGATATAGACCTCGCTCCGGAATAACAGGCGAGGAATCTCAGAGACAGGGAAGATGAGAAGCTCAGAGAAAAGAGACTTGAACACAACTCAGACAGAAGCCTACTTAATCACATGGAGTGGATGTCATAGACAGATAATTGGATTTGTGACTGTAAAATAAGAGAGTGCCTTGAACATAACTCAGATACTGAACTGCACATCAAACACAGCAAAATATGAGAAACTCTGTGCCTAAAATAAGATTTGTGACGGTGAAATAAGAGAGCTCCTTGAACGCAGCTCTGACATACTAAACAACAGATACTGCATGTCAAAGATTTTTTTTTTTAAGAGATTAAAATGAGAGAAAAACAGAGACAATCTCTTGGCTCCAGGACTCTATCGCGCCGTCCATCAAAATAGATGCAGATAAGACACCCAGCTCTGGCTCTGGAGAACAGGAACCAATCAATGAACAGCAAAAAGTGGAGAAAAACAAGGAAAAGGGGAAAAAAGAAGAAAGAAAAACAGCTCTATTTGTCCCCCACGGGTCTGCTTACTGCTTCTCTGCTTCGTTCCTTTGTCTGATTCTAGTCTTCGCTTCACAGCTCAATAATCCCAATGGGGAAGTTGGAGGAGTAGGTACAAGTTTCGGGGAGTCACGAATGAGAATGAGAGTATATGTGGTTAGTGATAGACCTCTTTTTGCCCCTGTTGACTAACCTCTCCTTTCCATCTCTTGGTCTTTAGACGGAGTTCCTACCTCCTACATATTTTCCTACATTTCAATAGGAACGGGGGTGGGGGGGTGGGTGCAGAGGATTACGGGTTGGTGATGCATTAAACATATCTATATCACTCCAATGCATGCAAATCTCTCTCTCTGTCTACCTCGCTACCTCTCTACCTCTCAATGCTTGGCTTTGAAAAGTCAACTGACATTTACTCCTGAGGTGCTGACCTGTTGCACCCTCTACAACCACTGTGATAATTATTATTATTTGAGCCTGCTGGTCATCTATGAACGTTTGAACATCTTGGCCATATACTGTTATAATCTCCACCCGGCACAGCCAGAAGGGGACTGGCCACCCCTCTGAGCCTGGTTTCCTCTCTAGGTTTCTGACTTTCTAGGGAGTTTTTCCTAGCCACCGTGCTTCACACATCTGTTATAGGTTGGGTTTCTGTACAGCACTTTGTGACGGCTGATGTAAAAAGGCCTTTATGAATACATTTGATTGATTATACATTTCTTATTATTTGTACCGTTGTCCAATCTCGTCTTTGATTTACACACTTGGATGTGTAGTCTTTCCATTCAAGTCCCACCCTTCCTCACCACAGTTTACAAACAAGTGAACCCAGAGCCCTACGCTATGAATCAGAGGGGTAATACTACGAAGCAAGCTAGATCTCCTCAGCTAACTGAAGCTAGCCAGCTGCTAACTGCACGTGGATAGTCGAGCGCCAAACTCTTCATTGAGACAACGCTGAAACATCAATCCACGGGCGAGTCAGTGCCACATTTACATTTGTGCCAAAATCTAAATGAAAGAAAAGTGATCTTGCAAATTCAGCAGGCTATGGTGTGAAAGTCGGCTTTTAGAAGTGCTGTCTTCATTTGATTACTTCGTGAATGACGTCTTTGCTGTGTTTTGGTGTATTCCCCCGCTCCTATCAATCAAATATTTGTATAAAATTCTACAAAAGGTTTTACTATGGGTGAAGTTTTCAACGCGTTCTGACATGATTAAATGTGTAACATGGTAGGTATTTTAAGGTTGCTCTTTTTTTAACACGCCAATTTGAAATCTTTCCTCAAAGGGGACGACCGGCGCAACCTTTGCGAGTGGGAGGGGATCGGATTTCATTGGCTCTCAACTTTCAGCAAAGACACTTTGTAAAAATCGTATGTAGATATACCGCTCTGTTTCAATCGAAAGTTGCAGATGATGCCTCATCAAAATCAACACTACAAGCAAACAACAAAAATGACTTTTTTTTTAGTTGATGATGATTGACCATGTAGGCGTAGAACCCGAATCGAATGACTGTCGGGGATTTTCATATTCAGGTGCGAAGTGCATGAATAACGATTAGCCATTTACGCCCGAGAGTGTCGTCCCAAATGGCATCCTATTTCCCCTAGTGCACTACCTTTTGACCATGGCCCACAGGAAATATGGTGCCATTTGGGACTCCGGCTCAGCCTGAATGCTCTGTCAAGACATGATGCCGACAGTATATGTACAGTACAGGTTGTCATATGAATAACAATGAACCCGCTAGCTTACATAATGCCACCACAGTGATTCCCAATGTGCTCCTAGGAAACCTTTCACGACTGCACAATTCTTTAGCTGCAGCCCAGAACCAGCACATCCTGCACACCCGATTCAACCAATCAAAGGCTTGACGAGTAGCTGATTAGTTGAATCAGGGGTGCTATTTTCCCAAACTGGAAGAGAAAATATGCAGTCGAGGGGGTAAGTGTGAACAGATTGGGAAACATTGACTTGTGACAGTGTCGACTCTAGAGAGTACGAGCAGTTGATTATTTATTTGTGTTGCATGTATTCATCTATGCCAGTCAGGTCTCCCCTGTCAATTTGTATAGAGCGTAAATAAAGTTTCAATGTGTCATGACTCATGCACTAAGGTTGTGGTAGAGTCTGTCAATGTGACATACTGTATAACAATATATGTACTGTATACAACATTCTATTGGTTGCAAGAACTTTGTAGAGTCATTTAAATGGAAAAACTCTACGTTTTGAATCTGTCGTCGTTCTATGGAAACGCTAAAACAAAAATCTCTTCCCAACTATGTTGCAATCTATATGGCACAGCTGTCCTTATTGACACTGGTATACTTTTTTATTCAGCACAATTTTCTTTAACCAATTTTGGTCTTTAATTCAGGGCCGACAGACAAGTTCTGTACTTTCTCCCCCTTCCACTTGCCTCTTCCATTTTTGCGGTAATGCTAGAGAGCCTTTGTTGCTGACCTATATGATCCAGCCGGCACAACTGGGATGACTGCTGACTGGCATCTAGCAACAGGACACCACAAGACCTACTAATGTATAACAACAAGTAATGTGAAACGACAAGGGACAACAACAACAACCTTTCCTCCATTCGTTCCTCCATCCGTTCCATCCATCATCACATCATCATTCCGTTCTTTGTGTGTGTGTGTGTGTGTGTGTGTGTGTCAAGACTTACATCTTGACGAAGGGGTCAGAGTACCCATTGGAGTCCATGGCGGCGAGGTGGGCACAGCGTACGATGCCAACCAGTAAACAACTCTTTTCTGGGCTGTAGCAGAGCGACACCAGAATACGACCACGCTGGGGGAGGGGGTGACACAATTAGCCATGACACCACTACAAATCTAAAGATCAACTTTATTCATAGTGCCCTTAATATATGCCAATTAAATGTCAGATTTAATTAATGTACTGTATGTCAGATTAAAACCAACACATGTAAAACAGGCAATTAAAAACATACAATAGGGTAATTTAAGTTATAAAAGGAATGAAAATAATAATATTAATTGAATTGCATGTTGGGAAATCAATGACAGGACTGTCAATAACCCTGGGATTAGTACTACTGTTGTAATCGTGGCACCACTGTTATTACTACTACTAGAGTACTAGTAGTAGCACAACTAATGTTAGTACTCCTGCTACGGCCACTACTATATCTATATGACAATCTCTACTATTTTTATTTTGTATTTTTTTATTTCACCTTTATTTAACCAGGTAGGCAAGTTGAGAACAAATTCTCATTTACAATTGCGACCTGGCCAAGATAAAGCAAAGCAGTTCGACACAAACAACAACACAGAGTTACACATGGAGTAAAACAAACATACAGTCAATAATACAGTAGAAAAATAAGTCTATATACAATGTGAGCAAATGAGGTGAGATAAGGGAGGTAAAGGCAAAAAAAAGTAAATACAATATAGCAAGTAAAACACTGGAATGGTAGATTTACAGTGGAAGAATGTGCAAAGTAGAGATAGAAATAATGGGGTGCAAAGGAGCAAAATAAATAAATAAATACAGTAGGGGGAGAGGTAGTTGTTTGGGCTAAATTATAGATGGGCTATGTACAGGTGCAGTAATCTGTGAGCTGCTCTGACAGCTGGTGCTTAAAGCTAGTGAGTGAGATAACTGTTTCCAGTTTCAGAGATTTTTGTAGTTCGTTCCAGTCATTGGCAGCAGAGAACTGGAAGGAGAGGCGGCCAAAGGAAGAATTGGTTTTGGTGGTGACCAGAGAGATATACCTGCTGGAGCGCGTGCTGCAGGTGGGTGCTGCTATGGTGACCAGTGAGCTGAGATAAGGGGGTTTAACGACGAGTATGAAGCGAGGGCCAGCCAACGAGAGCGTACAGGTCACAGTGGTGGGTAGTATATGGGGCTTTGGTGACAAAACGGATGGCACTGTGATAGACTGCATCCAATTTATTGAGTAGAGTGTTGGAGGCTATTTTGTAAATGACATTGCCGAAGTCGAGGATCGGTAGGATGGTCAGTTTTACAAGGGTATGTTTGGCAGCATGAGTGAAGGATGCTTTGTTGCGAAATAGGAAGCCACTTCTAGATTTAACTTTGGATTGGAGATGTTTGATATGAGTCTGGAAGGAGAGTTTACAGTCTAACCAGACACCTAGGTGTTTGTAGTTGTCCACATATTCTAAGTCAGAACCGTCCAGAGTAGTGATGTTGGACGGGCGGGCAGGTGCAGGCAGCGATCGGTTGAAGAGCATGCATTTCGTTTTACTTGTATTTAAGAGCAATTGGAGGCCACGGAAGGAGAGTTGTATGGCATTGAAGCTCGTCTGGAGAGTTGTTAACACAGTGTCCAAAGAAGGGCCAGAAGTATACAGAATGGTGTCGTCTGAGTAGAGGTGGATCAGAGACTCACCAGCAGCAAGAGCGACATCATTGATGTATACAGAGAAGAGAGTCGGTCCAAGAATTGAACCCTGTGGCACCCCCATAGAGACTGCCAGAGGCCCGGACAACAGGCCCTCCGATTTAACATACTGAACTCTATCAGAGAAGTAGTTGGTGAACCAGGCGAGGCAATCATTTGAGAAACCAAGGCTATCGAGTCTGATGATGAGGATGTGGTGATTGACAGAGTCGACAATATGTATGACAATTATGGTAATCTTCGTACCTCTTCCTCAGCCACAGGTGTTCCTTGCTCCACAGTTTCTTTGTTGATGTCTTTGTTCTGAGTGGGAGAAGGGAGGTTGATTTCAATACACAGTTTGTAAATCATTAGAGCCCATTGGCGAACTGACGCATACACACACGCACACACACACACTTACACGCATATACTCACATGCACGCACACAAACACACACATCCACTACATACCTGTGTGATTCTCTCCAGACCCATTTTGAATCTTTTGCTCTCGCCCTTGCTCAGTTTCTTCAAGGCGACCCGGACCTCTCCGATAAACTCGTTACGACCGAGCCTGTCCATGTCGCACACACAAAGCCTACACACACACAGATACACACAGACAGGCATGCCACATACACATGCAGAAAGTGAGAAAGATACATGTCCTCCCAAGAGCTAGCAGTGAGCATTACGCTCATTTGGATCTGTGTCTATCAGTAAACTCTGGGCTTCTCCAAGCTGCAAATAGAAGCCCCACTGAGCTACAGGTAACTGCCAGAATAATGGAAACACTTGAGGAAATGAGGGATACAAAGTATATTAAAAGCAGGTGCTTCCACACAGGTGTGGTTCCTGAGTTAATTAAGCAATTAACATCCCAGCATGCTTAGGCTACGATGGCTATGCCCTCATAGGATGACAATGCCCCATCCACAGGGCAGGACTGGCCGTTGAATGGTTTGATGAGCATGAAAATTATATAAACCATATGCCATGATCATGTGACCAGATCTCAACCCAACACTTATGGGAGATTCTGGAGCGTCACCTGAGACAACATTTTCCACCACCAGACACTTATAGAATCTACGACAATGTGCATTGAAGCTGTTCTGGCTCGTGGAGCCCAAACGCCCTATTAAGACACCATATGTTGGTGTTTCCTTCATTTTGCCAGTTAACTGTAGCTACACTCTGTGCTGTACATGTCTGTCTGCCTGCCTGTCTGAAAGTCTGTCTGTCCACTTTTTCTGTAGTGCACTTGAGACGTTTCAAGAACTGAGAATAGCCTAAGGTTTGTCTCACGTCTTTATGACAACTGCGGTATGCTAGTCGTGTTCACTCCTTCAACTGCTACTCTACCCTCCTGCTCTCAGATGTTCTCTCACCTTGCTGCATATCCCTCTGGGCTGTAGCCCGGGTGTTCTCTCTCTCTCTCTCTCTCTCGCTCTCTCTCTCTCTCTCTCTCTCTCTCGCTCTCTCTCTCTCTCTCTCTCTCTCTCGCTCTCATACTCCCACAATTTCACCCAAACCATGTTCTTTGCATCTTTATCATTGTGAGACATACCTCAGGGTCGCAGTAACATGCGTTTGACCAATTCTTATATAACGGGATCAGTCGCCATTTTATGTGTCATTCTATATTAAATGATGGTGAGATGTTTGTTTTGCCCTCAGAACAACCTCATTTCGTCGGGGGCGTGGACTCTACAAGGTGTCGAAAGCGTTTCCACATGGATGCTTGTCCCATGTTGACTCCAATGCTTCCCCTCGGGTTGTGTCAAGTTGTCTGGATGTCCTTTTGGGTGGTGGACCATTCTTGATACACACAGGAAACTGTTGAGTGTGAAAAACCCAGCAGCGTTGCAGTTATTGACACAGACCGGCGAGTCTGGCACCTACTACCATACCCCGTTCAACAGCACTTAAATATTTTTGTCTTGCCCATTCACCCACTGAATGACACACACACATAATCCATGTCTCAATTGTCTTGGGGCTTAAAAATAATTATTTAACCTGTCTCCTCCCCTTCATCTACACGAAGTGAAGTGGATTTAACAAGTGACATCAATATGGGATCATAGCTTTCACCTGGATTCACCTGGTCAGTCTAAGGCATGGAGATATCATTGTTTTGTACACTCAGTGTAGAGAGACACAGTAGGACCTCAGTGATGGGAACATGTGTGGATGGAGGTCTGAACCGAAACGTCTGAAATTCACAGTGCATCAAACCGTTACAGAAAAGGATTTATTGTGTTCTCTAATAATTTAGCCAGACATTATAAATAGCTTATGTGCTACAGCACTTTTTTTTTTTAAACGTTTGTCTGTAGCAGACAGAAGTTTTTTTCTTCTTCATTTAATATGTGTGCTGGAGGGGTTTGATTTTGCCTGTTCAGTTGACTGGTTGGTCCTCTGAGGTTTGTGTCTTTTGAGGTTCTACTGTCGAGAGATAGAGAGGTGGGAACAATGTAGTCCTGCCATCAGACTGGCACTCTGTCGGTCTTGCCTGGGCTATGACAAGGTGCTGAACCAGGAGGCCGTGGTCTTGTCACACCGAGCCAACAGAACCTTTTCTACACCGCTGTGGAGCTCTCCATTGACTGACCGTAGGACGCCGTAGGATGACATAAGAGGACATTTACAGCACAATTGCCAAGACCCAACCCTGTAGTTTACTAACAAGTATAGGAGCAGCATTTTTGAACAATTTAAGTTACAGCTATTGCCTTGCGCCTGAAGTTATAACACACAATAAAAGTCCTTGCTGGATGCTAAATGCATATTACCATTATCAGTCCCTATGCTACGCTACAATTCCCTATCCCCATCCACTCTATGCTATGCTACAGTTCCCTATCCCCATCCACTCTATGCTACGCTACAATTCCCTATCCCCATCCACTCTATGCTATGCTACAATTCCCTTTCCCCTTCCACTCTATGCTACGCTACAATTCCCTATCCCCATCCACTCTATGCTATGCTACAGTTCCCTTTCCCCTTCCACTCTATGCTACGCTACAATTCCCTATCCCCATCCACTCTATGCTACGCTACAATTCCCTATCCCCATCCACTCTATGTTACGCTACAATTCCCTATCCCCATCCACTCTATGCCACGCTACAATTCCCTATCCCCATCCACTCTATGCTACGCTACAATTCCCTATCCCCATCCACTCTATGCTACGCTACAATCCCCTATCCCCATCCACTCTATGCTACGCTACAATTCCCTATCCCCATCCACTCTATGCTACGCTACAATCCCCTATCCCCATCCACTCTATGCTACGCTACAATTCCCTATCCCCATCCACTCTATGCTACGCTACAATCCCCTATCCCCATCCACTCTATGCTACGCTACAATTCCCTATCCCCATTCACTCTATGCTACACTACAATCCCCTATCCCCATCCACTCTATGCTACGCTACAATTCCCTATTCACATCCACTGCCTATGCTATGCTAATTCCAAATTCCCAGTGATTACTTTCTCTTTTCATCTATCACTCTCTCCCCTCAACTTTTTCTCTCTTTCATGGTTTGCCCTGCATCCACTCCCCCACTGTCTATCTATTTCTATATAACTCTCTCTCCTACTCGTCTGAAAATGTTCCCCCTCTCCCAAGCACTGTGCCTCTTTCTCTCCACCATTTCCCTCTCTTTCTCCACCTCTATCCCCTCTTTCTAGGAACCCCAATTCTCTCTTCTCTTTCCTTCCCCTGTCTGTCCTCATCTATACCCTCTTTCTTGGCATCCCTCCCTCTCTCTCTCTTCCCTCATTCTTGGCATCCCTCCCTCTCCCTCTTCCATTCTGTCCTCCCTTTCCTGACTCTCCCTAGCTTCTGTGTTGGCCTGTGTCTGGAAGCTGTATCCTTGGCTGGAGGTCAGGTGGCTTCCCCGGGCATTCAGGGTCTTTCCTGAATCCTTATCTACAAAGAGATGGAGTGTGTGTGTGTGTGTGTGTGTGTGTGTGTGTGTGTGTGTGTGTGTGTGTGTGTGTGTGTGTGTGTGTGTGTGTGTGTGTGTGTGTGTGTGTGTGTGTGTGTGTGTGTGTGTTTGGGGGCTTGGTGTGTGTTTGTGTCTGTGGGGAGGGGGCGCTACATGGCTTCTCTGCCCAGTGTCTGCCCTTGACTGCATGCCAGAGGGTATCTGTCCAGCACACACTGCAGACCAGATGCATTAGAATAAGGGGTGAGAAGTGTGTGTACAGTGCAATCAGAATGTATTCACATCCCTTGACTTTTTCTACAATTTTCTGTGTTAAAATGAATTAAATAGAAATTGTGCGTCACCGGCCTACACACAATATCCCATCATGTCAAAGTGGAATTATGTTTTTAGACATTTTTACAAATTAATTCAAAATGAAAAGCTGAAATGTCTTGAGTCAATAAGTGATCAACCACTTTGTTATGGCAAGCCTAAATAAGTTCAGGAGTACAAAATCACATAATAAGTTGCATGGACTCACTAGGTGTGCAATAAGAGTGTTTAAAATGATTTTTGAATGACCTTTCTGTACTCCACCCACACAATTATCTGTAAGTTCCCTCAGTAAAGCAGTGAAATTCAAACACAGATTCAACCACAATGACCAGGGAGGTTTTCCAATGCGTCGCAAAGAAGGGCACCTATTGGTTAGATGGGTCAAATGTTTTAAAGCGGACGCTCAATATACCTTTGAGCATGGTGAAGTTATTAATTACACTTTGGGTGGTGGATCAATACTCCCAGTCACTACAAAGATACAGGCGTCCTTCCTAACTCAGTTGCCGGAAAGGAAGGAAACAACCCAAGGATTTCAACATGAGACCATGGCCCGCAAACAGAAAACTGAGGATGGATCAACAACATTGCAGTTACTCCACAATACTAACCTAAATTACAGAGTGAAAAGAAGGAAGCCTGTACAGAATACAAATATTCCAAAACATGCATCTTGTTTGCAATAAGGCACTCAAGTAAAACTGCAAAAAATATGGCAAAGAAATTAACTTTATGTCCTGAATTTGGGGAAATTTGGGGAAATTCCAACGCAATACATCACTGAGTACCTCTCTTCATATTTTCAAGCATGGTGGTGGCTGCATCATGTTATGGGTATGCAGGTCATTGGCAAGGTCTGGGGACTTTTTGGGGATAAAAATAAATGGAATAGAGCTAAGCATAGGCAAAATCCTAGAGGAAACCCTGGTTCAGTCTTCTTTCCACCAGACACTGGGAGACAAATGCACCTTTCAGCAAACCTAAAGCACAAGGCCAAATATACACTGGAGTTGCTTACCAAGACGACATTGAATGTTCCTGAGTGGCCAAGTTACAGTTTTGACTGCAAGACTTGAACGTGGCTGTCTAGCAAGGATCAACAACCATCTTGACAGAGCTTGAAGAATTCTTTAAAGACTAATGTGCAAACATTGTTCAATCCATGTTGGTAAAGCTCTTAGAGGCTTACCCAGAGAGTCTCACTGCTTTAAACACTGCCAAAGGTGATTCTAACATGTATTGACTCAGGGGGTTGAATACTTATGTAATCCAGATTTAATAGTGTTTTTATTTTATATATTTTTTAAACAAAAGCTTGAATTTTTCTTCCACTTTGACAGAATATTTTGTGTAGATTGCGAACAAAAAAATGACATTTATTTCCATCTTGTAACGCAACAAAATGTGGAAAAAGTCGAGGGGTGTGAATACTTTCTGAAGGCATTGTATGTGCGTGTGTGTGTGTGTGTGTGTGTGCGTGCGTGTGTGCCTATGTCTGTGTGTATATCCCTGAGGCATGGGTTTGACATTGCTACATTATCATGAAGGTGCCAAACACACAAACACAAACACACGCGCACAAAGTTGCCGCGCTCGACCTACATCACTTCAGCGCTCTGTATCAAGAGCACTTGAGGAATGAGGGGGCTGAGACTCTGAACGGGAGCCAACACCTGAGTGTGTTACCGCGGCGACTGCTAATGGAACAGTTGGCCAGTGTGTGTGGCCAGTGTGTGTGTTCGTCCGTTGGATAATTAATTGGCCCGATGGCCCTCTGGGAACTGTAGGCAAGTTGTTTTATAAAATATGCCAGTATAACATATATATAGGAGTTGTAGTTCTCTGTAGTTCAGTACCTGAGGGTTTTGGTGGTCATGTCGATAGCGGTGATGCCGTGGTACATCAGTGTCTCACTCCACACCGGGTTCAGAGTGTTCTTCAGTGTTTTGGTGCGGAGCTTGTTCGCCTGCAGGGGACGAAAGTGAGAAGGAGAGAGGGATGAGAGATGGAAATTGAGAAGGGAGGTTCAAAAAGAGGGAGAGAAAGGATTGGTTGAAAGAGGGAGAGAGGAGAGAGAAATGAAAAGTATAGAAAATAGTGGGTGTGCGAGCATAGGGGAAAGAAATGGGGGACTGAGAAAGTGACAGGTGGGAAGAGATATGAGAGAGAGAGAGAGAGAGAGAGAGAGAGAGAGAGAGAGAGAGAGAGAGAGAGAAAGAGGTGAGGCAATAAGTTGGAGCGGGAGAGGGCAATTGGGGTGGAGTAAGAGGGAGTTGAGATATGAGGGAAATAATTAGGAAGAGAGAGACACACAGAGAGGTTAGGATGATGAGAGGAAGTGATAGAGTGAGATGATACAGCAAAGGACAGAGAGAGCGAGAGAGAGAGGGAGAGGGAGAGAGAGAGAGAGAGAGAGAGAGAGAGAGAGAAAGAGAGAGAGAGAGAGAGAGGAAACGTAATTTATCTCCTTCCCCCAGGAAATGGTAGACATCTGCTCACCTACTTTATAGAGGAGAACAGGAGGACATGAGGCTTCCCCGCGTCACCTGTCTGTCTGTCTCCCCTAGCCTGTCGCTAGCACCACTACCGGCCAGACCTGCAAACAAGCACTGCGCTAACGCTAACACACCACACCTGTCAATTAGCCCGCGCTAACACAATTAGCATGAAAAATCAAAGCCTCTCAATGAAGAAAGGCCCAGCGTTAGCGTCCGATAATGCTACGCTAACTTCCCCTTCATGAATGATTGAGAAGGCAGGGTTATCACATTGGCCGTTTCTAGCTACTATTTTCCATTATATGTTGCCTCCAGGACGTGCTGCTGTTTTACATATTTCATTTATTTTCTTGGTTACACAACGGCTGTGTCTTGTTTTGATGCCGAGACCAGGCACGCTTCCTCACTTACTTGGTCTTGAATCCCCCCAGTGCACACACACACACACAAACACACACACGGACACACATGCACACGCACACATGCAAGCAAGCACGCACGCACATAGACGTGCACAAACACACCAAGAGAGCAAAGGACTGTATACTCCCAAGTTGCTCAAGCGCGAGCCTAAATCCCAGCTCCCCGGGGCATTCTGGTGCTCCGGAGCTAATTGCCTCTCTCCATCCTTCTCTCTCTCTAAACCTTTCTCTATCTCTCACTTTCTTCCTCAAATCTCTCAAATTCCTCCATTCCTCCCTACTTCGTTTCATCTCTCTCCCTCTCTCTCATCCTTCACTCTTTTTCCCCCTCTTTCTCATCTCCGCTTTTCCATCGATACCCCCAGGTACATCCCGGCCAAAACAGCATATGGTGTCATAAAAAAAAATTGCCTGCCTGGCTCCATCTCTCTTTCTCTCCCCCGCCCCCTTCCCCCCGTCATCAATGCTGTTACATGTTCCCCTAAATATTTCATTCTTAGCCTCTCCCTCTCCCCGCATCCGTCTATATGGACCCTCTCCCTCTCTTCCTTTCCCTCTCTCCCCTGTTCCCCGAGCTCACACACACAACTGGCTAAGACTGTGACTCAGAAATCTCATTCTCCATGCGCCACAATTGGGACAGGGAGCAGATGAGTACGTTGAGCCGGGAAGATACCTAGAACCACTCTCACTGCTCTCGCTCTCTCTCTCAATCTTTTCACCTCTCTCGCACTTTCTCTCTCAGTTTCTGTCTCTGTCCTCCTCTCTCTCTCTCTCTCTCTCTCTCTCTCTCTCTCTCTCTCTCTCTCTCTCTCTCTCTCTCTGTCACTGTCTTTCTTTCTCTCTCTCTCTCTCTCTCTCTCTCTCTCTCTCTCTCTCTCTCTCTCTCTCTCTCTCTCTCTTCATCTCTCTCTGTGTGATGTGTGCAATGTGTGCGTGTGTGTCCGGTAGGAGAGAGTGTGTAATGGTGTGTATTATGTTTTTGTTATGTTTTTGTGCATGAGAGAGAGAGAGCAAGTGTGTGTTTCTGTGGAGGTGTGTTTAGTCAGGTGTTTCTGTCCATGTGAGTCTGGCGGTCCTTTAGTAGGAGGAATCAGCTTGTGCCCCTGTATGTGTGGAAGCTGGTGTGTGAAGGAGTGTGTATCTATGTGGGAGTCTCTCCCTGTGTGTGTGTGTGTGTGTGTGTGTGTGTGTGTGTGTGTGTGTGTGTGTGTGTGTGTGTGTGTGTGTGTGTGTGTGTGTGTGTGTGTGTGTGTGTGTGTGTGTGTATGTGTGTGTATGTGTGTGTATGTGTGTGTGAGTGTAAGTAAGAAAAAAAATAGAAAGGGGGAGAGGTAGAGTGTGTGTGTGTGCTCGTGCCCCTGTGTGTGCAAGGAGGTGTGTATGCGTGTGAGTCCCTCCCTGCCTGTCATCCTCTGTTTCACGCTCACGTGCTCCCCACTCCTCTGCGCCGTAGACTCATGTGGTTGATATTTACCAAACGGGGGTTTGTGGGTACTTACGTATGTGCTGACGTATATCCCCCCCCCCACCCCCCCATCTACACTCGCCTGTTGACGTGAGCAGTGTAACAATCGGCGCAGTTTCCATGACAACCACCTGCTGCTGCCCTCCCCTCATCCACTCCCCCCCTCCCTCCTTCTCTCACCCCTTTACCTCCCACCCTTCTCTTGGCACTGTGTTGCTATTTCAAGGTCATAGAGGGTCACATAGAGATAGTGACAGAGACGGGACGGAGGGCAGGATGGAGAAATACGGTGTGGAACAAAAGGAGGAGGGGGGTGAATTAACAGAAGCAGACCTGTATTTTTTGGGTTCGACCACATAGTCATAGTCATAGTGTTTGTAATACCTGTCTGGCTCTGTCTCCAGGCGGCTATCACAACTTACTTTGATGTTGACCCAAACCCAAGATGGCCGCTAGCAACAATCAACCTGAGAAGATTGTGTCAGCTGCCAAACCTCCCAACCATTCCCGAGAACAACAACTCCAAAAATCTCAACAAAGCCAGTAAAATGGGACCAAAACAATGCTGTGGAGCACAGAGAAATGTCACATTAACCAGCGAAGTGCCAAAACAACTGGGCTCCTTTTCAGTCAACGTAGCGTGTCAACATGCTACATTAGCTAGCTAGTAACATTTAGCCCTAAAGCCAAAGCCCAGTTTTGATATTTGGACTAGCCAGTCAAATAGAAAAAGTAGAGTTCCCGGGCTAGGGTAAATCAAATTTGCAGAACAAGCTCTATTTTGGTGGCCTCTGGTACATTTTAATGCCTTGATTCCAACAGAAATACACAGCTAAATTTTTGAATTGTTTTTTAAAAACCTTTATTTAACTAGGCAAGTCAGTTAAGAACAAATTCTTATTTTCAATGATGGCCTAGGAACAGTGGGTGAACTGCCTTGTTCAGGGGCAGAACAACATAATTGTACCTTGTCAGCTCAGGGATTTGATCTTGCAACCTTTCGGTTACTAGTCCAACACTCTAACCACTATGCTACCTGCCGCCCCAAACTTTAACAACTTTAACTCCCAGGTTTGTAAAATAAGTTGTGGTATTGAATAGAAAGACATGAATTTACATTTAAAATTACTGAAAGTAATTTGAATTCAGTCTGTTGTAAAGAGACACAAAAAGGAAACTTAAGAACAGGAAGCATAGAAATTGCGCACATAGAACATATGTACTGCTTCTTACACTTGCGTTCAATGAGAATGACAGATCTAACAAACAAAAAAGTACAATTTAGCAGGTTTAAACCTGTCTTCTCTTCAGATGAAAAACATTTACAGTTTTACTGGAAGATATGAATTGCCACAATTATGTTTGTTCTTTAAATATGTATTTTACTGGCTCAGCTGCTGTGGACACTTAGGGTAAGGAAACCAATGTGTCAATTTGTATTGACCTTTGACAGTTTGGCCTGTCAATCAATCACTGTGGGCGGAACTGTCAGGAGAGGGGGCAGGATGTTTGTGAATCACAGAGTTGGTAGGGTTTCAGACCTGTCAATCACTGTGCGTGGGACTTTGAGGGAAGGTGGTAGATTAGTAATTTGGTCAGAAAAACTAGTTTAGTTTACTCTTTAAATGTAATTTATTGTGGCAAAAACTACATCTCAAAAACGACAGTTGAAGACGGAAGTTTACATACACTTAGGTTAGAGTCATTTTTCAACAACTCCACAAATTTCATGTTAACAAACTATAGTTTTGTAAGTCGGTTAGGACATCTACTTTGTGCATGACACAATTATTTACAGACAGATTATTTTACTTATAATTCACGGTATCACAATTCCAGTGGGTAAGAAGTTCACATACATTAAGTTGACTGTGCCTTTAAACAGCTTGGAAAATTCCAGAAAATGATGTCATGGCTTTAAAAGCTTCTGATAGGCTAATTGATATCATTTGAGTCAATTGGAGGTGTACCTGTGGATGTATTTCAAGGCCTACCTTGCATCTTGACATCATTGGAAAATCAAAAGAAATTTGCTAAGACCTCAGAAAAAAATTGTAGATCTCCACAAGTCTGGATCATCCTTGGTAGCAATTTCCAAACGGCTGAAGATACCACGTTCATCTGTACAAACAATAGTACGCAAGAATAAACACAATGGAACCACGTAGCCATCATACCACTCAGGAAGGAGAAGTGTTCTGTCTCCTCGAGATGAATGTAGTTTGGTGCGAAAAGTGCAAAATCAATCCCAGAACAACAGCAAAGGATCTTGTGAAGATGCTGGAGGAAACAGGTACAAAAGCATCTATATCCACAGCTAAACGAGTCCTATATCGACATAATCTGAAAGGCCGCTCAGCAAGGAAGAAGCCACTGCTCCAAAACCACCATAAAAAAATAAGACTACGGTTTGCAACTACACATGGGGACGAAGATCGTACTTTTTTGGAGAAATATCCTCTGGTCTGATGAAACAAGAATAGAACTGTTTGGCCATAATGACCATCGTTATGTTTGGAGGAAAAAGGGGGAGGCTTGCAACCGAAGAACACCTTCCCAACAGTGAAAGACGGGGGTGGCAGCATCATGTTGTGGGGCTGCTTTGCTGCAGGAGGAACTGGTGCACTTCACAAAATAGATGGCTTCATGAGGAGGGGAAATTATGTATATATATTGAAGCAACATCTCAAGACATCAGTCAGTTAAAGCTAAGTTTAAGTTAAGTTAAAGCTTGGTCACAAATGGGTCTTCCAAATGGACAATGACCCCAAGCATACTTCCAAAGTTGTGGCAAAATGGCTTAAGGACAACAAAGTCAAGGTATTGGAGTGGCTATCACAAAGCCCAGACCTCAATCCTATAGAAAATTTGGGGGCAGAACTGGAAAAGCGTGTGAGAAAAAGTAGGCCTACAAACCTGACTCAGTTACACCAGCTCTGTCAGGAGGAAGGGGCCAAAATTCCCCCAACTTATTCTGCTTATGTTCCCCCGTTATTTATCCTACGGTTCTGACTTGGTGTAAAGGGAGAATACTGTAAGAATGGCCCATGTTCTGAATTCTGTCGCTGTACATTTCAGCTCACTCATGTCTTAATCGAAATTACAGCTTGACTATTATCTGCTCATCATTCCCTTATGTCATAGTCTCCATTGTTATATTGCTTATACATGTACAGGTCTATCGGATTAGTATATTATTCGTCATCTTGGGCTATGTTAGAATGATGCAATTCATTGTTTCGCTTACTTTGTGTAGCCTATTATAATTCGCTTACGTGGTTCTCTATATACCAGACCATCATAGTATATGATGGCCTGTAACCATGTTTGCCAGTAACAGTCTCTTCACATTCAAATACTTTTGTTCAACAAAAAGTTCCAGTAATTCCAGTTCATATTGCGAGGGTTGTTGTTTGTGCAATGCTCTGTCTTTGCGTCAGTATATTGTCTATAAAAGTGGAGCCCCGTGATTGTATTTTCCTTACTTTTAAGACCACACAATGAAATACTTCAAATGGTATGCTAACAGCTGAGAAACCGTTGTTTTCTCTCTTTCTCTCTCTCTCTGTTTGTGGTGACAAAGAAGAGGAAAGTTAAGGCCTCAACATGTTGCTGGAATTTATCTGAACTAACATCTATCTGAATTTATCTTACAGTTTGAAAGTGCTGAACGAATAAGCACTTGCTCATACATAGAGCTAAGTGTGATAATAAACATTATGAATTTACTGAACGTAAATATAATAATGTTTGTGTATGGTCCAAAAGTCAGTATTCGTTATTCTTGAAGGAGAATGCTTTTTTCTTTATGGAGTTACACAAATCCACAAGAAGTCACTAGTAGCCATGTTTATTTATGCAAGTCAGCCATATCAGCTATTGTTTTTAAAAAAGCAGTAAATTAGGCTGACTGAACTGTTTCGCTGCCAGATGAGGCCCCGTTGATAGCCAGGTGTACCGGTGGTAAGGATTCACTCCATGGTGCTGAAAGGAAAGTACAGCTGACGGGACAGCTTTCTGTAGGCCCGAACAGTTTGTCACTGCTATAATGCATTAAATGTATTGTTTAGTGTTGTGCTGTGTAGTGGCTTTTCTGGCATGCATCTTGAAAAATTGGTTGAGTTTTTCCCACTTTGGATTTGCATGCTAAAATCGCCACTGGACACTTTAATCAAACCAGTAGGCCTATAGCAATACGTATCATGACATTAGCTTTGTTAACCTTCAATCTCTTTTCTTTTATCATATTTTGGAAGAGAATGAGTCTCTCTCTCCGCCACCTATTGTTCCTGCAGTGACGATTGAATATAATATATCTGCAGATATTCGCCAGAAAGCAGTAATAGCCTGCCCGTATGCAAATTAGGTAGCCAAATGAACGGCTCTCTCACCGATGCGCTTCCGTTCCGTTTACCTCCATAATGTTTCCGTCATCCTTCCCTATGACAGAAAGCAACCATCACTAACCTCTATTTGGATGAAGATTTCTACCTCAACCAGTCAGCGGCGCAGGACATACTGCCGACCCCCGGACCAGGCCCTAATCCCAGAGACTCAGAAGAGGAAAAGGCGACGTAAGAGAGGCCAACGTGCGGGAACCCTGACAAAACCACGTCAGCAAATAAATAATCTGCCTCTACCCCCAGTTCTATTAGTGAACATACAACAAACAAACTGGAAGAGCTCTGTTCAAGATGATCCTATCAACGGGACCCGGAAGAACTGGACCAGGACAGGGATAATATACACCTAGCTGGTTTCGTATGCATCGTCAAGTCCGCAAGGCAGTATCAGGTAAGTTTGGGGAGGAAGTGGTGTGTATTTTTGTTAACAACAGCGGCTGCGCACACTCTAATATTAAGGAAGTCTCGAGGTTCTGGTCACCCGAGTTCAAATACCTCATGATAAGCTGTAGACCATACTATACACCAAGAGAGTAGCTGTCTATTTACCAACACAAACCGATGCTGGCACTATGACAGCACTGAACGAGCTGTATGGGGCAAATACTAGCTGTATCAGTCTTCACTGATATTTTCAACCTCTCCCTGACCAGTCTGTAAAACCTACATGTTTCA
The DNA here is from genome assembly GCF_002021735.2 of Oncorhynchus kisutch. NCBI lineage: Eukaryota > Metazoa > Chordata > Actinopteri > Salmoniformes > Salmonidae > Oncorhynchus > Oncorhynchus kisutch. The sequence goes on from NC_034180.2 coordinate 10,576,772, forward strand.
AGCTGACCACCATAGTCCCTTTGTCAAAGAACGCTAAAGTAACCTGTGTAAATGACTATTGCCCAATAACCTTCATATCTGTAGCCATGAAATTGTGAGGACAGACGCTGGAGACGAGAAGCAAGTACAGGGAGTGAACATTTAATGAAACAACAGACATATAACAAAACAAGAACAGCGTCTGGACAGGGGGAACAAAACGACATTACAACAATAATGCTGACACAGGGATCTAACCGAGGGACAGACAGATATATGAGGGGCAATCAACGAGGTAATGGAGTCCAGGTGATTCCAGCAAGCGCTGATGTGCGTAATGATGGTGGCAGGTGTGCGTAATGATGGGCAGCCTGGCGCCTTTGAGCGCCAGAGAGGAGGAGCGGGAGCAGGCGTGACAGAAATGCTTTGAAAGGCTGGTCATGGCTCACATCAAAACCATCATCCCAGACAACCTGGACCCACTCCAATTTGCACACCGTCCCAACAGATCCACAGATAACACAATCTTTATTGCACTCCACACTGCCCTTTCCCACCTGGACAAAAGGAACAACCATGTAAGAATGCTGTTCATTGACAACAGCTCAGCGTTCAACACCAGAGTGCCCTCCAAGCTCAACACTAAACTAAGGACCCTGAGATTAAACACCTCCCTCCGCAACTGGACACAACAGGAACAGGATCCTAACTGTCTACCTGTACTTCCCCACTCCTTTTCCTGTTTGCCGGAAAGTGGCTGCTGGGACATAGGCAGCGTTTACATTTTTTACTCTTTACTCGAATTGCTGTTTTAAATGTAGCAATTTTACCTGCGTCTTGGTTTGTATTCTCCCAAACTTTGACTGCAGCCGACCACAGTGCACAAGAAGAGCACAGATACCACGAGGCAGAACAAAGAGCAGACTGACAAACCAGCAGTTTCCCAGTCATCACTCGCTTTGTGACTGACACGCGCCTGTCCTATCAATAGATCACTAGAAGAGGCATATCATTAATTCTAGCGGGAGAAGACTATACGTTTCTGTCTAGCTTATTGACACTTTTAAATTAAAAGAAGCCTAGTTAGTTGAAAAAAGTAGCCAGCTGACAATAGCTGTGTTCGAATACCCATACTAGCATACTGTATACTACATACTTAATGAGTATATACTACATACTATATACTATTAGTTCATTTTAGTATACTGTAAACGAGCGGTATCCTTTCAATTGAGTGTACTAGCTTTCGCCTATCTACCGGAAGTTGATGCTGTTGCTATGCAACCTCTTGCTAGCTTGTTAGTATAACAAATTACTAGCTAGACATTTTACGACTTCGGGTGTGTTCTTTAATTCAATCTGGAGTGCCATAGAGCACTCAGTGTGCTCTGGGCGTTCATAAATTCAGAGAGTTTCGCTCTCTGAGCTCACACTGGACGCTCGGGCCGAGGAGTAGGGTTGATTCGAGCGTTCTAACCTGACAATGGCAGTCAAGCACTCAAGCTAACGTTGGCTAGCTTGCTAGCTATTTCCAGACACAAATGAGAGAACATCTCACTCTGACCATTTCACTCGCCCTAGCGATGAATTTGTATCCACTCTCGTTGGACTTCGGCAGCATATTTTCCAGCGTTTTCTTCAAATCTGCAAACGATGTGAAGCCACACCCATTTTCTGAAGAATGTCATTATGGGTCCTAAAAGTACGGAAATAGTGTCCACTGCTTGTATACTTCATATTTTGGCCAATGTAGTACGACATCTGGGAGCTTTTGGCACACTAACTATATCCACACTGCGACCAATAAGCATTCTATATACTCAATTTACATCACAAATAGTACAGTTAGTGTGGTTAGTATAAGTATTCGAACACAGATAATGAGGCTGTTATCATCTGTTGATCCGACCACCACTGCTTATGGAAAACACTGATTAAGCCCAGTGCTTTGACCAACCTCACAGGTGGTATTGTCTGTCCCGTAAACAGCAGAGAAGCACTCCGAATTCAACATATTATCCACAATATACACAACTGGAATCATTTCAAAATGTACCATGTTCATGAAAGTACGGCAATCATTTCTAGGAATCTTAAGTGCCATGCTATCGAAAGCTGCAGTACTTCAAATTCGTTTTGGATTACAGTAAGCACTCTCCCGTCCATTCGATACGTCATGGTGGTTTGGGTAAGACCATTTAGCGCTTCGCTGTGAGGCAAGCTGTTTCAGTGGAAAGGAACACACACACACACACACAACTAATAGACTGGGTACCACTAATGTGGAAGATGATGAGGGATAGGGAGGTTGTGGTGACCTTGCTTGCTCCAGGCAGGAGGTGGAGCTTGACGTATGGATCGGCCAGTCCGTTGGAGTCCATGGCCTTTAGTCCCTGTGGAGAGACACACACACAGGGATGGTTACAGATGCACACGCGCACGCACTCGCGCACACATATGCAGACACACACAGTGAGAGTCACACACACACACACGCTATCATACACATGGCATACAGTCATACACCACAGGCTGTATGCCAGACAAGGTCAGGGCATGACAAAAGAGCGTTACGTCCTTTGGTGTTCAACTCTCCTCTTGTTTTGTCTATTTTGTCTCATGCCATTCTACTCAACTCGTTTTCAATCTACGTCCATCATTTCTCGAGCTAGTCTGTTTGTATGTAGGTGTGCCAGCACTACCAATGCTTTCCATTGGGTTGGGGTGCTTATCTGGGTTATAAGCATAGTCAATCGCCTTCCAAAAAAGGACAAATGATAGCAACTCCCTGAAATTACAGTAGTAGGAAAGCACAGAATTACGGCTGGATCCCAAATCGCACCGTATTCGCTATGTAGTGCACAACTTTTGACAAGGACTCATATAGCGCTTGTCAGAAGTAGCGCACTTTATATCGAATGGGGTAACATTTGGGACGCACTTTTAGTCAGGTTATATTATTGAATGGGTCTACCATAATAGATGAGTATATATTGGAGTATATATTGAATGTTTGCCTGGTGTGGGCTGAATGCGAAATGTATCTTTCTAGCCCGGATCACATCAATACTCAACTCTGCCTCATTGTTAAGAGATAAATCTCGGTTCTCTCTCACCGAATAGAGTTCACGGGTTTTCTAGGCAAGCACCATTGTCTTCACGGCTTCATGGCTTGATGTGCTGGGTCAGAGCTAAGCCTGTCTCCGCGGGAAAAGACATCTAGAGTAACGTTTGAAGCTGCAACGCTAACCTGAGGCTTGCAGTGGATTGGATAGCGCTTAAGCTAATTTCCCTTTGAGTCTTGACACATTGTGTGGAGGGGACGTGGCTTAGCTTAGGCTTGGGGTGTAAGTGGAGTCTTGTTTTCAAGCCTAGCCCCTGACGGAGATTAGAACAGTTGAGTTTCTTACCTTGGCCTTGTGGATTGTACAGTGTAGACAGTTGTTCTCGTGATCGAAGAGCAGGGTGAACTCCAGGGTGCCCAGATAAGCTGTAAAACAAAACAATCGATACAGACAATCCATTATTGGCCGTTGGTTTGGCCCTGGCTGTGAATACAGCCTCAAGAAAAGTGTGTATAAATTAACTGAATGCACATAAACACATATGCATGCACAGATGGCCATACAGAAGCATGCACATAAACACATATGCATGCACAGATGGCCATACAGATGCATGCACATAAACACATATAAATGCACAGATGGCCAGACAGATGCATGCACATAAACATAAACACCAAACATATACACACACCTTCCACCCCCCACCTCCCAAAACACAGAAACCTGTAACTCCAGCCTCCTGCACAATTCTGGAATCTGGATACGCCAATGCTTATTTTCCTGACATTCTCTTAAAAAAAACACACCTTGTTTGTATTACTCGCTGTGAGTGGAAAGAAAAAAAGAGTCTTGAGGACCGAATAACATTATACTCCGACAAAGCAAAATAAATCACACAGTGTGTGTGTGTGTGTGTGTCTGTCAGTGTGTGTGTGTGTGAGCCCCTCTGTCGGAGAAACTCGGAGCGAGCGACAACGAACGCTAGACAATGACGGTGGAGAAGATGTTCGACTCACAATCAGTCCGCTTAAACACATGCAGTGCCAGCTAACACTGAGAAATGTACCCAGAAAGTGGTTTTGACACAAACAAATGGCGACTTCGAGAGTCGGGATTAAACCTCAAGAATATTGAGCCCCGTGTTTGTTTTCCGATGATTAACTAGGATACACATTCATTTACATAAATCACCGCATGGACCCCATCGAGTTCATGTGCGTAGACATGCACAAACACACACAATTTGACACCTGTGCACACTGTGATAAACATACCCATACACACTCATAGAGACAAAGTCAAACACAACACAAACACACTCAGAGACAAACAGAGAAACAGACATGCATGAATACATGACTTCACAACTGGAACATTGTTAATTAACTCGCCTGACATTTTAACACCCACAGTTCAAACCATAAGGGCATTCAGAAAGACAAGCAAATGAAACACAAGCCACACTGACTAGAGCCTCACATACTTTGACCAATCGATGTACACGATTGTCAAAATCGTTGTAATAAAACACACAGTGCCTTCAGAACGTATTCACACCCCTTGACGTTTTCCACATTTTGTTGTGTTATAGCCTTAATTTGACATTTGTGTCACTGGCCTACACACAATATCAAAGTGGAATTATGTATTTTGGAAATTTTGACAAACTAATGAAAAATTAAAAGCTGAAATGTCTTGAGTCAAAAAGTATTCAACCCCTTTGTTATGTCAAGCCTAAATAAGTTCAGGAGTAAAAATGTGCTTCAAAAGTCATATAATAAGTTATTAATTACACTTTGAATGGTGTATCAATGCACCCAGTCACTACAAAGATTACCACTCTCCATATTTTCAAGCATAGTGGTAGCTGAATCATGTTATGGGTATTCTTGTCATTGTTAAAGAATAGGGAGTTTTTCAGTATAAAAATTAAATGGAATGGAGCTAAGCACAGGCAAACTCCTAAAGGAAAACCTTGACTATTCTGCTTTCCACCAAACACTGGGAGATTAATTAACCTTTAAGCAGAACAATGACCTAAAACACAAGGCCAAATATACCCTGGGGTTGCTTACCAAGACGACATTGAATGTTCCTGAGTGGCCGAGTGACAGTTTGACTTCATTCGCCTTGAAAGTCTATGGCAAGACTTGAAAATGGCTGTCTAGCAATTTTCAACAACCAACTTGACAAGAGCTTCAAGAATTCAAAGAACAATGTACAAATATTGCGTGCAAAGCTCTTAGAGACTTACCCAGAAAGACATAGCTGTAATAGCTGCCGAAGATGCTTCTACAATGTATTGACTCATGGGGTGTGAATAGTTATGTACATTTGATATTTCTGTATTTCATTTTCAATAAATTTGCAAAAATGTAACATTTTTACTTTGTCATTATGTGGTAATGTGTGAATATGGGTGAGATTAGTTTTTTAGTTCATCCATTTTGAATCCTTTCTTCTGTTACACAACAAAATGTGGAATAAATCAAGGGGTATGACTATTTTCTGAAGGCACTGTATATGTTTAATGAGTGTATGCACAAAACTAACGTTTACACAACCGTTGTGGCTAAACTACACCCAGGAGGAAATGTGCAATGGTTGTGATGTGTTGTGAATGCGTTGTGTGGAACGTTTTGGAAAAAATAATATTGTCAAATGAGATTTCTCAATTTCCAATCCTTTCTGTTCTGCGTCCTCATATATCCATGAAACACTTAATTTGTGCTTGTGTATTGCTCATTCCTTTGAAATATACTTGGAACAAAACATGGGATCTATGCGATATTAATTGGATGTTGTTGGAGATGTGAGAAGGAAAATTTGGCCCACTTCTCTTTCTTTAAAACCCTGTCTAATGACGTGTTACCGAGCGATGTTCTTAATTATTATAAACATTCAGATGAATTGAGGATATGGCATCTTATTGAGAATGTTTGCGTTGGCACTAGAATGATTCGAAATAGATTCACACACACACACACACACACACACACACACACACACACACACACACACACACACACACACACACACACACACACACACACACACACAAACACCATACTTGACCCAAGGCCTTCCTTTCCCTAACCCCTGAACCCCACCAAACCCCCACCCCCCTCCCTCCGACTCACTTTCATCATCGTCGTCCGAATCCACCCCTTCTTGCCTTTCCCCCCGGTCCTCTTCGATGGGTTTCCTCTCCTTCTCCTTATTCTCTCCGTCCGTCTCCCCTCCATTGCTCAATCCGAAATCTGGTTCCTTCAGGATCTTCTTCTCCCGGGGCGGGGGAGGGGTCATGGGAAAGTCGTGGAAGCGCGGGAAGAAGTCGGAGATCTGCGGGATAGGCATTATGGGCCCCGGGCACACGTTGATGGCAAAGTGCTCCTGCATGGAGATCTTGACGGGCGAGGGCGGAGGGAGAGATCTGGGAGCAGAGGAGGTAGCACGAGAAGGTGCGGGGGAGGATGGGGTGGAGGAGGAGGGAGGGATGGAGAGATGGGAGGAGGTGGAAGAGTTGGGTGGGGGGGCGAAGTGGGAGTGGGGCGGAGGAGGTTTCGATACGCTCATGTGGACCGCCGGATGGGACTGTGGGTAGGCGTGTGTGTGTGGGTAGTTAGGTGTGTGTGTGTGTGTGTGTGTTGTGGGGGGTGGGGATGGACATGAGATGAAGAGAGAGAAATAGAGAGGGCAAAATGAATGAGAGGGGAGGAAAGGAAGGGTGGGAGACAGAGCGATAGTATCACTCACTTTATCGAGTATATCTCACGTCCTGTTTTTTTTTGCTGACCCTCTCTCTCCCTCGCTCTCCCACTGTTCACAATGCTCTTCTTCAAGTACCTGAACTGATGTAAGCTACTCCCAATATCTCAATAGTCTTTCATGTCAAAATATTGAGCTACTATGTCAGATCTCCGAATACATATTCATGTTTGACAGTGTATCGTTCTACTCTCTCCATTTACTGTTATTCATACCTCTACTGTACAAGTTCATCCCTGCATCTCTCTCTACATTGCTCTCCCTCATCTCCCTTTCGCTTTCTCTCTACATCTCTTTCTCAGTAAGGATATACATGCCTTCACGATCCAAGATGGCAGCATGTGAAGTCGTTTGTCTGTGACTAGTAGATTTGAACCTACTAATAACCTAATACACAATATCCTTGTTGTGTAGTGCAAACTATTTTGTTTTGTTGGTGTAAACATTGCGTGTCTCCCACAACCCGGATACATAATTTTTTTCTCGCTATTTGCACTTCTTTTACTTGAAGTTTACCAAACCTTATCTCTGGCTGGCCTGGCTTCTATCCTCAGCTTTCCCTCCACGGAGTGTCTCGTCCACGCTGCTCCTCTTCACTCTCCTCCTGGCTGTCAGAGGCAGCTCAACAATCTTCAACCCGTTCTCTCAATCGACCCCCTCACTCAATCAACTCACACAGACTCACACATACACACAGTCCCTCTCTCCCCTTACCTTTCCTTGGCCTCTATTTCTTACATCTCGCAGAGAAAATGTCAATTTTCATGGTATTTCTTTATGCACTGACTTTACTGAACTCTGGAGAAAACGAACAGTGTCGATGGGGTGAGTACATCTGACAATGTGCTCTTGTCACGTTCTGACCTTTATTTCCTTTGTTCCTGTCTCTGTGTTTGCACCAGATAGGGCTGTTTTATGTTTTCACGTTTCTTGTTTTGTTAGTCTGTTCATGTATAGTTGTCTTTATTAAAGAACCATGAATAGAAACCACGCTGCGTTTTGGTCCGCCTCTCCTTCAAATCAAGAAAACCGTTACAGCTCTCCTGTCCATTAGACATATAGTCTGCGGGAACTCGCTCTTTTTCACTCGGTCCACTCGTCCAAGTGCCGATGCATTTGTGGCATGATGTGAACAGTGCGAACTTGTGTCACTAACAAAGTCTAATGGTTTTAAATGACTGTTTTGTATTGTCTGGAAACTCACTTGTCGAATTCGCTTGCAGTAGGTCTCTTAAAAAAGTCACGCCGTGTAAGGCTATTAAACAGAGGTGCCTAGTTATTCTTATTTTGTTGACATCAGGTAACGTGCAACCTAACCCTGGCCCTGATGTGCAATGTCTTCAACCCCCCTTTGATTTTAAACCTATTATTTTTCATTTAAATGTACGCATCCTGTTGTCAAGGATTTGGGCTATATCAACGGATGCTGATGTAATTTTGTTTTCGGAAACCTGGCTCAGCAAGTCTATTCTTGATAATGATATTTGTATAAATGGTTACAATGTGTATCGCACTGATCGAGTTAAGAAAGGTGGGGGTGTGGCTATATATCTAAAGACTAAATTCCCTGTAAGTGTGTTAAAGTCTGAAACTATTTGTAAACAGTTGGAATTTCTTGCTTTGAATATTGAGGTTTCAAAGGGTCTCTCTATAACTGTGATTGGCTGTTATAGACCCTCCTCTGCTCTCTATAACTGTGATTGGCTGTTATAGACGCATTTTCTTCTCTGATTAACCTTATGTCTAAACTTCTTTACAGTGAAATGATTTTGATTGGTGATCTCAACTGGTGTTGGTTAAAGCCCGTGTCTTGATGATTTTAAAATGTTTTGTAAGTCTATGAATCTTACCCAGTTGATTAACTCACCCACTCGCCCAAATCTCAAATGTCCAGAGAAATCTACCCTGATTGATTTGATATTGACAAATGTTCCACATAAATATTCTGCGGTTGGTGTTTTTTGTTGTTGTAATGATTTAAGTTACCATTGTGCTGTTGTTGCTGTTAGAAACACTAAGGTTCCTAAGACAAACCCACGCTTTATTCGAAAGAGAAATGTTAATAGTTTTAATGAGCAGGCTTTCTTTCATTATTTGTTTTTGCCTGGAGAAAGATTGAGCTTGCCTCAGGAAATTCTTTCATGATGTTTTCTTCCAAATACTAAACAAACATGCCCCATTCCATAAGTTCAGGGTTAAAGGGCAGGATCATCCATGGTTTTCTTCTGAGCTGTTTTGTATTATTCATGAATGTAATCTACTGGGCTTAAACAAGGAAATCATGTTCTAATGCTGATTGGCTTCTTTTTAGACAGTTATGAAACTGTTATTTTCTTCTCAGGAAGGCCAAGTCCAAATGTTTTATGTCTGTTACCACTGATAACCTGAATGACCCTAAAAAGTTTTTTGGAAGGATAATAAATCTATGTCTGGTAACAGTAATGTTAATGAATTACCATCATGTGTATTGAAGGACTTTGTTGCTGTATATGACAAAACTGAAATGCTGAATTGTTTCAATGAGCACTTTGTATCATCTGGTAGGCTGTTTGATTCAGTGTCCTCCTGTCTCTGTACAACCCTGTGTGGATGAACCAGTGAGAGCTGGTCAAACTTTTAGCTTTTTGCCATTCTCAGTGCAGGAGGTACATAAAGCCCTGAAATCCTTATATCAGAGAAAGTCTGCAGGTCCTGATCTTTTTGATCCCTGCTTTTTAAAACTGGCAGCTGATTTCATAGCTGAACCACTTACATATCTGTTCAATCTAACCCTAGAAAATAATGAATTTCCAAAGATCTGGAAATCAGAATTTGTCCTACCACTTTTAAAAGGGGGACATTCAACGCTTTTAAATAATTATAGGCAAATCTCAAAGCTGTCATCCCTGGTGAAAATACTTAAAACCCTTGTGAGTGAACAGCTAAAAGAGTTATTATATACTAACTCTATTTTTATCAATGTAGCAATCGTGCTTCAGGAGGAAGCATAGCACAATTACAGCAGCCATGAAGGTTTTAAATGATATCACTGAAGCCCTTAACAAAAAACAGCATCGTGTCTCACTTTTATTGATCTTTCTAAGGCTTTTGATATAGTTGATCATGCTATACTGAGGCAGAGATTGTCGAGCGTAGGTCTTTCGGAGCATGCAGTTGCATGGTTTGCTAACTATCTGTCTGATATAACTCAGTGCACTCAATTTGATGGGCTCATGTCTGTTAAAATGTCTGTGTGTAATGGTGTGCCCCAGGGCTCTGTACTTGGGCCCCTCTTATTCACTATTTATATAAATCATTTAGACAAAAATGTGTAAAATGCACAACTTCACTTTTATGCTGATGATACTGTTATGTTATGCTGATGATACTGTTATGATACTGTTGTTGTGCCTTGTCTCTCACAAAAGCTTTCCAGAACTTGAAAACTGCTTTTTATACTGTTCAACATACCTTGTGTCAATTGATGCTTATCCTCAATTCTGACAAAACTAAACTAATGGTGTTTTCTAAAGCAAGAAATAGACCTCTGAACCTTTCACCTATTACTACCTGTCAGGGATATGAGATTGAGACTGTAACCTCATGTATATATCTTGGAATTTTAACTGATGACGGCCTCTCTTTTAAATTGCATATTCAACAATTTACCAAAAAATGTAAGCTGAAGTTGGGATTTTATTTTAGGAATAAGGACGGTTTTTCTTTTGAAGCCAGAAGGAGGCTAGTACCAGCTACATTTATGCCTTTACTAGACTATGGGGATATTTTATATATGAATGTTTCCGCTCAGTGTTTGAGTTCAATTGACACCCTTTACCATGGCACTTTGAGATGTATTTTAAACTGCAAAACCCTTACGCACCACTGCACTTTGTATACCAGGGTTGACTGGCCTTCTCTTGTCACTCGTAGGCTCAGTCACTGATATAATTTTATTTACAAAGCCATTTTGGGTTTACTACCTTTTTATTTGGGCATTTTTATTGTTCAGAAATGTTGTGGGTACTCTCTTCGTTCGCTGAACTTTATCCTGCTAACTGTTCCAAATGTCCGAAATGACTTTGGTGAAAGGGCTTTTATGTACTCTGCACCATTGGCATGGAACGCCTTACAAAATACTTTTAAACTGGAAGAACTTGTCCCAATTGGTGTTTTTAAATCATTGATGAAGGATTTTGAGGCTGATTCCCTGACCTGTCAATGTTTTTAATTAGCTGTTTTATAATTTTGTTATACTCTTGTCAATTCCCCCCCAAAAATACTACATTACCCTGTAGTTTTTTTTAATGTTGTCTGTCTGTAATTGTGTAATGACTTGGTGCTGCCTATCTTGGCCAGGGCGCTCTTGGAAAAAAAGAGATTTCAAATCTCAATGATCCCTTCCTGGTTAAATGAATACAAATAAAATAGGTTTGTCTCTCTAGCTCAATCTCTTTAACTGTCTCTCTTGCACTCTTTCCGCTTCTCTCTCTCCATCTCTCTCTAGCGCTCCACCTTGTCCTCAGTGTTCACATAACAGTACTTGAAGTCTTTTTCTCCAGTCCAGACAGTGGCTGTCACCTATAAAAAGGAACAATCGTGTTCTAAATAAAGATCAATGATAAACTGTAATGGAAATGGTAATCATCCCGTTGTGTATTGAGGACATTTAATTATAGTACCTCTCCTTTCATTATCCTTCAATACATCTGTCCTAGTGTAAATTGTAATTACCGAAAGACCACACTACTGGCTATTGAAATCCGAACAAAACATTGCTTTCAGTGTTGTTGTGTACTTAGCCTACATGTACACACTCAATGTGATACACAGGCTGCGTTTAGACAGGCAGCCCAATTTAGATGAGTTGTTTCACTAACTGGTCTTTTGACCAATCAGATCAACTCTTTAAAAGATCTGATGCGAAAAGTTCTGATGTGATTGTTCCAAAGACCAATTTATTGGAAAAAAAGATCAGGATTGGGCTACCTGTCTAAACGCTGCCACACACACACGCACGCACGCACGCACGCACGCACACACACACACACACACACACACACACACACACACACACACACACACACACACACACACACACACACACACACACACACACACACACACACACACACACACACACACACACACACACACAATCAAGATCAGTGGAGGCTGCTGAGGGGAGGACAGCTCATAATAATGTCTGGAACGGAGCAAATGAGATGGCATCAAACACCTGGAAACCATGTGTTTGATGTATTTAATAGGATTCCGCTCAGGCCATTACCACGAGTCCGTCCTCCCCAATTAAGGGGCCGCCAACCTCCTACCCTCAAGACACACATACTCAAGACACACACACACACTCAAGGAGCACACGCAGAGACATACAAATGAGCAGACACACAGACAGATGACAAAACATCTGTTTTTGCCTCAAATGAAGCTAGCACCAGAATGCAATCCAGAATCGTTCATCAATGTAAGAAATGGTTCAATAAAAAGCCCACATTTTACCACAACAACACCTCTCTGTCTTTCCTTAGGAAACCCAAACTCCTACTCACAGGCTTAAGCATACCTGTACCCTCTCGTATGCACCCACTCTTAAATGAATTATGCACACGCGCTCTGACTCAGTCAGAACTGCACAGAGGGAAAAAACTGCGACTTACAGCGTCTTGAGGATAGACACGCACTTACTCTTTCACAGACGCACACAGACCGCCAGACACACACACGCTCTCACCAAGTCAGACTTACGCACAGACGTCGCCTAGACTCAAACTGTCTGACTTACAGCTTCTTCAGCATTCACACGCACACTCACTCATTCACACACGTACACACAGACACACTCCTTCACTCACACGTGCACACACAGACACAGTCATTCATAGACACATGCACACACAGACACACTCATTCACTCACACATGCACACACAGACACACTCATTCACTCACACATGCACACACAGACACTCATTCACTCACTCACACATGCACACACAGACACTCATTCATTCATTCATTCACACAAACAGTCAGAGACAGACAGGCAGGCAGGCAGACAGACAGATGTAGACACAGAGACACGTACCCAGTGACAGTCTTCATCTGTTCCAGCGCTCCATCTTGTCTTCTCACACGTCCTCTGTCTCTTCCCTCACAACACTGAGGAGCAAGCAGAGCTGCTTTGACTCGATATATCCTTCCCCTCTCTCTCTC